>NC_137113.1:37673918-38323918 GCF_949357685.1 Gobio gobio
TGGTGTAAAGCACGCTGCCACTGGACTCTAGAGCAGTGGAGACGTGTTCTCTGGAGTGACCGATCACACTTCTCTGTCTGGCAATCCGATGGACGAGTCTGGGTTTGGTGGTTGCCAGGAGAACGGTACTTGCCTGACTCCATTGTATCAAGTGTAAAGTTTGGTGGATGGGGGGTTATGGTGTGGGGTTGTTTTTAAGGTGTTGGGTTTGGCCCCTTAGTTCCTGTGAAAGGAACTCTTAATCCTTCAACATACCAAGACATTTTGGACAATTTCATGTTCCCAACTTTATGGGAAAAATTTGGGGATGGCCCCTGTTCCAACATGACTACACACGAGTGCACAAAGCAAGGTCCATAAAGACATGGATGAGCGAATTTGGTGTGGAGTAACTTGACTGGCCTGCACAGAGTCCTGACCTCAACCCGATAGAACACCTTTGGGATGAATTAGAGCGGAGACTGCGAGCCAGGCCTTTTCATCCAACATCACTGCCTGACCTCACAAATGCGCTTCTAGAAGAATGGT
Source organism: Gobio gobio (assembly GCF_949357685.1). Classification (NCBI taxonomy): domain Eukaryota; kingdom Metazoa; phylum Chordata; class Actinopteri; order Cypriniformes; family Gobionidae; genus Gobio; species Gobio gobio. The sequence goes on from NC_137113.1 coordinate 37,674,447, forward strand.
CAAAAATTCCCATAAACACACGCCTAAACCTTGTGGAAAGCCTTCCCAGAAGAGTTGAAGCTGTTATAGCTCCAAAGGGTTGGCCAACTGTGTAATTTTACATGGTCTGCTGTACATTAAAAGATTAAAAAATTCATCATTTGATTCTGTTCTTGTGCAAAACTGAAACAATGATTTAAAACACAAATAATGAACAGTAATGATTTATAGTATTGTACAGTGGGATTAGTTTGGTGAGAGAAATCAGTTCATTTTACTTTTTCACATTAAGAGATACACGGTTGTTGAACGCAAAGTTTGGTTGTGCTCAGTGAAAATAACATGCATACTTCACCAAACAGACCTGGTCAGGCTTTAAACAACACAGATCTAACAATACAATTTTCATATTGCAGACAGGAACATGTTGCAAATGTATGATCTAATTCAGAAACACTTGGTCAGTCATTGTAATATGATGACCAAAGTTAAAACACTTTGTGATAGCACTGGTGGTACAGTTCATTTGCCACACAAGATTTAATTTTAGATCAATTTCTGCAACAATGTGCAATTTATCCATGAAATTGTTTGTAGTTCAGGTAAATAACATTTCTAACACTAACATTTAAAATCAAATTGTCAATATCTTGCAATAAATTGCTAAATTCACAGAATTCAATTGGTAATCATAACACAATAATGTCTTATTTGTTAACAGTATGCATAAACTATAACTAGCACAGCTATAATATATTCTATAATATATTCTCGAGCTAATATATTCTTCATTTATTAACCTTTGTTAATGTTAGTTAATTAAAATGGTCACGTTGATGTTAGTTCACAGTGCATTACAGTAATCATAGTGCAGACAACAGACAAATAAAAAGTAGAAAACACATGAACATTTTGACCAGTATGGCTCACACAATGTCACAAATTTTGGTGGCATTGGCCAATTTACTGACACATTACCTAGGTTTTGAAGCATGAATTCTTGAGCCTTCACAAAATTTCATAAGATTTGAGCTAGGCATGTGAAGGTCAGTATCAAATTTTCATGTTGTGATAATTGATGAAGCTTTTCTCACGGTATGCGGTATTATCACAATATTGAAATAAGTTTCGCAAAAAGTGTTACAAAAAATTATAAACAAATGTTTCAAACAGATTAAAGTGGCCTTTATAATAGTTACAACATTTGATTTTTTTAAAAGTTGAAATTAACATTAACTAACATTAATAAATGCTTTAGAAGTATTTTTCATTGTCAGTTTATGTTAACTAATGTTAAGTGAAGCCTTATTGTAAACTGAACAAAAAAGAATCAGAACATATTCAAACAACATCTAGAAAGGCATGTTGTAGCCAAGCGACAACCTCCCACAGTGTCTCTTGAAGCGAGTACGGAAGTGACTTAAACTGAAATTCATCGACTGGCTGCTAGGGACAGGCTCCAAAAGAGAGCAGAATCTCATTGAGCTCCATGTTAAGATGCCCAACTTTACAGCAGAAAAAAACATGTTTCCAGCCTTGTACAAATTGTGGTTTTGGTCTAATAATGGCTAATTTTGCCCTTCATGACAACTGTGAGGGGGGTGATTTTTTCTTAACTCATTAATTTGCATTATATAAAGCCTTAAAGTTCTGCATAATTAAAGGGTTAGTTCACCCAAAAATGAAAATTCTGTCATTAATTACAATTACTTACCCTCATGTCGCTCGACACCCATAAGACCTCCGTTCATCTTCAGAACACAAATTAAGATATTTTAGTTGAAATCTGATGGCTCTGAAAGGCCTCCATAGGCACAATGCACGGTTCACTCTCAAGACCCTTAAAAGGTACTAAAGACATTGTTACAAAGTCCATCTCACTACAGTGGTTCTACAATAACTTTATGGGGTGACTGTCACGTGCTGGAGAAAGCAGACGAAGGCGAGGATCTAAATGCAGGGTTTTTAATAAAATAACACATTGAACCAAATAACTCCAGGAATAAAGAAACGAAGGAACAAAAACCACTAGGACACACAAACTAGAAGCAACCATAACATGTATAACAACCCACAAACACCAGTAAGACACAAGCACTATATATACACAAAGGGAAGACTAGCTTAACAAGATAACAAGAGGGAGTGGCTAAATTGGAAACACCTGGGAGAACTAATCAACATGAAAAACTACAAAGAACTACAAAACATGACACAAGACAGGAAATAACAAAAGTCCTCACAAGACAGGGAAACACAGGCTGGGATCATGACAGGTGACGAGAATAGTTCTCTTACGAGAGGTTCTCTCGTATTGCGTAAGTTCCTTACGCTACGGGAAAGTATTCTTTCTTCGAGATTTCTGAAAAACCCAAAATTATCCTTAATTTTGTAACATTGTCAACGCAGTGCGGCAGCCTGGCAGACCATAGCAGGCTATTCCAGCGTGCTATTGGCTGCTCTGCTGGCAACTGCAGCAGCCTATCGGTGAGCCCGCGTGACGTGGCGACCAATGAGGGCGCTTCGCGCCCACCTGGCTTCATTTGCCTACAGGTGGGGCGTGGCCACGTGTATATAAGCAGGGCTCACGGGCTGCATATTCGATTTTCTTTTCTTCAGCGAAGCCCTTCGCATCGCTGGATCTGGAACCCGCCGCCGTGACCGCGCAGACAAGCAAGCAGAGGACAGCGCCTGAGGAAGCCGGCAGCATCGCGCCACCTTCAGCCTTCCGTGCCTGCTCTGCTATCCGGCAGCCCCATATCCTTTTACGCTCAAAGTGTTGTCGCCGCTGCGTCACACTTTTCACAAAAAGAGCCGAGCGTTGATACAAATGTCTCGTTCCACCTGCGGCTCGTGTCACGCGCAGCTCAGCTCCGGGGACCGCCATGTGATCTGCGCTCTCTGCCTGGGCCGTGATCACGCCGCCGCCGCACTCCACGCTGGCGGATGCCAAGAGTGCGAAGAACTGACGATGTCGACCCTGCGGGCTCGACTCGTCCTGTTCGAAGATGATATCCCTCCAGTCCCTGCCACGCCGCGCAAGAAGAAGCGCCGCTCGCAGCGGACTCCGGAGCTCGCAGAGAGAAGCTCGCCGGAACCTTTCCCGCCCGCTTCACTCTCGCCTTCCCCGCCCCCACCCCAGGCCGCCATTTCTGTTGCCGCCTCCGGGGATGAGGCGGATGCGGCCGCGGAACGCGCCGACAGCTGCTCCATCATGGCTTCCGACAGCGAGGACTGGTCTTCCGCGTCCTCTTCAGTCCGGGGCTCCGGACGCTCTCGAGCGGGTGAGGACGCCGAACTCTTGCGCCTTCTCACCCGGGCTGTCGAGCAGCTAGGCCTCGAATGGGCCCCGCCCAAGGTGGCAGCGCCGAACCGACTTGACGGATGCTTCCTAAACAGTCGCCGCCGTGCGCCCACCTCCAGGACTGCACCCTTTTTGCCGGAGCTTCACGAGGAGCTCGCAAAGTCCTGGAATGCGCCATTCTCCGCGAGGGTCTCGTCTCAGGCTTCTTCGACGCTCTCACAAGTTGACGGCGCGGCCGAGAAAGGCTACAACGCTATCCCTCCGGTGGAAGAGGCGGTCGCAGCGCACCTTTGCCCGCCTTCTGGTTGGCGCTCAAAGGCTGCCCTCCCGTCTAAGGCCTGCAGAGTGACGTCATCGCTGATCGGCCGCGCTTTCGCTGCCTCCGGTCAAGCTGCGTCCGCTCTGCACTCTATGGCCGTGCTGCAAATCCTCCAAGCTAATCTCCTCCGCGACATGGACGAGAAATGCTGTGACGCTAAGTTAATCACGGATTTGCGAAGCGCGACGGATCTCTCCCTTCGCGCCACCAAGACCGCAGCACAGGCCCTCGGACGCTCTATGGCCTCCCTCACGGTAGCTGAGCGCCACCTCTGGCTCACGCTCGCGGACATGCGAGAAACAGAGCGCGCGGCCTTCCTAAACGCCCCGCTCTCTCCGTCTGGGCTTTTCGGCTGCTCGCCGTCCTCGTGACCAGCCAGCAACGAGCTCCGCGCAGCGCCCAGCGCGGCCCCCTTCGTCTCAGAGAAGACCGAGCGGCCGCCCCAGATCGCGCTCTTCCAGCCATGGTAAGCCGCCTCCACCTCGGGGCCCCCGGCCTAGGATCACGCTGAAGCCCGAGCCTCCAAAGTCCTCCTAGCAAGAGGCGAGAAACGACGGTTAAGTCCCGCCGCGGCCGGACCACCGTCAAAACTCTTTTTCCTGTCAGCCCCCACCACTGTGGCTGCTGCAGATGGATTTCACGCAGCCAACGAGCCGGCAAAAATGCCTTCTCGCCTGTCAATAACCGCCGTTTTTACGGCGAACCGGAGAAATCACAAAAGTTGCATTATTTCTGGTCGCACGGCTCGCGCCGTATGTGTTTCAAATGCAGTAAATGTGCCCACTTTTCTGTGTTCACCCCTGCACACAAGCACTATAAACCCTGTGTCCCCCACTCACATAAAGCGGCCACCGGCCGCTCGAGTGCTAGAGTTAGGTCACGTGTCCGCTTGTTTGCGTCCACGACTAACCACCACACGCGCTGTCACACAGCCACTCTTAACCGGTCATGTTCCACGCGTAAGAGTTGTGCCCGCTCAAACGCGCTCACACATTTTCGCGAACATTATGCCTCAGGCGCCACGCGCCACGCCACACACCATTTATTTTCCGCCCAGGGTGGCCGGAGCGATGAGTGTAGGGCCGCACACAAGCCACTCCCCGCTCGAAGCGGCAGAGATGCAGTGTGTAGGGCGGCCAGCCATCGCGAGCGATCGGCTGGCCCACAGCACAGAGAGCGCGCGCACTGCGCCCGCCCCTCCTATACGGGCCGTCAAACCCGCGAAGCGCGGCGTTTCGAGCCCGGAGGCCGTTCTATCCCGTGTGGCGCACGCGAGAGCGTGGGAAGCCATTCCAGGTGTATCAGAATGGGTGCTGAAAACAGTGAAGCACGGCTACACTCTGCAGTTCGCTCGCCGCCCTCCGCGCTTCTGTGCGCGTACAGAGACGAGAGTGAGCGAGGAAGTAGCACATCTACTTCGAGCAGAAATAGCCACGCTGCTGTGCAAAGGGGATATAGAACCGGTTCCCCACTCTATGAGCGAGTCAGGCTTTTACAGCCGGTATTTTCTCGTGCCAAAAAGGGATGGGTCGCTCAGACCGATTCTGGATCTGAGGCGTCTGAACAAAGCTCTTATGAAAAGATCGTTCAAGATGCTCACGACCAAGCAGATCCTCGCGCATATTCGCCCGAGAGACTGGCTAATCTCCCTAGATTTGAAAGATGCATATTTTCAAATCAAGATAACGCCGCGTCACAGGCCATTCTTACGATTCGCCTTCGACGGCCAGGCTTATCAATACACCGTCCTTCCGTTCGGCCTGTCACTAGCACCCCGTACATTTACGAAGTGCATGGACGCGGCCCTCGCTCCTCTGAGAAATCGAGGGATGCGAGTATTGAACTATCTGGACGATTGGCTCATCCTGGCGCAGTCGGAGGCCGAGCTCCTCGCCCACAGGGCAATGCTGCTCAGCCATCTGGACAGCCTAGGGCTCACGGTCAATTGGACCAAGAGCTCATTAGTGCCCACGCAATCAACCTCATTTCTGGGTTTGAATCTGGACACTGTGGCAATGTCAGCCCGCCTGTCACCCCATCGCGCGCGCCAAGTTCGGCGCATGGCTGCGTACTTTCGGCCAGGCAAAATCGCACCTCTCAAGCTGTTTCAGAGGATGCTGGGACGTATGGCCTCAGCTGCAGCTGTGCTCCAGCTGGGCTTAATGCGCATGCGCCCGCTGCAATGCTGGTTAAACGCCCGAGTGCCTCACAGGGCCTGGGCGTCCGGTGGCTTCAGGATCAGAGTGACTCAGGGCTGCGTGTCAGCCCTAGAGCCCTGGTTAGTAGCCGACTGGTACCAGAGGGGAGTGACGATGGGAGCCATCTCACACCGCAAGGTCATCTCGACGGACGCCTCCACCACGGGTTGGGGCGCCGTTTTCGAGGGCAGATCAGCCTCGGGCCTTTGGTCGAGCGAGGAAAAACTCCTACACATAAACTGTTTGGAGATGATAGCGGTAGAGAACGCGCTCAAGCAGTTTCTCCCGCTTATACGAGGACACCATGTGTTAGTCCGGTCGGACAACACCACAGTGGTGTCCTACGTGAACCGGCAGGGCGGTGTCAGGTCCAGAGGTCTGGGCAATCTGACAGAACGCCTGCTCGTGTGGGCACACAGCTCGCTGCGCTCGTTGAGAGCTGCGCACGTGCCGGGCCACCTCAATGTGGGCCCGGACAAGCTGTCCAGGGGCCTCATTCTCCCAGGAGAATGGTCCCTGCACCCCCAGACAGTCCAGCTGGTATGGCGCCTGTTCGGCAGAGCGGAGCTCGACCTCTTTGCAACAAAAGAGAACGCCCGCTGCCCGACGTTTCTGTCCAAAAGCGAGGATGCGCTGTCCCAAACTTGGCCCAGCCTCCCGCTGTATGCTTTCCCGCCGATCTCCCTATTGCCCCAGGTCATAGCGAAAATCAGGGAAACGCGCCGTCCGGTGCTCCTTATAGCACCGCGCTGGGAGAACCAGATTTGGTACCCAGAGCTGGTGAAGCTGTCGCACTCACCCCCCTGGCCAGTTCCGCTGAGAGCAGACCTTCTCTCTCAAGCAGGAGGCTCAGTTTGGCATCCCCATCCAGAGCGATGGTCTCTGCATGTATGGGTGACCAACGGATACCCGTTGACCTGCCCGAAGGGGTTATGAACACGATTTCACACTCTAGAGCCCCCTCGACGAGGCGGTTATATAGTTCTAAGTGGTCGGTGTTCACTGAGTGGTGTGTTTCCAAGGGATTGGACCCACAGCAATGTGGGGTCCAGCGGGTGCTCTCCTTCCTCCAAGAGCTTTTGGAATTGGGCAGGTCCCCTTCCACGCTCAAAGTGTATGTGGCGGCTATAGCAGCGTTCGCTCAGACGACGCTAGGTAGCACGCTAGGAAGGAACGAGCTCATCGTCCGTTTCCTCAGAGGAGCCAGACGGATGAATCCCCCGCGACCCCCGTCGGTTCCTATATGGGATCTGGCCTTGGTCCTAGAGGCCCTGAAGGCTCATCCCTTTGAACCGCTCGAGACTGTGGAACCAAGGTTCCTTTCGCTGAAAACCACGTTTCTGATAGCTCTGGCTTCAGTGAAACGCGTGGGGGATCTACACGCGCTCTCAGTGAGCCCGACGTGTATGGAGTTCGGTCCTAATGACTCTAAGGTCATTCTCAGACCGAGGCATGGTTATGTCCCCAAAGCGATCGGCACTCCCTTCAGGGCGCAGATTATCTCCCTCTCGGCTCTGCCAGCATCCGATGAGGGGGACGGTGGCAATTTCCTCTGCCCTGTCAGGGCATTGAGGGTTTATGTCACACGCTCCGCCGCCTTCAGGCGTTCTGAGCAGCTATTTGTTTCGTTTGGTGGGCGCACTAAAGGTCTCGCCTCCTCGAAACAGACCCTGTCCAGGTGGATAGTGGACGCGATTGCAACTGCATACGCTTCCAAACACCTGCAGTGCCCGCTAGGTGTCAGAGCACACTCCACCAGAGGCATGGCCTCTTCGTGGGCTTGGGCCAGAGGGATTTCCATCCACGATATCTGTATGGCGGCAGGCTGGGCCTCCCCGTCTACGTTCGTGAGATTTTACAATCTGGAAGTTCCTGCCTTACAGGCGAAAGTGTTATCAGTTCAATAGGGCCGTTGGTTCTGCCCAGTGATTCTGCGCAGACATAGCTCACATACTGGTAGTAAGTTCGGTACTAGGCTCATGTGAATTTGAAGGAGACCGGCGGTGCCGTTCCCTCATTTACGAGACGAGCTGTTGTGAGTTTGAAGGTGACCGGCGGTGCCGTTACCTCACTCATATAACAAGATATTGTGAATTTGAAGGCGACCGGCGTTGCCGCTCCCTCATTCATGAGACAAGGTGTGGTGAATTTGAAGGAGACCGGCAGGTGCCGTTCCCTCATTCATGGGACAGGGTGTTGTAACCACCCGTCGTTAACCACCCGTCAGTTCGAATGAAGTGTCTGTATATGTGGTGGCCCGTTTTTTCTTTACCGGCCACCCTGCCCGAGCAGTGTTATGGTCCCCGGTTCCCTGGGATACATATGCTGTATGCGAGGCGCGCACGGCGTTGACAATATGTTCCCGTAGCGTAAGGAACTTACGCAATACGAGAGAACCTCTCGTAAGAGAACGATACTCGGTTACTTAACGTAACCTCGGTTCTCTCTAGAAGAGGGAACGAGTATTGCGTTCCTTGCCGTGCGCCCCGCTGGCTTTTACGCTTCAGAACTAAGAAAACCGAATATGCAGCCCGTGAGCCCTGCTTATATACACGTGGCCACGCCCCACCTGTAGGCAAATGAAGCCAGGTGGGCGCGAAGCGCCCTCATTGGTCGCCACGTCACGCGGGCTCACCGATAGGCTGCTGCAGTTGCCAGCAGAGCAGCCAATAGCACGCTGGAATAGCCTGCTATGGTCTGCCAGGCTGCCGCACTGCGTTGACAATGTTACAAAATTAAGGATAATTTTGGGTTTTTCAGAAATCTCGAAGAAAGAATACTTTCCCGTAGCGTAAGGAACTTACGCAATACTCGTTCCCTCTTCTAGAGAGAACCGAGGTTACGTTAAGTAACCGAGTATCGTTTTTGTGCGCAAAAAAACATAAATAACGACTTGAAACGACAACGATTTCAAAACACGGCATCATGAAGCTTCGAAGCGTTATGAATCAGCGAGTCGAATCATGATTCGGATCGCGTGTCAAACCGCCAAACTGCTGAAATTTGGCGATCCAAACTGCTGAATTGACTCACTGATTCATAACGCTTCGAAGCTTCATGATGGCGTGTTTTGAAATCGTCATCACTATATAAGTCGTTATTTAGGTTTTTTTGCGCACAAAAACTATTCTCGTCGCTCCATAAAGTTATTGTAGAACCACTGTAGTGAGATGGACTTTGTGACGACGTCTTACCTTTTAAGGGTCTTGAGAGTGAACCGTGCATTGTGCCAATGGAGGCCTTTCAGAGCCATCAGATTTCAACTAAAATATCTTAATTTGTGTTCTGAAGATGAACGGAGGTCTTATGGGTGTAGCCATGCAGCCCAGATTAAAATATATAAATGTTTAAGTTTGACAATAAACACCCTTTAGTCTTTAAGTATTAAGTATTTGGTGCTGTGATAAACACCATTGTGAATACAAAATGCGCTTGAAACATTTAAATACTGTTCAGAAGTGCGGCTGCTTTGTTTTCCGGGGTTACCGGGGTAAAAGCTGCATTTCTGCTGTTCCATCAGCACCATCTGCTGTCAAAGAGTGAAGGTGCATTTTCATTCAGCGCGTCTCCTTCACTCGTCCTGCCATGCGCTGCTCATGCGTGTTGGGCTTGTTTACTTTGTTTACAGTGCGTGTGCCTCTTTGACACTGAAAAATGCATTCTAAAAATCTGAAAAAATCGTAATAAATAAATATTTACAGTATTTTGAAGTGCCCATGTTCATTACCATGATATCGTATCCCATATATCGCATTACGGCACATTTTTAAAAACAATCCACAATGCTTTTAATAACAAAAATGGAAAAATTACAGGAAACTGCAAAACACCAGTTAAACACAAAATTTGCACAATAATTTACATTTAACGTCATTTAGGCAGTGGAAAAGAGTGATAAAAACACTATTTGTGAATGATGACACTTTTCTATTACCAGCAGATGCAAAAAGATAATCACTGTGACCATTAAATGCAATGAGCTTATTGAATGGAGGACAAACTACACTAATGCAGTGCATTTAGATCAGGCATTGCTTATAGGGAAAGTAATAAATATGTGGGCTAAATCTATTTGTTCCATCAGATGTGATGGAAATTGTCCGATGAATAGGTTTGCGAGACAGTGACGCTCAAAACACAACATTTGCCTTCCTATCTCACTCAAGAAATGTTCTTTTAGTGTCTGATATGATGAAGAAATCATTATTAGTTCTCAAATTAGTCATGTTGTAGGTTGAAGCTGACATGTCAGTGATGTGATTGAGTGAATAAAAACACTTTGACAGCAGGCCTGTTACGTAAGTCTGTTCATCACTGCTGCTTGGTGGATTGGAACACAATGTGTTAGTTTTGAGGTGTGTGAAGAAATTAAGGCTTTTTGTTCGTAAATATTAACATAGCAAAATAAAGGCATAGTTTTATCATTCATTTAAAGTATCATGTATAAAATGTAACAATATCCAAATTTCTTTGAGAACACATTATAATGTGGCCTCGAGTGGCTTATTACTTTTATAAATGGTGGCAACAGCAATATGATAAAAGACACAAATGTTGAAAAGATAATTACATTTATTCATAATGAACGATTCTTCTGCCAAGTGAAATAGCTCATTAGCCTCCAACTGTGGCTGTTTATAGCAGCGGCTTCGAACATGACTAATGCAATCAGATATTATAGACGGAACTTATAATTTTATTATGTTTTTACATATTTTTAACAACAAACATGTTGATTGACCTGATTTGATGACCTTATATTGATTCAGGCCACCATTGATTTTACACCAATTAATTTAGTCAAAGACAAACCACTGACAAAGCACTGTTTAAGTGAATATGAAGAAAACCGCTTTCAGTGTGAATCTAAAAAAACATTTTTAATCAGGATAGGTATTTGATGTCTGTAGGAATATGTGTTCATGACTGCAAATACATCTTCATGATCTTGTTTATTATCTATAAGTTTGGTTAGTAGCCTAACTGTCAGATGTGAGAAAGAGAAAGCGAGATAGATTAGTGTGTGTGTGTGTTCACATAATTCCTGTGTGGCGCCTATTTGCCTTTAATGGAGGTGTGGAACAGTATCACACACACACACACACACACACACACACACACACACACACACACACACACACACACACACACACACACACACACACACACACACACACACACACACACACACACACACACACACACACACACACGCACACACACACACACACACACACACACACACACACACACACACACACACATGTAGTGTTTTCATCTTTTATGGGGACTTTCCATAGGCGTAATGGTTTTTATACCGTACATACCGTATATTCTATCCCCCTACACTGCCCCTGCCCCTAAACCTAACCCTCACAGGAGACATTCTGCAATTTTACATTTTCAAAAAACATCACTTAGTCTGATTTATAAGATGTTTTCCTCATGGGGACCTAAAAATGTCCCCACAAGGATGAGGATTTCGGATATTGCTATCAGTTAACTGTTTTTAACCATAGCATTTTTACAGTCTTTTACCGTTAAAATCACAATCATTGTGATTTTAACGGTAAAAGACTGTAAAAATGCTATATGACTGTAAAAATGTATTGTATCTATATCAATACAATACAACGAAATATGAAATCAAATGTTTTTTAAAATTATAAATATGCACACAAATATTATTTGTGGATAAGAGTTATTACATAATAACTCTTATCCACAAATAATATTTGTGTGCATATTTATAATTTTAAAAAACATTTGATTTCATATTTCATTGTATTGTATTGATATAGACAGACAGACAGACAGACAGATAGATTTTGCAGGGATAGCAAAAGTCCTTCAAATAAATTTTTTTTTTCTTAAATGTTTTCAAATAATTCTCTCTTTGTAAACTTTGTTCAATGCATGCGAGTGCTGTTGTATGTTAGAATATGACCAGTCATTTTCGCCGTCATCACCCGGGTGTAGTAGAGCCAGAAGACGCGAATGAGAAGTCGCGCGCGTTGTGAGAAAATTTGTCTCTGTGCACTCATCCGAGAACACGCACACGTCTCACAGCGCCCAAATATTGAGTTATCTTTCAAGTCTTACTTTTTGTGTGAGTTTGTCCATTCAAGAGCATGTCAACATGTCCATCTTGTTGAGTAGACTTAGTCTGTATATGCCTTAAGTAAACTTTATACAGTCGAGAAAGACTGAATAGCTTGTGTAAGTTTAAAAAGGATTAATCTTTAACTTATACAGTCAAATATGCAATGTTATTTTACATTTTACCAATTTCTGTACCTGAAAACTAATGTTAGACGTATACCTGAAAAACCTGAAAAGCAGTTTATTTTAGTAGGCTACTAGGCCTATCTTTGCTCAATAGTATTTATTTGTGCTGCTGCTTTTATTTACAGTTTTTCTCAGTCGCTTTGGTACATTTCTCAGATCAGAATTGAAATTCTCAAAACTACCTGTTCAATCTTCACATCATTGTGTCACTTGTGCACATCAAAAAAGCAGTTTCTCATTTCTTTGAACAAGTTGCAAATGCTTTGGTACATCCATGCAAATGATTATGTACAATTCTCTGCTGTTTCCTACATTATCAATTGCTTATGTCATGTTGATCAAAATGTATTATAATGGGTCTCTGTTGAATAGTCTCACCCCCCACAACATTTAGCCATTAGTTCATAGCATAAGTCTTTACATGCAAAATGGTTGAACAAGTTGTCATAATATGTCAAGCATATTTCTATACATTTCCATTAGACGTTCACATTTCTACTTTTCTTTTTTTTCTTTTTTTTTCTTTGTGCTATGCAGTGCTGTCTTTTCCTTTCTGTATCGCAATGACATGGTCTGTCAACAAATTACAGTACAAACAGTAAAAGCGTAAATGTGAATCTTGTCCAGTCTCTTGCAATCAAACTCCCACATACACTAAGGTGTAACCTACAATTTACAATTATTGTCATCAAAACTTTAGCCATATTTACATCAGAACATCCCTCCAGTGTACACGGTTATATTGACAACATGACACAAGGACTTGTCATTCTGATGGCACTGACATGTTCATTGACACAGATATTTACTTTTGAGAGATGAACTAAGGATTTTGAGCAAGAGACTGGCTTTTGCAGGCAATCCATGGTGTTTTGCTATTTGTACGAATTGTTTTGAGAAATGCACTTACTATTTTGCAAATGTCGAGGATGATTCGAAAAATGAACCAAAGCGACTGAGAAAAACTGTAAATTATTTCTTCTTATTATTTTCTTTATTTTTATTTGACAATAGTCATTTTTTCACTGAACATAGCAAATACTGAACCGTACCGAAATGGTGAACCTGAAACCGTGATACAAACCGAACTGTGAGCAATCTGTACACCCATAGCGTAACGTATGCGAGGGGGTGCCACAAAATGGAGAAAAATTTCAAAGGGTGCCATGACTGAAAAAATGTTGGGAAACACTGAGATAGATAGATAGATAGATAGATAGATAGATAGATAGATAGATAGATAGATAGATAGATAGATAGATAGATAGATAGATAGATAGATAGATAGATAGATAGATAGATAGATAGATAGATAGATAGATAGATAGATAGATAGATAGATAGATAGATAGATAGATAGATAGATAGATAGATAGATAGATAGATAGATAGATAGATCATGCACTCTAATGGATCTTTTAATTACACACGTCATCTGAGATTTAACAAATTATGGAATTGATTTTTTTTCTTCTGTCTTTTGGTGAATCATTGCTCTTTTATCATATTCCTGAGGGTGGGGGCGTCATGGAGATCCTAAAGAAGCGGATGGTCAGATGAAATGGCACACGGAGGAAACATGAACACCTCGAGCATTTACAGCACATTCGGACGCTTGTTCTCTAACAACTTTTCTCTTTGGGAGCATCTCCAGAAGAACTGGACTGTCCATGATTTGACGCCTTTCTCCATCGACTTTCTGTTTGCGGGACATGAACCGGACACTATAGTTTTAATGGTGATGTACGTGATATCGTTCGTGACCGGACTGGTGGGGAATATAATGGCTCTGTGGGTCCTGACGCGCCGGAGGAATCGCTTGTCTGGAGCTTCAGCCACCAGGAGACTCCTGGTCAACCTGGCGGTGTGCGACATGATGGTGGTGTGCGTCTGCATGCCGGTGAATTTAGGACATCAGGTGTACAACGCCTGGGTGTTTGGAGACTTTCTGTGTCGTGCCGTGCCGTTCGTTCAAGCGGTATCAGTTTCTGCCAGTGTTCTGAGTCTGGCCGCGATCAGTTTGAACAGATACTACAGCGTCCACAGTCCCCTGCACGCCAGATCTTTCTTTACGGCCAGCAGAATGATATGCATGATAGCTGTGGTGTGGATCGTATCTTCTGCGCTATGTTTGCCGTTGTGTTTCATGAACACAACTAAGACGCTTTCCCTACTAGACGGGCTGCATACAGTGACTGTGTGCGTGGAGAGCTGGTCTAAAGTCAAACTGCGCCAGGGTTACAACTTTTTACTGTTTTGCGCGTTGTACGGATTTCCAGTGGTCTTTAACCTGATCATTTGCTTTTTAACCGGTTGGAAATTGAGCAGAGGAGGCACATCATCAATATCAGATCCCAACCAGCTCGCGCTAACCTCTTCAACATCGCGCCTGAAAACGCGCAAGAGGATCGCCAAAATGGTCTTTGCGCTCGTGTTGCTGTTCACTTTCTCCTGGCTGCCGCTCTATGTCGTGGACATCTGGATCGACTCCAACATCCCCAGCTCTCCTGATCGAAATGATGAGCTGAGCAACTTTGAGCATCGTTGGATTCTCCAGAGCAGACCCTTTGCGCAATGGCTGGGTCTCACCAACTCATCTCTCAACCCTCTTTGCTACTGCTTCATCGGAAACTTGTACAGATCGGCCAAAAGGTTCAGAGAGAGCTACAGAGAGAAGATTTCATCTGTCATCAGTCTTACCACCAGGTCTTCAATAAGAAATTCTGCCTCTAAAATCCAGCAGCGCAACTCTGGCTCATCTGGGAAATTTGATTCGGAAACAAGGAGCTACAATGTTTTCCGACTGACCAGAAGTAAAAGCTTGTCTGTAACGACTGTGTGTGAGAGTATTTGAATGGGGGAGAAGGAGAATGTAGACAGACTTGAAACAATGGAAATGTGAAAAGGGTGATGCTTTATAATAACTTTCATTGATACGTCATCAACAAACATCATATAATGCTTAATAGAATAGTAGTTCATTTCAATATATATTTTTAAAAAGTTTCTTTGCTTTTCTAACAGTTTGAATGGTGAAAATGCTATTTATTATTTGCATAATTTTATTATTTAAATACATTTTTATTAAAAAATATTTTAAGCATTACAATTTGAGGGAAAATTCTAACTAAAAAAGGTATTATAAAGTGCTATTGTGAATTATAGTCTATATCTTGGCTATTCTGTCGTTTTCGTTTGTAATTATTTTCTGTTAAATGAATAGCAGATTTGTTCTGAAAATAGTCAATATGAGTGGAAAATTGCAGTCTGATATGGAAGCAAACCCAGAATGTGTGGCTCAAGCCAGGATTAATGGTGCCGCTGAGGGGCTTTAGCCCTGACGTGTGGTTGTCTGTTATTCCACCAACTACTCTCCACCAGAAATCTAAAGATCCCATAAATATTCCTACTGTTATACATTTTGCCTGTATCACTGTGCCACATTTACAGTCTTTCCGAAGATACTGTTCTGAAGAAATTTAGCTTTATAGTTCCTATTTGGTGGTTCAGAACAATTCTCTTAAAAATAAAGGTTCTTTACTGGCATCTATTGTCCATGGCATCTTTCCTGTCCACCATACGTCTTTTCCCAGCTAACAGGAAACGTTCGCAGAACTTTGCCTTACGTTCTTACGTTACGTTTGGAAAGGTTATTTCAGCAACATTAATGGAACGTTCATTCAAAGTTATCTGGTGCTAATGTTCTCAAAATGTTAGCACAAAAACGTTACGTTTTTCAGAAGTAAGCTAAGTGAAGTGACGTGTGGCCAAGTATGGTAAATGCTCTGCATTTAACCCATCCAAGTGCACACACCGTGAATACACACCCAAAGCAGTGGGTAGCCATATTGCTGCGGCGCCCGGGGAGCAGTTGGGGGTTCGTGCCTTGCTCAAGGGTCTCACCTCAGTCGTTGTATTGAGGGTGGAGGAGAGCGCTGGTTATTCACTCCCCCAACCGACAATTCCTGCCGGACATGAGATTCGAACCCGCAATCTCATGTTGCAAGTTGGAACCATTAGGCCACGACTGCCCCTTTAACTGCCCCCAGTACTGACCCCAGTAACTTTCCCATTGTGTCTGCAGAAATGGAGTTTCCTTAACGTTTGCATAACGTTTTTAAAACATAAAAAAAAACCATTCAGAAATGATGTTTTCATAATGTAATAGGAACATCAGCAAAATGTTTAAAAAAAAAAATTTCTTAGCTATATTTTGTTGCCAGTTTGAGGACACGCAACAGGAACGAGCACAATTGACCTATCGGTAAGCCCCGCCCCCCTTAGTTACTGTTGCTAACTCGGACAAACAAACGGAGATGCTATATCTTACAATGACAGTTGTCAGTGTGAAAACCTTATCCCACGATGTTTTTGGACACAGAATGTAGCGTATATCCCGTCTGAATGATGGCCAAACTTTACTGTTGGTTTATGAAGTTTATGATGTCCTTTTTCACTCCAAAAAAATCATTGTAAGAGCTGAACAAACAAAGCATAAGAAGTGCGCATTAACGTCTCATTCACAAACGATCTCTCTCCGTTGCATTACCATTAACATACACAGCAAATTACAAAAAAAACACTCAAACAACTAACAGTAAACAAACATACACACAGAGCTTATGACTTTTCGAGGGTGCAGTTAATAATTGGTAAACTTTGTATTTGCAAAACTGCGAGTGCGAGCTCTCCCTTTCACTATAATTCCCATCAAAATAGGAGTCCTCCTTAGTAGGACAGATAATGTAGACTTTAAACATATCTAAAATTAAATTAATTTACATATAACCAGTTTAATATGGAGAAGCACTGAAATGTAGACCTTCGTGTTTTTGATCTACAGTGTTATGACGTGAGAACAGTTAGTTATTTCAGTTTGTATGTTAGCAGGGACTTCAATCGTAACTTAACGAGAGTATGACAAACAGAAAATCCTCTCAGGATCTTTGGAATCAGTGCTACAGTACCTCAGGCACGACATTTTAGCATTTTTGTAGCATAAACACCATCAAACCGATAAGAGCTTTGGATTTTCCAATGTTTCTCTATGGCGCTGACACATAAAGATGTCCAAGTTCCGGCCCCAGTGCAACTGATACTCAACTGCTATTGGCTCATCTGCGCTTGAGGGGAGGGGCTTACCGATAGGTCAATTGACAATGTAAGGCGGGGAGGCTTGCACACTGTAATGCCGCGTTCAGACTTCACGATTTTCAAACTCGTCGGATCACTGCTCTTTTCACACTGCATGACTATCTGGGGTAGCTTTCAGTTGCTACTGTGTTCACACTGCACAATGGATCAGCGATAGGGGGTTTTACATTGCATGACTGTACAAGAGGAAGAATCGCCGGCAACTCTGTCCCGCCGCAAACTACGGCCCTGTCCCAAATGGCACCCTAAACCCTTGCGGTCTTCCTATGAGTCCGCACTTTCATGACGTAACAACACTTTGACCGCTTTGACACCAGTGCGGGCTCGGTAGAAGTGTGCATCGAGGGTGCATATTGACCACAAAGGGGGCACTCGCGAGCACCCTTCTGAGACCTAAAATCGTGGACTTAACGGACACGCGCACGCGCACGCGGCAGCCATTGTAAGTCCACAAGACCGAAAGAGCATATGAAGTGTGCCATTTGGGACAGGGCCTACGTTTCACAACCAAACACACGAGAGGTGACAAGGAAACAACGCGAGATCACGCATGCGTCAGACCGGAGTTCTATAGTGCGAGACTGGAATTGTTATTAAAAATATAGACTGCACAAAGCTTGCAATCCAAATTGCCTTTGCACTGATTTGCAGCGAAAAGGAGAAAAAGAAAAAAGATTATGGAGGAGGAAATGGTTGGGGAGACGCAGAGATCAAGGATAGTGTTCTGCAAAGGGAGTTGGAGGAAATAAATAATTTTGCAATGTGCTGCTGTTGCGGCTGGTCAAGCAAATGTTTGTGACTTGTTTCTGTTTGATACAATTGCAAATATATCTATTAAAATATATTCTAGTCTATAACTCCTCCCCAAACTTCCCGCTGCCCTGTATATTGTTCTCTCATTGGCTTTAGGTCATCGCAGATATAATTTTCAGTCAGAACACATTTCACACAGCAGGATTTTGAATCGCAGACAGGTCCAGATGCCAAATATCTCACGGGCGTCGGCTACTCGTCGGCGATTCTCTCAGATGGCGTCTTTGTTAATTCACACTGCTTGATTGTCACTCGCGTGAACGAGCACCGATTTCACTATGATTTCTGGCATTTCTTGGCGATTTCGCAAAACCTTTCTGCGAGTCAAAATCATTGCTAAAATCAGAGTTTGAACTCGGCATTAGTTGATTAGTTGATTTATTCACGTTTTAATGTGCTTCTGTTCATAGAGATATTGCAGAGGCTTTTTAGGTCGGGAAGAATCTGCGATCTCTGACCCAGTTTGTTTGCTGGCTTCCATGGCAGCAATACGCTGTGTTTTCCGTCAACTGCCAACCTGTGGTTTCGAAATACTATCGGGTAAATTGGCAATGTGCGTTATCGCACAGTCCAAAACAAAAACAGACATTTGACATGGAATGCACATTTCAAAGTTGAATAACTGGCATTCACTCAAAAAAATTATACGTGGGTTTTACTTTTTTTTTTTTGTCAACAGGTTCCACGTAATTGGGTTATGTTGAATTTAATTAAAATTGTTTATTTCAGTAAACTTACGTTTTTTACATAAGGTTAATTCAATGCCATTTAGTTAAATCAGGTTAACATTCTTAATTTTGTCCAAAACTATTCAATTTAATTATTCTAAAATTAATATAAAAAACAAACCACAACAAGTAATCCAGTTTAATTGATTATTTTTATTTAATGAAATACTATTTTTACAACATTTACAAAACTTATAGTCTTATTGGCTAGCCAGAAGATGCTTTTGTTAAATCCATGGCATGCCCAAAGTAGTTGTTTTTATTATTAAAACAACTTTAATTGTTATTAGCAGGTCCTCACCCCAAGCTCTTCACCACAATGGTAACCTCCAAAAACACTAACATAACAAAAACTTTTAAATACCAACATAACAAAACATTAAAAGTCTCTCCATTTTCTCATCTTGTTAAAAATATTTACTCTCCGAATCCAGCCCCTTTGCAAAGCATTATGGAAAGTGAAAGTCTTGTTTGATTGGGTTACTTGATTGAAACATGTTATTTCAAAATGAAAACATCAAGTTACGTCAAAGAGTAACGGTTTTAAGTCAGTTTAACATGAATCAATTACATTTGAACCAGAAACCTGATATAATTGTGTTAAATCAAGATGAATTGCTTAAATAAAGTGAACAGCATCATAACATAATTTTTTGAGGGTTGCTTTTCGGAGAAACGAGAATGTGAACTCATGCATGTTTCCTATCTGCAAACATGGTATTTTTATGCTGTAGTACAGTCAAAAACTTACATACAACACCTTTAAGATAACTGTTCACTGACAGTTTCTTTGGGGGAACCAAAAATTATTCTTCTATGGCATTACTGTGAAAACCCCCTTTTGGAACCTTTATTTTTAAGAGTCACTGACAAATTAGAGATCTATAATGAACCATAATGCTGTTGTTTCAATGCTTGCCATCACACAAGCTGAACTTTGAGGAAAAAACGACTCTGTCGGAGAGTAATGGATTTATCCTAGGTAATTTCCCACTTAGTGTGACTAATATACAGATGATAATTTGTTGTCACTAAAATGGAGTACAGACAGTGAATAGTGAATCAGTAATTTTGACAAACAGATCTCTTTAATTTTCTGTGCAATTAAATTAATTTCTCATTAATCAGGACTAATGACATTCTAAGATTATCCTCAAGCGCAAATGATTTTCTGTGCATGAAGATGTGATCTTCTGTGCAAGCATGCTGGCTATATTCAGAAACCATAATTAAGGCAGCTTTCCATCATTAACTGAAAACTGACTGTGCATAATTTGCTTAGAAATTAATCCAGGCAAGATACATCAGAGCTACATTGAGTGCTGATTGTTGTAAATGTGACATACATTACTTTAGGTGCTGAAACTGCTTTAAATACCCAAATAAGTCATGAATGCTTGACTCATTTTATTGTTTTCGAGACAAAGCTTAGTATTTAATTTTCAATTAAACAGTAAAATTATGGTGTTGCCACCATAATATTGTATTTTAAGCTTAAAATACACATACATAGATAGCAGGAGAAATATAATAGTCTATTGATATTGCAAAAAAAGAGAGATTCTGTTTTAAATGTAAAAACATTGCATTTGAATAGTGTGTTGTCTAATGTTTGATAAAGCAATTCAAATGTCCTTGTTTGAAGCACTGCAAAAAAAGCAACAACAAAAAAAAAAAACTCTGTTTTTGCGAACATAATACAGCTTTTTTTCTTACACAAGTGCCGAATAGCCCTGAATCATTATTTATATTTTTCACTGTTTATAGGCAGTGGAAATAGAGGGTCTATTACCTCTCTTTTGTTCTAAAAGATCTCAAGAGTGTCATATGATTACATTTATTTAAACTGAATGTCTAGCACAAATGGGCTCACGTCAGTGATTTAAAATAAATGAGTGCCATAATGGATGTAGTGCCTCTGTTAATAACCTCAAAGAGCTTGTGCTGTCAACAATTCAGTCCTGTTTCAAAGCAAAAGGAACGTCGGTTACTGCAGCTTAATAATTCACACCTCATGAACGTATATAACAAAACCCTGAAGACAAACTGCCCTCAAAGTAATGTAGGTAAAGTAGAAATTTTACCTTTTCAGTTCAGGCACAGTTACTGTAAAAAAGATTTAAAAAAAATGTGGATTATGTGTTTAGATTAATAACCACTTCCTTCAAAACCTAATTAGAGACCGTCCTACAGACTTGCAGCAGTCACATTTTAATAAAATATCCAATGAAGCAGTGCTGTAAAGTATTGGAGGAAATGTAATTAGTTACTGTACATTTCTTTTTGCTACTTTGTATAAAATATGGGCAACTTTTACTCTCTACTTGACTACATTTTGGAAAAAGTATATGTACTCTTTACTACAATACGGCCCGCAGGGTTGCCAACTGTCACTCATTTGTTTTGGCGTGATACTCACGCTTTCAGGCTCTGTCTCACGCTCTCACGCTGCCCAACTTAATCTCACGCCAAATTGCCAAACCTGCTTTTGATATTAAACAAAGTGTAAGGTTTTACATTTTTTTTAAGTTTTAATGCGAAATCGAAACAATAAATAAATTTTCCTGGGAAATGTATTATTTTTTATTTTATTTTGATATCATTATTTTGTTTTAAGGAGATAAATGGTGCTAACCAACCTTGATTGACATATGGCAATACAATTATATCACATTACGGTCACGTGCTTCACGGCGCTCTCAATACTTCTAGCGCTGTGTCAATACATTTGAATGGCTTGATACACAACAGCTCCACTTTACAGGTGTTTGCAGCAAGTTTTGGTAAACAGTACAGCATAGTGTGCATTGATTATTACGTCAACCATACAGGATCGTTTTATAATGGAGAGTGATGGAGATGCAACAATGTTAACATTCATTTTAATGTTTTTTATTGTTTTAGGCCCTCAGGTATTCCTTACTAATTGGTCACACTCATGCTCATTGATGGTCAAATGTGACCATACACCTGTCACAATCACAAGTGAGAGTGCCCCTGATTACCACCTGAGGGCACTCCACCCCGGACTGTCACTCCATCACAAATTACATTACCCATAATCCTGGACTCCGACCGGGCCACCTGCTCAGTCTGCTCCACCGTGGGGTTTTTCAAGACCGTCTGCACTGCTGTGGAGGTCGTCTGCTCCGCCGTGAGGGTCTTCAACCTCGTCTGCGCTGCTGTGGAGGTCGTCTGCTCCGCCGTGGGGGTCTTCAACCTCGTCTGCGCTGCTGTAGAGGTCGTCTGCTCCGCCGTGGGGGTCTTCAACCTCGTCTGCGCTGCTGTGGAGGTCGTCTGCTCCGCCGTGGGGGTCTTCAACCTCGTCTGCGCTGCTGTAGAGGTCGTCTGCTCCGCCGTGGGGGTCTTCAACCTCGTCTGCGCTGCTGTGGAGGTCGTCTGCTCCGCCGTGGGGGTCTTCAACCTCGTCTGCGCTGCTGTGGTGGTCGTCTGCTCCGCCGTGGGGGTCTTCAACCTCGTCTGCGCTGCTGTGGAGGTCGTCTGCTCCGCCGTGGGGGTCTTCAACCTCGTCTGCGCTGCTGTAGAGGTCGTCTGCTCCGCCGTGGGGGTCTTCAACCTCGTCTGCGCTGCTGTGGAGGTCGTCTGCTCCGCCGTGGGGGTCTTCAACCTCGTCTGCGCTGCTGTGGTGGTCGTCTGCTCCGCCGTGGGGGTCTTCAACCTCGTCTGCGCTGCTGTGGAGGTCGTCTGCTCCGCCGTGGGGGTCTTCAACCTCGTCTGTGCTGCTGTGGAGGTCGTCTGCTCCGCCGTGGGGGTCTTCAACCTCGTCTGCGCTGCTGTGGAGGTCGTCTGCTCCGCCGTGGGGGTCTTCAACCTCGTCTGCGCTGCTGTGGTGGTCATCTGCTCCGCTGTGGGGGTCTTCAACCTCGTCTGCGCTGCTGTGGAGGTCGTCTGCTCCGCCGTGGGGGTCTTCAACCTCGTCTGCACTGCTGTGGAGGTCGTCTGCTCCGCCGTGAGGGTCTTCAACCTCGTCTGCGCTGCTGTGGAGGTCGTCTGCTCCGCCGTGGGGGTCTTCAACCTCGTCTGCGCTGCTGTGGTGGTCATCTGCTCCGCCATGGGGGTCTTCAACCTCGTCTGCGCTACTGTGGTGGTCGTCTACTCCGCCGTGGGGGTCTTCAACCTCGTCTGCGCTGCTGTGGTGGTCGTCTGCTCTGCCGTGGGGGTTTTCAACCTCGTCTGCGCTGCTGTGGTGGTCTTCTGCTCCGCCATGGGGGTCTTCAACCTCGTCTGCGCTGCTGTGGTGGTCGTCTGCTCCGCCGTGGCTGCCTGCGCAACCCTGGTCATCAGTCCAGCCTGCTCCTTCCTGGCGTTCTGCTGTGCCTGAGTCTCCAGGCCCTCTTCCACTCCACCGCCCTCCTTGACAATTTTAGGAGCGTCTGGAAGCTGCTCCTTTGAGGGGGGGCTATGTCACAATCACAAGTGAGAGTGCCCCTGATTACCACCTGAGGGGACTCCACCCCGGACTGTCACTCCATCACAAACTACATTACCCATAATCCTGTGCCCGGACTCATCATCATTCATTGTTTGCACCTGTGTCTCATCACCTCATTACCCCATTACCCCAGCCTATATAAACCATGTTCACTCTATCATTAACTGCGAAGTCTTGTTTGCAAATTGACAGACGGATCGGTGCAGCTTCTGGAGTAATGCGGTCGATGTACCGGTCTGTCGTGGTGAAGAAGGAGCTGAGCTGCCAGGCAAAGCTCTCGATTTACCGGTCAATCTACGTTCCTACTCTCACCTATGGTCATGAGCTGTGGGTCATGACCGAAAGGACAAGATCCCGGATACAGGCGGCCGAAATGAGCTTTCTCCGTAGGGTGGCTGGGCGCTCCCTTAGAGATAGGGTGAGGAGCTCGGTCACTCGAGAGGAACTCGGAGTAGAGCCGCTGCTCCTCCACATCGAGAGGAGTCAGCTGAGGTAGCTCGGGTATCTATTTCGGATGCCTCCTGGACGCCTTCCCAGGGAGGTGTTCCAGGCACGTCCCACCGGGAGGAGGCCCCGGGGAAGACCTAGGACACGCTGGAGGGACTATGTCTCCCGGCTGGCCTGGGAACGCCTCGGGGTTCTCCCGGAAGAGCTGGAGGAAGTGGCTAGAGAGAGCGAAGTCTGCGCGTCTCTGCTTAGACTGTTGCCCCCGTGACCCGGCCCCGGATAAGCGGAAGATGATGGATGGATGGATGGATGGTCTTGTTTGTTGTATATACTGCATTTCTGAGCGTTTCCCTGGTTTCATGTCTCTGGTTTTTGGATTTCTTGCCTGTCTCCCGGATTACCCTTTTCTCCTGCCTTGTTTGCCTGTGTGGACTGCTTGCCTGAGTATGACCTTTTGCTTGTTTTTGACTACGATTGTGGATTACCCTCTCAATAAAGCTGCGTTTGGATCCTCAACCTTCTGACTCAGAGCAGTACGTTACAACACCTTAACTATTTTTCAATTGAATAAATGTTCTATATTTTAGTTCAATAATATTTATTGACTATTTTGAGATATTTTGGTACTGTTTGTGCAATAATACTATTTGTGCAATAATTATGGTCCATTAATGACCACTTAAAATATTTTTCTTCTAATATTTTTATTATTTATATTACAATTAGTATAGTAGAAGTAGAATTCTTATTCAAAGAGGCAAATTAGAGTCATTTTGTGCCTCGAAAAATAATAATTTCCATATGTAATGCCATTACCCACTGGTGCCTTTATGGCTCTTTAATCAATATACTTGAATATAATCTAGTTGCTCAAAAAGTATTGCAGTTTTGCATTTTAATAAATATTTAGATATGATCAAACACTAGATTTCTTTAAATGTGACATTTTAAAATGTTAATAACGTACATATCCTTATTTCCTTATATGTACAGTAGGCCATGAATTGATACTGAAATCGAAATCGATTTACCGTCGTATACCGTCAGCCACTCAACACCCCGTGAACTCAATCGTGTACTAGATCGATATACTCCCAGTTACGAGCTCTGGCGTCACACAGCCCGCGAAACAGCAATGGCAGCCCCTATGTATGCTGTGTTTATGGAAGTCGTACACGTTATTTTACAAATAACGTAAAATAAAAGGTATAACAGCTTATCTTGCCTTATGCAATGTTTTTCTCCTGTTTCCCTCAAATAAGCAAGGAGTAAGCACTTTTGGCGATATAAATGATTGTAAATGAGAATAACCTGATGATGAGAATAAAATGTTAATGAGAATAAAATTGTTTACATCTAGCTACCGCAATCCCTTGCACTCAGGCAGTTTGGCGAGACTTTGCCTGAAAAAATGTTGTGACTCGTGGTTTGAAGTCGTGACTTACTGGCTCAAAAACCTGCCTGGAACGCAGCATTAGTTACGTATGTCAGAGCTACGCCAGAACGCCGGCTTACTATTGGCGATGCTGTTCACGTGAGCACCACGACACATGCGTGTGATACTGACACAGGAGCTGGCCAACTGCACAGAAGACTAATACAATGTCAAAGAGCTCTCGGATTTCATCAAAAATATCTTAATTTGTGTTCCTGAACAAAAGTCTTAAGGCCTGTTCACACCGGGACGATTTTCGCATGCGTTTATCGCCAACGTTTAACGCCTCGGGACTAAACAATGGCCGCCAATGTGAGTGTTCACACCAAAGCGCAAAACGGCAGGCGTAAAAGCGTCATTTAAAAAAAAAAACGGCTGGGGTTCGTTTTTTTATTTTGACGCGGCGCGTAAAAAACTGGCCAACCAATGAGATCGCCGCTTTTGTTCACGTGCCTGGAGCTGCTGAAGTGACAGTAAAACACGACTTGGTGGCGCTCAAGCACAAAACGCTCTTGCCGAGAACACATTGATACGACAAAGAAGTAGTAAATAGACAAAGAAGAAGATTAACTGCTAATGCTGCTTGCCAGTGGTTTTGGCCATATACATAATATGTCTATGGTTTTGGCAAGCACGTAAAAACTGTCTCTCTTCTTCTTCTGTGTGACAAGCAAGTGTCAGAGGCGTAAAGTGCCGCAGCACCCCCTTGTGTACCGGGAGCGCATCCACTGAATGTGCACGTTCACTCGGCGTATCGCCAGTGAAAATCGCTTGGGTGTGAACACTCAAGACGCGCCGAAAAACGTCACGAAAAACGCTGGCGATAAGCGCGCGATATTCATCCCTGATATTCAACTGTGGAGGACTAGTGCATCTTTGAGCCTAAATTCAGTACGAATAAAATACTAAAAGTTCCCATGAAATCAAAATTGAAGTTGGCTTCTAATATGAATATGTTAGCCTTACTGTTATCAATAAGATAGAGTGCTCCAAAACAATGACAAATTTCGCATTTAGAAGATATAAGCCTTCAAAACTTACAGTCTCCCACTTCCGCCATTATGGTTCAACGAATTTTATGACATCACCCTGCACTTCTAGTCTGGTTCTACCAGACTCTCGTACATTTCATTTGTACAGAGAGTCTGGCCACTCTCCATTGACAAGCATTAACTTCCTTGAAGGCGGGTACTTTAGTTTAAAACTATTGGATCTGCCCAGGGACACTCTGGATCTGCCATAACCAATCGCTAACATTTGGTCGTGATGTATGTCATGTCAAACTAGCGCATGACATCCACGTCATCGTTCTCAGCCACTCCTTCTGTTCGCTGATTGGACCGGTTAAAATTTGACCAGAGAAAACCAGAGAATATACCGCAATCCCAGACGGATTACTGAAGGAAAATGAAAATTGAGCGGAAGTACGTAGGAGAGTGGAGCCAGGCTACTGCACTTCAGCTTCTCATCAGATTTTCTGTCCAATCAAATGCTCTCTAGAATCTAAAGCATCCCGCCCCCTACATAATAGACGATGAAGCTATGGCTAAAATCGGAGTGGTGGAGGATCTTTGGGATAGAAACCCAAGCTCTATTTTTCTAAGAGCAGTGGAAAGGAACGAGATAGTAGACCTAGTAAGAAATTGCAAAAATAAATATTCTGTGGACTGGAATAATATTGATATGAGTATAGTAAAAAAAGTGATTGAAGAAATTTCAGAACCATTAACTCATATTGCTAATTTGTCTTTTCAACTTGGTACATTTCCAGAAAAAATGAAAGTAGCAAAAGTAATTCCATTATATAAAACAGGAGATAAACACCTTTTCACAAATTACAGGCCTGTTTCTATACTTCCACAGTTCTCCAAAATCCTGGAAAAACTGTTTACAGAAAGATTAGATAATTTTATGGTAACACACAAATTGCTTGAGGAGAGTCAATACGGATTCCGGACAAACAGATCAACATCTTTAGCTTTAATGGAATTAATTGAGGAAATTACTAATTGTATAGATACTAAAAAATATGTGTTATATATATTATATATATGTTATATATAATATTTATAGATTTAAAGAAAGCATTTGACACCATAAATCATGATATTTTAATACATAAATTGGAGAGGTATGGAATCAGAGGAATTGGATTGAACTGGGTAAGGAGCTATTTGAGAAGCAGGAAACAATTTGTGGAAATTGGTGATCAAAAATCTGTGTGTATGGATATGACTTGTGGAGTACCACAGGGATCGGTCCTTGGCCCAAAACTCTTCATAGTGTATATTAATGATATTTGTAGAGTATCAAATATATTAAAATTTATCTTGTTTGCTGATTATACAAATATTTTTTGTTCAGGGGAAAACTTACAGCAGCTTCTGAATGCATTAGCAAATGAAATGATTAAATTAAAACGCTGGTTTGATGTAAATAAATTATCACTAAATATAGCTAAAACAAAGATTATGTTATTTGGAAATTATATTAAACCTGAAATAGAATTGAAAATTAATAATATTATTATAGAAAGAGTCTACAAAAATAAATTTCTTGGTGTTATTTTAGACCACAATATTAGCTGGAAACCACATATAAAACACATTGAAGCAAAATTGGTAAAGACTATAGCAATACTAAATAAAACAAGATATATTTTGAATAATAAATCACTCTATATGCTGTATAATACACTCATAGTGCCATACTTAAGTTATTGTGTGGAAATCTGGGGAAATACCTACAAAACCAACCTACAGTCGTTATGCACATTACAAAAGAGAGCAATCAGAATTATAAATAATGTTGGATATCTTGAACACACAAATTCATTATTCTTGAAATCATATATATTAAAGTTTTTGGATTTGGTTAAATTTAAGACGGCACAAGTCATGTTTAAAGCAAGAAATAATTTACTTCCGGAGAATATACAAAAAATGTTTATGGAGAGGCAGGGTGGGTATAATTTGAGAGATGAATTAAACTTTAAAAAGCTCAATATAAGAACTACTCTGAAAAGTATGTGCATCACTATATGTGGGGTGAGGTTGTGGAATAAGTTGGAACAGGTGTTAAAATACTGTACAAACTTTAAACAGTTTAAAAAGCTGTATAAAATCAAGTTAATAAAAGGTTATGAGGTGGAACAAGAATAATGAGGGTGGGTTAAAAGATTGAGTATAAGATATTTTTTCTTATTTTTTTATTTAATGTATTTGTGCAATGGTTGTTGTGCAATAAGTATATGATGTATGTGGTGAGAATACAATTTTGATGAAATTTTGTATGGTTATATAAGGGGTGGGAAAATAACAAGCTTTTGCTTCATCCCGCTCCTTTTCGAACACATGTAATTTTATTTTGATATCGCGTCTATTTGGTAACACAAATGTTGTATGTTTTACTTTGTTTTTATTATATATATATATATATTTTTTTTTTGGTTGTTGTTCGAAATAAAAAGAAAGAAAGAAAGAAAGAATAATGCTGCCCGTTTCAAGGCACTTCAGTGGGCTTTTAATTAGTGGTAAATTTAGATACTTTAACCCCCGGTTTCACAGATAAAATTGTCTAGTCCCAGACTAAATTGTACATTTGAGCTGTTTTAACTGAAAGCAACTTGAACGGACATATCTTAAAATATGTTAGTGCCATTGTTTTGTCTGAAGATGCTCACCAGGTATGTTTTTTTTTTCTAAGGCACGTTTGTAAAAGCTAAATTAACTAATTGAATTAAAGCATAATCCTGACTTAATCTAAGCCCTGTCTGTGAAACCGGGTTTAAGACTTTAACTTTACTTTAGTTTTAAGTCGTATTGGCTTGTAACTCGCTGTAAGGTATCTCACTCTAAAAAAAAAAGGTTCTATAATGCACCAAAAATGGTTCTTCATCGTAAGGAACCATTTTTGAACCAAGAGGAACCACTTTTGGTGCTATATAGCACCATATCTTAACATGTTCTGTATATGGTGGTGCTATATAGCACCATAGTTAGCGGTGCTATATAGCACCTTAGTCAAAGAACCGGTGAAGAACCTCTGAAGAACCGCTGAAGAACCACTGAAGCACCACAATTGGTGCTATATAGCACTTAAAAAGGTTCCCCTATGATTACGACCCAAGAATCATTGCCATATACGACCTTTTTTTTTAGAGTGTGTACTTTAACTCAACTATGGTTTTCAGGTATACTCTTTACACCTCTGCAATGAAGTTTAATATTTTAGGCTGTTCATGTTCATAGACAGTCTTTGAATGATCTGAAATGTCCTGCACTAACTGGAGTCTTTCTTATTCAGTGCGGTTGTTCATTACTGCCACATTCTGCTTTGTATTTTGAGGATGGAGGAGACACTTGAGAGCACACTCAATAAATTATAGTTTGCTTTCTCATCAGACTTTGGCTGCAGTTACACACTCTCTCTCATCTTGACATCTAAAGCCATCTGTAAAACAAGAAATGGGCTTCCTACACCGTATCTCTTAAGCCCAGCTGCTGAGTCTAATTTAATGTGTCAGTCCACCCAATGGGTTCTTTTCAAAGGTCCTTTTAAAATTCGATCAGTGTTATTGTCCACCTAAAATGGAATAAAGTGATTTTGAGGTGATCGTTCTGTATGAAGAAAGGTTCCCAACAACACAAAAAACTACTGACCCTCATTATTTCTTCTGTCATTAAAGAATACACTCTAAAAAAAAAGGTTCTATATGGCACCAAAAATGGTTCTTGGCTCGTAATCATAGGGGAACCTTTTTAGTGCTATATATATAGCAATTTTGGTGCTTCAGTGGTTCTTCAGCGGTTCTTCAGAGGTGCTATATAGCAACTTAGTCAAAGAACCTCTGAAGAACCACTGAAGCACCAAAATTAGTGCTATATAGCACTAAAAAAGATTCCCCTATGATTACGAGACAAGAACCATTTTTGGTGCCATATAGAACCCTTTTTTTTTAGAGTGTAGTAGCAAATGACCAAGGCCAACCTTTATAACTTTATTATAAGTTATTAATATGAAGTAGGGCAGGGGTTCCTAAACTTTCGTCAGCCGAACTCCTTATGTAAAATAATTACTTAAAGTATCCCCTAAGATTTTAAGTTAATATTTGAAATATTTTAACCACACATTCGCATATTCACGGTTCTCTGATGTTGGTTAAAGATCTCTTGGGATATAGATTGTATATTATAAAGTATATAGATAAAATATGTAATATTTTATTAGTAAGTGTTTTATTTTCACTTTATAGCTGGACTTTGAAGTGGACACAAACCTCCTTTTATAGTGTCTCTCAGTCCATATTACACACCTCTAATTATTGTGCAACCCCATTTATTTATTTTAATAAAATTGATTATTAGCTGTTCTTCAACTCACAAACCCCCTGCAGATCCTTCATGAACCCCACATTAAGAAATCATGAAATGGGGTGTAACAACACTAAAGGAAACACCATAAGGAAAAGATGCCTGAGGTCAATAAACAATCAAATTTATTTCTATTTATTGAATTTTGTCTGAGAAAAACTATTTGTGTGAAGAGAAATAATGCAAGAAGTTTTTATGTAAACAGAAATGGGGCAAAAGGCCATTGCGATAAATGGGGTCAATAGTGATATAGCAAAATATGCAAATATATGCAAATATATTCATCAACAACAACACACAATTAAAAACAAAAGTATTTTTTATGATTTGGTTTTTAACAACCTTTTTGATCACACGAGATGGTCTTTTCCATGGGCCCTTTAAGAGCCCAACAAGAGGCGTTTTACTCGAAATAATTTTTTAACGATTTCTGAAGTAGAAATTGTTGATTTACAGTTTTTTTTATTCACTATGGTACTATTTTCACAAGTAAGGTGTACATTTTCAAAACTTTAAGTACAAAAATTCAAACTGATCACACATTTATAGCACAGCCAGTCATTCTTTCTAAACCTGATCTAATGCTTTCAAAAGGTATGATGAAGTATGACAGCCATGAGGATTTGATGCCATCTGTCTGCCATCTCTCGTTCTGATGCACAGTCTGATATTGTACAGTCATTGACCTTTCCTCTCTGTGTACTTTATCCTTCACTATGTTCACAAATATCAAATTTGTCTGTCTGTCTGTCTGTCTGTCTGTCTGTCTCTCTCTCTCTCTCTCTCTCTCTCTCTCTCTCTCTCTCTCTCTCTCTCTCACACACACACACACACACACACACAAACACACACACACAAGTTCGTGCACAAACTTTAAACTATAGGGCTGCACAATATATCGAAATATCGCAAATGTACATATCGCAATATGCATATCGCAAGGGCACGCAATATCTGAAGGATTTTTTAGGTCAACGCGTATAGCAGAGAATAGACTGGGCACACGACTGTTACTTATGTGACTTGCTTGACGTTAAAAAGAGTTATTAAACGCAATAACTTGCGAAAAACAACTCCTTGCAGTCTCGTGCTCTCTGCTGTCTGACACTGCACACACCGAAACGTGCGCACAAGTCGTTCTTTTTTTCGTGTAATGTTACACACTCGAACTGTCAAATACACACAGTCTTGATGAGTATTCATGTAAACACAGTCGGTTATGCTTTAAGTGAAAGATATCAGTTGGGGAAAGAAATATATTTTACACACTTAAAGTAATATCGTATCGCATATCGAATATCGCATTATTTAACAAGGATATCGCATTTCGCATTTTTCTTCAATATCACACAGCCCTACTTTGAACATAGTGGCAGTTATCATCTAAGATAAATCACTTATGTAAAATGAATCCATATCTGTAATTGCAAACAATTTCTATAGAATTGAAATCTAGGTGTACCAAACGATCCATTGATTAACCATTAAGATCAGTGGATTAAATAACAGAAAAATGTATTAAACTGAACGAGAGGAGATGCAAATCAAAAGTTTGATAGTAAGGGCTTTATGAAAGGCAGTTACTGTGAATGAAACATTTATAAAGATGAAACAGTTATTTTGTGTAGTGAAAAGGATACTTTGTGATTTTGTGTATTGTACTATTGTACACAATTGAAAATATGCTGAAATGTTTGAAAAAAGGGCACTTTTAATGATCTGTTGTGATATTAGTACTTGCGAAAATAGTACCACAGCGAATAAATTAAACTGTAATGACCTTAAAGTCTCTCGTCTTCAAATTTCCAAGAAATTTTCTGGGATTCTCATTAGCTACAAATCTGCCATATGTAAAAAAAAAACAACTACAAAAAACATGATTAATCATAACGTCTTATTTTATTGCATGCAGTGACTTCATGGATCAGGTCAGTTTCACTGCATAGTTAAAGACAGGTGTTTAGAAATATGTGGTGGGGGTTTTTGTTGTCAATGCTTGTTTGTTCCAATACCACTGCTGTATTCACTAACAGAATACAAATTGCTCTGTCCCCACACACACTTTTCCCAATGTCACATTTCCTCTATTCTATCATCTATTTCCAGGATAATTGCATAGCTTTAAGAGTATAGTCAAAAAAGAGGTGCATAATAATTTAACCTGAGAGCTGTGATCAACCATAACCGAGTTGGAATAATTTGCAAAGAGCTCCATAGAAGCAAGAGAATGGGGTTTATGACACAAAGGACTAGATTTGCATATAAATGTGAATTTAATAAATCAGGCACACTTACATAATTGCGCATCATTATTTTGTGCAATGTTTATTCAATACAGTGATTATGTTATTATGCATTTGCCTGCTGAATATTACAAGTTTGCTTTATTGTTGACCTGAATACTTCACTTCATTTTATACTTCACAAATTCACAAAGTTTACTGTATATTTGCCAAGAAATTAATTCCCAGAAAGATACTGAGCTCTATTCCCACTGAAATGCTTTTAAGTACAAATGAATGATTCTATCATCGGTGCAATCATTTCTTACGTTCTAATTTTAGGACAGACATGAACAAATAGAGTTCTTAATATGTCAGGTCATTTAAATAACCAGCACAATAAAACATTCACTGCCTCATCTCAGTAGTGAGAAGCTGATATGAAACCGTATATATTTCAAGTCTGAAAATGAATGATTTAGACAGAAAATATGAATGTTATACAGCACTGCAAACGCTGCAGTCCTGCAGTGTCAGAGACATTTGAATTTGTAATGTGGTTTCTCTGCAGTGTGCTATATTGCTTATATTTGGCACTCTAGATTTACAATCAAGGCAATAGAGGGGTAGAGATGAGTGGGTTATTGATGGGGCGCATTTCATTTAGTTGGCTGGCAAAGTTGCAACTGAAAAATTCTTAGGATGAAAAATGATTTTTTTAAACAGAGGGCAAACCTCTTGTTTTTAATGTGTGTTCATGAAGCATTTCTTTAGATAAAAGCAATTTCAGCTGTCTATCTGTTTGCTTCTCGCTGAAAAGCAGATGCATACCCTTGAGAAAAACAAGCAGCATACTTTTTAAAATAGTACTTATGGAAATAACTTTGAAAGAATATACATGCAAACTGAATGTAATGTTTTTGGACTCTTGATTGAAAATGTATTGTAATTTAAATTTAGATTTTAGGTCTTTATGTGTAATTCATTAATAATCACTAATTGTCTTTGAAATATGATTAAAGTGTATACTGCCATTTGACAAACATTTATTTAACTGTACTTTAATGTAATCTTGTATGTCATATATTTAAATATTACTTTAATTACACATTTGTAATAAGGAAATTGGAATTTAGTACAATACATTAACTTTAAATGTAATATCAAACAACATACTGCAGTTACAATAATCAAGTAGGCCTATTCATATGTGCTTTTAGTATGTTAATTAACACATCAAAATAAGTGTACTTCTTTAAAGCGTGACAAAAGATTATTAAGACATAAGGATCATTTGGCCAGAAAAATCCCCCTGTAGTCAATCATTTTATCCCTTAAAACTCATCTTTGATCACCAAAATGACATTTTAAAAAAAATATTGTGGAAAAAAATGTCTTCATGCCTTAAAATAGCTTGGATGTAACTCTACACCCCCACCTCTACTCACTCACACCAGCTCGAGATCGATCCACTCGGTCAACTTTTACTCAACTTTTGTAGCAAACACTGCACAATGGTATCGCTCTTTACAACATCAGACACTTAGGGCCCTATCTTGCACCCAGCGCAATTGACTATGTACACCGACGCATGTGTCATTCCTATTTTGCACCCGCGCAAAGCGCGCTTTTCCCTCCACAGAAGCACGTCGCTAAACTAGTGAATGAACTTGCGCTCCCTGGGCGGTTCAGCGCAAAAAAGGAGGCGTGTTCCGGCGCAAACAATCCCTGGTGCTATTTTGCTGTTCCATTAAACAATTGCGCCACTGACCAGAAAAAACCTAGTCTAAAGTCAGTGGCGCGTTGCGCGTTGTTCATTATGCTATTTTAAGGGCGCATGCTTGACCATAATGTATAGCGTGCACAACGCGCATACACTTTGCTCATGTAACCTACACAGATGCAACAGTTATTTTTGCAAATCATAAATTGTTACACTAAAAAAATATTAACACATGAGATGATGGAAATCATTGTGGTGTGCCACGAAGATGTGAAAAAATAGGCATAAATCTAGCTTACAAATGATTCAGGCTAATTGTAATAATTAAGGATAAGACCTGTTTGCCCAATAGTGGCAAGACATATATGTATATAAGGACATCTGACAAATTGGTTTGTCCGTCAAGAACCAGGAAAAAAAATCGACTGAAAAACTGAAAAAACTGAAAGACTGAAAAAAAAAAAGACTGTGAAATCACCTTTACCATAATGTACAACATTACAACTTCACTTCTCTGTCTTTCACTGCTCTTACAAGAACATCAGTCTCCTTGGCTGTGAACCGCTCCTGGCGTGCGCCTGGTAAATACGCCATAATAATAGCAATCCATAATGGAACTTGCGCACCTGCTTTTAAAGGGAATGTTGGATGACGCTCGGATTGGTTTATTCACGTTACGCCCAAACCACACCTATGAATAATGAAGCTCCTTCAGACCAACCCATTTTAGATTTGCGCCGGGCGCAAGAGCCATTTATCCCGCCGGGAAAATAGCAACAGCGCCGAGACCCGCCCACAAAGTTACTTGCGCTTCGCGCTTTGACACTTGCGTTTCAGATCGTTAAAATAGGGCCCATAAAGTATTTGATATGATTAGCCTTTGGCTTGACTACGTCATCGAACAGCTGATAATGTGTTGCTAATGTTACACAAACCATGTTCCAGTTTGCCATCTCTGCCCAGCATCCTTAGAAAAGCTTTGAACAACTTAGAACGTCAGTGGATAAAGGCATATCACAACATCATAAAATAGTACATCACATAATTCACCCGCTATATTGCTAAATGTACACAATTTTTCATATCAACAGAAAAATACGCCGCTATGGCTTCTCCTGAGACTCCCCTGCTTTGCAGCAAAGTTAATGATGTGCTAAAGCCCGCCCACACGTTGATGTCATTGGTTACAAGGTTGTTTGTGAGGTCAGAAACAACAGTCTTTAGTTTTCTGCAGTTTTAAGGAGAAAATGATGAGCGATGGAATTGACTTATGAATTGTTTGTCTGAAAGCGTATTAAAAACCCCACATAGACATATAAACAACATTAAAAACTTGATTTTCACCACAGGGGGTCTTTAAAGTAGTGTTAGTGTTAAGAAATAATGAAAAGTGTACATGAAAGTGTACTCTCTTTAAGTGGCCTACATTTAATATACATTTAACATATTTCATTAAAGCCACCATGAAATGAAAATGGACAATTCTTATTCTTTTATGAAATATTGCAGTGTTTATTATAAATTATTTATCAGGGTGTGGCTGTAATGATACGCAGTTGCGCACGTATAAGGAGCAGAAAACAAAAACAGAAACAGAATGTGAAACAGAACAGGGGCCCGTTTCAGAAAGGAGGTTAAGTGAAAACTCTGAGTATGTTAACCCTAAAATAAGGGAAACTCTGGGTTTTCTGTTTCAGAATGGGAGGTATGTCAAACCCGAGAAAGCAGGGTAAGTCAAGCCCGTTTCTAAAAGAGAGGTAACTTATACTCAGAGTCAGTTACCAGGGTAACTTACTCTGTGAACCTAACCTGGTCTGGAGCAGGTTTTCTTTGGTAAACCCAGAGTTTCTTTCGTTCTCCTCCCTCTTTTTAAAGCACCAGCTGTGTTTAAATACTTAATTCATTCATTCAAACTGCACAAATTATTTTCTTACTGAGTATTTTGGTCGTATTTCAAGTATAAATATAAAAAAATTATGAATTTAATCTAAATCTAAAGTAAGCGAAGTTTACTTAAAACAAATTAAATAATCTGCCACTTGACAAAAATACAAAGTAAGAAAAACATTCTTTGCAAGAACATTCATTGCTCATATTTTCATCACGAGGACACTGTCAAAGTGACAAAAATGGCATGTCCTTTTATACAGGAAGGATCCTGACCTTCACTTGAGAATCCTCTAGAAGTATCCTAATAATTTGAATTTCCTTTAGGATTTCCAGTGGTTGGATTTATTGATGACACTCATATTCCCATCATCACAAAACGGATTACTGTATGGGATGGAAGGATGCTGCCAGATGGTAGTACGAGATATATGGCATAACCACCACCACAGCTGTTAAATACATTTATTTACATTTTTTTTATAGTCATCTTTATTTCCTACAAATACTTTATTCTTTTTCCTGTTGGGTGTTAATATTCTTCCTCCATCTCCTCTTCATCTTTCAGTGGTGCTGGAGTTTGGCTGGCCTGAGTAGAAGTCAAATGTTAATGTCATTCCCCTGATTAATAAATGTAACAAGTGGGATCAGAGAACATTTCATTATGTGAAAGAGCACAGACCATTTTCACATCTCTGGGTTTCTGAAGCTGAAGTCGTCATAGTTGGGTTAACGCTTATAGCGGTGAATGAGAGAATACATTAAATATATATTTTTGTGTCTCCATTTGCTCAAATAGCAAAAGAAAAACTCCACAATAGTGATTTCACAACTTTCAAAAAGATGGAAAAATTAAAGTGAGATTGATAACGGAAGTGAAAAGAGAGAAAGATGTTAATTTTAACTATCACTCCCATAGACGCTGTATTAGAAACACTCTCACAGCAGCGGTAACTTGATTTTTGTAATTTGATGCAAAAGTAATATAATACAAAGTATTAGTGTTATAAATGTACATACATAAAAAAAAAAAAAAACTTGCAGGATTTACGATATTGATGACACTTTGACACTGAATGATATTTATTTAATATGTCAAATGTTTGTAAAGTCATTAAACCTACACCCATGAACATTTTATGCTTAAAGCTTTTCCTGATTGAATTATGTTTTTTTTTTTTTTTTTTTTAGCTGCTGCCACATTCTTTGTTTGCCTTTTGGATACCATGAAAATTAAACTTAATTAAAATAATTAAGAATTAAACTTGTGTTTTGACCCGGAAGTATGCAAACGTCTTTTTGTTGGGTGCTGTTGCCATGGTGAATCGTAATTTCGGAGCTCCATTGATCGTGGCTTTTCATAGTTGGAGTGCATGAGCTTAACTCAGAGTCAGTCTACTCAGAGTTGATTAAACTACCTCAATTCAGCTGTTCTGAAACCCAAAACTCAGAGTTTACCATCTCAGAGTAAGTCAACTCAGAGTTCAGGTTTAAACTCAGAGTTGGTTGAACCTCCTTTCTGAAACGGGCCCCAGGTGTTAACTAGCTTAATTCCCCCTTCGCTATAGGAATTTGATTGACAGGCGATCTGATCAATCATAATCCGCCATCCGCCATTTTTGTCCGACAAAGCAGTCAAGAGAGTTCATAGATTAACGGTGGACTTGAACTTGAAAAACGGTGAGTACTGACGTCTTTCCACGGTTGAAACAACATGCCTACTGAAGTTCATTCATGTTAATTTATAGTATTTGATACTATAAATTAACTAGAAGGAAGAGAGGATCGGTTCACGAGCAGCTTCAACTGAGGCGCTACAGTGACCTGTCTCCACACATTAAACAGCCACAAAACCGTATTTATTGTTTACGTCTCTTTCAAAAATGAAAACACTTTAGAGTTGAGTCTTTGTTTCATATTAAAGTTAAACTGCTCTGTCCTGTCTGTCGCTTGCAGGAACACTTGCGGGAGCAACAACTGACAAACAACAACTGAAGCAGAGGGGTATAAATACACAGGGAAACAAGGTTAACGAGGTAACAAGAGGGAGTGGCTAAATGGGAAACACCTGGGAGAACTAATACAACATGAAAAACTACAAAGGACTACAACACATGGCACAGGACAGGAAATAACAAAAAGTCTCCACAAACACACAGGGAATATGTGACAGTATCATTATTTTTTAAATTGAATTAATGTGTCCTTTATTTTCTTTAATCAAAATAATCTTTAATCCCCTCCCTCTTGCAGCAACATCTCTTCTCTGATGGCGCGATACTGGTGATACCGGGACAACCTGTCACTAACGTCAGATTGACCAAAATCAATTCCTGATAGACAAAATTAAGTCCCGTCCTAATTTTTTTCTTGTTTATGTAGCCATTTCACTCGGACATAGCTATAACAATAGGGAAGAAAATATTTCATGCCAACTTTAACATTATATAAAGATAGACTTTCAAAATTTGAAGTACTGTAAAAAATGAATCATGGGTCTTGTATTTTTCACACAAACAAATTAAGGTGATAGTTAAAAATAGTATGTATATTTTCTCAAGAAAATTATGGTTCAGTGTTGTATAGAAAATATAGAGAACAATTCACTAATAAAACCAAGAGATACATTTCCCTAATTTTTTAAAGAAAACTTTTTGAGGCTTGAATTGAGGAACCGATTAAGCTGATAAAATTAAGGGGAAAAAAGCTACATATTTATGTTAAGAGAATTTGTTCAATTATGCAGTTTTATTTAGAGACACCATTGTTAGTTCCCAGCATGCTTTGCATGTGGCTGGAAATGGAGAGTTAATCTTGAAATTAAGTGTTATTTTATGTGTTTTTGAGTGAAGGGAAACATCTGTTAATGTTTTATGATCAGTTATGTTATGTTGAAGTTTTGATCATTGCCATTGTGCAGAAGAGTAGATCTTACACTCTAAAAAAAAAGGCTCGTAATCATAGGGGAACCTTTTTTAGTGCTATATAGTACCAATTTTGGTGCTTCAGTGGTTCTTCAGAGGTGCTATATAGCACCTTAGTCAAAGAACCGGTGAAGAACCTCTGAAGAACCGCTGAAGAACCTCTGAAGAACCGCTAAAGAACCACTGAAGCACCAAAATTGGTGCTATATAGCACTAAAAAAGGTTCCCCTATGATTACGAGCCAAGAACCATTTTTGGGGCCATATAAAACCTTTTTTTTTTTTGAGTGTATGGTTAGGTTGTGGATAATCGCATGTTCTAATAATATAATGCATGTTGAACATTTCACTAAAAATATTGTTTCATAGACTAAAAAATTTAGGACATTTTACATAATTTATTTAGGTAGATTGCATTAAAGAAATCAACCTTAAAAACTACTCAAAAATAGTATGTGTAATATTGTTACCATCATTTTTTTAAAGCTAGGGTCCGTACCTTTTTTGTGTTCAAGATTTACAAAAAGTTATATAATGAGAATGTACAACATGAATCCATATTCCAAACCGTGTTTTTGTCTTACCCTGAATCATTATGGTACACGTATAATAAGTGTTTATTGGGACTATTTCAGACCAGACTGGTAAGAACCGCTGCAGAGGAGCACAGTCCCTGTGTGACTCGCCATAGACATAAACAGAGAGAAGTAGCTCCGGCTGCAATGTTCTTCCGCAAGACGCATGCAGTTCTGTTTATTAACCGCTAGAGCGCAAAAAGTTATGGACTGCAGCTTTAAGTAAATAGCACATACATTTTTTTACAGTGTAGTCAAATTGAAATTTAAAAGTAATGCTTGCTTTACAATTAAGATAGACTTCCTCTAAATTTTACCTTAAAATCGTGTGATTCCATGTGTTTAGGAGAGGCAGTGGAAGTATGGCTTCACTGTCTCTGGTTTATTGCCTAAATCCTCAAGGCTGCAGTTTTGAAAGTCTTTGCCCATCTGTGGAGAATGTAATGTCATTTTAATCCCGCTGTCAGGCACACAGGGTCTAGGCCAAGCTGGGAAAAGACTCCCAAAACTCTAGTCTCTATAACACACCACATGACAAGCAAATCAGGACCTATCCTGTAATATATCATCTCACTGGAAAGTTTTTGGGATGCGCAATTACCATCTGAGGAAGGTAAATTATGTTGATAGGATAATAAAATTTAAACACCTGTTAGGGTTGCCTACCTGGAGTGGTAGAAAACGACTCATACTTCCCTTTCACCACTGCACATTTTTGCGCTCTAGCGGTTAATAAACAGAACTGCATGCGTCTTGCGGAAGAACATTGCAGCCGGAGCTACTTCTCTCTGTTTATGTCTATGGCGAGTCACGCAGGGACTGTGCTCCTCCGCAGTGGCTCCTACCAGACCTGTCTGAAATAGTCCCAATATAAACACTTATTATACATGTACCATAATGATTCAGGGTAAGACAAAAATGGAAAATGGATTCATTTTGTACATTTTCATTATATAATTTTTGTAAATCTTGAATACAAAAAAAAGTTACGGACAGCAGCTTTAAAAACTCTATTTAGGTAAATTACTTTATAATTATTGACAAAGGGGTCCATTAGACTGCAATATCTTGTCATCTCAGAAACAAAGTATATGCAAAAACAATTAATAGAATGCAATGCAATCAAACTAAACATTGATTACTCTTGTAATTTCTGTGAAAGTGACAATGAAACCATTTTCCCATTGCATACACAACTATTTTGGGTTGATGTAGAACATTTAATTAAGAAAAAAAAAACTAAATATTTATTTACAGGTGTATTTGACATGCCATACGTCAATGACCATGGAACCGATTAAGCATATCTTATATAATTGTTAATATTAGCAGGAAATTTAGCGTCCATTAAATGAAATGGTATAAATCCAAACCCAATTTTTCTCACTTTTGGAATGACTTCAAGCTTTACTATAATATTTTACAGAAATGTAAACGTAAAAAAGGTGATTATAAAGGTGTAAAATATTAAAAGGGAAAATGTGTTCTATGTTCAATGTAAAATATGTTCTATCTTTTATTCTATCTAGTCTCCATAACACACCACATGGCAAGCAAATTGGGAACTAACCTGTAATATATAATCTCACTGGACTGTTTTGTGGATGCGCCATTACATTGGAACTCGGATCCACCTTGGGCTTTCAGGTTCTCAGCTCCACCTTGGTGTGTTGATCCCCTGTTTCTGCCTCATGCCTCCGAGCCTACTCCACCTCGTCCCATCAACCAGTCGGCTCCACCTTGGCTCCACCGGGCTCTCTCGTCCCTCCAGCTCCAACTTGGTCAGTCATCGCTTATGGGATTAAATTCCTGGATCAAAAAATAATAAGCGTGATTTCAAAATGTAAAATCACGTAAAAAATATATTGCACAAAATGAAAAAAAAAAAAAAGCTAAATGATCAGAATAGCAAACAACATGGTCACGGATCAAATTATAAAAAATGTTAAAGCGCATTTAAAAAATAACGAGCATTCATGAGTGAGCATGAGCTCATGAGTGAGCATCAGTAGCTATGAGTTGCATTGGAGTGATGTCAACTTCCCTCTTCGATTGATTGGTTGAAGGAGCTGTCAATCTAGAACTAATGGACCAATGGTGATGCCCTAATTTACATGAAACTCAAACTGTAAGATTTTGAAAAATAAGCACAGAACGTGGAAAGAAGAGTGAAGAGAAAAACAGAAACACAAAAAGTGTACAAAAAAATATGAGCATGAAATGTAAGAGAGCAAATGTGGGAGAGAACAGAGTAATAAAACCCAGGAAAACATAATTTTAAAGAATACATTATGTTTAAGTTTTGTGCAGCATAATGTTTAATATGTTTAAAGTTATGATTCATGCTCGTTATTTTCTTAAATGTGCTTTTAATTTTTTAATTTACGTTTCTAATATTTTCATCCATATGCAACGTGGTGTTGTTTGCTATTCTAATATCAATATATTTTACATGCATTTTTAAATAATGTTTTGATCTGTGGCCGCAATACATTTGCCGGGAATTTAATACCATAGTCGCTCTGCCTCCACCATGGACTTCGAGGCCTCCGGCTGCGCCTCGTCCCTCCACCCCTTCAGCTCTGTCGGGCTCCTCCTTCCCTTCGGCTCATTTTCAGTCCTCACTCCCATTATTGTTTGATTCACCTGCCTCTTGTTTAACCCATTCTTTGTCCTTTCTCGTCTACTTTCCTGTTCCAGTTTTCTCCTGTGCTTCTGCGTATTTATTGTTTTGGTTTATTGTTCAATAAAGTGCCTGCTGCGTATAGATCCTGCCTCAAATAATTCTTCCTTGCTTGAACCAACTGTGACAAATGTGATACATCAGGCTTTTGAGGAACATTTATTCATCTCTCAATTATCACTGAATAACATTGCATTATGTTTTACCCCCCACAATAAAATATACAGAGCTTTGATCATAAAAAGCATTTAAATGTCATTTTACTATAAAATATTGTTGGAAGAAATAGCGTGACAGTTGATATTTATATGCATTTTATGTCGGTAGTACACTATAGTGTTATCATTTTTGTTTTATATTACAAGCTATCAGAATTCCAATAGCATCTGCACAAAATTGCTTTTTTTTGCTCAAATTGGACCTCTGAATAAAATAAACTCCATATTCTCATGATATCATATCAAATATTATACAAAATGTTAAACACACAGGCAAGCGTATTTGAATATTTTCTTTTATGATAAACTGTTCCATTGAAAAAATATATTATTCAATATATTTAAATGGTCAATACATTTTACTTTTAATGACATTTTAAAGACAAAACCATTCAAGAAGGGAGTGTGAAACAGGCCTGAGAACAAACACTGCCTCTGTAGTTGTCACAGAAAATGATCAATACAGTCTGAAAATAATGTAAAAGAATAATAAAACCATAGTGACAGCATCCGAACAGCAGTGCCAAAGCTCGCACAAATATTCCTCAGCTCGGGAGAACATATTACTCACTGTGCTTTCTGAAGGGATCATTTCCATCTGCCGTAATATGATGTATTATACAATATCTTTGACATCAGCAGGATTTGTGCGTATGAGGGACTTCTTAAAAACGACCATTTATCTTTTACAGCTTGTTAAACAGTCTTGTCTCTGATTGCAAAACTTGTGAACTTGAAAACTTGTGAACTACGATGACACATTCTACATTTAATGAGTCAGTGAATCACAAGCAACCACTGTGAACGCCAGCTGCAATCTCATGATGATAATTATTGCAGTTTAGGAAATTGGACAAAAATCCAAGCTTCTGGTAAAGAGACTAGCTAAAAGGCACATTTAATAACATTTT
Organism: Gobio gobio; assembly: GCF_949357685.1. Lineage (NCBI taxonomy): Eukaryota > Metazoa > Chordata > Actinopteri > Cypriniformes > Gobionidae > Gobio > Gobio gobio. Next base: position 37,718,079 of record NC_137113.1, read on the forward strand.
AAAAAGTATCTATTGACAGCATGTAGCTACTCAAGAATTCAATGTAACTTACCTTTACATGAACTTATATTATAACAATGCAGGTACAAAATCTATACAACAGGCTACAAGCTATTTTTACACTTATGAGGTAATCTCTTTTCAATAAAGTGCCTCACCAGATTATAAACCATGGCGTTTAATTTAGTGGAAGGACCTGTTTTGTTGTTATTTGTCTTCTTGCTTCTTGATTTACTGCTGAATAATTCTCTGGCATGGTGTATGGAGAGCAGGCAAAACAATATTCTTGATTTTCACATCATTCACGGAGCATGATTTTTGGCACTGGTCAACCACTGCCCCAAGTTGTTATTCTTCTAAATTTGGTCATCTTCAGAAAGCATTCAAAGACTGAATGTCAAAATATAAATCCTTCAACAATCAACCAGCAAACAAAAAAAATGTCCTCTGTTTCATATAACGGAGCAATTTCTCAAGAAGAGACTAACTAAAAAGCCTCTAATCTAACAATAAATAAATACATAAATGTACATAGTGAATTAGTGTGCAATGCATGTAAGAGTCATGTTATGACTGAGATACGTAAGCTGTGATGTATTGCAGAAATGTTTCTATGATCTGTCCTCTAGTGGTTGTGATATGCAAGTAAAAAAAAAAAAATTCTCATCAAGGAATCTCTGGCATAATAGGACTGATGGTGTATGTAGATATATAGGCCTATACATATAATTATTTATTTATTCAAGTCACAACATTAGGCCTACACATGTTAATTAAACCTATTTTGGGGGAGAAAAAAACCCCTTCAGATAATGTCCAAAAGTATATTTTGGGTTTAGGCTATTGGAACTTTATTTCAATTAATTAGCGTGAACATGTGTACGAGGCTTGTTATGGCGAGCTCTTGTGTCTATGATCTGTCATCTAGTGGTTGTGATATGCAAGTGAAAAAAGTTTTAAAATATATATATACTCACCTAAAGGATTATTATGAACACCTGTTCAATCTCTCATTAATGCAATTATCTAATCAACCAATCACATGGCAGTTGCTACAATGCATTTAGGGGTGTGGTCCTGGTCAAGACAATATCCTGAACTCCAAACGGAATGTCAGAATGGGAAAGAAAGGTGATTTAAGCAATTTTGAGCGTGGCATGGTTGTTGGTGACGGGCCGGTCTGAGTATTTCACAATCTGCTCAGTTACTGGGATTTTCACGCACAACCATTTCTAGGGTTTACAAACAATGGTGTGAAAAGGGGAAAACATCCAGTATGTGGCAGTCCTGTGGGCGAAAATGCCTTGTTGATGCTAGAGGTCAGAGGAGAATGGGCCGACTGATTCAAGCTGATAGAAGAGCAACTTTGACTGAAATAACCACTCGTTACAACCGAGGTATGCAGCAAAGCTTTTGTGAAGCCACAACACGCACAACCTTGAGGCGGATGGACTACAACCGCAGAAGACCCCACCGGGTACCACTCATCTCCACTACAAATAGGAAAAAGAGGCTACAATTTGCACAAGCTCACCAAAATTGGACAGTTGAAGACTGGAAAAATGTTGCCTGGTCTGATGAGTCTCGATTTCTGTTGAGACATTCAGATGGTAGAGTCAGAATTTGGCGTAAACAGAATGAGAACATGGATCCATCATGCCTTGTTACCACTGTGCAGGCTGGTGGTGGTGGTGTAATGGTGTGGGGGATGTTTTCTTGGCACACTTTAGGCCCCTTAGTGCCAATTGGGCATTGTTTAAATGCCAAGGCCTACCTGAGCATTGTTTCTGACCATGTCCATCCCTTTCTGACCACCATGCACCCATCCTCTGATGGCTACTTCCTGATAATTTCAAATTGGTTTCTTGAACATGACAATGAGTTCACTGTACTAAAATGGCCCCCACAGTCACCAGATCTCAACCCAATAGAGCATCTTTGGGATGTGGTGGAACGGGAGCTTCGTGCCCTGGATGTGCATCCCACAAATCTCCATCAACTGCAAGATGCTATCCTATCAATATGGGCCAACATTTCTAAAGAATGCTTTCAGCACCTTGTTGAATCAATGCCACATAGAATTAAGGCAGTTCAGAAGGCGAAAGGGGTTCAAACACAGTATTAGTATGGCGTTCCTAATAATCCTTTAAGTGAGTGTGTATATATATATATATATATATATATATATATATATATATATATATATATATATATATATATATATATATATATATATTAAACACACACACACACACACACACACACACCATCAGGCATAACATTATGACCACCTTCCAAATATTGTGTTGGTCCCCCTTTTGCTGCAAAAACAGCACTGACCCTTCAAGTCACTAGACCCCTTAAGGTATGCTGTGGTATCTGGCACCAAGATGTTAGCAGCAGATCCTTTAAGTCCTGTAAGTTGCGAGGTGGGCCTCCATGGATCGGACTTGTTTGATCATCACATCCCACAGATGCTCGATTGGATTGAGATCTGGAGAATTTGGAGGCCAAGTCAACACCTCAAACTCATTGCTGCGCTCCTCAAACCATTCCTGAACCATTTGTGCTTTGTGGCAGGGCGCATTATCCTGCTGAAAGAGGCCACAGCCACCAGGGAATACCGTTTCCATGAAAGGGTGTACATGGTTTGCAACAATGCTTAGGTTGGTGGTACGTGTGAAAAAAAGTAACATCCACATAGATTTCAGGACCAAAGGTTTCTCAGCAGAACATTGCCCAAAGCATCACTACCTCCGCCGGCTTGCCTTCTTCCCATAGTGCGTCCTGGTGCCATGTGTTCCCCAGGTAAGCGACGCACACGCACCCGGCCATCCACGTGACTTAAAAGAAAACATGATTCATCAGACAAGGCCGCTTTCGTCTATTACTCTGCGGTCCAGTTCTGATTCTCACGTGCCCACTGTTGGCGCTTACAGCGGTAGACAGGGATCAGCAATGGCACCCTGACTGGTCTGCGGCTATGCAGCCCCATACGCAAAAAACTGCGATGCACTGTGTTTTCTGCATGTGCACAATAATAAAACTCATCTGCCCCATATATCAGTAATTGTCTCTCTGCAGTCTGCATTACATGACAATTACTCTAAACAATTCATCATCCTGAAGTGATCAGGCACATTTTGTGTAAGGTATGTGAAAATATCCTATGTAGACATTACACATTGAAAGTCTGGATTAATGATCAGGGCCCGTATTTATCAAGCTTCTCAAAGTGCCATTTAAGTCTTAAGTGCTGAGAATTCATGAAATGTACTCCTACTTTCAAACTTAAAGGTCCCATGGCATGAAATTTTCATTTTATGAGGTATTTCAACATTAATATGAGTTCCCCTAGCCTGAATATTGTCCCCAAGTGGATAGAAATGTTGATCGGTGTAAAACCGAGTTCTGGCTGTCTTTCTCTGCCTTTGAGAAAATGACAGCCCAGACGAGCCAATCCTGAAGTCTCCTGGTTTGACGTCCAAGCAGGAACGGTTACCTCCCTTTCCTCCACCCAGAGAATCTGGCACGCCCATGCAAACGCTCGAGAGATCATGGGTTGTGAACGAGTGAATGCTGGCAGTTTCTCAGTGTTTGGATGTACAAATGAAAACAGAAGTCTTTTTTCAGTTCCTTCTGATCTGTGATCAGTGATTTCTTATGTGTTGCTAATTATTTATTATTCGTGCACACACTGCGGCTTCTCTCTCTCCCGACAGAACGGTGTTTTCGTGTTTTCTATCTTGTGAGTCAGTGTTTTTGTACGTCCTCGTCGCGTCTATCTGTTCTTAAATGTGCATACAGTCTGGAGTTTCTGCTTAACATCGGCAGAGCCACATCTTTAGAGATAAACCTCACGCACGCTGAAGCTCGGCCTTCAACATCCCCGACCCCCAGTACTGCATCTGGCCCACAGCGGAGGCACCAAACGCGGCGTGAGATTAAGCAGAAGGGGGGTAAGCGTGAGGGTATCCGGCTAGGCTAGCCAGCTTTCCCCACAATAAACTGGATTACATGCGAATACTGCTGTTGTGTCTTTGTTTGCGCTGTGTAAGTTACTCAATGCGCGTCACTGACGCTTTTCATATGATTGGAACATATCTAGAAATAATGCTTTAATCAAACTTACTAACTCGTTCATCTCGCTGTAATGGTACATTACCTGAGTCAGGTCCATCCGTCTCTCTGGCAGCAGTAGTGATGTGTCGTTCATGAACGATTTGTTCATTTTGAACGAATCTTTAATATGACTCGGGACTACCGAGTTGTCTCAGAGAGTGATTCGTTCATTTTGTGTTGACCGCGCATGCGCATTACACTGAATCTGTACTGGAAAGAACAAAAATGATTAGTTCATCTTTCGAGTCTCGAGTTCGGGTTTGAATCTTTCGTTCTTCCTGTCAGTCCCATAGAGTCTATGATGTCAGTAGCGGAAACAGAAAAGATTTGTTCTTTCGAGTTCGGGTTTGAGTCTTTCGTTCTTCCTGTCAGTCTCATAGAGTCTATGCTGTCAGTAGCGGAAACAGAAAAGATTAGTTCTTATGAGTCTTTCGGGTTTGACGTTTGAGACATTCGTTCTTTTGCCACGTGACTTGTCACTGTATTGAACACTAGTTCACAACCTTTTTACTAACAAGCACGTAGTTATTTTTTTATTTTATTTTTATTTTTTTATATATAATTCTCAGTTAATATCAGACATATACAAATATGGGAAATATATTGTAAAATATGTACCTTGAATGCAATGTAAGTCGCTTTGGATAAAAGCGTCTGCCAAATGCATAAATGTAAATGTAAATGCAATCGCTGAGCTCAGTCTCTGGTACATTAGTGATGTCCGGTTCGCGAACGAATCATTCTTTTGAATCGGTTCTTTTTAGTGAACCGAACCAGTTCACCAAATCGGACTGAATCGTTCTAAACGGTTCGCGTCTCGAGTCAGCGCTGATCCATAATTTACTAAAGTTACTAACTTTCTGACATGAGTGACAGCCCCTCCGACTAGAAATAAACTAATAACCTGAAGTATATTCTAGTAACTACAACAGTTCACCCTGAACTGAGACATGCTGAGAGAACTGATGAGAAGTGAACTCAGGTCCATCCGTCTCTCTGGCAGCACGCCGCAGCAGCTCGTGCGTCGTAGACCTCGTTAAACCATGCCCCCTCCGCTCATTTTCAAATGCAAAGATGTCAGCCAATCACAACAGTGGGCGTTTTTACTGAAGTCTCACAGCAGACACGCCTCTTGAAACAGGGCAGTCAGCCACAGGGCAAACAGCAGTATAGACAAAACGCCTTTTATTTCTAAATTATGACATTTTATGATGTAAAAATCATAATAACAATATAAGTACACCTCAGGAAACACTATAAAATAATAGAAAAATGCCATGCCATGGGACCTTTAAGTATAAAAGCAAGTTATCAAATTTCTTAAAGCTAAGAATCACTCTTACTCTCCCAGTTATTTAAGACAGCTCGAGAGGTCTCTCAAGTGGTTAGGAGTTGCCAGTAGGGGCTTGTGATGGCACTGAGGAGACAGAGACGTGCGCAAATCTTTTTAGAAGAGGAAGAGTGTTTTTGAAATGTTTGACAATGAGCAGTTAATCAAACGGTATCGTTTGGACAGAGCAGGCATCATCTTTGTCAGCGCTGGTTAATGTTGGGCTGAACTTGCCTTTTATAATGTTTCCGCTGTTTGACTAATTCAGCAAGCAGTAGCGCTTCTTCCTCCCACCAGTTCGGTTTTCTTTTGGAATCCATAATGGCTGATTATATCCAAAAATCTAGGCTATATATAGGCAGGTCAGTTAACAGCACACCAGTTTAAAAAAATTAATTAAGACATGGTGGAAAACGTGTTTATCTTTCATTTCAAATGTGAATATTATAATGTATTCTCTTGAAAATAATTTATTGTCAAATGTGTGTTGAATGTATACATACTCCTCTTAGGAATTTCACCATTCAATGTGAATTTATCTGAGAATATTCTTAAATAGGGAAATCTATTCAGTGATTGGTTCATGCCAATGACATCATCCAAAATCCCATTTTTGGCACAGCAAAGTGTCGTAAATCATCTCTAAGACTGACACTTAAGATTTAGTCCTACACTTCACTTAAAGTATGATTGAGATGCTTTATAACTAACTTTTAAGCACAGCTTTGAGCCAATAATTTTTTTACTCTTAAGTCAATTCTTAGCAGTGTTCTTGTGAGTAATTCTAAGATGCTAAATACGGGCCCTGCTTTCAAATGTTCAAACAGCAGAGGGTATCAGAGCCTTCACAAAGCAATCATCAATTTTCTTTTATCAGCCAATTAGTTTCCCAGGTGAATGATGTTTCAGGTGATTAGTTATTTGCACTAATTGGACTGATGAAGGCCTATAAAATACACTTATCTCCAACTACATGCATGTTTGTATTTGTAGTTTCTGTGTGGTGGTTTGATAAACTAAATTTTGGGGTTCTGGAGTGCTCAGGGGTTTTTTTTGTCCACCATGGATCAAGGGTGGAAACAGTGAGTTTATTCATTCAATCTGTGTTTGTGAATAATTCTCCATATAATTAATTTACATTGTTTAACATTTTTATATATTTACTTGTAGGTTACCCTTGTTTGCAATCATCCTCCTTTTGAGTAATGCTTATGGATTTAAAGGTAAGATTTGTTTGACTTTTCTTGTCTTGCCAAGGATTTAAGACCGTTTGTTTGTCTACAAAGCCATCTATTTTGTCTAATTCACAGGTGGTGCTTCTTCAAATGCCCACCACCGGTGGGGTCAATCTTCTGACTATGCTTTCTCACCTCATGCAGTCCAGTCCTCTGTCTCAGAGGTCCCTGTTACTGGGATTTTGCCTGAAGAAATGGGACCCCTGAAAAGGCTGAACTTACTCCAGTTTGGTAGTGTTTCCACATATCCAAGTGTAGCACTATCCTCAGCCCAAGGTGCTGTCAGCCAGTCTGCTAAAGTCCAGAGTCCATGGAATCAGTTTACCTCTAGCTATGACACCCAGTCAGGATCCTCTACTCCCTTCAACTTGCAGGGTAGCACAACTTATGGTGGATCACTCAAACTTCAAGGTACCACAAGTCAGTTTGCCTCTGGGTCTCCATCCTCATATCCAAGTGTAGCACTATCTTCACCCCAAGGTTCTGTGAGCCAGCCTGCTACTGTCCAGAGTCCATGGAAGCAGTTTACCTTTACTGGCAGCTCTGGCACCCAGCAAGGGTCCTCTACTCCCTTCAACCTGCAAGGCAGCACCGCTTATGGTGGATCACTCCAGCACCAAGGTACCACAAGTCAGTTTGCCTCTGGGTCTCCATCCTCATATCCAAGTGTAGCACTATCCTCACCCCAAGGGGCTGTTAGTGATTCTGCTACCGTTCAGAGTTCACAGAAGCAGTTTACTTCTAGCTATGACACCCAGCAAGGGTCCTCTACTCCATTCAACCTGCAAGGCAGCACTGCTTATGGTGGATCACTCCAGCACCAAGGTACCACAAGTCAGTTTGCCTCTGGGTCTCCATCCTCATATCCAAGTGTAGCAGTATCCTCACCCCAAGGGGCTGTCAGCCAGTCTGCTACTGTCCAGAGTCCATGGAAGCAGTTTACCTCTACCTTCACTGGTAGCTCTGGCACCCAGTTAGGGTCCTCTACTCCATTCAACCTGCAAGGCAGCACTGCTTATGGTGGATCACTCCAGCACCAAGGTACCACAAGTCAGTTTGCCTCTGGGTCTCCATCCTCATATCCAAGTGTAGCACTATCTTCGTCCCAAGGTTCTGTGAGCCAGTCTGCTACTGTCCAGAGTCCATGGAAGCAGTTTACCTCTACCTTAACCGGCAGCTCTGGCACCCAATCAGGGTCCTCTACTCCCTTCAACCTGCAAGGCAGCACCGCTTATGGTGGATCACTCCAGCACCAAGGTACCACAAGTCAGTTTGCCTCTGGGTCTCCATCCTCATATCCAAGTGTAGCACTATCTTCACCCCAAGGTTCTGTGAGCCAGCCTGCTACTGTCCAGAGTCCATGGAAGCAGTTTACCTTTACTGGCAGCTCTGGCACCCAGCAAGGGTCCTCTACTCCCTTCAACCTGCAAGGCAGCACCACTTATGGTGGATCACTCCAGCATCAGGGTACCACAAGTCAGTTTGCCTCTGGGTCTCCATCCTCATATCCAAGTGTAGAACTATCTTCACCCCAAGGTTCTGTGAGCCAGCCTGCTACTGTCCAGAGTCCATGGAAGCAGTTTACCTTTACTGGCAGCTCTGGCACCCAGCAAGGGTCCTCTACTCCCTTCAACCTGCAAGGCAGCACCACTTATGGTGGATCACTCCAGCATCAGGGTACCACAAGTCAGTTTGCCTCTGGGTCTCCCTCCTCATATCCAAGTGTAGCACTATCCTCACCCCAAGGTTCTGTGAGCCAGTCTGCTACTGTCCAGAGTCCATGGAAGCAGTTTACCTTTACTGGCAGCTCTGGCACCCAGCAAGGGTCCTCTACTCCCTTCAACCTGCAAGGCAGCACTGCTTATGGTGGATCACTCCAGCACCAAGGTACCACAAGTCAGTTTGCCTCTGGGTCTCCATCCTCATATCCAAGTGTAGCACTATCTTCACCCCAAGGTTCTGTGAGCCAGCCTGCTACTGTCCAGAGTCCATGGAAGCAGTTTACCTTTACTGGCAGCTCTGGCACCCAGCAAGGGTCCTCTACTCCCTTCAACCTGCAAGGCAGCACCACTTATGGTGGATCACTCCAGCATCAGGGTACCACAAGTCAGTTTGCCTCTGGGTCTCCCTCCTCATATCCAAGTGTAGCACTATCCTCACCCCAAGGTTCTGTGAGCCAGTCTGCTACTGTCCAGAGTCCATGGAAGCAGTTTACCTTTACTGGCAGCTCTGGCACCCAGCAAGGGTCCTCTACTCCCTTCAACCTGCAAGGCAGCACTGCTTATGGTGGATCACTCCAGCACCAAGGTACCACAAGTCAGTTTGCCTCTGGGTCTCCCTCCTCATATCCAAGTGTAGCACTATCTTCACCCCAAGGTTCTGTGAGCCAGCCTGCTACTGTCCAGAGTCCATGGAAGCAGTTTACCTTTACTGGCAGCTCTGGCACCCAGCAAGGGTCCTCTACTCCCTTCAACCTGCAAGGCAGCACCACTTATGGTGGATCACTCCAGCATCAGGGTACCACAAGTCAGTTTGCCTCTGGGTCTCCCTCCTCATATCCAAGTGTAGCACTATCCTCACCCCAAGGTTCTGTGAGCCAGCCTGCTACTGTCCAGAGTCCATGGAAGCAGTTTACCTTTACTGGCAGCTCTGGCACCCAGCAAGGGTCCTCTACTCCCTTCAACCTGCAAGGCAGCACTGCTTATGGTGGATCACTCCAGCATCAGGGTACCACAAGTCAGTTTGCCTCTGGGTCTCCCTCCTCATATCCAAGTGTAGCACTATCCTCACCCCAAGGGGCTGTCAGCCAGTCTGCTATTGTCCAGAGTCCATGGAAGCAGTTTACCTCTACCTTCACCGGTAGCTCTGGCACCCAGCAAGGGTCCTCTACTCCCTTCAACCTGCAAGGCAGCACTGCTTATGGTGGATCACTCCAGCACCAAGGTACCACAAGTCAGTTTGCCTCTGGGTCTCCCTCCTCATATCCAAGTGTAGCACTATCCTCACCCCAAGGGGCTGTCAGCGAGTCTGCTACTGTCCAGAGTCCATGGAAGCAGTTTACCTTTACTGGCAGCTCTGGCACCCAGCAAGGGTCCTCTACTCCCTTCAACCTGCAAGGCAGCACCACTTATGATGGATCACTCCAGCATCAGGGTACCACAAGTCAGTTTGCCTCTGGGTCTCCCTCATATCCAAGTGTAGCACTATCCTCACCCCAAGGGGCTGTCAGCGAGTCTGCTACTGTCCAGAGTCCATGGAAGCAGTTTACCTCTAGCTATGACACCCAGCAAGGGTCCTCTAATCCCTTCAACCTGCAAGGCAGCACTGCTTATGGTGGATCACTCCAGCACCAAGGTACCACAAGTCAGTTTGCCTCTGGGTCTCCCTCCTCATATCCAAGTGTAGCACTATCCTCACCCCAAGGGGCTGTCGGCCAGTCTGCTACTGTCCAGAGTCCATGGAAGCAGTTTACCTCTACCTTAACCGGCAGCTCTGGCACCCAATCAGGGTCCTCTACTCCCTTCAACCTGCAAGGCAGCACCGCTTATGGTGGATCACTCCAGCACCAAGGTACCACAAGTCAGTTTGCCTCTGGGTCTCCATCCTCATATCCAAGTGTAGCAGTATCCTCACCCCAAGGGGCTGTCAGCCAGTCTGCTACTGTCCAGAGTCCATGGAAGCAGTTTACCTTTACTGGCAGCTCTGGCACCCAGCAAGGGTCCTCTACTCCCTTCAACCTGCAAGGCAGCACTGCTTATGGTGGATCACTCCAGCACCAAGGTACCACAAGTCAGTTTGCCTCTGGGTCTCCCTCATATCCAAGTGTAGCACTATCCTCACCCCAAGGGGCTGTCAGCCTGTCTGCTATTGTCCAGAGTCCATGGAAGCAGTTTACCTCTACCTTCACCGGTAGCTCTGGCACCCAGCAAGGGTCCTCTACTCCCTTCAACCTGCAAGGCAGCACTGCTTATGGTGGATCACTCCAGCACCAAGGTACCACAAGTCAGTTTGCCTCTGGGTCTCCATCCTCCTATCCAAGTGTAGCACTATCTTCACCCCAAGGTTCTGTGAGCCAGTCTGCTACTGTCCAGAGTCCATGGAAGCAGTTTACCCCTAGCTATGACACCCAGCAAGGGTCCTCTACTCCCTTCAACCTGCAAGGCAGCACTGCTTATGGTGGATCACTCCAGCACCAAGGTACCACAAGTCAGTTTGCCTCTGGGTCTCCATCCTCATATCCAAGTGTAGCAGTATCCTCACCCCAAGGGGCTGTCAGCCAGTCTGCTACTGTCCAGAGTCCATGGAAGCAGTTTACCTTTACTGGCAGCTCTGGCACCCAGCAAGGGTCCTCTACTCCCTTCAACCTGCAAGGCAGCACTGCTTATGGTGGATCACTCCAGCACCAAGGTACCACAAGTCAGTTTGCCTCTGGGTCTCCATCCTTCTATCCAAGTGTAGCACTATCTTCACCCCAAGGTTCTGTGAGCCAGTCTGCTACTGTCCAGAGTCCATGGAAGCAGTTTACCTCTACCTTAACCGGCAGCTCTGGCACCCAGCAAGGGTCCTCTACTCCCTTCAACCTGCAAGGCAGCACTGCTTATGGTGGATCACTCCAGCACCAAGGTACCACAAGTCAGTTTGCCTCTGGGTCTCCATCCTCCTATCCAAGTGTAGCACTATCTTCACCCCAAGGTTCTGTGAGCCAGTCTGCTACTGTCCAGAGTCCATGGAAGCAGTTTACCCCTAGCTATGACACCCAGCAAGGGTCCTCTACTCCCTTCAACCTGCAAGGCAGCACTGCTTATGGTGGATCACTCCAGCACCAAGGTACCACAAGTCAGTTTGCCTCTGGGTCTCCATCCTCATATCCAAGTGTAGCAGTATCCTCACCCCAAGGGGCTGTCAGCCAGTCTGCTACTGTCCAGAGTCCATGGAAGCAGTTTACCTTTACTGGCAGCTCTGGCACCCAGCAAGGGTCCTCTACTCCCTTCAACCTGCAAGGCAGCACTGCTTATGGTGGATCACTCCAGCACCAAGGTACCACAAGTCAGTTTGCCTCTGGGTCTCCATCCTTCTATCCAAGTGTAGCACTATCTTCACCCCAAGGTTCTGTGAGCCAGTCTGCTACTGTCCAGAGTCCATGGAAGCAGTTTACCTCTACCTTAACCGGCAGCTCTGGCACCCAGTCAGGGTCCTCTACTCCCTTCAACCTGCAAGGCAGCACCACTTATGGTGGATCACTCCAGCATCAGGGTACCACAAGTCAGTTTGCCTCTGGGTCTCCATCCTCCTATCCAAGTGTAGCACTATCCTCACCCCAAGGGGCTGTCAGCCAGTCTGCTACTGTCCAGAGTCCATGGAAGCAGTTTACCTCTAGCTATGACACCCAGCAAGGGTCCTCTACCCCCTTCAACCTGCAAGGCAGCACCACTTATGGTGGATCACTCCAGCACCAAGGTGCCACAAGTCAGTTTGCCTCTGGACCTCCCTCATATCCAAGTGTAGCAGTATCCTCACCCCAAGGGGCTGTCAGCCAGTCTGCTACTGTCCAGAGTCCATGGAAGCAGTTTACCTCTACCTTCACCGGTAGCTCTGGCACCCAGTTAGGGTCCTCTATTCCATTCAACCTGCAAGGCAGCACTGCTTATGGTGGATCACTCCAGCACCAAGGTACCACAAGTCAGTTTGCCTCTGGACCTCCCTCATATCCAAGTGTAGCACTATCCTCACCCCAAGGGGCTGTCAGCGAGTCTGCTACTGTCCAGAGTCCATGGAAGCAGTTTACAGCTGTTTCTAGCCAGTCTACTAGTGATCAGAGGTCAAATGGCCTGTATATCTCAGACTCTCGGTGAACCCAGGGTCTCCTTGGTGTAATTGAAAGACCCTCTAGACTCCCATCTCCTGATCCTGACTCCACAGGCAGTAACCAAATATCTGAGTTTTTTTTTTTACTGGTTCATCTCTAGGCTTGAGTGCCCAAGCATCTGTTATGTTCTCTGGTATCCTGCAGTCTGCACAGGCTCTACATTAATCTGGGTCAGATGCCAGCTATACAACCAACCATTCCTCAAGCCGCTACTACTCCGCTAAGGGTGTCTAGAAACCTGCCACACTATGCAAAGTGATGTCTTTCAGAATATAAACATCTAATAAATGTTTTTAAAAAAGCAATATTTCTTGTGCTTGTGTTTAGGCGACATTCAAAGGATAGAATTCCATGCTAGTTGATGTCATTTATCTTGGTAAAGGGGTCCCATCTAGGTTTTTGGTGCCAAATTGGTGTAGTCAGTGTCTTAATGTCACTTCTGTAGGCATTGACTGTTTAACAAAAATGTGGGGTAGATTTAGAAGCAGTTGTAGTTGAGGGGTTTTAGAGCTTCTAATCTCTTCTCTCCCTAGTGTCATGATCTGCATTAATGTATTAATTAGGGCTGTGCAATTAATTGAATTTCGATTTTGGCTCCCAACGATTACCAAAATAGTACAATCAAGAAAAAAACGATTATTTTGCCATGTTCAGTTTTGCAAGAACACTCTTTGTCTTGCGTTCTGAATGAAACGCGCACGCGCACATCCGCCCCTCCTGAAGCGACAAACTCTCTTAGGTCGTGAGTCTTGTGACTCGTGTACATATCCGTTGGAAACTCGGCGTGAGTAAAGATGGCAGAAGGAGGGCAGTTACAGCAGCGTTTGGTGAGCAAAAAGGCAAAACCAACTCCGTTGTCTGGGACCAGTTTGGCTTCGAGGAATCAGACGACGATCAGAAACATGCTACGTGCAAGATTTGCTACATGGTAGTGGCTGCAACGCAAGGGAACACCACGAGTTTGTGTAACCACTTGAAAATTAAACACAGTGACCTATGACAATCAAATAAAGAAACAAAACTGATGAGAGCAGGGGTGTCGTGTAAAGTTTTTTTTTTTTTTTTTTTTTCAAATAATTCTCTCTTTGTAAACTTTGTTCAATGCATGCGAGTGCTGCCATATTTTCGAATATGACCAGTCATTTTCGCCGTCATCACCCGGGTTTAGTGCCAAAAGACGCGAATGAGAAGTAGCGTGCGCTGTGAGAATTTGTCCCTGTGCACTCATCCGAAAGCGGGCACACGTCTCACAGCGCGCAAATATTGAGTTCTCTTTCAAGTCTTGCTCTTGAACGGACAAACTCACACAAAACATATGTCAACGTCCATCTTGATGAGTATCCTAGCAGACATAGTATATGCATATGCCTTAAGTAAACTTTATACAGTCGATAAAGACGACGCATATCCGAGCATTAGGTCTTAAAAGGGGCAGTAGCCTTTACTGCTGTCGGTTTAATGTCAAACAACAAAAGACAAGGACATCACTCACTGCTCTTGATTGAATAGCTTTTGTAAGTTTAATAGGATTAATCTTTAATTTATGCACTCAAATATGCAGTTATTTTACATTTGATACATTTCTGTACCTGAAAACTAATGTTAGGCGTACCTGAAAAACCTGAAAAGCTTATAGCCGAACCATATTGTTGATCTTATTTATTTCTGGTTATCATTTTTACTTGAATACTTTGATTTGAATGTTATATTATTTATTTTAATAGTTCAAAAAGTACAACAAATGTTACAATTTCAATTGACTTGTTGAAAGGTGTCTTTTTAATAAATGCAACACATTCCCAAAGTCATGTGAAATAATCGTGATTTCAATATTGACCAAAATAATCGTGATTATGATTTTTTTTCCGTAATCGAGCAGCCCTAGTATTAATTGTAACTTTAATTTAGAGTTCGTATTACACAATGTAAATTGTCTGAAATGTGTGTAGTTTAGTACATTGATGCAGTATATTAAGTGGCAAGGGCATGTAAAAATATCAGTGCTCTGTATATGGCTGATCTAAAATATTGATGATCAGTATATCTGCCTCAAAATTACTAATTATAAATCTCACTTTAAGGGTTACTTCAGTGATTTAGCATTAATATTTGTATCAGTAGAAACCCGTAGTGTATCCCCCCCACCCACACCCCCATGTCCCCCTGAGATGAGAGAATTATGCATTTTATTTCTGGAAAAAATCCTCAGATGATGCATTTTGCATCATCTGAGGATTTTTTTATTTTTTTATTTTTTTGTCCAGAGCCTAAAGACTACAGCCAGTAGTAGGAGCTAGTTCTGCATGCAGTGTTGCCAACTTAGCAATTTTGTTGCTAGAGTTAGCAACTTTTCAGACTACCTTAGCAACTTTTTTTTCTAAAAGCACCTAGCAACAAATTTAGCAATTTTTTTTTATTTATTTGGCAACTTTTAGCAACTTCTGGAAAGTGAATCTAATCCAAACAACACACGTACAAGCTAGCTCAATAGGCCAAGCGGTTCATTCATAATTCCTTAAGATCGCTGTAAAAACCGGAAGATCATTTAGGTAGCATATTTACGGAGCCCTGCATATGACATGCAGGAAAAAAACTAGTAGGCTAAATCGTGCACACGATTTATAAATCGAGGGAACAAATGAGTAAATTGTGTGGACAGTTTAGCAAATCGAGGGAACAAATTTGTACATTTTGAGCACAATTTACTTTTTTTTTTCTTGCACGTCATGTGTGGGGCTCGATCCGTACATATTAACTAACACATTGCTTTAATTTATTTTACAAACAAATCTAAATTAGCATTTCAAATAATATCTACTCGTTACATAATGGCGTAGTTTTGCCTTGCGATTACGTAATGACGTCATAGCGCAATGACGTCACAACGTCATTAGCAACTTTAGCAAACTCGATCTGCCTTTAGCAACTTCCCCTGAAAATTTGTTGGCAACAGTGTCTGCATGTTTTCAACCCGCCCACAGGAGTTGGATCTCACTCACAGAATGTAAATGTGCTCCGCCTCGAGCATTCATAACGGAGCGGTGCACAGAAATGAGTTTCAACTTTAAAATGAATTCCTATGAAAGTTTAGCTTCCATATGCGATCTGAAAATGCACCAGACTGGACATGTGCTGAGAATGACTGCCGCGCTCAGCTCTTTGCGCGTGATCAATGGACTCTTACTTCTGCTGCGGTTGTGCCGTGACTGTTGTTCAGCTCATACGTTATTGAAAAGACACGTTCAGTTTTTAATTGTAGTGTCTATTCTCTAATTGTACGAAATTATTTTATTACTATGAAAATCAAAACGACGGTTGGGTGGAGCCGCGGTGGGCAACAGGTAGCCGTGGCTTGGGAGTGGCCTCGTTGGGCAGCAAAGCAAGTGCATTCTGGGAGTTGTTGCCTTTCATCCACATGAGACAAAATACATTTTCTGTCTTTTCTCAGTCTACAAGGCACCAAATTAAAAAATAATTTCACATTTCTACTACATAAATGACCCAGTTTAAATACACATTCATCTTGCCAGCGCTGAAGTACCCCTTTAATCTAATCTGTCCAATTCAAAAGCCATAAACTGAATGATAAATGTATGTTGCGACATTTAATATGAAACTTAATTTGGTATGTCTTATCTTATTTAACCAGTAATCATGATAGTTGACTTATAACTGTCGTGTCTCACCCACTTTGGTATTTATTGTGTAAGTGTTGCTAAAGAAAATACTGTATAAATTTGTTAAGCACACTTGAATAAGTATAAGTGGCAAAGCCATGTTATAGTCTACGCATTGACGTCATTGAAACGTGCGTGCCTCGTGCACTGTATGTTGTGAACATGCGTACAAAATAAAATGTGTGCAGAGTGCTGCTGTGAATTCAACAGATGATGGTGGTCTATCTGATTTTTCTCCCGTGAATAAGTTAATCACTTTGGTGACTGTGATACGCGATAGACTGCTGCAGAGATGTCTAACGCTACAGAATTTCGTCGCTACACTGCAGTGTGGGCGTTTTTTTGTGTGTTGCTCAGTGTCAAAGTGTTCTGATCAATATGATGTAAAGACCAACTTTTCTCTTAGTGTGCAAAATTTTAGATGTCAATTTTAATGATCAATAATAGCCATTATAAATGTATATGTAAAAAGTATAAGAAGCTATACAATAAGAAATAAAGCAAACAATTCAGTCAAACATACAAAGTCATTGTTAGTAGGCTACAACGGTAAAGTTAAATAGCCTTAATATGTAAAGTTATGAAACTTCACTTTGCCCTCAGCCAGAACGATTTGCCAGGGAACAAATTATAGATTCATGAGACCAAAGACCAATTATATCTACACAAGATTAATTATCTCTCATGTTTAACCACTACCGAGACATCAGAGGCAGTGGCCAACGTCAGAAAGACTAGCCGAGGAAGGGCTGTTCTAGGCAGGGTTAATGAGTGCTGAGCGCTGTCTTTATAAACCACAGAATTGAGCTTTAAAAAAGCGCATTCTCGCCTGAAAAACTCTTAAAACTACATTTCGTTAGTATTTTTAAATGATGGGGGTTTTCTCATCCGCTATTGATGCTTGGTGGTTGGTGCGAGGTGCATTCTGGGATACCTGTCTGTCTTAAGTCCGCACAAGTCACATCTCGATGCATCCTTGATAAAAGGGGCAGATCAAGAACACATCCAGGGATTAGAACTGTACTTAGCTGGATATGTTATTTGAATTGGCACAGTACTTGGGCAGCGACTGATGACGTTTCACAAGAACATATAAGTACAGACAAGAACGCATATTGCGAAACGGCCAAAATGTATGATGGCTTAATGTATTCTATGAATTTGTCATCATTATAATGAATAAAAGGAAGCCAAATAGGATAGAATAGCCAAATATGCATAGCATTAAAGGGAAATAGATAAGCACAGTGGCCCTATCAATTCAAAGTAGAAAATCCAAAAACTGAGCAATAGTTTTTTTTCTCATGCTTTGTCATACTGTTAGTTCATTTATGTTTTGTATAAAAATGTGTAATTTTTTGCTATGTAAGCAATGTATTATAATTATTTTGGTACCATATGCTGTGGTAAAGTGCGTGATATCAAGTGAATTTATAATGAAATGATTGTTATCCTAATGCATGAACATGTAGGCCTATTATGTGACCACTTGCTTCATTAAATAAACCTTGATGTGGTGTAAATTAATGGTCATGATGAAAGTAATCAAATATAATAGTGTTGCAATACATTTCGTAAGACATTGTAAAATTTTGTAGTTTTGTTAAACCATGTTCGTGTAACTTGCTGTGTTGGTAAAATATCCAGGATTGTTTTTATGCAACCTTCACGTGCTATTGGACATGTGATAATTCCCTCTTCTGAAGTCGTGATTACGTGCCCATCACATTCAAGTTCGAAATGGGAGAGCGTTCATGAGCAATTTTTACCTAGGAAACTTGTATTAACGATAATTCATGTGAAGGCAGCATTAGACTCCACCCAATTTAGCATTTGTTCTTACTTTGTGTATTCTGACACCTTTCTATCAGGACCAGCATTACCTTCTTGAGCAATTTGACACTTTTGATAGATACTGGTCACTGCAGACCGGGAACGATGAAGAGACTGTCACTGTGGTCATAATGTTATGCCTGACCGGTGACGGTGTATATAAATTCTACATATTTTGGGGGAGTAAAAAGAGTCCTCAGATTATGTCCAGAATTATATTTCAGGTTTGTCTGAACCTTATTTCAGTCCATTCTGGCAATACTGAATAGCACATATCAGGCTAACTGTCCAGGTTTACAAAAAAAATACATTTATAAATATTGTGTTTAAAATCACTTACATAGCCTACATCAATTGTCTCTAAAGGTAAAAACTATAACTATATTAATCATATACTATTACATGTGTTTCCTGTAATGTAATGAGTCACTGTGGTTACGGGATATGTTGTGATCTGTCCCACTGAGTGGTAAAGAGGAAACACAGCTGTGTTCATGCAAGGGTGCTAGTAGCCCAAATCACCAGTTGCTCCATTGAGACGCATTCAAATCTCTGGTCTTGTTTTGCACACTAAAACCTAAACTAATTTATTTTATTTAATTTTCAATGATTGTGATCTAAACCATTAAAACATTAAACATTAAAAGTCACCCCATCGTTCAATATAAGACGATTTAAAAATATATTTATCTTGTAATCTCAAACGGTTGTGATTGGTCCACAACGATCAGCGCCGAGAAAAGTATTAGCTGCCACGTGACAACGTCGTCGAGGATCTATTTCAAAAGCAGTATGGACAATAATTTACACCTCCAAAATGACACTGAGATATTATGCATTGATATATAGTTAAAAACAAACATTTATTTTGTCAAATTAATAGAATTATTATTTCGTTTCCTTCTTAGCCCCGCCCCTTTTAAAACTTATGCATCGCGCTAAAGGCCCTTCTCCGTATTTATTCTTTTTTGCGCATGTCCTGATAAATCCTGATAAGTGAAACTACAGCCCACTTGGGCGGAACTCAAGTTTATCTTTGGCATGTTGTTCGCCAGACATGTACCATAACGCGCAGTAATCATGCAGTGTTCTGCCTTCACCGCTCAGGCACTTTTCTGTCTTTGTCTTTGGGGTATGTACATGATATTCTTTTAATTATGTAACTGTTATAGTGCCTGTAATTATAAAGCATGTCTGCGCTGAAAGATTTAACTGGTCGCTTTTGTCTATTTAAAAAAAATAATTTGTGTTTATAAGGCAAATAACATTCCTGCGAACTTTATTCTTGTTATTAGCAAATCAGTTAATATTTTAGAATTTTTATTAGAAACGTATTATTTTTTTACGTCATTTATCAATGTGGTATGCATTTGTGAAACAATGAAATATATTTTGATTCTTCATCAGGATGTGTTCTAAAGAGTATCCATACTTTACCTCATGTAGAGCAGTTTGATGTGGTGAGACCTAAAAGACAGAGAATCAATAAGGTACATTTATTTACTATTGGGATCTTACAGTTACAGCAGCAAGAAATGCCTAAAAAAACAACAACAAGAACAACAACCTGTTTAATTCTTAGATTTTTGGAAAAGCAACAGTGTGGATTATGTGTGGATTAACATATCAATCCTATGCAGGTACAGTCTGATAAAAGTCCACAAAGCCATGAAATGTATCCTGATAGACTCTCATACAAATTATTCTTTGGAGGGGAAAATCACATGATTAATTTGGAAAAGAACAGGTGAGTGTTGTGCATTATATTTCACTTGAAGATGTCTGTACATGTTTATTACACCATTGTACTCTAAAGAGGGCCTAAATAAATATTTACTGTGGTTTAGGCAACTCATTGGACATAATTATACGGAAATATACTATCAAGATGATGGACAGATTGTGAGCAGCAATCCAAAAAAGGTAACTTACTGTAATTTAGCAATACCTATGTAGGCTATGTTTAATAAACTACTACATTTACAATCATCTGCACTCAACTCCATTTCCCACTTGCTAAAAGAATTCGAAATAATTTTATATAGGATTTTAAACATATCTGTATGCAGGATCATGTGACAGCAATGTAAAATGCTAATGTTTGAAATGTTTATTGTTTTAAAATTATTATTTTTTCTCATACTATTTAAAATAGTATATACATGGCATAGTGTGTAGTTCCTGCTAGTATTCTGTTCTAAACATACATTCCAGTCACATAGGATTGATTAAAGTGCCCTGATTTAAGCTGTATGTATGAAATATATACTTTTGTATCATTTGTATCAGGAAAATTGCTATTATCATGGCCATATTCAGGATTTGGAAGATTCCTCAGTCAGTGTGACAATCTGTACTGGAATCAGGTATCATGCAGCATAACTGCATGCTCTTTTTACATCAAGTTTATTACAAGACAGTTTTCATACATTTCCTAATGGAAATGCACTAGTATTAGAGGCCATATTTGTATGCTCTTGAACAGTAGCATTCTGTCCTCTGTCCATAGAGGTTTTGTTAGGGTGAAAAAGCAAGTATACCTGATTGAGCCCCTGACAAACCACACCGATGGAGATCATGCGATCTATAAGCATCAACATCTGAGGTGGAAGAGAGGTTCTTGTGGTGAACCAACCACCACCATTTATGACCATGAACCACCAGTGGCTGCCCCCTTAAAGTCCAGCAAATGGGTAATAACATCTTATAGCACAATTCTAGCAAATGTTCTGCATATTAAATACATTTTATATAGATTTAAAACCCTTGATATATCCTCTTTTGAAGCGTTTTCACACTCCCAGATTTGTGGAATTGTTTCTTGTGGTCGATAACACTGAGGTAAGAATTTAAGCTTTTAAGTATGTATATACTATATATATATTACCATTATGAGTTTCTCAATGACTGATGGTGAAAATATCCAGGCATTAAAATCTTGCTGATATATAAAAAATGCTGAAATTAAATAAACATTTATAGGTCAATGCCATTAAAAAATTGTCAAATATTGTCTGTTTGATTGTCTTCCTGTATAATATATTAGTGAATCCCTAATATTTATGCTTTATAAATTTTGACTGTTTTTCATACTGAGTAGTACTGGTCACGATACTTCAGGAAAGTAAACTTTCCAAAAACAAAACTAAACAAATGATTGCTTTATTTTACTCTTACAGTACATAAACTATGGTTCTAACAAGGACATTATCAGAGCCAGGATGCTGGAGGTTGCAAATCACGTCGACAAGGTATAAATTCATATATTTTATTCTAATATAGTCAAACATACAAATATTTACTTGTGCGATATTTGAAAATCAGCTAAAAGGGGTCCTATTTTGTTTCTCTTTCAACTTTCTTTAGTGTGTAATGCTGCTGTTTTAGCTTGAGAAAGGTCTGCAAAGTTACAAAGTCACTCCAAAGGGACATATTTTCTATATCTGTAAGAACTGTTTCTGAATTCCCTGAAACGCCTCGGTTGTAGTCTTGAGTTTATTTCCGGAAATGTACACATCACAATATTCCTCACTTAAATAATCCCCAAACATACACAAAAAAGGATCTTGTTTATTTGCGTTAGTAGTGTAACTCGCATTTACGGTAAGGGGTGTGACATTTACCAAACACGCTTGACCAATCACAACGCACGGGTCCAGCTGACCAATCCAAGCAAATCGAGCTTTTCAGAATAAGGGGCTTTACAGACACAGCAACTAAACAGAGAGTTACTGACAGACTGTGAAGAGAGGTTCTGCAACAATGTGAAAAATAATGTGTTTTTTGAATATCCATGTATGAAAATCTATTCCAGTAGACCCTAAAAACAAAATGAATTGCTGCGTCCGAAGTCGTATACTTCCCTACTATATAGTATGCGAAAAACAGTAGTATGTCTGAATTCATAGTATTTGAAAAATGTACTATCCCATGAGGCCACGGGAGAGGATTTATAAATCAAGTGACCTAGCAGTGCCAGTTCCAGTGACAACATGGCGGATGTTGTACATCCACATTTCATTCATACTACTCATATTTATACTATATACTTTTTCAACGGTCGTGAGGTAAATTCAAATGTAGTACCTACTAGACAGTACGCAATTTCGGCGAATATTTAAAAAAAGGGCATAATAGGTCCCCTTTAGTAAATGACATAAGGAAATATAACATAATAAACACTTTATTCTTTTCTCAGTTGTATCGACCCCTTAATATCCGGGTTATGCTAGTGGGTCTTGAGGTTTGGACAACACAGGACCAGATTATAGTCAGTGTGAGTTCTGATGACACTCTTAGTCGGTTTATTGAGTGGAGAAAGAGCAATCTGCTTAAAAGGGTCAGGCATGACAACGCTCAGTTTGTGACGTGAGTATATGACCTTAACCATTTACTCAGCTGGATGACTAAGACCTTCACTACACGATATCACAGCAGAACCTATCGTACTTTAATATAACACTTACAATACGGTTTCATTTGTTATCATTAGTTGATGACATCCACACATAACATGAATTAGCAATAACTTCTAACCCATTTATTAATCATATTTAATGTTAATTTCAACATTTTCTAATACATTAATACATTAGTTCATGCGATGTGAACTAACCTGAACAAATAATGAACAAAGATTTATAAATGCTTTAAAATATATGGCTTAGTTCATGTTAGCTAATGCATTAACCAATGTTAAGAAACAAGAACATAATGTAAAGTGGTTCTGTTTTATTTGTTGGTTTTCTTTTCTTCCAGTGGAATTGATTTTTTGGGTGACACAGTTGGTTTGGCAAACAAATATGCAATGTGTGCAGAAAGTTCAGCAGGAGTCAATCAGGTATTCATGATCTGAGTTAGTAATGTTTTTCTGGGAGTGAATTACTTCCTATAATTGAACAAAAAAGATGATTTCTTTAAAGACACATTACATATGATGATTCCTTAAATGGCTATATACTGTTATTTTTCAGGATCATAATAAGAACTCACTGCTGGGCTTGGCATCTACAATTGCGCATGAGATGGGTCATAACATGGGCATGGCCCACGATGAAGGTCACTGCACGTGTGGCTTATCAAAGTTCAATTCCATCTGTATTATGACAGAGCGTGTGGGGTAAGCAGTATTTTCAATGTACTGTTTATTTTTGCTTTGGTTAGAAATCAGATCTGTCTGTCTCTCACTCCCTAAACAACCACTGATCAATGCCTAAGCACCAAGAATGCCCTGACAACCACTCATAACACCTTAGCAACCAGATAGAAGCCAACTAGCAATGGCCAAGCAACCACTCAGCATACCCTTGTGAAAAAGAAGTACACTTTTTAAAAAAAGACTTATTATGGAAATAATATAGTTTAGAATATACGCTAAGTGTCAACTGAATGTAATGTTTTTGGACACTTGATTAAAAGTTATTTACAGTTAAATAAAATTGTATTATACTGGTAGTTTAAATATAAAATTAAATATGTTTAAAATGTGTTCTGCTGACAAGCATTTAGGCTAAACTTATATA
Source organism: Gobio gobio (assembly GCF_949357685.1). Lineage (NCBI taxonomy): Eukaryota > Metazoa > Chordata > Actinopteri > Cypriniformes > Gobionidae > Gobio > Gobio gobio. The sequence goes on from NC_137113.1 coordinate 37,741,664, forward strand.
TACTTTAATGTAATTTCTTTTGAAACTTGTATGTCATGTATTTAAATATATTTGTAATTCCACATTTGTAATGATGAAGTTTAGTACATTTAAATTATATTAAATTTAAATGTAATAGCAAACAACACATTACAGTTAAAACTATAATCAAGTATTTTACATGTGCTTTATTATGTTAGTCAACGTGTCAAAATAAGTGTACTTCTTTAAAGCATGACAAAAGATTATTAAACCATGATCATTTAAAATGTACTTTAAAATTAAATGTTTAATTTGACAATTACTAAGTGCGCCTTTTAAAACTGTACTTAAGTGTGTTATGAAACGTCATGAAAATGTACTTTCTTTAAATACACTTTAAGTGGCCTTTTATTCATTAATATTATATTATATGCAAGTACATAAAAAATACACTACAACACTACAAGTACACACTCAGTACATTTAAGCACACTTCTTTTTCACAAGGGTAGTAACGCAAGTGCATGAAACTCTTTAAACCTTTACATTTCACTATACTGAAAACACAATGTGAGTCTTCTGTTGGAGATAGATCATTGTAAAAGACAACAATGTATTTTGACTACTCTACCTTGTAGCAGTTTAAAGTGTGAACTGTTGAAAATGACATATTCTGAAATTGTCTATGTAGCACGCAGTTCCCGGAGCTGTTTAGTGACTGTAGTCTAGAGCAGCTGAGTGTTTTCCTAGACAACGCCAACCCCAGCTGCCTGCTGGACATCCCCAGCTCACACAGACTCTACAGTGGGCCTGTCTGTGGTAATGCTTTCCTGGACCCTGGAGAGGAGTGTGACTGTGGAACAGTGGAGGTATTGCGCACACATCCTGTGTCTGTAGTGACTCAGTCAAGCCCAGCTTTGAAATGATCCTTTTTAAATGACATCATTAATGCATTAATGTAGGTTCATCTTTGACTCACATCTCATATCTCATTTACTATGATTTACCATCTTCTAAGGAATGTGAAAATCCATGCTGTGATCCCATGACCTGCCGACTCACTGAAGGCTCACGTTGTGCTAATGGAGAGTGCTGTGAGAATTGCCAGGTAATGTCAATAAGTGACTTTGTGTTTTTAATTTCACTGCAGAGCATTGTGGATAAAATGACTGGGATGAAGTTAGCTTGTGTGAGTGGCGGTATAAAATGATACTGTGTTACTACTAGAAAAGTTCTTCAAGCCCATTTTATAACAAAATGTCACTATGAACTTACACTATAGAATATGTCTTTATTAAAGGAATAATATGTGACCCTGGACCACAAAACCAGTCATAAGTCGCACGGGTATATTTGTGGCAATAGCCAACAATACATTGTATGGGTCAAAATTATAGATTTTTCTTTTATGCCAAAAATCATTAGCATATTAAGTAAAGACCATGTTCCATGAAGACATTTCATACATTTCCTACCATAAATATATTAAAAAATTATTATTAGTAGTAATATGCGTTGCTAAGGATTTCATTTGGACAGCTTTAAAGGCGTTTTTCTCAAGATTTAGATTTTTTTGCACCCTCAGATTCCAGATTTTCAAATAGTTATCTTGGCCAAATATTGTCCTATCCTAACAAACCATACATCAGCTTATTTATTCAGCTCTCAAATGATGTATAAATCTCAATTTCAACAAATTGACCCTTATTACTGGTTTTGTGGTTCAGGGTCACATATGCACCTATCAAATTAGAACAGAACAACAGAATAAACTAATATAGACGAGATCACACAAAGAACAGAAGAAACACAAGGCTTAGGCACCGTCCACATGGAGACACGTTTAGCTGTATACGAAAAAATGTTGTACCGTATCAGCGTTTCGTCCACACGGATCCGGTGGTTTGGGAGCATGAAACCGATATTTTTTGAAACCGGGTCCCAGAGTGGATAAATCTGAAGACGACACCCATGCGTTTTCGTGTGTACAGCCAATCCGTATATTTTGTGAAACGGTGACGTCATCACACCACGTCCCGCACGGGAAAGACTAGAAAGGAATACAACTATGGGCACTGGGCATGTGCACATCAATACTGCGTCATTTAATTACTGTATTTGCATTATTGTAAGGGTAGGTTTAGGGTTGGGGTAGGTGTAGGTGTTAATAAAACATTTATTGTTATTTTATTGTGAGATTTTGCCTCACTTCCTACCGTTGCTGTACCCCTTCTAGCCACAACTCTTCTTCTCTGTTTTTAGTGTTTTTTACTAACGAGCAAAACGAGCCGCGAACTTCACATACTTCAGCATTTAGTTGATCCTGGTAACCACTCATTGTCACAGTTGTAAACACAACGGCATTCTTCTTCCACGAGGGGGTTTGGCGTCACAGCATTTGTTTCCAGGCTGACTGTTAAAGAACGCAACACACACGTCTCGCAGACATCCTGTATAATTCATACAATCAGACTTCGAAACTCCTGAAGTGTTTCCATATAAGTGTGCCATATGCACCAGATGTTCAGCCAACGGTCCGTGGGCGTGACGTCTGAGGCTGAGATGAGGCTGTGGTTGAAAATGATTTTTAGTAACAGCTATTCTTTTTCTCTTTCCATGCTAGATAAAAGATGCAGGAAGCGTGTGTCGAGCAGTTGTAAATGAGTGTGACGTTCCAGATTATTGCACAGGGCTCTCAGAACAGTGCCCAGAGGATGATTTTAAGATGAATGGCATACCTTGCAGCTCTGGCCAGGGTTACTGCTACAATGGCCAATGCCCCACTCACCTCCAGCACTGCCAACGACTTTGGGGAACAAGTAAGCATGAGTCTAAAACTTGTCCAACGTCTATGTCATCTTTTAACAGACATTCCCCAGCGCAGGGTTCACAAGGAAAGGGGGTTTGCGAGTTGTGGAAACGTAATAATTAAATTGAATGTAACATTAAAATAAACAAATGGGGCTGCACAAACTTAAATAGTGATAAATCTTAGCAAACCGCAATTATCAAATCAAAAGTGATTTAAAGTATATAGTCAGCTGCGCTGCGTGTTTCAGAGTGACGAGCAGCTCGGTTCACAGTAAATGCTGCTTCTCACAAACTCATGGACATTCTGAGTTTAACATGCATTTGTACACTAGGTTCAATTTATTTACGGTCACATTTGCATAATTGCCATAATTTGTATGTACAGAAGTTTACAGCCTTTCATCAATATTCTGCCAAAATAAAAGCTTTATGATTTGGCATATTAAAAGCTTGAGGGTTTAAACGTTTAAAAGGTGAAGAATTTGAGAAATAATTTGTATTGTAACTTGTAGTGTTAGTTGGTTCTTGTGAACCCAAGTATAAACACAGAAATTTCAAGTAAATTTCACAATTAATTACAAATAAATGGCAAGTAACACATTGAATTAAAACGTCTACGTCAATTTTGAAGTAGAAAGACTGAAATAGTATTTTCTTTTAAAATGTATTTCAACGATCTTTGTTTTATTCACTACTTTGAAAAATATTTTTTTACACAGCAACTATTTCCATTAACAGTAGAATCTTTGTTCTTCATTTATGGATATCTCAGCAATAGCAATATGACATACAGTGTATGTGATATGATACCTATGTCATGTATGACACGTATGAAATGTCATATCGCAGCTCAAATCGCAATATATGACAAAATATTTACAATATTAATTTGTGGCCAAGTCATGCAGCCCTATATATAATTCATTTAAAAAAAAATTTTTTAACACTTGCTAAAAAAGATTAGATATTTTGTCTATATGTCATATGACCATTAACCAACCTCAGAATACCGTGAACATTCAAATGTGTAGTTATTTTAATACCCTGCCCTAAAGTAACCTAGGCCTACAGTAAATACTTTTTTCCGAAGCACAATTAGAGCTCTATCATACACCCGGCGCAATTCAACACCAGGCGTGACGCAAGTGTTTTTTGATAGTTTCAGCCCGACGCAGTTATCATTTTCACATCCAACACCACGTTGTTTAAATAGCAAATGCACTCGCACTCATCTGTTCACCCAAGGGCGTGCTGGTCTGAAAACCAGGTGTGTTCAGGCGCATTGTTGGCGCATTGCTATTTTGAAAACTGAAAACGACTGCGCCATTGACCAACAAAAACCTGGTCTATAGTCAAAAGTCAATAGCACAGTATTTTTGTGTGTTATTTAAAGGGCACGTTAGGAATATGCGCCTATAGGCGGGTGTGCAACACACACAGGGACGCGCAGCGGCAAACAAACATTTTTAGATGAAAAAAATAAAAGGATTCCTCTCTGGAGAAGCGTTCAGTCTTTCCGCTCGCAAATTCCGCCATGTAAATAGCGAATCCGCCATGGTGCAAGCGCAGATGGCTTTTAAAGGGAATGGGAGATGAGACTCTGATTAGTTTATTGCACGTTATGCCCAAAACACACCCAATACTCATTAAGAGAATAGGTACAACCCTTTTGGACCATGCACCTGGCGTGCAAACGTGTGCATTTTACTTTCGGTTTAAAATTACCGATTGAAAAGCCCCCGCCGGTGATACCGGTTTTATCAGTGTTGTCACATGTTGATTAACCGGTGGAAAAATTTCCTCACCGTCACATCCCTTATTTGCTTCAATGTTGTGTCTCTGATTATTTCACTAGGTGCCCAAGTGGCTTCTGATGTATGCTTCATACGAAACACATTTGGAAAAAATGATTCTCACTGTGGAAAGACCAAAGATGGCTACAGAGCCTGTACGAAACCGTATGTGATCTTTTATCATTTTCTGTGTGAAAATAGCTTGCAAATGGACTTTTCCAGCATCAGTATTTACAGCACCTGGTGTAGACTGATTTTGACATACTTTATTCCTTATATAGAAACATGTTTTGTGGAACGATATTTTGCTATGGAGGAAACGACTACCCTGTTACCGGTCAGAAAGCTGTCATAAAAACGTTAACGGGAGCTATGTGCAACATAGCTGGGGACCAATCAGAGAAGGAGGCCCTCAGCATGGTTCCTGCTGGCACAAAATGTGGACATAATAAGGTAAGCTTGTAAGAATTTTATTTGAACTATCACAGCAGGTATTTCTGTCTTGTTGGGACAAAAATTAAATCTCTCGGTTATGTTTCAACAGGTTTGCTATGATTATATGTGCCAAGACCTGAATGTTTACGGCAGTAATGAAAACTGCGCACTGAAATGCAGTGGTAGAGGGGTGAGATCAAACCTCCATTTCATTGAAACCAACAGGAAAATGTCATATTTATAATTCATAATATAAAAAGCCATGCTTAGGATGTTATGGTTTCCTATTTTACAGATTTGTAATCATAAAAAACAATGCCACTGTGAGCCTGGTTGGGCACCTCCTTCCTGTGAAGTCAAATATTCCGAATTGCCATCTGGTAATCAAACTCAATCTTTTTTCTTCCCTGAAAATTCATAAATGCATTTAAATTACCTGCAGTAATGTGTCATTTTAACAAATTCTACTCTTTTCATAGGACAAGCAAAGACTATTGGCATCTTAGTAGCAGTTGCAATCGCTCTACTTGTACTAGTATGTGGAGTAGTGCTTTATCGTAAAAAAAGAAAAGGGATCGTCAGCCACAAAACGTGAGTTGTTTGATTTGACATGCTTTGCCAAATGGATCATGAACATGGTCTTACAGGGATAGTTCACCCAAAAATGAAAATTATCCCATGATTTACTCACCCTCAAGCCATCCTAGGTGTATATATGACATTCTTCTTTCAGATGAATACAATCAGAGTTATATTAAAATATGTCCTGGCTAATCCAAGCATTATAATGACAGAGAATGGCAGACCAAAAAGGTGTATCCATCCATTATTAAAGTAATCTTGCAGTTCAAAATGCTTACGCTACGTCCGGCGTCTTCGTCGCGCCAGTTGCGCTTTTTCCGTAAGTCAAATACGGAAGGCGCTCCACCGGAAGCTAGATATTTTACTTTGTAACGTGTTAAATATGGATATTTTTCTTACAAAAGCACATCGATTCGCTTCAGAAGGCCTTTATTAACCTGAGGCTCCAGCATCCCCATGACCCTATATAAGTCAAGTCACATTTATTTATATGTAAGGAATAATTGACTCTGGGCCGTTGAATTATTCGAAAAATAATGCACACCCGAGGTGGTGATGCGGTGTGATGATGCACAAAGTGGAGTGGCCGTTACACCTTGCGTGTGCATTATTTTTCTAATAATTCAACGGCCCAGAGTCAATTATTCCGCTTACACTACGGTTACCACACCTCAAGACATCGATCTGATGATATATTTAAAGGGATTCGTCCAGTTTTGTACTTAAATCGCTATTGTGAGTAGGACTATTTCTTCCGCATCTCATCCAACGGCTCTTTTGCTAGTTCCGAAACGTCATTTTAAAGCTGGTAACGGAGGCTTGAGCCATTGATAGCATTCTACAGCAGTTATTAATGAAGTTATTAGAAAGAGAGCGAGAGAGAGAGAGAGAGAGAGAGAGAGAGAGAGAGCTTGTGCTAATTAGGCTACCTCTTCATTACGTTGAATGTTTTATATTAACTGTAAATATTAAAATTTACTTTTGGAATATCGTCTGTCATGTTGTTTTTTTTAGTCCTATAATTTCCGTTATTACAGTTAACTATGCAAAGTGATATGTGGTAATTATAATCTGTCCGTTCAATTTACATCTGTCTGTTTGTTTACAGAAAAGCTACACCTTCAAGGCAATTGAGCCTTCTTATTGAGAACAATAGTGCCAAGATGGACCGCCCTCCGATCAGCCAGCCCATATTCATGGGGACCACCGTAACTCAACCCTGCACCCCTCTAACTGCTAGAGCGAGCCCGGCCCGTCCTGCCCCCCCAGTTAGTACAACCTTTATTATGATGCTGCTCATTCATTATAATCTTAAGGTCAAAAAAATCTATTCTCACTGCATGAAATGTAGAATCCCACCCCTATTTATTTGAGACATAAATTAGGAACTAGGGTTGGGGTCAAATTAGTATTGTTACCACACTTTGATATTTGCATAATGTCCTACATAAAGTAATCCACATTGCAGCATATTCTGGTCAGGAACCACCCATCTTGATGAAAATAGACCTGGCCAACTAATGCACCCAGTCACAGTTTCTACATGCCATTTAGGGCTGGGTAAATCTAAAATGATTCATACACGAATAATAGACTGCTGAAAAAAATTGCGAATGGGCTTGGAATCAGAATTTCTGTCTGTCCAAAAGTTTTAATATTACGACCCCTAAGATGGTCAAACAAAGGGGTAAAGTGGAGTAACATTAATGTAGGAGAGTCCCATATCTGCAGGCATATAACACAACCAGATGAGGTGTAAAGGCACGCAGACAACACTGAACTGAATTGCCAAAAGTGTAATAATATATACACAGGATGGAACAAACCAAAAGAACAACTGGCAACCAAAAAACACAAAAAGGTGAAACAAAGCGAGAGAATTGGAGAAGGAACGTGGGCGGCTTCCAAATGAAAGAAACAAACAAAACAAAACTCAACACTAACTTATGGCCCAGTCTCTAACCTAACTACCAAAAGAAATTATAAAACGAATGAGTCTTTACGTCTCTGACGCACTACCTGACCTACACTAACTACCCAAACGCAGAAATACAGCGAGTGGAACTCGCCCCTAAACTAGTGTATCTAATACAGAGTGTATTAGCTGTCCCTTTATCCAACCTTCGGACATTTGGTGCAATAACAGAGGTAGAAACAATGGAGACGAGGCGGTACACCAGCCTGCACACTTACACATGGGACATACAGAACCACTATACACGGGCAGTCACACAGAACAACGTTTCACAGCATATTGGGCCTCGCGAGTGGCGTCTTCTCTCTACTTTTATGCCACGGGCACCGGACGGATTGTAGAGCTTGTCGTGAACGTCACAGAAACACGGGGATCAGGTGAGGGCCAATAGGACGGGACTAAGAAAGTGAAAGTAAAAAAGAAGAAAGACTCGGGGTAACCAAGAATGTAACACCCCCACCCTAAAACAAACCTATATTATGGTTGTTATACCCAGCAACATTAACAATTACAACAAAAAAAACAAGGCAACCAATTTACCAGATTCTTGAAAGAGCATCCGCTACAATATTTTCTGGCCCCTTCTTATGAAAAATGTCCAAGTTGTAATCTTGTAGAATCAGCGACCAATGCATAAGGCGCTGGTTTTGTTTGTGCATGCGGGACAAGGAAATTAGTGGGTTGTGGTCCGTAAAAACAGCGCCGGCAATGCTTGTGGAACCAATGTAAACCTCAAAATGCTGGAGGGCAAGGAGAAGGGCTAAAGCTTCCTTTTCAATTGTGGAGTAATTGAGTTGATGTTTATTGAATTTCCTGGAGAAATAACAAACTGGGTGATCAATACCAGATTTATCAGACAGCTTTTATGTTGTCAAAAGCATGTTGACACTGATCTGACCAGCTGTAAGATTGATAATATTGATAATATCTTGAACAATTTGAATATAAGTTCTGCTCATTGATTTTTAGTTAACCTAACTCTAGTATTGTTCAAAGATTTGAGTCCACAGTTATTACAGCAATGCTTTCCAGTTTTGTGTGCAATATACAACAGGCGTATGGACAGACTAAAAGTAAGACTAGGGTTAAATTCTTGTAGTTTCACATAGAATGCCCTTCCACGACAGGAAAGAATAAAGCAGTCTTTTTGCTTCTCTGTAGAAACATAACAATACATTTGTTCTCATATTCTGCTTGCAGCCTCCAGAGAAACCGCAACAGACCATAGTTAAACAGGTAAGATCCTTTTTTTGGTGACAGTTCTTTTAATGTTTAAAAAAGTTTTACCTAAAAAGTATTATTTACTTATAATTAAGACTTCCTGCCTTCTGTTGAACATTAAAGAAGATAGAATGTTCCCATTTGAATCTATTTAAAAAAACACATTTACCCAAAATGTATTTTAAGTTTTTAAAAATGTTAATGTATTTTCTTGCACATTTTCATATTTTAGCATTTGAAGGTTTAAATTAAATATATTTTCAATTTCAAACAATATATTTCCTTTTTACATATTTCAAAATATATTTTAAATATAGGAATCTCCAAAATCATCACATAGTACAGTTATAGTAGATTAGTACTTATTAAACACATTGTTAGCGTAGAAATATGCTACTGTATTTCCAAACTGTTGTAATCAGGGGTGTAAAATACTTGAGTGATTTTACTTCATTACTTAAGTATTATTGCAGGGAATTTGTACTTTACTCAAATAATATTGAAACTGAATACTTGTAGTCTTGCACAATTACTTTTCAGAAGAAAAAAGGATTCTACTTTTTACTCCTTTCATTTAGTCTTTCAAAGTAAAGACCATTCCGCCATGTCTGTGTTACTGACATTGCTCAGACAAACACAAAGGTCCCTATTTTAACGATCCACTTTTTCTAGTTTAACGACGGAAAAAATGGTTGGCGCGCCAGGCGCATGGTCCAAAAGGGTTGTACCTAGTCTCTTAATGAATCATGGGTGTGTTTTGGGCGTAACATGCAATAAACGAATCAGTCTCATCTCCCATTCCCTTTAAAAGCCATCTGCGCTTGCACCATGACGGATTCGGTTTAGGATGTAGGCTTTGTAACAGATCTAATGAGGTTTGTGTAGTTTCATTGTGTTTGTGTAGTTGTTTATACATTCTCTCAGTTTGAAAATACTCTTGTGTAATTGTAGGCAATCAAGCCGACTGCACCTCCTGTTCCACCAGTGAAACCATCTTTAGCAACAGGATCCTGGAGGACAGATAAAGTTAGTTACTTGCGTTTACTCTGAAGTGATTGCATTGTACGCTTGCATAATAAACAATTTGTCCTGTAATGTTAATGTAAGCTACACTAAAAACAAAGGTTTTTTAATGGCATCTATGGTTCCATGAAGAACCTTTAACATTCTGAATCTTTACATTCCACAAAAGTCATCAATCATATAGTAAAAAAGTTACTATTTACTATTAGTTAACTGTAGACTTTTTACATTGCAGGTCACAGGTGATACAGTGAAGGTTGTGTTGAGACCACCTACTATTCCAAGAAGATGACCAGACGTGAAATCATAATGTGACTCATTTGAACAAATTACAGTCCTTCTCGTTCACTTTTATAGTGTGGGGGTGGCTGAATCACAAAGTGCTTTTTTAAACTATGCTTTAAAAACACACATACACTGTTGTGCTTGGCCTTGAGTAAGAGCTGTTTTTTGTCTTGTAAAGTAGTGTTTATGATGGTATATTTATTTAAAACATCTAATAATCAACATGCCAAAATGCTTTATACAGTAATTAATTTAATTTAACTTTTACAGACTATTGTTTTCACATGTATGTATTTAATTCTGAATAAAAGTTATTTCACATTTCCTGATCTGCCTTAGTTTTAAATATCTGAATGCAAATGTAAGCATTAGCAATCTAATGTCATATGCAGAATATTAGTTATAAATGAATATCATAAAATAAAGATCCAATGCATGTTACTTCAATAAAATACACAAGTAGTCAATGACATTTCAACACTATTTATGAATAATGTCAATTATGACAATAATTAAGAGTTTATGATACACAGACACAAATTAGGCATTTATTTATTTAGTTTATTTGGATAGGGACAGATACAAAATACATAGATAAACGTGAACATTCATCTGATGTATTGTTCTTGAATTAACCACAATTTGTTTTTTTTTGTTTTTTTAAATGGGTAATGTTGGGATACATTTCAAGTGGTCTGGTAGAGAATTCTAAGAGAATTCCATAATTTCGGCCCCTTTACTGAAAAGGCAGTGCCCAACAGAAAGGAATCCTACAATTGCCTTTTGACGCTGAACGGGTGATGGATCTAGTACCACTTGTCTTGTTATTATTTTGCAAAGGGGTAAGGGAGCAGCATTATTTAGGCATTTGAAGACCAATTTAACAGAGTGCAGGGAGATAAAATTAGCAAAACTTAAAATCTTATATTTGCTCGGTTATTTAACTGATGACTGGGTGATATCATTGTCAGATGTTAATTAATCGGTAATGGTCCGTAATAAAGTCATTTTTACCTAACCTAATACATTTTTAAGTGGTTCTTTGAAAAGGGTTCTTTTAAAAAAATACTAGTAATAATAATATTATTATTGTTATTAGTTACATCTTATAAGTGATGAATCTTTTATAACAAAGACTTTAATAAACTATAAATATTATAAAACAAACGTTTCAACACTTTGAACTAATATGGTGTTCAGTTTTTTGGTGTGCCACATATTTCATTCTCTAGTTCAATTGATTTTGTACAAATTTCCAATTAAAATAATGAAAGTTTTTGAATTTTGGAAAATTGCACCAAAAAAAGTTTGATTAATAATCATTGTTAAAAACCTAGAATACACCCACATACACATATACAATGAGCACACATAATGCCCTCACAACTCCTGATGAGCCCAGATAATATTGTACATGACTGATCCTGTATTTAGTGCAAGAATGTTTCCCTAACCTTTGAGATACGGGCTGTACACTGATTCACGTGTGCCTTTTTGATTCTTTGTGAAGTGTGACTCAATAATTCATTGTGATTCACATGGCGAAGCTGTTTAATCTTCCTGTGGGTGAAGATGGAAATACAGTACATCCTTGACTCCTGTGAGAGGATAAAGAGATACACTTGTCTGTTCTTGTCTTGAGGTTGTGCTTATATACATGTTATCTATCTGTTGTAAAAGCAAACATTTTTAAAGTTCATAAAACAGAAGTGTACAATAGGCTACTCATAAGAAGAAAATGTGCTATAATTACTGGTTGCAAACTGTGCTGATAACATCACACCTCTATCACATGTACACACACACACACACACACCAGAGACAGAGAGATGTCAGGGAAAATGAAGAGACTGAAATGGAAAAGTGTGAAGTGTTGAAGTGTTCAAGATTACTGATAGTTTACTGAAGTTCAAGATTACTGATAATTACAAATTCTCTCATTCACTGGTGTGTTACTCCTTCTACCTGTTTCTATAGCCAGATTATGACCTGCATCTGAACAGGAACAATGGTCGTACCAGCTGTCTGTTATATACAGATGCAATGTAGCTCTCAGGGACTTGCACTGTGAGAATATATTTAACTTCTTGTTTTCTAGAACTAAGGTGTAGCCTACCACACATTAGTTCTAGAAAACAAGAAGTTATAAGTACTATAAGCTAGTAATAAGCAACTAATGAGAAAGAATTGGTCCCCAAACTTAAGTTTTACCCATTAAAAATGTAAATTTGAACAACAAAACAACAATGACCAATACAAATGAACAACAATTTACAGATTGCTTTATAGGCTGTGTGACCCTTCACAGCCCAGTTAAAATGTGTTGCTGCAAGTTATAGAAAAGAGCATATGCAAACATTTTTAAGGGTTCATCCAGTTGTTTCCTGTGGTTACAAACTTTTCTTGTTGTTGTGAAGCAGTGAGGAAACCATTTGTTAAGACATCATTAATTTGCAATAAGAACAGTGTTTTGTAATCGATGATGTGCAAAATGAACATTCTTACAAGCAATCAAACATTGCTGTAATATTTCATTATTTCTCTGCTGAGTCCTTCCTTTATTCACTTTTCAGTTTCACGAGTGAATCTGTACTACTGGTCAAAAGTTTGGAATTGTATTTTTTTTAAGAGAAAAGGGTGATCGTTTCTTATGCTTACCAAGGGTGCATTTCTTTGATAAAAAATATAATAAAAACAGTAATTGTAACGTACTGCTCTGAGATAGAAGGCTTTGAGAATCCAAATGCAGCTTTATTGAAAGGGTAATCCACAATCATAGTCCAAAAACAGGCAACAGGTCATACACAGGCAAGCAGTCCGAACAGGCAAACAAGGCAGGAGAGACAGGCAAAAGGGTAATCCACAGAACAGGCAAGTAATCCAAGACCAAGAGACAAGAAACCAGGGCGAATACTCAGAAATGCAGTATATAACAAACAAGACTTCGCAATGAATGATAGACATGACCAGGCTTATATAGTGCGAGCTAACAAGGTAATGGGGTGCAGGTGGATGTAATCAATGAGTGCTGATGAGTCCGTACAAAGGATTATGGGAGATGTAGTCCTTGATGGAGTGACAGTCCGGGGTGGAGTGCCCTCTGGTGGTAACCACAGGCACTCACACTAGTGAATTGTGACAGTAATATTGTGAAATATTATTACAATTTAAAATAACTGTTTTCTATGTGAATATACACTATTGCCAAAAGTTTTGGGACGCCTGTCTTTACATGCACATGAACTTTAATGGCATCCCATTCTTAATCCGTAGGGTAGGCCCACCCTTTGCAGCTATAACAGCTTCAACTCTTCTTCAGAAGCGCATTTGTGAGGTCAGGCACTGATGTTGGACGAGAAGCTCTAATTCAACCCAAAGGTGTTCTATCGGGTTGAGGTCAGGACTCTGTGCAGGCCAGTCAAGATCCTCCACACCAAACTCGCTCATCCATGTCTTTATGGACCTTGCTTTGTGCACTGGTGCGCAGTCGTGTTGGAACAGGAAGGGGGCATCCCCGAATTGTTCCCACAAAGTTGGGAGCATGAAATTGTCCAAAATGTCTTGGTACGCTGAAGCATTAAGAGTTCCTTTCACCAGAACTAAGGGGCCAAACCCAACCCCTGAAAAACAACCCCACACCATAATCACCCCTCCAACAAACTTTACACTTGGCACAATGCAGTCAGGCAAGTAACGTTCTCCTGGCAACCACCAAACCCAGACTCTTCCATCAGATTGCCAGACAGAGAAGTGTGATTCATCACTCCAGAGAACACTTCTCCACTACTCTCAAGCTTTACACTGCTGCATCCGAGGCTTTGCATTGCACTTGGTGATGTAAGGCTTGGATGCAGCTGCTCGGCCATGGAAACCCATTCAATGAAGCTCTCTACACACTCTTCTTGAGCTAATCTGAAGGCCACACGAAGTTTGGAGGTCTGTAGCTATTGACTCTGCAGAAAGTTGGCGACTTCTGCTCACTGTGCGCCTCAGCATGTGTGCTGACCCCGCTCTGTGATTTTACATGGCTGAGTTCTGTCCCAATTGCTTCCACTTTGTTATAATACCACTAACAGTTGACCGTGGAATATTTAGTAGTGAGGAAATTTCACAAATGGACTTATTGCACAGGTGGCAACCTATCACAGTACCACGCTTGAATTCACTGAGCTCCTGAGAGCGACCCATTCTTTCACAAATGTTTGCAGAAGCGTCTGCATGCCTAGGTGCTTGATTATATATACCTGTGGCCATGGAAGTGATTGAAACACCTGAATTCAATGATTTGGGCGGTGCCCCAATACTTTTGGCAATATAGTGTATTTTAAATGTAATTTATTCCTGCATTTTCAGCAGCAATTATTCCAATTCTCAATATAATTTGCTGAATAATGCAGTCAAAGAAATGCAGTCTTAGTGAGCATGAGACAAAAAATAAAAGAAAAAAATATTTCTAACTTTTTGTGAATATAACTTTTGTGAATAAGTGTATATATTTAAGATATATGCTATACGATTTGAGTTTATTCTTACAAATAGATTTAATACATTTAAAAATGTATAAATGAACTTGTCATAAACATTTGTAAAGCATTTTTTACATTCCTTTTCTGAGTCTTTTATGACTCGGGTACCATAAAATAAAGATCCCAGTTCAGCAGTGTGAAAAATCTTGAAGCACAATTGGGAAATATTTAACAGGACAGCACTTAAGCCTGTTTTGTTGGATTCAAAGTACTAGGGATCACAAGGTCTGTCCCTTTTCCTTAGTTGCAGTTTTCTGCTGACCATAGTATGTGTATGTCCTGCTGGAGCACAGCTCTCTCAGCACAACACACAGACTAACAGACATGTACGGCAGCAGTAGCAGTCTCAAGACTCCCACAAGTCCCCAAGAAGAGGACAAAGGAGAAGGAAAGGTCTATGGGAATGTTTTTGCAGAACTGGAATCAGTAGACCTGCCCCTAGGAACAACTCTAAGGTAAAGTTATCAAATAATAGTGTTTTTGATAAGTAACTAGTAACTAACACATTACTTTTAAATTTACATTAAAATTACATAATAATTATACACAGTACACACATTATTATGTAAACACAAACTTTTATTTTGGATGCGATTAATCACGATTAATCGATTGCCCAGCACTAATTATAATGCGTTATTTTTAAAATTAACTTTTCCCAACACTGATGGTGATGATAGATGTCAGTGTGTTCATGTGTTGTTAAGGGAAATAAATTGAACCATTTTCTAATATAGTTGTCATATCACAAAATGTCAAAGATGTTCTGATAATTTAGTTGAATAACGAATGACAGACAACGCAGAATCCCAGTAAAAGCGATTAATCTGAAAGGTACCTTTATTCTACCAGCCAGCTGTCTTCAGTGTCACATGATCCTTCAGAAATCATTCTAATATTCTAATTTTAGACTACCATTCAAATGTTTGGGGTAAGTTTTTAAAAAATTATAATAATATTTTCATCCAGCAAGGATGAGGTCTACATTTATCGTTTCACTTCAAAATAAAAACAATATTTTTTCCACCATTAATGTGTCCACAAATCCCTCATTAACAAATAGCCTCACATTTTTTTTTTTAATTTTGATTTGATACTTTAATGTCACAGAACATTTTCCAGAGACACTAAATAAGATCAATATAACCTCCTTTTCTATATATATATATTTTTGTTGACTAAATCTTACAAATGTTGATATTCAGATGAAATGACAAAATTAAGAGCAAAGCCATTAATCCAATGTGTTGAGATAAGAGATTTTGTGCCATCTATGGTCAAGAGAAAATAGAAATTGCACACAATAATCATAAGGTTCCACTTATTTTAGCTGCATTATTGGGCCAGACTGGCTCAGCTCCCCCCTTCGGCGGACTCGTGTTACTGCATCTCTCTCGGTATTGTCACAAATGATCACTGTGACGATTAGAGCCAACATGGCGGAGAGCGAGAGCTTGGAGACTATCACCGAACATGAACGAATATTACAGGAGATCGAGAGCACGGACACGGCGTGCGTGGGGCCGACGCTACGGTGAGAGATGTGCATCGTCTGCTTTTATTTAACGTTCAGACGGTGATGTGATGTATTCTCCTGTCTAATGGATGGAAAGCAGGCCTTTGTTTGCTAAAGATGCAGCTCAGCAGGACTTTGTCATTGCTGATTAAGCTATGAAATAAAGTGCTGATCGACTGGATGTGATGTCGTGTTTTTCCATATGAATTATTTGAACGGTCGCTGTATGCTGTCCTGACACTGATTCAAACACACATTCAATGACACAGGCTGCTAGTCGTTGTTTTCCTGTCATTCAGCTAGTAAGATTGGGTGATGTTATGTGTGAATTGTTTGACATAATGTGCCATGGATCTGTCTGTCTATTTGGTATTGTTATTTAATAATATAAGATGTAAACATCTGAGGTGAAGCAGCACAGGCCCAGTGACGGTCTCACTGCATTAGCTACATTATGAATATGATGGAGCTGTCGACAGGTGGAAAGCTCGGAGCAAAATAGCTTTAGTTTTTCCAAATGGACAGCTCTGTCAGGTTAAATACTCTAGTATGCTCTTTATTTCCTTTTCCAAACACATTTCAACTACGGAAGGATGAAAGCTGACGAAATATGGGTGGGTGTGGCGTTAGCAAATGAGAATGGGTTGAGCTATACATTAATATTCTGCTCTGAGCTCAGCTGTAGCTGGATCATTTCAGCAGAAATCATGATGTCACTCACAATTTGATGATTTCAGCACAGTTGCATTTCATCATGAGATATTCGGCTTGACTCTTTCAGTAGAAATCATGATGATGCGTTTTATTCCAGTAGATATTTTCTAAGTCCTGTCATGACGTCTTTGTTTTCATGATTTTATTATAAAATCTTCATTTTAGTAGCGTTAAGCTACATCTCATAATGAGATCTTTTGCTTTATGACTTTAGCTAAAATCATTATTTCAGAAGTGTTCATCTACACCCCATCATGAGATATTTGTAGTTATGATTTTTGAAAGCAAAATCATGATTTTGGTAGCACTCAGCTGCATCCCATCATGACATCTTTGGCTTTACTATTCATATTTTAAAAAACATGTTTCTGGTAGTGCTCAGCTGCATCCCATCATGACGTCTTTGGCTTTATGATTGATTTCTGATGAAATCATGATTTTGGTACCACTCAGCAGCGCACTGTCATGACAACTTTGGCTTTGTGAAAAGACAACTACATGATTTCAGTAGCGCAGCTGCATTCCATCATGATGTCTTTGGCTTTATGATTTCTGTTGAAATCATGATTTCAGTAGCGCTCAGCGGCATTCCGTCATGATGTCTTTGGCTTTATGATTAATGATGAAATCATGATTTCGGTAGCGTTCAACTGTGTTCCGACATGATGTCTTTGGCTTTATGATTAATGATGAAATCATGATTTCGGTAGCGTTCAGCTGTGTTCCGTCATGATGTCTTTGGCTTTATGAATTCTGATAAAATTATGATTTTGGTAGAGTTCAGCTGCGTTCCATCATGACATATTTGGCTTTATGAATTTTAAAAATATATATTTCTTTAGTGCTCCGCTGCATTCCGTCATGACTTCTTGTTCTTTGGGTTTATGATTTCTGATAAAATTATGATTTCGGTAGCGTTCAGCTGTGTTCCGTCATGATGTCTTTGGCTTTATGATTAATGATGAAATCATGATTTCGGTAGCGTTCAACTGTGTTCCGACATGAAGTCTTTGGCTTTATGATTAATGATGAAATCATGATTTCGGTAGCGTTCAGCTGTGTTCCGTCATGATGTCTTTGGCTTTATGAATTCTGATAAAATTATGATTTTGGTAGAGTTCAGCTGCGTTCCATCATGACATATTTGGCTTTATGAATTTTAAAAATATATATTTCTTTAGTGCTCCGCTGCATTCCGTCATGACTTCTTGTTCTTTGGCTTTATGATTTCTGATAAAATTATGATTGCGGTAGCGTTCAGCTGTGTTCCGTCATGATGTCTTTGGCTTTATGAATTCTGATAAAATTATGATTTTGGTAGAGTTCAGCTGCGTTCCATCATGACATATTTGGCTTTATGAATTTTAAAAATATATATTTCTTTAGTGCTCCGCTGCATTCCGTCATGACTTCTTGTTCTTTGGCTTTATGATTTCTGATAAAATTATGATTTCGGTAGCGTTCAGCTGTGTTCCGTCATGATGTCTTTGGCTTTATGATTAATGATGAAATCATGATTTCGGTAGCGTTCAACTGTGTTCCGACATGAAGTCTTTGGCTTTATGATTAATGATGAAATCATGATTTCGGTAGCGTTCAGCTGTGTTCCGTCATGATGTCTTTGGCTTTATGAATTCTGATAAAATTATGATTTTGGTAGAGTTCAGCTGCGTTCCATCATGACATATTTGGCTTTATGAATTTTAAAAATATATATTTCTTTAGTGCTCCGCTGCATTCCGTCATGACTTCTTGTTCTTTGGCTTTATGATTTCTGATAAAATTATGATTGCGGTAGCGTTCAGCTGTGTTCCGTCATGATGTCTTTGGCTTTATGAATTCTGATAAAATTATGATTTTGGTAGAGTTCAGCTGCGTTCCATCATGACATATTTGGCTTTATGAATTTTAAAAATATATATTTCTTTAGTGCTCCGCTGCATTCCGTCATGACTTCTTGTTCTTTGGGTTTATGATTTCTGATAAAATTATGATTTCGGTAGCGTTCAGCTGTGTTCCGTCATGATGTCTTTGGCTTTATGAATTCTGATAAAATTATGATTTTGGTAGAGTTCAGCTGCGTTCCATCATGACATATTTGGCTTTATGAATTTTAAAAATATATATTTCTTTAGTGCTCCGCTGCAATCCGTCATGACTTCTTGTTCTTTGGCTTTATGATTTCTGATAAAATCATGATTTCGGTAGCATTCAGCTGCGTTCCATCATGACATATTTGGCTTTATGAATTCTAAAAAATATATATTTCTTTAGTGCTCAGCTGCATTCCATCATGACATCTTTTGCTTTATGATTTCTGATAAAATTAGGATTTCAGTAGTGCTCAGCTGCGTTCTGTCATGATGTCTTTGGCTTTATGATTTAAAAAACTACATGATTTCAGTAGTTCTCAGCTGCGTTCTGTCATGATGTCTTTGGCTTTATGATTTTTTTGATAAAATCGTGCTTCCTGTAGTGTTCAGCTGAATTCCATCATGACATATTTGGTGTTACGAATTCTAAAAAAAACATATATTTCTTTAGCACTCAGCTGCTCACCGTCATGATATTTTAGGTTTCATGATTTCTGATAAAATCATGATTTCAGTAGCTCTTTTTGTGATGTTGTGAATCATTATCTTGACATGACTTTTTATTAGTTTTTTTATTCCAGTAGAGCATGGCTGTATCCCATCATGAGATTTTTAGCTTTAGTCATTATGATTTTTGATTTAAGTTACATCACACCATGCATTTATGAAATCATAGATTTCAGTAGCACTCCGCTGAATCTCATTGTGAGTTCTTCGGCTTGATCATTAAAGTAGAAATGGTGATTTCAGCAGAATTCAGTTGACGTTTGCACTATGAGTGCATGCTCTGAGCACGTTCTCTCTGTGGTAAGAGCTTTTTTAAAGAATGTAAAATTGTAAACATGCTCAGATCTATATCTGAATATAAATGTGAAACATTGTCAGAAAACTCAAGATAGTAGTAGCCCTTTAGGCTATAACTTATACTTCCGGAAGCCATAATTCACTTTGCAATTTGTTGTGAATTAGAAATTAGACTCTTCTGTTATGCAACAGAATTTCTGGATGGCTCATATTACACAGTTGATCTTATGATATTGAACTAGGTAACGATAGTGAGAGATTCATTCATTTGAATGTTAACCAAACCAGCCGTTGATAAAGGCCTCTAGAAAGCAGATCTTCTGGCCATGCAAATTTGTCGACATTCCAGCATGTGCGACATGTCCTGAGGCCACACGTTCTGTACTGATATTCACACTGATCGTTATCAGTACAAAAGCTGTATTTTCTCATTCCACAGATATGTTATCAAGTCTTTGAAGGGAAGCTTCACCTGCTTTTAACAATTTCACATTGTATATCAAATGTGGAAAGTGCTTTATCATGATGTGCCTCAGCTTTTCCACTTGGTTGCACTATATGTTTAAATTTGGCAGTCAGCTTCATTTAAGGGATTTTGGAGCAACCGTTTTCCCCCACTGAATCAATGTCATATTAGATTGAAATGAATTCTTCATCATTTTTTTATTTCATGACTAAAAAGGTCAAGTGGTGTAACCAAGTAAAAAGTAATAATAAAAAAAAAGGTATAATAAACCAAGTGTACAGGCTTTTAATGGTGGAACAGAAACCTCTCACGTTTCATTCAAATGTTTTGATATAATTAAAAAAATATAATTTTTGTTTCGAATATTAACCAAAGTCTGGCACTAGAGCTCTGAAACGGTTCAAGGAACGAAAACAAAAGCTGGACAATAACGAAATTTTAACATGAATATAAAAAACGAAAATCATGTTTATTCGTACTGAACAGAAATGCTTATTTGAAATTACCATCATGCAAAACAGGATTTCACAGGACGTTTCAGAGTGGTATGTTTTTTTTTGTGATTTCCTTATACATTTTAGATACAAAGTTATACACTATTTAATCATGATACTTGTCGGAAAACTATGGTGTTGGGGTAACAGCTTAGGACCCAGGACCAGTAGTGAAAAATTAAGACCAAGAGTCAGGAGTCTAATTAATTAAAGAAAAATGTACTGAAGAATAGTTTGCAGTTTCATCAGCAGAAGCCAGCTTCAAATCTCACAAGGAGTTCGTAGGCCGCGCTCCCTCTACCAGCCTAGCCGCCTCCGCCTATCGTACATACAATTTCTCAACAGTTATACTGTTTTCAAGGTCTATCCACGTCATTACTGCCAGGTGGATGATTCTGATTGGTGCAGAGAAAATGAACAGCCTTGGTAAATTTCCTCACATTGTCAGTTAATCAGATTCACGTGTCCATTTATCACTGGCAGGCGCCAGCTTGCCCAGAACAACAAGTCCACCCGTCTCTTAGGATGCCTGTAGTCCACATCCAATACTGATCTGTAACACCGAATACTGCGCACATACACAGATACACAGTCTCTCCAAGGTTGGAGTTGGTGAGATCTGGTCCCAACCAGAGAAAGTTTTCCAAAACATATTGATAACGTGCTTTTCTCTCAGTGAGAGATACAGACCGTATTCATCTTGATTCTTGATGCTGCGTTCACACCAAACGCGAATAGAGCGTCTGGAGCGAGCGATTTCAATGTTAAGTCAATGGAAAGGCACGTTGACGTGCGTCTGGAGGTCCTGCGGCGAGATAGACGCGCTTCATGTGGCGCGATTGATGCGATTCCGCCGAATGGTGTTTTTTGTGCATTCGCGCGTTTGAATCGAATTTGCGTCTGACGCCCGAGTTGAATTTTTTTTACTTTGGCATCAATTCGCGGCATGTTAACCAATCAGGAGCCTGCTTGCTGCTGTCACGTGGTAAAGTGACGTGATGAGAAACCCTATATAATTTAAAAATACTACTATTGGGTCACAAAAGGTAGTTTTAAGACTTTTTCAGGTGAGAATGTAGTTGTTTAAAGCTCAAATCTGTGGTTTATTTATAAAGCGAGCGCCTATTTAAAAAAAAATAATCTTGTGTTTTTGGAGTTGTGAGATCCAGGCGATCACCGTGCAATCACCGCTCATAACCCCGGCGAGAACAGCCTTTCCTCGGCCAGCCCTTCTGACGTTTGCCGCTGGCTCTGATGTCCTGTAGTGGTTCATCTTGTGTGGATCTAACGGGCGATCTTTTTTGTCATGAATCTATAATTTGTTGTCTGCCAAATCGTTTTGACTGAGGGCAAAGAGAAGTTTCATAACTTTATTTTTTAACGATATTTAAATATACCTGCAGTGAAGATAATGTAGTGCGTTGCCTGGATCACATTTGTGTGGCTATTAATGTTTAATATATATTTTTAATGAAAATGAAAAGAGGCAGATATGTTTTATGATATATTTCTCCTGGAGCGCCTTGAACGCGCATCTATTTCGCTTCAAATGCTCGATTTATACGCGCATCCAATTCGCTGTGGAAAGGCGCGTTGAATGGATTCAAAATATTCAAGCGTTCAACCGATTTTGACGCTCTATTCGCGTTTGGTGTGAACGCAGCATTAGGGTTTCAGTAAAAGGAAATATAAAATGAAATAAAATAAAATAATGAAAGGCATCCATATTTCATCTCTGGAAGCCGGGCTAAATGAGCAATCACTGTTACTGCAATCCTGTCGAGTTAGAGGTGTGTGATGCCTCCAAAATCCAAACACACGACAACATGTTCTCAAATCAAGTGTTTTGGCGAAACATCACAGATCCCTAGGACAGACCCTCAGTCACCACTCAGAGACCAAATACAAACTTTAGAAAATATAAAGGAAGAAACTAGGGATGCAACAATACAGTTCGTCCACGGTTCAATACATACCTCGTTTTTTTAACCACGGTTTTCGGTTCGGTTCGGTTCTGATGGCTTGTCACAAGTGATTTTTGTGATTCTATTCTTATGCTGTGTTCACACCAAACGCAAATAGAATGTCAAAATTGCGTCTACCGGGTCTAGTTTCACGCGCGAACATTTTGAATGCATTCAAGGTACTCCAGGAGAAATATGTTATAAAACACCACTCTGCCTCTTTTCATTTTCATAAAAAATATATATTAAGCATTAATAGCCACACAAATGTGGTCCAGGCAACTCCTACATTATCTTCACTGCATGTATGTTTAAATATCCTTAAAATATAAAGTTATGAAACTTCTCTTTGCCTTCAGTCAAAATGATTTGGCAGACAATTTAAAATTATAGATTCATGAGAGCAAAGCTCGGCCGTTAGATCTACACAAAACGAACCACTACAGGACATCAGAGCCAGCGTCAGACGCCAGAAGGACTAGCCGAGGAAAGGCTGCCTTCGCCGCGGTTATGAGCAGTGATTGCCCGGTGATCCCCTGGATCTCACAACTCCAAAAACACAAGATTATTTTTTTTTAAATAGGCGCTCTCTTTATAAATAAACCACAGATTTGAGCTTTAAACAACTACATTCCCACCTGAAAAAGTCTTAAAACTACATTTTGTGACACAATAGTACTATTTTTAATTTATGCAGGGTTTCTTATACACGTCACTTTACCACGTGACAGCAGCAAGCAGGCAGGCTCCTGATTGGTTAACACGGCGCGAATTGACGGCAAAGTTCAAATTTTTCAACTCGGGCGTCAGACGCGAATTCGCTTCAAACGCGTGAATGCATAAAAGCACCATACGCGTGTAACGCGCAAGACGCTCAATTCGCGTCCAATTCGCGCCATTAGCGCGAATGAGGCGGATTCGCGTCCTTCGCGCCGCAGGACCCCCAGACGCGCGTCAACGCGCCTTTTCATTGACTTAACATTGAAATCACTCGCGCCAGACGCTCTATTCGCGTTTGGTGTGAACGCAGCATTAGGCGACAGGAACAGCAATAAGTTAAGGAGAAAAAATACTATTTTTTTTATTGCAATACTCTTTCTTTATTTTACTTAAAATGATTGAAAAACCTTACTTAAAACTGTACTTTAAAAAAAAACCTTGTACACATTCCTAGTGTATAGTATAATATAAAAAAGATATATATAAAGATTTACATGGGCAGCTCAGAGTTGTACAGCAGCATTTAAGTATGAAATTGAATGAATAAATGTAAAAATAAAACACTACATAGACTTCACTATAAAATATACATTGATTCTTTTTAAAGCTACCGTATTAAATTTCTTCAGTCAAGAGCAGTGAGGGATTTTTCTCTTTGTCTTTTGTTGTTTTATTAATAGTTCACTCAAAAATGTAAATGCTGTCATCGATTACTCACGCTCAAGTTGTTTTAAACCTGAATAAAGTTCTTTCTTCTGTTGGACATAAAATATATTTTGAAGAATGTTGGAAACCAACCAGTTGCTGGTCCCCATTGTAGGAAATGATAATATGGATGTCAATGGCTACCATCAACTGTCTGGTATTCAACAGTCTGTGTTCAACAGAAGAAATGAATACAGGTTTGGAACAACATTAGAGTGAGTAAATAATGACATCATTTTAGAGGTGAACTGTCCCTTTAAGGACAAGCGGCAGCGTGTTCACTAGGCTGCGCTGTCAATTTAAGAGTGACCTGCCCGCATCTAATATACAGACACACGTCGATTTTACTTTCTCTTTAGACATAACCGACTGTGTTTATGTAAACCTTGTGTGTATTTGACAGTATTAGCGCAGTAAGACTATTCACAAGTGCGGATTGAATCGTGAGTGCCGTACCGAACGGTTCAATATTATATTGAGAATTGTGGCATCCCTAGAAGAAACAATCATTGGTCCTATTGATTAATCAAAATCATAACTGGAAAGAATCATTAAAATCATAATAATTATATAGGAGGATGAATATTGATTGAGGCTTTGATTATGAATTTAAGTAGGATATACAGGGAGTGCAGAATTATTAGGCACGTTGATTTTCTGATCATATTTTTTTTCCAGGCACATTTGACCAATTCCAAACCACAGTAATCCTAATAACTACTATTGATTTAGTATTTAATAATGTATAAGTGATATATAATTGTTCATGAAGGCTGGAAATGAAAATCACCTTATATTCAGGTGTGCAGAATTATTAGGCATGTTTTCTTTTACAGATAAATTAGATTAGATTAGATTAGATTCAACTTTATTGTCATTACACAAGTACAAGAACAAGGCAACGAAATGCAGTTTAGGTCTAACCAGAAGTGCAATAGCAGCAAGTGCAGGATATACAATGGATGCGTAAGTGCAGGAGATGGATATGTACTGAATATGTATAAATATGTATAAATAGAGAGACGTTATTACTATAAACAGAACTGAATTTACAGGTGAATATGTACAGTGAATAAATATACAGATGGCTATTACTATAAACAGAATTTACAGGTGAATATGTACTATGAATACAATATACAGATGGCTATTACTATAAACAGAATTTTACAGATAGAGGTATACAATAATATGTTAGGCTAATATGAGGAATAGCAGTGGATTAGGGTAGTGCAATAAATTATGGACAGAGCTATCTGGAAAAAAAAGTGTAAAGTGCAGTGGAAAGTGGTTGCATATTACAGTTAGAAGTACAGTGCAAAAATGAGCAAAATTGAGCCAAAAAAGAGATTTAACTCAGACTGAAAAGTCAAAAAGTATTAAATGCCCATGAGAAGGATGCAATACTAATGCAATACTAGACATTGCAGTTAAGGCATGACCATTGGACAGTGAAATGCTCGTTGGGTCAGCAGGATCTGACAAAAACAGGTGGTGAAGAAAAGACACCTGTTAACTGCAAAAGAATTAAGAATTAAGGTGAAGAATTAAGGGTGAAACCATCAGGAACCCTTTAGTCTCCAGCGCCACCATTTTCCAAAGCTGCAACCTACCTGGAGTCTCCAGAAGTGCAAGGTGTCAGGATCTCAGAGACTTCAGTTAGGTAAAGAATCCTAAAAAATGACCCCCACTAAATAAGAATCATAAGCTGAAGTGTTGTAAAATACATGAAGAAGGTTTTTTTATAGGCTTTATGGACAGATAGGTTGAGAGTGACTCTTGAAGGACCAGCACCACATCCTCTAGTACCACTGTTTGAAGAATTCATCTTCCAGAATCTGGCAGTACGTTTTGGGAGTTCATTTTAGTCCATCCTGAAGTCCGTTTTGCAGAGATGGACTAAAAATGAACTCCCAAAACGTACTGCCAGATTCTGGAAGATGAATTATACATTATTAAATACTAAATCAATAGTAGTTATTAGGATTACTGTGGTTTGGAATTGGTCAAATGTGCCTGGAAAAAAAATATGATCAGAAAATCAACGTGCCTAATAATTCTGCACTCCCTGTATATACATAATTATATTGAAGCGGCGGTAGATTCCAGAATCTTTCAATGGTAAAACAAACCGTAATCAATCACATATCCATGGTTAAAGGGTTAGTTCACCCAAAAATGAACATTCTGTCATTAATTACTTACCCTCATGTCGTTCGACACCCGTAAGACCTCCGTTCATCTTCAGAACACAAATGAAGATATTTTGGTTGAAATCTGATGGCTCTGAAAGGCCTCCATTGGCACAATGGCACGGTTCACTCTCAAGACCCTTAAAAGGTACTAAAGACGTCGTTACAAAGTCCATCTCACTACAGTGGTTCTACAATAACTTTATGAATCGGCAAGAATAGTTTTTGTGCGCAAAAAAAACCTAAATAACGACTTATAGTGATGCCGATTTCAAAACACGGCATCATGAAGCTTCGAAGCGTTATGAATCAGTGAGTCGATTCAGTAGTTTGGATCGCCACATTTCAGCAGTTTGGCGGTTTGACACGCGATCCTAAGCATGATTCGACTCACTGATTCATAACGCTTCGAAGCTTCATGATGCCGTGTTTTGAAATCGGCATCACTATAAGTCGTTATTTAGGTTTTTTTTGCGCACAAAAACTATTCTCGTCACTCCATAAAGTTATTGTAGAACCACTGTAGTGAGATGGACTTTGTAACGACGTCTTTAGTACCTTTTAAGGTTCTTGAGAGTGTACCGTGCATTGTGCCAATGGAGGCCTTTCAAAGCCATCAGATTTCAACCAAAATATCTTCATTTGTGTTCTGAAGATGAACGGAGGTCTTACGGGTGTCGAACGACATGAGGGTAAGTAATTAATGACCGAATTTTCATTTTTGGGTGAACTAACCCTTTAATTCTTCTAAGGTGTGGTGAACAGTCTTAAGGCCAATTCGCACTGTACAGACAAACGCCCACAAACACGTTGGCTGTTGGATTTAGAATTTTATCAAAAATACATGTTCAAACTGCCCCAACAAACGCAGACAAACTCGAGCAAAACACAAGATATTCCCCATTAATTTTAACCAATACAAATAAAAGATTGCAGCTTCCAGACACGACTTTCTTCTTGTTTTACAGTTCACTTAAGGCTGTTTTTATGACGTTAAATGTCAAAACTGCATTATTGTAACGCAAGAGTGCATCCATGTAACAAATCTCTCCGCTTGTAGGCGGATTTCTTTCACTAGCACAAAACTAAATGGACGGGACGTGCACTTTCAAATATGGCTCTGCTCTCGCTCAGATTTTACGCGCGCGCTATAACTTTGTTCAGTGTGCCCTCGTGCATATCTCCGTGCTCTTTCTCTAGAATTGTCTTCTGATTGGTCCAGAAACCTACCATTTTCACTACAAGGATAATTTACTAAGCACGCAGTCTTCGCAAGGGACTTGCCTCATCGTCATGGCAACGGTTCGTGTCTAGGTCAGATCACGTCAGAGTTTATTGTCGTTTGTTGGAAAGTAATACCACACTGCTCAGACATTCCACGATCCAACAAACGCTGATTGAACATGTTCAGTCGGGTGAAAACACACTCCGACCAATGGCAACAGACACCGACAGGGGTAACAGTGATCCAATAAACTTCGACAGACTTGTTTTTTGGCGTTTGTCTGTACAGTGTGACTTGACCTTTACAAACGGTACTAACACTATATCAACACTAATGTCAAGCAGGCGAGCAGAGGCAAAGCTTTGCCCTTTATTTACATTGGAGCAACAACATAAAACATAAAATTGGAACTGTTGGAAACACAGCTAGAAATAATAAGACATACTTTCAAGTTGTGATCCACAAACAACAGATTGTCCCGACAAAGTGTGAACTGCTCCATTTCAGGAGAAGCTTTTGTGTGTAGCCTGCATTGTGGTTCTGGAAGCTGTTCTAACACGGATACACAGATAAACGTTGGGATTATAATGTTCAGGAAATACATTTTAACCACTCTAAGTTTGTCAGCCTTAGGAAGGTCAAACAAATAAGTTTTGGAAAAGTGGTGGGGAAAGTGTCTCTTTGACATGGCGACAACACTCTTCTCTAAAGCAGCTCAACCAGGCCTTGCACCTTTTTTTGCATATTCCATGGGCGGATTTTATTTAAATGAGTATCATTGTGACTTCATCTGGAGAAAAAACTCTTTGTTATGATGTTTATAACATCATAACATCATGTTAAATAAAATCTGCCTTTGGAATGGACTTTGATCTTTGTAACATTACACACTAACTAAAGTTGAAAAGTGAAAAAGCATTATATGACCCCTTTTAATTTTTTGGGTGAACTATCCCTTTAACAATCCCTTTTATGTGTTTACATGTCCACATGAGCTGTGTTCTCTGTCAAAAACCTGAGTGTTGTAAACCATTTTGTCTTAATCCCTTAAAGTTCCCCTATTGTCAATAATTGTATCGCTAAAAACTCATCTTTGATCACCAAAATTACATATTTAAGCATTTTTCCTGTAAAAAAAAAAGTATTCGTGCCTTAAAATAGCTTGAATGTAACTCTACACCCTTGCTCAATTTAGTATACGTGGATTCATGAATATGCAAATAGCCCCACCACAATCGTCCAATTTACTGAGGTAACGCTGCACAATGACGGTCTTTGCAACGTCGGACACATAACGGTAATTAATATGATTATACTTTTGCTTGACTATGTTATTAAACCGCTAATAATGTTTTGCTAATGTTAGACAAACCAAGTTCCTGTTTGCCATCTCAGTCTGCCTTCTAAAAATCAGTATCCTTAAACGCTTTGAACAACTTAGAACATCAGTGGAGAGGCATATATTTCATCATAATATCGTAATATACATAATTCACGCGCTATATTGCTAAATCTACCCGGTTTTTCATGTCAACAGAAAAATATACCAGGATAACCTGGCTTCTCTTAAGACTCCTCCACTGCTTCAGAGAATAGTTAATGATATGCTAAAGCCTGTCAGCAAGTTCACGTGATTGGTTTACAATGTAGTTTGTGACATCAGAAACACCAGCGATTTCAAACCGCGTTTTTGAGACTGTCTTTGGCAGTTTTAAAGAGAAAATAATCAACAATGGTGTTTGACTTGTGAATTTGCTCATGGTTTGTCTGAAAGCATATTTAAAAAAAAAACACTGCATACTGTGCATAGACATATAAACAACATTAAAAACTTGATTTTTCACCACAGGGGGACTTTAAACAGCATAAGAACAATGGCGTTCATGTTTACATGATGTTTCAGAATGCTGCTTTTTGCAAAAACCCTGGAATAACCTTATTTCCTAAAACTATTTTCTTAAAAGTGCATGTAAACACAGTTATTGACACTCATTCAAGCTTGTGTTACAAAAGGGTGTATTTGGTTTAATTAACTACCCTGTGGCAGTAGTTGTAGATGTATAATGTTCTGTGTTTTGTGTTTGAGTTGTAAATGAAGAGGCTTGACTTTTACTCGCTCTGTATTTTCTTTTTCCTTCATTGCCTCCTGGCAGTTGTCCGGAACTTGCCGCTCTTTGGTCTGTTGAATTCAATAACAGGAAGGAGGAAACTCATTGTGACTGGTTCTGCTGATAGTAGTTCTGTGTGCGTGTGTGCAGATTCGCAGAAAGGATATCCCATTATGGTGTGTAATATGACCTTCTGAAAGGCAGTGGAAGTGGGTACCGATTTTAGAAAGCTTTGCGTGTTTTCAATAGAAATTGGCCCTCAGCATTTTCCATCTGGGTGGCAGGAAAGGGCCGACCAGGTAACCGCACAAGGGATGGATGTAAAAAAAAAAAAAAAATGGGGCCAACTGTTTTGTAAAGCTGAATACATCTTTGTTGGCCTAGGTCTTACAATACAAGCACAGTTTTCTATTTCAGCGTTTGTCAAATGTTTGCTTGCTATGCAGTCTATATATATATATATATATATATATATATATATATATATATATATATATATATATATATATATATATATATATATATATATATATATATATATATATTGCAATAAAATGAACTTTGTTTCTATAGATATAATAAACAACTTTTATATATAACAAATAAATATTTTAATATAAATATGTAAATACTTCTTGGATTATGAGTGCTTTCACACAAGTGTTTTTTTTTTTTTTTTGAGTGTTCACATTATATTATTTGGGTTCGAATCACAGTGCGTGACAACGACGCAGGAGAAGGTGGCAAAATGCATAGCGTTGCTCACCTCTCTTTTATATTTTGGTTTTTGAATAGGGTTTGGTATCGTTTGAATTTTAACAATTCCAATAAGGTAAAAAAAAAATGGAATTCATTCACATTTATTCCAAGTCTTATTGCAAACATTTCATTGTAGCTGAATACCATGAACAAAAATCAACAGGCTAAACAACATTTAATCAAGGAACTTTTGCCAATGGTTTAAAAATACCATAAAAGCAACTAGCCAAGCTAATATACATTTCAAGCATTATTAAAGGCAAGTAAACACTCAGTAATTTAAAAAGAACAAATAAAAAATAAGCAATCACACAAATAAATACAACTGAACAAAAATATGATTTAAATCAGGGCTTAAAAACGGAAAAAAATATCAATCGGTTCACTCCGAGCAGAATCGATATTATAGCGTTTCCGTTTTTGCGTTCCTCAATAAACATTACTGTTCCGAAAACGGTTTGATATGAAAAAATACCGGTTAATAACGTTATTTTAATTTAGCCTATACTTTAAACAAATATGTATAAATAGACTTATTTTCACTCAATAATAATATAACGCATGGTAATTAAACTTGAATATTTAATTCATAACATTTTTAAAACCAGAAATACATGCATTAGAATAACAAAGCATAAACAGCGAACCTGTTTTAATGGAGCGTTAGACAATCTAAAGTGGCCCTCTTATGCCGAATTATTTTCAGAATAACATTCTTTGTACATAACTTTTTTTCAACACGACTTGTTTTAAAAATTGCATGAATAAAGAATAAATAAACTGGATAACCATTGCTCTTTTAATGCATCGTCAACTGCTAATTTCAAAGCAAACACTGCGCAACACGTCCTTGCATCACATAATCAAATTCAGTCAGCTAATAAAGCTTGATCATTTAATGCAATATAACATACCATTTAATACGAAGCATCAACCGTCCTAGAAAACATTGACCTGTCCTGTATTGGCAATCTGAAAGACTATAGGAAAAATGTTTGATAGATGCTAGTAGCCTGCTTGGACAGGCTTAAACAAAATCCATAAACTAGCCTAAATCAGTCTATTTCAGCTTAAAATCCGTACTGCTTATTTAAACGTTCGAAAATAATGTCCTCCAATACCTGCGCTTTCATTGTAGACCTCAGAGGGGAAAGAAATGTACTTGAGGCATGAAAATGCGCGCTCTGCACTGACGGTAGATTCATAGATGACTGGTGCGCGGGCATTTCACTCACGCGTGATACGTCAACGTCACATGCTGTACTACTCAATTCATGATTGGTCACTGCCAAATTAAAATATTAAAGAGAACGATAAAATAACGTTATTAACCGGTTAATGGTCATTTCAAATTAACGTTTCTGTTCAGAACGATTCAAATCGATTTTGATTTTGTTTCCGTTTTTGTTCCTCTTAAAATTTCGTTCGTTTCCGGTTTTCGTTTTCGTTCCTTGAACCAGTTCACAGCCCTGATTTAAATAAACTGTGTTTAAAGATTTTCAGGTATTCAGGTACATAAACTATAATCAAATGTAAAATAACGGCACTTTATGACTAAATTATACATTACAAATAGTTGCAAAAGTTTTTCAGTCAAGAACAGCGAATTCATTTTCTCTCTGTCTTTTGTAGTTTGATTAATGTTATTATACGGCAGCACTATTATTAGCACTAGCAGCAATATTAGGCTGCTGTCACTTTAAGAGCTGCACAGATCCAATGTACTGTTACACATGCGCTTTCTTTGTCAATGTTTGTTACGTTTACTTAAGATATAACCAACTGTGTTTACGAGAATATTTTGAGATATTTTTGTGTGTATTTGTCTGTTCAAGTGAAAAAACATGTGGAAGAGAACTCAGTTCAATATCGCACAGTATTCAGTAGGGCTGCCCTTGATTTTTCTAGTAGACTAGTAGTTGTTCATTTAAGTCAGACTTAATTAGTCAGACATGCACTGAAAATTTCCGAAACTGTTCAGCCTTTTATGTTCAAACCGGAGTCAGGCAATGATGGAGAGACTCAAGAAGAAGTGACAACATGTAGAATGCAACAGGACGTGAGAAGCGTCTGGCTGCAGACTGTGGGCGAGTGGAGCTCCACTCTCGAACAGGAAATACGTCACCTCCACCTGAACTAATATAAAGGAGGAACAAGGGGGCGTTCTTGTGAGATCTTCAAACTTTACCTCAGGTAATTTTACCTCAGCACCGCTAACGTTACACTGGCAGACTGGCGATGTAATAGAAACTCTGAATGAATATGAATTATGAATTAATAAATTAGGAACAAGGGGGCGTTGTTTTGAGATCGGCAAACTTTACCTCAGGTAATTTTAAATTGTGTTTTGATACTGAACAGGTGAAGTGAATTGGAAAAGACTTTCAGAGAGCCACTATCAATGTTTCAGAAAGCCGTACACCATCTCTAGATGCAGCCGCCTACAGTGCAGCCAGCTTTACAAAGACTGTGGGGCTGGCTACCAGGGAAATGGACAACGGGGAGCAGAGCATATGAGCGGAGTGGAGCGGTGAGAATCTCCGCTCATCGCTCACGGAACTGTTCACCCCTCCGCTCCCCCGCTCAAAGCTACATCAGGCCGCTCCGCTCATTATCGCTCAGCGCTCAACGCAGTTTGCTTTGGGCTCCACTCAAATCGCCCCCCGCTCGCTCCAAAAAAGGAAAAAAATCTACATTTATATCACTTTTAGCTTAGACCACAGCCTTACCTCCTAAAGAACTGAGCAACAACAACATTTTTCAAACAAAAATGTTTTATTTCAAATTACAAATTAGGCTAGTCACAAAAAGTCCTGTAAAATTAAACGAATAAATGGGCCTTATAATATAAATAAAAATGATATAAACAAAAATATACATAAAAGTTTTAAAAGTAAATGAACTATTAGGCCAGAATTTTGATTAGTGAACTTCTGCGCAACGCCCATGATTAAAATTTAAATTGGCTTATATCCATCCATTGTACACACAAACTGCTGTAAAATTAAATGAATAAATGGGCCTAATAATATAAATAAAATGTAGGCTATATAAACAAAAATATACAAAATCCACAAACGTTTTAAAAGTAAATTAACTATTAGGCCAACATTCTTGTAATTGATTTCACATTCTTGTAACTGATTTTTGCGCAGCGCGCAGGATTAATTTAAATTGGCTTATATCAATTGTACAAAAAGAAAGCTGTAAAATTAAACGAATTAATGGGCCTAATTATATAAATAAAAATATACAGGCTATAGGCCTAGATCAAAGTTTTAAAATGAACTATTAGTCCAAAATTCTTAACTGAACTTTTGCGCAGAGTGCAAAAAAAAAGTGCTTTCCATGATTGCATAACGAATTAACAATTCATTACCACCCGTCAGCATGTTTTAATAATTTGTTTCCTCATTTTAATTAGATCGTGGCCACATTGTAATAATCCGTTCCCTATAGTTTTAATAAAATTGGAGAACGAATTAGTTCAACGTGGCCACGATTAACTTAACCAGGGAGACAAATTAAGAAGTTGTGGGAACGAATTTAATTCGTGGCTACGATTTAGAAATGAGAAAACGAATTCTTAATTCATGGGAACGAAATATTAATTTGTGGCCAATGGCCATGGTATATTTTTGTCTGCATGTAATAAGAGCAGGGCTCCGTATACACGACAGACCTACCATGCCTTACCTATTTATCTATTAATTTATTATCGAATGATATATAGCTCACCTTTTGCTGCACTGCCATGTTTGCGTAGCACATCCTCGTGCTTTCTGGCAATGTCGCTTTAGATTCCAATATCTTAGCTAACTCTCACAATCTCTCCACACTCCCTTTCAATTTCTTCTCCCTGCTCGTTCTTAACTTTGTGCATTTATGTATAAGGTTCGCAACTTCATTAAAACAATATTTGAACTCCATAACCTATTGCTCCACTATTGCTTAGCTATTTCACAGATTCTAGATCTAGCAAATCACCAAAGGACATTCTGTGTTAAGCGGGTTGAGCGAGCGGCGCTGAGCGAGTTGAGCGGAATCTTCAGAAAGGCGCTCACCGCTCTGGAGGAAATATTACCGCTACACTCCCCGCTCCGCTCGCGCTCCGCTCCGCTTACATGCTCTGAGAGTGCTTTTGGGGTTTTACTCCTCAGATGACCACCCTGGCTACTGTAGCTGGGATTGCTTTATAGAGGATGGAGGTCTTGAACCATGGTGTGTGTGTGTGTGTGTGTGTGTGTGCACGCAATGTGTCTTTACTGTATCCAGTATGGTCACTTGAAAAAATAAATAAATAAATAACAATATGCTCCAGGGGTTTGATACGATTATTTCAACTACTCCCTTGTTATGCGGGACGTTTGGTGACGTATATACGCTCGGGCGCTCCACTAGTGGAGGTGACGTATTTCCGCTCTTGAGTGGAGCTCCACTCGCCCTGTAGTCTGCAGCCAGCCCCTATTGCAGGACGTTGATGAATTTATGAAGCGGATGTAGAGTTAACTATCTTCAAG
Organism: Gobio gobio; assembly: GCF_949357685.1. Lineage (NCBI taxonomy): Eukaryota > Metazoa > Chordata > Actinopteri > Cypriniformes > Gobionidae > Gobio > Gobio gobio. The sequence continues at coordinate 37,776,556 of NC_137113.1, forward strand.
TCATTGATTAGCATGTTCCGTCATAATAATCTATAAATCGCTCGTGTGGAAACTGTTGTAAAATGCCTACAGAGCAAGAGAATATATGCTGCATGAAGATAGAACAGGTATAGTTTAGTTTAATTACGGTTATAACATCTTGATTTTATGACATGCTATTGGACTTGTGTTACGTACTGTATTGCAATAAATGTGAAAGACGGATGCGACAGCTTGAGCAGACTCCTAAATGTGACTCGACTACAACAACTCTTCCTCTTCTCAACATGGCCTTTTGTTCCCGCCACAGTGCACTGGCAAAAGTAATGATTATGAGTGTGTCCTGGAAAAGCAGAAGGAGACTGTTTAAACATTTTAATAATTTATTGATTATGTTTTCTGTGTTTTCGGGCTGCAGAGATAAGTCGACAATGCTGACTCTCATCTCTGCAGTAGTGGACGTGCCTATATGCACCTTTCATATGGATTACATATAGATAATTTAGATAATTACATATACTGTAGATCATTTCATATCTTTCTATAGATATATTTCTCATGTCTGTGAGGCAGGTATACGCTGAGTTTCCGTTCATTTTTGTGACGCTCAAGTTCGCTTCGATTGTTTTCATTATTTTACAAAAGCATACCGTTTTGTGTTCAGCACATAATGGCACTTGCGTCTATCTGCTGCGAATGTACTGCAAGAACAATAGAGTCCATTTCTGCTGAAGGCAAGCAGAAATATACATTTTCTCTACTTGCAGTACGTCAAGTCACGCTTGTCAGGGAATTGAATGAGGACAAACACACTGTTTTATCGAGACATGCGTCATTTAGTTAATCGAACCCGTGTGCGCACCAAAAGTGCTAGTGTGAAAGCACCCTATGTCATTCCCAATACTTCATGGGATTGTAGTTCTTTCCCTCATTAAAGCCATGAAGTACACTTCTTTTATGTTTGTCTTTTTGTCCCATTTTCAAATACTTTTGCTTCAAAATAAAATTTGTTAGGTTAAAAGTCACCTTGTAGCTATATTGGTTTGGTTCATAGCTTATAACGCTTTAACAAAGACTTTTTTTTAAAATCCCAATGGGAAAAATGAATGGAAAAAGTTCTTAGTGGACAGGCTCTAATGCACTCTATTGACCAGTTTAAGCTGCATTAGCTGAAGCCAAATGTGTGTGTGTGTGGGCATGTTTTTTTAAAATATCAGGACACAAATGTGTATAATGACATGGGTATGACATAGGTATTACAAGGAGAGAGTGAAATATGAGGACGTTACCCATGTCCTCCCTTTTCAAAATGCTTATAAATCATACAGAATGAGGTTTTTTTCACAGAAAATAAACTGTGCAGTTTCCTGTGATGGGTAGGTTTAGGGGCAGGGGCAGGGGCAGTGTAGAGGGATAGAAAATATGGTTTGTACGGTATAAAAACCATTACGCCTATGGAATGTCCCCACATTTCACAAAATTGTGTGTGTGTGTGTGTGTGTGTGTGTGTGTGTGTGTGTATGTACTAGGGATGGGCGATATGGAAAATATATCACAACATTTTCTGGTATTTATTGCGATAATGATATCAATGACGATATACATTTAGTACCATTCCACATTTTTTTTCGGGGTGTCGAAATTAATCGTTTCTTCAATGCATCGCGATGCATATGAGGACAATTCGGTATAGGTTCAGTAATAGACCACAACCGATTACAATGTACTGATTATTTTCTGACGTAATTTGTTGTGTACGTGCTTTGTTGCGGTAGCACACAATGGCAGAGGGAGGCGAGTGCGAGTAATTAAAAATGCTCCAACTACTTTAATTAAAAGCCGACATCTGGGCACGTTTCAGCTTTACGAACAACCTGGTAAGCACGACCTGGAGAACACACGCGCTGTGTGTAAATCAAAGCTATCTGATTTATCAAAACGATTTCATTTACACTTGAGCACGTAAATGTATCTCCGCAAAACGGATATAAATCTGATCTTTAATTCCTGCACTATATGCAGATTTAATGGAGTTCACGTCACCGAAAACAACAGATATGAGCTGCATTTTATTGATCATCAGCTAATTTAAAAATCAAAGACCGCAATAGGAGAGCCCGGCAACAGCACTGCTAAGATCATTCAGTTTCTTTACTTTTAATGAATATGATTGTATATACGTCTTTACGTTCAGTTGTGTGTGCGTTGGCTTAAAACCCATAAGAAACCACAGTGACACGGGTGTCACAAACACTGGTGATTATCTGGAAAGGTCTTTTTAAAACAATATCCCTAAATTTCAAATCAGCAAGTCCCTTAGTGACGTATAAGGAACACCCAGGTTCAGTCATGTGACAATTTATGCATTTTTTGTTGCCATGGCAACATTTCCAAAATGGTGGCCTGTCTGGTTAGCACATGTTGCAGTGTGAGCAATTTTTTAATACGCTTGTTTTAGTTACTAAAGGTATGTTTCAACCCATGCAACAATTCTAACTTTTTAATAACTTATCATAGATTACACTTAACCTGATTTTAATACATTTCTTAAACAAATTGATATAAAACAAGTTACGAAAATATTGTGGTGACATAAATGTCACATCGGGCTGTTAACCTTAAAACAGTGGTGACATATATGTCACATCGGGCTGTTAACCTTACAACAGTTGGTGGAATTTTGATGTTATGTATTTGTCATATTAAGAAAAATATTAATGAGCTGCTCAATTAATTTAGCAGATTCAATAATTTTTTTAGTGTTATATATTTTCTCTATGTTTTATATAAAATCTGGGACTCAGAAAAATGTTAACAGCACTGTTTAATATAATTGAAATATTGATTGGTATTGATCTGGCATGATCTGCACCAAATGCCAGAAAATCATGCATACTTGGGAAAATGACAAAATGACATACCATGGTGGCTGACAAAATGTTACGCAACTGTTTTCAGACTCTACTAGCATGTCTACATTTCACTGGCAACAATAATTCTTAAAATCAGCAAGCAGGAGATAAGTGTTGGAAGATCCGCCTATGGCTTGATATGTTTTGTTAATAATTTTTTAATAATACGCATAATTTTGATAAATGTTGTGGAAAAGAAAAGAAACTGAAAAAAACTGCTATTTAGCAAAAAAATTATTAAATGTTTTTTTTTTTTTAACTGAGAAAGAAATGCCCAATGTGACAAATGTAACATAAAAAATCTCATATGTGTCACATATGTGTAACATTATAGATCTCTCACAAGGAGGGGTTGTATTTCAAAAACAACTGCAGAAACATGTTACAAGTGGTCCATTAAGCCTGTTTTATATGCCCCAAAATTTTCCTAAAAGGATAAATTGGTCTGGGTTCTTATGGGTTAATGAAGAAATACGCAGCTGGTCGTCTTATTGGGCTATAACATGTCATATAGCCCATAACATGCTCTCACACGTTATTTTTTTTAGCATTGTTGCGAGGAGTAACATTTACATATGTGGTTTCAACAACCAGATGCATTTAGACTTAAGTTTTGACTGTAATGCGGCCCAGATCACCTCCTGAAGGGGCTTTTAGTATTTTGTGTATTTGTTCTAAATGTTGTCTTCTGTGCCCAGACTTGAGTTTTGTTTGATACATTCAAGAAGCGTGTTTTCTTTTTCGTTTGTAAAATTAAAGGTTCAGTTCATATAGCTGACTGACAAAATTGTATGAGGATGCAGTGCATCGTCAATGCATTGTGATGCATCGTGATATCGAATTAAACCGAATCAATGGCATGATAATCGTAATCGAACCGAACCGATCCGTGAGACCAGTGTAGGTTCACACCCTTAATGTTTTTAGCTACAAGTCAGAGTTGCATGCATTCTTGAGAGCCTCAGAAAAATAAAGATTGATCTAAAGTAAAACATACCCATCATCAATAGCCTCCTATAATATACAAATTATATAAAAGAATTCTAAAAAGAGCCACCACACGCTCTGCTCCTGCATACTTTGACTCGATTCTACGACTCCACACCTCCACCAGAAGCCTTCGTTCAGCTAAGGAGCGAAGGCTTGTGGTACCATCACAGAGAGGCAAAAAATCCCTTTCCAGAACATTTTCATTCAACGTTCCCAGCTGGTGGAACGATCTTCCCACCGCCATCCGAAACGCTGATTCATTGACAACTTTCAAAAGTCAACGAAAAACTCATCTCTTCCGTGAGCACTTAACCTCTTAAAAAAAACAAAAAACAAAAAATCCTCTTTCTTCCCTTTTCCTTCCCTAGTCTAGCCTGTGCTACACTGAGAAATGTACACGGACTAAGTATTTCAGGCACTTGTTGCGCTCACTCGACTCTTCATGACCAATCGCTTATTGTACCCCCAAGTTGTAAGTCGGTTTGGATAAAAGCGTCTGCTAAATGCATACATGTAAATGTAAATGTAAAAAACAGTACAAATCCAAACACCAGCCTTTTCAGAAATGGAAAAGTTGCAGATATATACACTCACCTAAAGAATTATTAGGAACACCATACTAATACTGTGTTTGACCCCCTTTCGCCTTCAGAACTGCATTAATTCTACGTGGCATTGATTCAACAAGGTGCTGAAAGCATTCTTTAGAAATGTTGGCCCATATTGATAAGATAGCATCTTGCAGTTGATGGAGATTTGTAGGATGCACATTCAGGGCACAAAGCTCCCGTTCCACCACATCCCAACGATGCTCTATTAGGTTGAGATCTGGTGACTGTGGGGGCCATTTTAGTACAGTGAACTCATTGTCATGTTCAAGAAACCAATTTGAAATGATTCAAGCTTTGTGACATGGTGCATTATCCTGCTGGAAGTAGCCATCAGAGGATGGGTACATGGAGGTCATAAAGGGATGGTCATGGTCAGAAACAATGCTTAGGTAGGCTGTGGCATTTAAACGATGCCCAATTGGCACTAAGGGGCCTAAAGTGTGCCAAGAAAACATCCCCCACACCATTACACCACCACCACCAGCCTGCACAGTGGTAACAAGGCATGATGGATCCATGTTCTCATTCTGTTTACGCCAAATTCTGACTCTACCATCTGAATGTCTCAACAGAAATTGAGACTCATCAGACCAGGCAACATTTTTCCAGTCTTCAACTGTCCAATTTTGGTGAGCTCGTGCAAATTGTAGCCTCTTTTTCCTATTTGTAGTGGAGATGAGTGGTACCCGGTGGGGTCTTCTGCTGTTGTAGCCCATCCGCCTCAAGGTTGTGCGTGTTGTGGCTTCCCAAATGCTTTGCTGCATACCTCGGTTGTAACGAGTGGTTATTTCAGTCAAAGTTGCTCTTCTATCAGCTTGAATCAGTCGGCCCATTCTCCTCTGACCTCTAGCATAAACAAGGCATTTTCGCCCACAGGACTGCCGCATACTGGATGTTTTTCCCTTTTCACACCATTCTTTGTAAACCCTAGAAATGGTTGTGCGTGAAAATCGCAGATTGTGAAATACTCAGACCGGCCCGTCTGGCACTAACAACCATGCCACGCTCAAAATTGCTTAAATCACCTTTCTTTCCCATTCTGACATTTAGTTTGGAGTTTAGGAGATTGTCTTGACCAGGACCACAACCCTAAACTGCCATGTGATTGGTTGATTAGATAATTGCATTAATGAGAAATTGAACAGGTGTTCCTAATAATCCTTTAGGTGAGTGTATATATATAAAAGTGCAGGTAATGTTTAAATAGTGCAACTGTGCTGAAAAACATCGCACAATACATACAATAATAGGTCAAATCAATGACAAGTTTGATGTAAATGTAAACATAGATTCTGTATTTAATCCCCACCATGTCTTCAGATTACAAACAATTGCAAATAATGATTTAATGATAGAACTGCTGGGTTTATGAATATTAACCACGTTGTCAACGTTCGATCGAACTGATTTGCTGAAATCAAAACAGGGACAGTAAAAGATGAGCACCAGCCAATGAGATTGCGCATTCGTTTCTGCTTGTTCATAAGGCTGAATAATTCCAAATGAACGGTGTTCATTTACAGGAAATGCAACAAAGGATACTGTTTACATGTAGCACGTCAATTCTGCGTGGCATGTACGACTCTCGCTCTCTCTTTGAGTGTGTGAGAAACATGGAGCGCTCTCAGTCGGGCGCCTCACACTAGTGTTTACTGTGCGTCAAATACACTGTTCATTCATTGAGATGAGATGAACTGAAATGGATCGCACTTTACGGATCGCTTGACAAAGAGCGAAGCTCTCAAGCGATCAGTCCAAGTGCTCAGCGAGTGAAAATATATGTGTGTGTACAGGTTCCAGATTGTAGAGGAAGCTCCTTGTTTAACGATAAACTCCTCCGCAGCTTCTGCCATAGCTGTTTTCGCTCTGCACATGAGTCCCTTGTGGACAATTGAAAAAAAATCTGGTGTTCGCTCATCATTTCCTCTATTCAAATTGAAAATAGATTTTTGGAAATATATCAGCCCTGCTAGCAGCCACTCAGAACACCCTAGCAATTGTATCACATTGTGGTAAAAATCTCTCAGAACTAGCAACATTGTGTAGTTTTGAGCTGTTTTAAAGGTTGCCATTCACAGTCTAGACGTTGAGGCTGTGTTGCCAATGGCAACTTGGATTTCATCCGAACTGTCTTGTTGGCATCCAATGCATCCGAGAGCCAGCTGGCGGTTTTATTAGCCGTGAGCCATCCAAGACTTTGCTAATTTGTTGTTATGAATATCTTTTTGTAGTTTTGGTTGAGATCATTTAATGCAGTTCGTTTCATATGGCCCCATGCTAATTGCTGCCACTGTTCAGATGTTGCCTTTCCAGTATGTCTCATGAAGTAGTTTCAAAGCAAAATTTCCTCTGACACAGACACGCTTGTAAACAGAGGAAGCACCTGAGCACCTAGAGAGACTAACCAGTCATCCTTTTTTTGAATGGATCTTTGAACAAATGTTCAGAGTAAGTCTTGGACATCTTGAGTCCATTATTCTCATCATGATTCATAGTGTTTCGTAATTAGTTCCTTTGCATTTTCAGTTAAGGCAGTCACCTCTATAAAACAAGGAAGCAAAAGAATAGCGGAACTTTGTTAGCCTAACACTGTCATCACACTTTGTTCTGCTTATTTATCTTGTATTTTAAAGTGCCCCTATTGTGCTTTTTTGGATATTACCTGTCACGTAGTGCATACTATAGCTGTTTATGAATGTAAAAGGTCTGCAAAGTTTCAGAGATCAAAGTGAGATAAATGGAGTTTTTGTCTCCCAAAAGAAAGAAACAGTTCTGAACTGCCTGAAATGAGCCGTGAGTAATTCCAGTCTCACTTCCTGCACAAACCTACGTACACTATATTTCCAAAAGTTTTGGTACGTCTGCCTTTACATGCACGACACGTGAACTTTAATGACATCCCATTCTTAATCTGTAGGTTTCCCTTTGCAGCTATAACAGCTTCAACTCTTCTGGGAAGGCTTTCCACAAGGTTTAGTAGAGTTTCATCCCCATCCCCAAACTGTTCCAACAAAGTTGGGAGCATGAAATTGTCCAAAATGTCTTGGTATGCTGAAGCATTCAGAGTTCCTTGGGCCAAAGCCCAACCTCTGAAAAACAACTCCACACCATAATCCCCCCTCCACCAAACTTGGCACAATGCAGTCAGGCAAGTGCCGTTCTCCTGGCAACCGCCAAACCCAGACTCGTCCATCGGATTGCCAGACAGAGAAGCGTGATACGTTGCTCCAGAGAACACGTCTCCACTGCTCTAGAGTCCAGTGGCAGCGTGCTTTACGCCACTGCATCCAACGCTTTGCATTGCACTTGGTGATGTAAGGCTTATATGCAGCTGCTCACCCATGGAAACCCATTCCATGAAGCTCTTTACACATTGTTCTTGAGCTAATTCTAAAGGCCACATGAAGTTTGGAGGTCTGTCGCTATTGACTGCAGAAAGTTGACCACTTCTGCACACTGCGCCTCAGCATGCGCTGACCCCGCTCTGTGATTTCACGCAGCCTACCACTGCGTGGCTGAGTTGTGTCCCAATTGCTTCCACCAACAGTTGACTGTGGAATATTTAGTAGTGAGGAAATTTCACAAGTGGACTTATTGCACAGGTGGCAACCTATCACAGTACCATGCTTGAATTCACTGAGCTCCTGAGAGTGACCCATTCTTTCACAAATGTTTGTAGAAGCAGTCTACATGCCTAGGTGCTTGGTTTTATACACCTGTGGCCATGGAAGTGATTGGAACACCGGAATTCAATGATTTGCAGGGGTGTCCCAATACTTTTGGCAATACTGTAGGTTTTTTACTAATTTGCATAATGCCATAGGCTTCTCAATTGTATGTCAAAAATCATAATCACGATAATACTGGTGGGCGATATAATCAAAGTCTTTTAACTTTGAGACATTTTAAATAGCAGTGAAATTTCACAATTATCGATGCTTCAGCACAAACTAATACTGGGTTAACTAATGCAAGAAAAAGGTCCTCAAAATAATTACTGAAGACATGTAAACAGTCAGCAATACAATAAGAACAAAGAAAGTAATTACAAACAAAACAGACAGATAAATACAACAGAATGGAATTACGTTAACGTAACGTTAATGACAGACTGCAGCAGGTACAGTGGGGAGAACAAGTATTTGATACACTGCCGATTTTGCAGGTTTTCCTACTTACAAAGCATGTAGAGGTCTGTATTTTTTATCATAGGTACTCTTCAACTGTGAGTGACGGAATCTAAAACAAAAATCCAAAAAATATATATAATTAATAATTAATTCGCATTTTATTGCATGACATAAGTATTTGATCACCTACCAACCAGTAAGAATTCCGGCTCTCAGACCTGCTTCTTTAAGAAGCCCTCCTGTTCTCCAATCATTACCTGTATTAACTGCACCTGTTTGAACTTGTTACCTGTATAAAAGACACCTGTCCACACACTCAATCAAACAGACTCCAACCTCTCCACAATGGCCAAGACCAGAGAGCTGTGTAAGGACATCAGGGATACAATTGTAGACCTGCACAAGGCTGGGATGGGCTACAGGACAATAGGCAAGCATCTTGATGAGAAGGCAACAACTGTTGGCGCAATTATTCGAAAATGGAAGAAGTTCAAGATGGCGGTCAATCTCCCTCGGTCTGGGGCACATGCAGGATCTCACCTCGTGGGGCATCAATGATCATGAGGAAAGTGAGGGATCAGCCCAGAACTACACGGCATGACCTGGTCAATGACCTGAAGAGAGCTGGGACCACAGTCTCAAAGAAAACCATTAGTAACACACTACGCCCTCATGGATTAAAATCCTGCAGCGCACGCAAGGTCCCCCTGCTCAAGCCAGCGCATGGCCAGGCCCGTCTGAAGTTTGCCAATGACCATCTGGATGATCCAGAGGAGGAATGGGAGAAGGTCATGTGGTCTGATGAGACAAAAATAGAGCTTTTTGGTCTAAACTCCACTCGCCGTGTTTGGAGGAAGAAGAAGGATGAGTACAACCCCAAGAACATCATCCCAACCGTGAACCATGGAGATGGAAACATCATTCTTTGGGGATGCTTTTCTGGAAAGGGGACAGGACGACTTGGTTTGGTCTTCCAGCATGACAACGATTAAAAACACACAGCCAGGGCAACTAAGGAGTGGCTCTGTAAGAAGCATCTCAAGGTCCTGGAGTGGCCTAGCCAGTTTCCAGACCTGAACCCAATAGAAAATCTTTGGAGGGAGCTGAAAGTCCGTATTGCCCAGCGACAGCCCCGGAACCTGAAGTATCTGGAGAAGATCTGTACCAAATATTAAGTTCTGCTTTTCTGATGTATCAAATACTTATGTCATGCAATAACTTGCAAATTAATTACTTAAAAACATACAGATTTTTTTTTACCTATGATAGAAATTACAGACTTCTACATGCTTTGTAAGTGGGCAAACCTGCAAAATCGGCAGTGTATCAAATACATGTTATCCCCACTGTATATTAGGCTGCTGTCATTTTTAGAGGGAATGCAAGAATCCAATATACTGTTACATGTGAATTCTCTTTCTCAACTGTGTATACTTACTTAAGAAATAACTGTAAGAATTTCACATGACATGAGCAGAACTCTTCACTCCAGTTTACATGCAATTTTCATTATTCTTATTATTCGCTAATAAGTATGGTTATACCACACTCAGATAGGCATACAGTATGCATGTTACCGGCCATTGTTTTAATCTACTCGCATCAAATTCATAATACATTTATATAGACGTAGCTTACTGGATATTATTCGGTGCCGTGATGATCATCACAATTCCGGGTTTTCCTGCTGCCGTCGTGTTCTTCATGAAGATGCGTAGCAGAGACTGTGCAGCGAGTTGTGTTGTCAGAGTTTAGTGATTTGGAGAAGAGGAAACTTCAGAATAATGTCACAAAGTTTTGTGAACAACACACTGTATCCGTGTACATCCGCGTACATGCGCACATTGGTCAGAATGGGAATAATGTGTTTACATGCCTGTTTAATGCGATTAAAATCGGCGTAAGCCACCTAGTTTAATGCTATGGTTACTATGGTTACTACGATTATGAGCTTAATCGCATTAGTTTGATCGAAGTATTGCGTTTACATGAGGTAAAGTTTAATCACAATATTGTCAAAATCCTATTATAATCGCCTTATGAGGGAGCATAAACCTAGTCTATAATGCACTTCAATAATGCGACTAAAATGGGAATACTCAACGTCTTAATTTGATTTGGGTTTACTTCGAGTATGACTTTAGCCAGATTTAAGGTAGAAATTGCTGTTTACATGGTAGTTTCTTAATCAGAGTATTGTCTTAATCAGGTTAATATCGAAGTATTGTTGTCCATGTAAACGTACTGTCTCTTTTGCGGCTTTTGCGCTTTTAATAACACTGTTGTTAATATCAAACCTGTAATATCAAACACTCACTTATTCGGCTGATTTGGATGTGAAGTTTGGGTTTTTAGGGAGGAACGAAAGCGCACCACTGTGAAGGAAAAGAAGGTGCTCTGGACTGAATGCGGCAGCGGCACAATAATTGTTTTAGCTTATCTTGTTTTCATAATTGTTGGACTTGGAAGCCAAAATCAAAGTCGACAATCAATTACAATTAATCGATAATCAGTCTTTTTTGGCTGCCCACACACAACTTTGACCTACCCCCAAACACTGTAGCTGAGGCCTGGAAGAGTTTGTTTTGTGTTGCGAACATGTTGAAAATACTCTGCCCTGTGAAAGCAAATCTGCTTTGCATGCACTGGCACAGATTGATACAGTAAAACCGAAGCCATTGTTACTGTTTCATATCACTGTGTATCAAGTGCTGAGGAAGCCTCTGTTTTCTTTTCCAACACACGCAGTAAGCTGTAGACAAATCACAACAGACCGGTCCATCTGACCAATCAGAGCACTGTAGGCTCTTTGAAAGGAGGGGTTTAGAGACCAAATCCTTTATCGAACCATTTCAGACACTGTGAGAAAAGAGTTGATGCTGCAATGTATATTATGAGAAAATGAAAGATTTGTTTTTGTATGGCACTTTAACAATATGGATAAAATATTGCTATTCTAAAACAGCACATGAAAAGACAGCTTCTATGCTAATGTATTTTATTTTTATTCTATATATGATTTATATTTGCTCAAATTATCCATAGAAACTGTCAAAAATTTACAGCAGTGAGTTTGTGATATGGTGTATTATATACTGCTCAAACACATTCCCCTTCTGAATGTTGTTAGGACTGTCATATTGTTGGGTCTATTCAATACATGGTAATATTAATGAATTTTAGTGTTTGATTTTTAAGGATTACTTGTACATCACTTTTGTTACTTGTGTTGAGTAACCACTTCATGTTTAGTGTAAACTCTGGCTCATGGGTGCTGGTTTGGTAACTAAATATTAATGCATCAGCGATTCAACATACATTCCTTGTTGTCCACTGGATGGCGCACTTGGAGAACAATTTGTGCATCCACCATCCAGCCCCATCTACCCCACACCCCCCAATGGCTTTCACTCACAATGTTCATGGATGGCCAAAAAAAAAATCTACATTTTTAATTTTTTCTAATCCTTTTTTGAGGGACTCACTTCCTAAAATACAAATGCAGCTTGTGTATAAAATATATATATATATATATATATATATATATATATATATATATATATATATATATATATATATATATATATATATATATATATATATATATATATATATATATATATATATATATATATATATATATATATATATATATATATATATATATATAATTATATTATATTATATTATATATATTATAGTTTATTTTAAATGATTTTTTATTTGCATATATTCCATTTTAGTTTTAGTAATTTTGTTGTCTATAATAAACCTGCTTTGTACCAAATAATTTTTTTAAATATTGTCTTAAACATATTTCATTAATATCTTAAGATAAATTTATAGAAGAAATTTGTTCTACCTTAGATTTTTCATGGATCCTCTAGATGTGTTACACCCCCTATTGGGTTATGAATCATGGTAATACCATGTCATTTTATACCACACTTCTGAATACAGTCAATCACTAATGAGTAAAAAGTCCCAAAAAAGAACATTTTGAATGGTTGTCATTCTGTTTTGCTTTGAAATGCATTACTTTAGAGAAATAAAAGGGTATGTTCACGGGTTCGTGTTGATTGTAAATGATAATTCATGCGGCACTTGTTCAGTGTCAGTTCCCTTCACACGTCCCGTCTGTGTGAGGAAGAGAGTGCAGACCCTGAATCATCTCGGACTGTTCTTCTTCACTGTGAGAGACGGCTCTCTTGGCCATCTGGAGCAGTGAGGAGGGCAAAACACTCTGTGATCTCACAGCACTCTGAAGAAGCGGCCCATCTGTTGGCCTCACTTCGCCAGCTCTCACTGCTGTACACAGGCTACCACAGCTACTGATACACACATGCTCTTAGATTGAGAACACCACCTGCAGAGTATTGAAGGATAAGTGTGTGTGTTATCTGAAGGGGAAACGCAAGGTGTGGACATCAGCGCCAAGCGTGTTTCTGTTCTGTAATTACATTAAAATGATACAAGTTTTACATTTTCTGTAGTGGTGCTTCTCCACGAAAAAACTGTATTACTGTTGATGACATTTATGAGCCATTCATGCTGAAATACAAAATGTTTTGAAGGGTTTATAAATATTAAATTCACCATTGACACATCTCTCTTTGTTCATAAAGAAGATTTCTTTGTTGTTTGAAATAGTTTAATGTATTAATTTGAGGTTTGTTTTATAGATCCGTTTACGATGATCAGCCCAACGCACACAAAAGGTTTATGGAGAAACTTGATGCCAGAATACGCAACCATGACAGAGAGATTGAGAAAATGTGCAACTTCCATCATCAGGGATTCGTGGACGCCATCACAGAACTGCTGAAAGTCCGAGCGGATGCTGAGAAACTGATGGTACGTGGAAATCATGATCAAAATAATTTTAAGGATTAGAAATTGTTATTCCTTATTGAGATATTTTTTTGGAAATACTATATTATGTATTATAATAGTATCAGATGGTAAAACCATGGTTCTGGAAAATATACTGTATACTAAACTAATTCTGGTGATTAAAAGGTATAATAACACAGATTTTACTGGCAATCCAAAATTATGTGAATATTGCTGTGATTAAATCCTGTTGAAAAGCTTTTTATTACATTCTATAGATTCAATTCAAAATGCTTTGTTAGTCCTTGTGGCATTTTTTTACATATAAAAATGTTGTAATAAGAAATACATTAGGTAAATATTACTTATTATTATTACTTTGTATTTTTATATTGCTACATGTACACTACCATTCAAAAGTTTGGGGTTCGTAAGATTTGTATAATATTTTTGCAATATTATGCTCAACAAGGATGCATTTTCTTTCATGAACAATACAGTAAAACCTGTAACAGTGTGAAAAGATTATTACAATTTTAAATAAATGTATTAGAGGATATTTAAAAATCTGAATTTTACAGCATCATTACTCCAGTCTTCAGTGTCACGTGTCCTTCAGAAAAATTATTTGTGCTGCTTAATAGTTTTTGGAAACTGGGATAGATTTTCTTTTTCAGGATTCTTTGATGAATAGAGAGTTCAAAAGAATAGCATAAAAAAAAAAAAAATTACATTTGTAACATTATACATTTCTTTATTGTCAATGTTGATCAATTTAACGTGTCTGAAAAAGACACTTTTTGTGAAAGACTAATAATCTCTTAAAAAAAAATCTTACTGACCCCACACTTTTGAACGGTAGTGTATAAAGGAAAATAATAATGAATAAAATATTATTCCTTGTGTTCATTTAGTGAAAAACAATGTTAAAAACATGTCTTTTAACAATGACTTACTGACATAAAGCAATTATTTCTCAATATTGTTTGTGCATAATGTTGTTAATGGCTTTTAGGTATTTTGCCCATAGAGAATTTCAAATGCTTGTTTAGACAGTATTAACCTTATTAACCAGTATTAACCTTAAAGGCTGTTGCATAACAGTTCATATACATTCTTCTACAGTGTAGTATACAGTGGACTATTATGTTGCCTTGAAATTATATGTAAGGTTAAGCACCATTCTCCAGAACAAAGTTTGAACGCACAATTTAATTTTTATAGTTATTGTGCTATTATTTGTTGGTTTCCCCAAACTCCCATTGGATGGAGAGACGCCCATTGCGTCAAGCTTTCATCCACGACGGATCGGTCAATGCGCGTTCATGGGGTTCAGCAGCGCGCTTCAGACCTCGCACTGGAATTGCACGCCAATTCTCTTTAGCTCCCTTTCCACTTCCCAGAGTGAAATATAGTGACCAAACAGTACAGGAGTGGCTCACCAATCCTCGTAATTAGACCCACATTATATAAAGCATATTCAGATAACAAGAGAGCACATACGGCATCAATGAGGTCGCTGGGCCTTCTTTGTTCGCGATCAAATGAGATTTTTAATAAACTCAAAAAGCGGTTCCATATTACGATGACCTAATGAGACTTAATATGTGGGAAAGTCTGCGGCCGTACGGTCCCTGCACCTGGGGCACTATACTGGCGCAGTGGTGTGGAGGTCTTCACATTTGATGTTAATCAGCCACCCAGCGTTTGTGTTCAGCCGAAAAAAAAGAAGGGGAAAAAAAAGAATGTTTAATTACCAGAAAATGCTATCCGCTTTTTACCCCAGACAATGAATGGCACATAGAGCTCATTGAAGTTACCAACAAGGGACCAATGGTCAATTGGGTCATTGATTTGAATTGTTTGACAGAGCCAGAGGAACAACCAAAGTTCAAAAATCCCAAGTAAAATTGAGAAGTTTGTCACAGAATCTGTTAGAAAGGGCTGTCAGAAGTGATTACCGGCCATAAAAGCTCCCTACCGACCAAAAGTTCAAGTTCCCGCTGCACATTTAATTTGAATTTGCATGGCTTTGTTCTTGACTCCTCATGAAGTATGATCTGATTACAAGGGTGAGCAGTTACAACAGGGAATTGTGGGCTTATTTGTCTAACAAAAGTGATATTATGTTTTAAGGGCCAAGTGAGTGACACCAATCGAAGACTTCAAGACGCCGGACGGGAGGTATGGCACAGTCTGGCTTTGTTAGCATGTCTGCCGTTATATGGGCAGAAGAAAAGAATGTCGATTATTAGACAATAGCGCAGAGAGGACTGTCTCGTTAATTGAGAGGGCTTCACACTCTTTGACCTTCCCTTATGTAAGGTGACGGCCCAAACGGAGGAGGTCATCCGCTGCCGGGTTCAACAGAGAAACATGGCCACCACGGTGGAGAAGTTGCAGCTCTGCATTCCCGGTGAGACGGCGCGTTTGCGTAACCGAAAGGCGCTCGTTAAAATATCGCCGTATGGCCTGCAAACCACTCTAGAGATTTTATCAAAAGACTATTAAAAACAATCAGGAAACTGTAAATGTGAATGTTCCCAGGTTTCTTATTACAGTAATGAGTCCAGGTTCTCATTAAACAGTGCTCTGTGTTTATATCTTACTGTCTCTCTGACTTAAAAAACTTAACACTGCAATTGAAAAGAAACCTATTGGATGATGTTCTGGATAAATAAAGTTAGGAATAATAGAGATTGAGCAAGTGGTTTCAGGACACTGAATGAACCTAATGTTTCAGTTTGATTTCCTTTTTAATACAATGTCTTTTACCCACTATATTAACCTCTTTTATTTACATTTCTACAGTCCTGGAAATGTACAGTAAATTGAAGGAGCAGCTTGATTCGAAAAGGTAACATATTACTCAGAGTTTGTATCTTTATTGCAAATCAGTCATAGTCATTAATGGTGATGAAATAGGTTTAAAACTCTTCAAAAAGGAGTTCAGCAAAAGGTGCTGAACCTTCAGACAGTGTTTTTCATCCACCTCATACAACTAAATGTGAGCTTATATGAATTAAGTTTGAGGTTTGCAGTTTAAAACTATTATTTGAATGATTTGATATGTGCTAGAAATAAAAATTAAATGAACATTAAATAAAATTAGTGCAAAATATTATGGTGGTTACAATCGGCAAGGTTGCAGATTTAGTCAAAATGATGTTGTCACTAAGTAGGCTTGTTTAGGAAAAGGTTGGTTGTTAGTAATTGATACCTATTCCTTAAATTAAAGGGACACAATTAATACTCATGACCATGCAATATCTTTCATAATAATTGAATGAATGAGCTTGATGAATGTACTGAAAACTACAATTTGTGTAAATTTGAGAAAAATGTATGACCAAAAATAAATTACTATTTACAGCTTTCTGTAGAAAGGATCCAAATTATGTCACTTCCTCTTTTTTTAAATAGGGTGTAAATTTATTCTATAATGAATTGAGCGGACATTTGAACTCTTCATTTATCATCTACTTTTCATGTTGTGTGTATATAATCAAAAAAGTTATAGTTTTATGTAAATGTGTAATTTATCTAAGCTATCTAATAGTTTTAATTTCAAAGAACAAGATATGTGGGCCTTTACTTTAAAAAGAAAAGGAAAGTGCCAGTGTTCTGCTGAAATCAATTGAACTATTATATAATTCAGCTAAAACACATTCAAACCCCTTTCATGAAGAAGTGTTCAGTCTTTTCTCCTGGAATGAAGGGATGAATGTAAGGTCACGTTGAACTTGAAAATAATGACCCTTCTTTGTCCATTAATGTCTACTTAGTCAGTCATAACACATCATGAATAAATAAACTATTCAAACTCAAAGACAATTGACCTTGTGTGTGCCCTTCTTCACAGCACTGCCCTGTACCGGCAGGCCCATGACAGGCCTCCTCCAAATTGAGGCAATTAGCGCAATGTGTTTTTCCATTAATCTGTGTGTCGCCACTGCGCGCTAATGACTAGGCTGGGGACATGGTCTAATCAGGCAGGGATTCTTTCGCAGTTCACATGTAATACTCGCTGGGAAGGGCGCCACTTTGGCCTTCCACACGGACGCACGCGCACTTCAGAGCGGTGAGGTCAGGGAGCATTCAGAGGCACCAGCTTGTGTGGTACAAGTTAATAAACGTATTAATACGTTGAATATGGACAGGCACAATTGTGCAAGATTGTTATCTTTGAGCCCATGTTGCATATATTCTGAAAACAAAAATTATTTGGTGTTAATTTTCAAGTAAAGAATTTAATAAATGCACGTGGAGAACACAGGCTAGTAAGAACACAAGGCTTTAATAAACTTCTTTAGCTTTTATAAACTTCTAATAGATTTTTTCTGCAGCATTTTGATGTGACAACTTCAGTGATTGGTCTATTCTTCCCAAAGTTTGTTGTGGTGGTGTTGTTTGTGCAATGCTGATAAACACCCACCTGTGATACCCAGACACTTTATATTAATGCAGCAAAATTGCTTAATAGCCATAAACAGTCTGTAGTTAACTATGAAAACTCTTGACAAATAATATTAAAGATTTTCGGATTTTGGGTGTAAATCAGATGTTTCATCATGGTATGATCTGTCATAAACTTGTCAAATATTTGATGACCGCTCAGTGAAATGTATAGAACGGTCAACAGACATGAGTATCAAAATAATGGTGCATCTTAAAAATGTTTTTTACTGCATTAATACATCATATTGTTAGTCATTTGATTGATGCAACAATTTATATCAGTGTATTGTTACACCCCTAAAAGGCGCCTCACTGTAACCCAGATTTTAGTTTTTTTTTATTACGAATATTTATCCCATATTACTCTTTATTGATAATCATATTGTGGTTTTCTCATAGAAATTTCAGTGATTTTAAAGGGTTTTATCTTTTATGGACTAGTACAGTGGTGACTGACATGAATCTTTTCCATTTCAGATACTACTCTGCATTGAAAACCATGGAGCAGCTAGAAAACATTTATATTCCCAGAGTGAGCCAGTACAGGTTCTGCCAAATTATGGCTGAGACACTCCCCAAGCTCAGAGAGGAGATTAAGGAGATCTCCATGTCCGACCTGAAAGACTTCTTGGAGAGTATCCGAAAACACTCGGACAAGATTGGTGAAACCGCAATGAGACAGGTGGGATTATTTTATTACATATTTTTATTTTATTTTATTTATTTGCCTACTTTATGAAAGGTGCACTATGTAACTTTTTTCAAAGTCAATACACCATCAACCTTTCTTTCAAAACATGTTTTTGTCTTACCCTGATTCACTATGGTAAGCCCGTTATAGTGTATATATTTTAGACCTTGAGGGATACTTTTCACACTTGCGTACTTGCGTCCGTGTGTGTTTCGTCATATCAGTAAATACAGTAAAGTTGCTCTGGCTACTTTGACGTGTGTATGGTGTGGGAGTGGCATAGGTTATTTGTCACAACGAGTGAGAAGGTTGACATGGAGGCGCTAAATCTCGAATCTCTGGGGAATCACCTGTTTTAAAAAAAAAAAAAAGAAGCCAAAGAGGAGTTTCTGCTTGCAAAAAGAGGACGCTACAGAGATCATAATAAACCGAGAATCAAGATTGGCTTGGCATTTCGGAGATGGTAAGAACTGAGGGATTTGAATGTTGTAAGAGCGACACAAGAGATGGCATTTTTATTTTATTAAACAGATAAATTGTCATATGTAGCTCTCTAACAGAAGTCATTGTAAAACATTATCTATTGTGAAGGGTAATTTCATTATGGTTGTTGTAGCTGTGCTGGAATTTATTTTCAAGGAAATATCATGTCTATTTATGGGTATAGCTACCTTGTAAAGGGATAGTTACCCCAAAATGAAATGAATGTTCTTCTGCAAAATGCATGCAGTTTTGTTTTTTAACTGAGGGAGGGCCAAATGTTAGGGAGTATACTTGTAAAATAGGCTGTTGTAAATGTTGTTAAGGTAACATCCTAACTGAAATGCTCATAAGGGACTGATTTTGGACATTAGTGATGTTCGATTCTTAAACAAATCGTTCTTTCAAGCTGGTAGCTGGTCAAACCAGTTCACAGATTTTAACTGAATCAAACTTTTGTTTAGGGTTGATGATGCAAAATGCACATCCGAAGTAGCACTCTTGCGCGACTCCGAATGATCTATTGAGCATGTCCAGATGGGTTATTGAACCAAAAAAAAAGTGCTTTTTGGTCATGTTCGACAAAAAAAGAACCGAATGATCCAGGTTATAACTGTTGAAATTTTCCAGGGTTATCCTCTGAAAACTATGACAGAACCATATCGTTCGGTTCTTTTTGAGTCTGTTCATTTCGAACTGGTTCTCAACTGGTTACCGCCTTAAAAGAAAGATTTGTTCAAGAATTGAACATAAATACTGTACATACTTAGACATCTACATATCACACAAAGGGAATAGGAGATTACACCTGCTTGATTTCAGTAGAGCTTGACATCAGCATGTTAATACCTTTTGGAACAGCCTGAACAAAACCGTGATGCATTAAAATGCTGGATAATGTAGACACCTAACTAGGTTTTGAAACGTGTATTAAATTAGCAAAGAGAAATCTAAAGTTGCAAACTCGTTAGTTCAATACAAATGACGTGACTGGCACTGTAGGCTTTTGAAATTATTGTTGGTCTTCTCTCCGTCACCTTGCTCTCGCAGGCTCAGCAGCACCGTACATTTAACAGTGCTGTGCAGAAGCAGGACGCTCTGAGCTGTGCCAAACCTCTGTACGGTCTGAACGGCCGAACACCCCTCCATCACAATGGCTTGAGCACAGATGCAGTGGATGAAGAGGAGATGGATGAGGAGGTAAGACGTACGGTCACATTTTGAGGAAGTTTAGCATCATTGTGTCTAAAATTAATGTTTGTTTTTTGTTTTTTAAGCACTATACCGTGGCTGCCCGGCCAAATTTAAATAATTGAAATAGGCAAATGCTTAAGAGTCTATGATTGGATCATTATTGCAGTAATTATTATGTTTATAACATGTTATATGTTTGGCAACGGTTCTACTAACTCTAATTGGAGTGTGTAGCTTTTCATTTCTTAAACAACCATGTAGGAAGCCATATCATGGCCATATTCCAGGATGACAATATCAAGATCAGGCTCAAATTGTGAAAGAATGTTTTGGAGGAAGCATGAAGAATCATTTTCACACATGAATTGGCACCTCTGAGTCCAGACCTTAAATTCGTTGAAAGTCTTTGGGATGTGCTGGAGGAGACTTTACAGAGTGCTCGACTCTTGCATTGTCAATAACAGATGTTGATTAAAAATTGATGCACACCTTGATGGAAATATATGTTGTGATGTTCATACATTTTTGGGCAAGATCTTGTATTGACAATGCAAGAGTCAAGATATATAATCCGCCTATATTTCCTACATGGTTGGAAATGAAAAGCTACACACTCCATCAATTAAGGGTAGTAGAACTGTTGCCAAACTTATAACATATACTAGAAACATTAATTATGATTATGATAAGATATTTTTGATGAAATCCGAGAGCTCTCTGATCCCTCCATGCTATTTAATTAACACTTTCAAGGTCCAGAAAGCTAGGAAAGACATCGTTGAAATAGTCTATGTGACTCCAGTGGTTCAACCTTAATGTTATGAAGCGATGAGAATACTTTTTGTGCGCAAAAACAAACAAAAATAAAAAATGTATTCAACAATTTCTTCTAGCCTGTGTCAGACTCTTCCACTGTTGACGTAGTATAAACAGTGCAGTGTTTCCTAGTTTTACGGCAGAAGGACTCGTGTGCATGGGCGGTGCTCACGTGAACACCGTCAGCCAATGGTAAGCGCTGTACTGCTTCATAAAATTAAAGAGCACCTATCATGGAATTTTGAAATGTACCTTTCATGTAGTGTGTAACATAGATCTAAGTGAACAAAAACATCCTGTGATAGCTTGAAATATGACAGTGCACCGTATATATAGTTATTTTCTTTCAAAAGTAAGAGTCGACTCGGAGTCATTTTTAAGAATCGTTAGAAGACCGAAGCTTTTTCTCTGACTAGATGATGTCAACTTGTCAAGTTATTTGAATACGATACGCCCACTTATTGCGCTCCAAGACGCCAGTGAAAACTAGAAAACATCATGGCGACGAGACGCTGTGTTCTGAAGTGCGACTCAAAAGCAAACTTCTTTCATCTGCCCAAGGATGAGCATTTGAAGACTAAGTGGCTTGAAGACAAACCATACATCGTCGCGATTGTGTGTTTATTAGTCGTCAAATGTATGTTTCGCGATCTCAGGAAGCTTTTATTATGGACTTCTATTATGGCACATGGTTCTTCTTCGTCTGTCTGTACCATATATGGACTACATGTGCACAGAGCGCCCTCAGGCTGCCAGTATGAATTGAAAACAACACATAAGAGACTCAATCGCTCATGATTAGGCTATAACTGCCCATTTTGAGGAAGTATTGAATAAAAAATACTCCTCTGTTTAGAAATTTGACACAGACATATGAGAATCTATCAATATGTCTCCTCATCTGCACACTTTTGAACTAAAAGCCCTGAGGGATGTTGATTTGTCGCGAGTCTTCGTGAGGAGAATAGAGGAGTTTTTTTATGAATGAGATCAGCTGAGGCTCATATTACAATCAAACGGTACCGACGCGGTTTTCATATTCATAACTCCTGACACATATTAACAAATTACTGTCACTATAAGACTTTGATGGGCGTTCCGTTTCCGAAAATATCTGCACAGACTTTACCAATCACAACTGACTGGGTCATCGGACCAATCACCGCAGATTAGCGTCACGTAAAGGCGGGGTTTTGAAAAGTGAATCACTAAAGGAATCATTTGAGAATCGCTGTCAAAACAGGTAAAAATAAATGCATATTATAAGAAAACTAAAGTCTTTTTTGTCATTGCATGCATGCAAAACTGTTGTTGGGGACTTCTAAAACAATATTTGGAACATTTTAAATGCCATGATAGGTGCTCTTTAAGGTTGAAACACTAGAGTCACATGGACTATTTTAACAATGTCTTTCCTAGCCTTCTGGGCCTTGAAAATGTTAATTAAATCACTGTCTATGGAAGGGTCAGAGAGCTCTCAGATTTCATCAAAAATATCTTAATTTGTGTTCCGAAGCCTTACGGGTTTGGAACTACATGAGGGTGAGGAATTAATGACAGCATTTTCATTTTTGGGTGAACTAATCTTTTCATTCAAAATATATAACCTTTTACTGGAGACACATTTCAAGACGCATGTTAATACGAGGTGTAAACAGCAATCTGTTCTTGTTTAATAAATTAATTATGCCATTAATGAAGAAATGAAGAACTGTGAATGAAGGAATATTTTGTTAAATTTGTATATGTTGTTCGATCAAGTCTATTTAAAACGTACTTGAAGCATCCTTGTTCAGTGGTATCCTTTGCCAGCAAAGCCGCTCTGGTCAAGAAATGTTCCTTGAACCTTGTTTGTTTTCTTTTTAAGGTCTTGACGGCGCAGGATCTTGTGGATTTTTCACCAGTCTACCGATGTCTTCACATCTACACTGTTTTGGTAATTCCCAGTGTTTCCTTCACTACAGACACAGTGCACACAGTGAAAAACCAATATAACAACAGCCCATCTCATAACATGTTATAAAATCCTGTTTGGGTTCTGCATTACAACAGAATATGTGTTTAATTGAGAAACATTCCTGTTGATCTGTTTCTAATAGGCGCCCAGCCTCTGAGTTGACAGTGCATTTTCACTGAAACGCTTTCTCCCAAGCGGCTCCTCAAACATTAAAGGCTTAAATAAGCAAAGGGATTTCCAGAGTTTTGACGGTCGTGCCATCAATATTATTTTTGCCTTCGACCAAACGCAAACTATAGTGAGGTGAGATCGAGTTTGTTACCGCTTGGTGCCATCGTTCATCTGGTCAGAACTAATCCAGAGTCCATCAGCACGCCAACAAAAGGGGTCAGACTGCAGCATCTAATGGGATTGACCGAGCAGTAACCCCCTTTCGCCATAAAAACAAAGCAGTGAAAAAGTTCTTCGCTTCGGCATTCAGATTGTGCACAAACTGCGGTGCATTCACTGGGCGTAGGATGAGTCGAGCGCTTTCCCCTCAATGGTTCAGTTAATGAGAACACGAGCGCTTTTGACCGCTGTGCTGCCCAAGGGCTCACAGGTGCTGGCAGGGGCCGAGGGCCACTCTTCAGCCACACAGAGAGAGAAAGGGGGCGCAGGTGCTTAACATTCAGAGAGATTGTATGTTTAAACCAACCAATGCTTATCGGATGTATATTTGACTCTACCTACATTTCTTGAAAAACGCAAAAACGTAACTATACATACAATCGATGCAGCTTCCAGATAAAATGACCACTAGAGGCAGCAAAACGGCAACTACTATTTCTTTTCACACAAATTATGATTACGGGGCAAATAATCGATAAATAAAGACTTATATCAATGCAGTTCCTTGCACAATACTATGTTATGACCTCAAAACACTTTACCATTGTGCATGATTTGTACACTCATACATTTTGATATTTGCATCACATAACCAGCTCCATATGTATTGCTTTTCTTGTAGTTCTTGTAGTAAACTTGCTCTGTAGCTCACCTGGTACAGTATTGCACTCAGGTATGACTCCCAAGAAACACAAGTCATAACACTCGAAAAAAATAAAGCTAGCTAAAATGGCATGAATTGGTTCAGCAAAGGTTTTTTTGTCTCGCGCATTATTAAGTTCAGTTTTTCAGAAACCCATTTGATTCCAGATATGATTTGTTCTGTCCAATATATGCAAGTCCAAAGTTAAATAAATGTGTTATTTACACCCACTAATGCCATATGCTTTTTTTTAGGGAGACAGAGAGACGTTTGAAAATTACTATAGGAAGCAAAGAAAAAAACAAGCAAGACTAGTATTGCAGCCTCAATCTAACATGGTTAGTATTCTTTTCTCTTTAAACAATCCCGTCGATTTTATTTGTTTTTATATGCTTTAATTGTACGTTTTTCACTCCAGCATGAAACAGTGGAGGGCTACAGGAAGTACTTTAATCAGATTGTTGGGTAAGTAAAATCTGGATTTATTTTTGAAGTTATTTATGTGTAGGGCAGTATGTCCACTTTCTTATCTACAAAGTTGATTTACCATGTAATGCCAAATACCATCATGCTTTGCAGGTTCTTTGTGGTGGAAGATCACATATTACACGCCACACAAGGTCTGGTGACCAGAGCCTTCACAGATGAGCTGTGGAACATGGCCCTGTCCAAAATCATCGCAGTGCTTCGCACACACTCTGTGAGTCCACACACTTGTCTTGACTATTTTCACGATACCAAAAATTCAGTAGTCGGTACCAATACCAGGTTATTAGCATCAATTTCGGTACCATAGCAAAATTATTTTAAAATATTGAATAAAATTAAATTAGGAAATGATTGATAATACTAATAATTGTAAGTAAATCAAATATTAGTATAGCCTTCAAATATTGTCAAACTAAGACATCAAATGAAAATGAAAAACAAAGAAACACATTACAGGTAACCGAACAGGTCTACCACACTTACACTGCAAAATTTTTAAATGAAAATTATGTCATTAATTATTCACCCTCCTGTCGTTCCAAACCCGTAAGACATCCGTTCATCTTCAAAACACAAATGAAGATATTTTAAATGAAATCTGAGAGCTTTCTGTCCCTCCATTGACAGTCCATGCAATTACCACTTAGATGCTTCAAAAGGTAAAACCAATCCATATGAATTGAGCGGTTTAGTCCAAATTTTCTGAATAGACACGATCACTTTATATGATGAATATATTGAATTTAGGCTTCACATATATTATTCACATATAAACATTGACCAGCGAACATAAACAGAAGCTCATCCGAACCTGCTTGACGCACGAGAGCAAACCTCATTGGTTCTTGCAGAAGCTCAAACGTGCTGCGTAACACTAGAATGAACCTCATTGGTTCTTGCTGAAGCTCAAACATGCTGCGTAACACAAGAATTAACCTCATTGGTTCTTGTTGAAGCTCAAACATTCTGCTTAACACGAGAATGAACCTCATTGGTTCTTGCAGAAGCTGAAAAGTGCTGTGTAACACAAGAATGGACCTCATTGGTTCTTGCAGAAGCTCAAACGTGCTGCGTAACACAAGAATTAACCTCATTGGTTCTTGCTGAAGCTCAAACATGCTGCGTAACACAAGAATTAACCTCATTGGTTCTTGTTGAAGCTCAAACATTCTGCTTAACACGAGAATGAACCTCATTGGTTCTTGCAGAAGCTGAAAAGTGCTGTGTAACACAAGAATGGACCTCATTGGTTCTTGCAGAAGCTCAAACGTGCTGCGTAACACAAGAATTAACCTCATTGGTTCTTGCAGAAGCTCAAACGTGCTGCGTAACACAAGAATGGACCTCATTGGTTCTTGCAGAAGCTCAAACGTGCTGCGTAACACAAGAATTAACCTCATTGGTTCTTGCAGAAGCTCAAACGTGCTGCGTAACACAAGAATTAACCTCATTGGTTCTTGCAGAAGCTCAAACGTGCTGCGTAACACTAGAACAAACCTCATTGGTTCTTGCAGAAGCTCAAATGTGCTGCGTAACATGAGAATTAACTCATTGGTTCTCGCACATCTCACACAGCTTCCGTTTACCACAAATTATGTGTGTGTTGATGAATGTTTATATGTGAATAAAAGCTGTTCATCATATAGAGTCTCTTCAGCAAATTTGGACTAAACCTCTTTGGAGTTCATGTGGATTAGTTTTACAATGTCTTTATGAACTTTTTGTCAAAGTGGTAGTTGCATAGCTGTCAATGGAGGGACAGAAAAGAACCTTATTTGTGTTCAGAAGATGAACGAAATTTGGAACGACATGAGGGTGAGTAATTAATAACAGAATTAAATATTTTGGGTGAACTATCCCTTTAGGTATCAACTTGGTACCGAAGTACTAGTACTTTTGACAACACTAGTCTCGACTGAGTCTGAGTATGTGGGGGGTGCACTAAGGTGTCTCATGTAAGGATTTGACCCCCCCCCCCCTCTCTCTCTCCCTCTTTCTGCTGTGCTCTGGCCTGAGTCTCTTTTTTGTGATTGAAAGTTAGCTAGCAGTGGGAGAGAGCAGGCTTGACCCCTTTGTTCGGGCCACAGGACTCAGGCTGTGAGCTCCAGCCGCAGGGTATTTGCATAATCCCTCACTGATTTACAACTGACTGGCCCTCCAAACACACTCTCAGCCCCAGCAGTTTAGAATATTCACAGTTAATCTGCTGTTATTGTTGCAATCTGTCCTCATTAGGCCCAACTGACCTCTCCATTAGATCAGATTGAATGGATGGCCACTGAAAGGGCTCACCAGGAAATGCTTCCAATTATCATTCCAAATGCCTTGTTTTGAAAATAAACTTCACTGAAAGACACGACTAAAGCCCTCTTAGCTCCTGACCTGCCTAAAAGAAAAAAATGTATCGTTTTTGGAGACGATTGTACAGTCATTTAAATCTATTAATTCCAAGAATGTATTCCTGACATGCTAAATTAAAACCCCAGAAACCTCTTTAAAATCGTAATAGTCATAATCAATGACTGGAAAAGTCTTGGAGAGTCATTGATCAAAATCTGTGGGAACCTTGAGTGTGTAACTCACTTTTATATATATATTATATTTTTAAATGACATAATTATGCATAATACATTTAGATCATTACATTAAAAATATATATAAAGTTATAAATAATTTAAATAGTAGTCTAAAAAATATTTGCTTGACTTTGTCCATTTCTAAGGTCTTTGTTTTGTTCCTCTTTCAGGGGTTTTTATATTCATATGTGTGTGTTTTTGTGTTCACGTTCACATGCTTTGTCAATGAAGTACATCATGTCCTGAAGTGTGGAGTGACGGCGTGTGTTGCAGCTTGACCAGTGCTTATTTAACCGTGTGATTTACGCACTCACTCCCCGCGTCTGAGAGGCAGGCCACTGCGCCCTATCTAAATGTTTAACAAGAGAATCACACTAGTGCAAGGGGCTGTAAATCAAACCTGCAGCTCCTGTACAACCACCCTCACTATCAAACCCCACCAACCTGGAAGAGACTCGTCTGGCTCATGGTTAAAAGCTCTGGAGATCTTTGCGAATGCCAGCCGTATGGTAAATCTCATAGCGTTAGGATGAACTCACATCTGCAGTTTACTGTAAATCATTAACTATTTAAAAACACTCATTAGTAATTGATTGTATGGGAGCTTTTTTCCACCACTTGAGAAGAAAAGTCAGAATTGCAAGATAAACTTGCATTTGAGAGGGGAAAAAAGCGTTTTTTATGGTAAATTCAGACATTTGAGGAAAAAAGTGAGAATTGCAAGATGAAAACTTAGAATTCTGTGAGGGAAAACATTTAAATTGCGAGACGTAAACTCAGAATTCTGAGGGGGAAAAAAGCCAAAATGGCAAGATGTAAACTTAGAATTCTGTGAGGGAAAAAATTTTAATTGCGAGACGTAAACTCAGAATTCTGAGGGGGGAAAAAGCCAAAACGGCAAGACGTAAACTCAGAATTCTGAGGGGGAAAAAAGCCAAAAGGACAAGACGTAAACTCAGAATTCTGAGGGGGAAAAAAGCCAAAATTGCAAAACGTAAACTCAGAATTCTGAGGGGGAAAAAAGCCAAAATTGCAAAACTTAAACTCAGAATTCTGAGGGGGAAAAAAGCCAAAATTGCAAAACGTAAACTCAGAATTCTGAGGGGGGAAAAAAGCCAAAATTGCAAGACGTAAACTCAGAATTCTGTGGGGGAAAAAGTCAGAATTCCGAGACATAAACTTAGAATTCTGAGGGAGAAAAAATTTTAATTGGAAGATGTATACTCAGAATTCCAAGACAAAAAGTCAAATATTGTGAGACGTAAACTTAGAATTCTGAGGGGGAAAAGTCAGAATTGTGAGATGTAAACTTAGAATTCTGTGGGGAAAAAAGTAAAAATTGCAAGATCTAAACTTAGAATTCCAAGACAAAAAGTCAAATATTGTGAGACGTAAACTCACAATTCTGAGGGGAAAGAGTCAAAATTGCGAGACACAAGCTTCGAAATCTGAGGGAAAAAAGTCAAAATTCCAATATGCAAAATCACAGTTGCTAGATGTAACTTGAAGTTACAACAGTTACAATAGTCTGAATTGTGAGATATAAACTCGCAAACGTAATTAACTTTATTTGGTAGTGGAATCAAGCTTTCATAGACTGAGAATTGCCTTAAATTGCCAAAAACTGGGGCATCAACACGTTTCTATTGCGGTTCTAGCTTGAATAGTTTTTTTTTTTTATGATAATGAAATGTGTTCGAGTGTGAACACTCAAATCCTCAAGGATTTGTCCAGATCGTCTGTGCTGCCCGGTGCCGTGTGGTTTCATACAGCAGTGGGTGGGCAGGCCTGTGTGCTCAGACATTCACTAACCCTGTCAGTCATCACTCCCCTGCCTGGGTCAAGCACTGCTCTCTCCTATTTAACCTCATGGACAGGCCTCCATCAGCGGCGGGGGGAGGGCCGAATGGCCTCATTTAGATGCTAATGTAACCTAAAAACTCATTAAGACACAAGTGTATTTGATCAATAAGTGACTGGCTGTGAGTTACCCATTTAGAGAGAAATGCTGAACCTAAAGTAATCTGGTCCACAGAAATGTGGTTCAGTGAGTATTGGTTCCTCTGTATGAATCAATGGACAACACACGTTTTTATTGTGCAGTTGTAGCGAATCGAATGAAATAAATGGCTCATATTTAACCCCTAAATTAAAAGGAAAGAATGGATGATATTTAAGCTTAAATCTAAGACCATTAAGAAATTTTGGCACCAAGGCTGCATTTATTTGATAAAATGAAAATTGTGTAAATGTATAAGATTTTAAACTAATTACAATGTAAAATACATTTTCTCTATTTTATTATATTTAAACTAGGGCTGTCAAAAGATTAATCGCGATGAATCTCATCCAAAATAAAAGTTTGTGTTTACATAATATATGTGTGTGTACTGTGTATAATTATTGTTTATATATAAAAACACACACAAGCATGTATATATTTAAGAAAAATGTATTATATTTATATATAAAATATTTATATTTATATGTAATATAAATTATATAAATGTATATACAGTATATACATGCAAATATTTCTTAAATATATACATGAATGTGTTTGTATTTATATATACATAATAATTATACAGAGTACACACAAATATATTATGTAAACACAAACTTTTATTTTGGATGTGATTAATCGCGATTAATCTTTTGACAGCCCTAATTCAAACATGTAATTTATTCCTGTGATGAAAAAGTGGAATTTACACATTTCAGGATTATATATATAATAAGAATATATTTTGTGATATTGTTGCATTTTTGTATTGCAATATACAAAATATATATACGCTTTGTTCTAAACACATTTGTGATTTGTTAAGAATGTTAATGTGAAAGTTGTACCATTTTGTTGTCATTCTTATCATTACTTTTTTTTTTTAACCCAATAGTCCTACTGCAGTGATCCCGACCTGGTCCTAGAACTGAAGAACCTGATTGTTATATTTGCAGACACTTTACAGGTATTCTCCCATCAAGCATATGTTGCTTTCCAATTACATTTCATTGACATTTATATTCATCTTTAATATATCGATAAATTCTGGTCAATTTTCTTCTTTTTGGCTGCTTACTCACTATGATTGTTTTGCTTTTGTAGGGTTATGGCTTCCCTGTGAACAGACTCTTTGACCTTTTGTTTGAGGTTCGCGATCAGTACAATGAAACATTGCTCAAGAAATGGGCCCTGGTGTTCAGGTGAGCTGAACTGAACTTACCTACAACTGCATTGTTTTTGATGTTAGTGAATTATATGGTTCTATTCGTTGTTATACAATGACATCTGTGTTCCCTCTGCTGAAACAGGGATATTTTTGAGCAGGACAACTACAGCCCCATTCCAGTGGAGAATGAAGAGGAGTATAAGGCTGTGGTCAGCCGCTTCCCCTTCCATGATGCAGAGATAGAAAAGGTTTGTCAAACACTCAAAAACACCATTTTGCCCACTTAATTGAAGTAATTAGTGCCTTGTATAATGTTGGAATAGTCTCAGAATTAATATATTTACTAGTGCTGTCAAATCGATTAATCGCGATTAATTGCATCCAAAAATGTGTGTGTACTGTGTACAATCATAACGTATATATAAATACACACTCATTCATGTATATATTTAAGAAATATTTGCATGTATATACTCTATATATTTATATAATTTATAAAATATTACACACTTTTCTTAAATATGTATTTATATATACATAATAATTTTACACAGTACACACACATATATTATGTAAGCACAATCTTTTATTTTGGATGCGATTAATCGCGATTAATCGATTTGACAGCACTATTATTTACCAAAAGTGATGATTCATAAAAGCACAAATGTAAATATTTATTTGAAATATATCACATTACAGAAGCAAAATGGGTTGAGGGTGTCATTTCAAGTTGATAAGATATGTATCTTTCTTCATTAAACAGCAACAATTTCCAAAGAAGCTGCCCATGTCCCAGTCAGTGCCTCAAATCTACTCTCAAGTAAAGGAGTTTATTTACGCCAGCTTGAAGTTCTCAGAGTCACTCCATCGCAGGTGAGCAGACTACACAACACCCATAAATCTTCATCAGCTTGTCCCTGTTCAGAACAAAATTAAGAAAAGATGGAAATTCTGCTTTGGATGCAAACTCGCTGTTGTTAGCCATACAACCCAATAGAAGACACTTAGGAGCAGACCTTCAGTCATTCAGTCCTGTCACTCATCTCTTGTCAGTATGGGCTCGTGGAGCTGTTATCGTGACATGACTGTCTTCATGGGAAGCCCTTATTTACGGGTCTGGACTGTCTTTAAAACCACCACCCTCCCTCCCTCCACCTCCAGCCATCCCTTCTGACAATATTTGTTCTCTTTAAGCTCTGTGGCATTCGGCTGGCTGTTGTGAGGGGTCTGTGTTGTGCTTGTCACTGGCACCCCAAATTCTTTCCCAGAGGGTTGGATGAGCACATAGTCAGTGGATTTTACCTTCCACCCCATCCCTTCCAGGCGAGTAGCAGAAGAGATTAAGGCCCACTCACAGCAAAGTTCTTTATTGTTTTTCGCTTAGGGGTAAAAATAATTTTGAAATACCTTTGTTTGAAGTGGTATACTGTTAGTGAACATCCCAGCGCCGTCCACACTGCTGGGTGCGCCGTTTAGTGAATATATAAATATGTGCTGCGCACTTTCCTCTCAATAACAAAATAAGCACAACAAAATGACACTGGTGAAAAAAACGCGGTGAAGAAAACGCGGTGAAGAAAGCATCTTATCATAACAACAGGGACATGTCTGTACATTAGGGGTGTAACGGAAAAAAACGAAATTCAAACGATAAATGCCGTTTTAACGCTCTTTAATGTGACGTGACAGATCACTTTATAGGCGCGTCAGTTCAAGCGGCCGCGCAGCGCGCACATGTGAACGCGATCATCTGTGAAGGCGATCATCTCTTCCTAAGGAATTGACATGAATTAATATCTTAAGGTATATTGAGGATACATTACAACTTACTGAAACGTATCATATGTCATGTAATCGCTCAATCAGTGTTTTAACCACGGAAAGATGTCAATAAAACTAAAAAATGTCATGCAGCATTACATTTACCTCAGAAGTCATTCAGTCCACAGCTGTTAGTTCACTATAGAAATCAACTCTTTCACTAAATATATACTATATGATCCTATATATATTCATTATATTCTACTTAACATGTTAGTGATGTCTTGTTTATTTAATGTATGTTTAGATAAATCTGTCATGAAAATGACAGACACTGTGTATAAATGATTATATTTCAACAACGAATTGGAGAAAAAACTATTTTATAATTAGGTTTAGAAGTTAATGCAAAAACTGCCTTATGTGAAGTTTACATGTTTGCATACAATGTGTTATTTGAGTGTTGATTATTATATCTAAAAATAAATAGCAACTGAATTTAGGCTAATAGTTTGGGCTCTGTTGTTAACCTTTAATATTATAGTAATGTGCAAGTAAGGGTTCCCTATATAGTTTACAGCATTATCTTTAAGAAACGTTTAGTTATAATTTAATTAATTTAAGGACAGACACAATTTTTTCAGTAAACCACTGTTTAATAAAAATAAATAAAAAGCAATTTTGTAAAACTGCTGTACCGAACCCGTAGAACCGTGACTTCAAAACCGAGGTACGTACCGAACCGTCAGTTTTGTGTACCGTTACACCCCTACTGGACATGCTCTGCAATTTCGCACTAGTTATTTCGATTTGCTTTGAAGCAAGCATCTTTACAGTATTAAACATGATAAAACAGTGTATCTTTCAATTAAAATGATAACTTCAGTTTCTACTATGAAGCAGCTTTCCAGTGTTTTCATGTTTTTACTCTGACCTCGACGGACTAAACAGAAGAAATGAACCAGAGAAGGTTTTCACGTTAAAAAAGGCGGAGCCTCAGACCCATTCCTACTTATTATGTAATCACTACGAACCACTGGTAGTTCGAAGGTGTTTACTAGCTGGAGTAACTGGAAAGTTTGCTTTGGCAAGCCGTTTCAAACTCCAGAAACAAACTTAAGGCCCCGATATACTTCAAGCGAAATCGAAGAACAAACTGATGTGACATAATTTCGAACAAAATCAGGCTGAAATGAAGTTCGTTTGGCGTTTGTTTTGGGAATTTCAAACAGCTTTCCGGAATAGTTAGCTTTGGCTAGTAAACACCTTTATACTACCATTGGTCTGTGGTGATTATGTAATAGGTAGGTGTCCGTGGAAATCTTTTCTGGTTCTGGTTTTCTGGCCTTTTCAGACCGTCGAGGTCAGACGTCTGCGAATGAAAACACTGGAAAAGCTGCTTTATAGTGAATGAATAATGAAGTTGTACTTCTGAGAAACGAGAGACTGACATGTTTTTCATGTTTAGTACAGTAAAGCTGCTTGATTTTTAGCTATCTATTGTATAATGTAACGTGACTTCACTGGAGTGCCGTAGAGCTTGTGCAAACATATCCACGTTGCTATGATCAGATGCTTTTTTTATGCTTTATTAAAATGCTTGTTGTGCTTATTTTGTTATTGTGAGGAAAGCATGTAGCATATATTTACATATTCATCTAAACGCCGCTTTTAGCAGAGTGGGCATGTGGGATGCTCGATAACAGTATATCACTGGTCATGTATTTCAAACTTCGTTTTACCCCTAAACGAAGAATGAAAAAGAACTTCGACATGAGTATATCAGTGTTTAGTTTTGGCTTGATTTTATTCGAAAATAGGTCACATCAGTTTGTTCTTTTTCATGCGAAGTGGGGCCTTTAGTGTTTTTGACCAGGACGATATTTTGACCAGTATTTGCACTCGCCAGTGCTTGTCTAGGCATTTCCACAGACTATGAGCCAAACAATGAAACTTCTTTTGTTTTGAGCAGTGAGAAGAGGATGTCAGGAACACTTATAGATTGATTTAACAGTCTTTTCCCCTCCTGTCCCTCCGCTAATCAATGCAAACGACTGCAGATTTCACACTCCTCTCTAATGGTTTCTTTGTTATTTAAGCAAGCGATAATGAGCGAAGTATATCTGCACCTCTTCATGGAGTGTTTCCCACCTGATCACTCCTCCTAATCAACACCTCACACTGGGACATATAGTCCCCAACTGCAAAATCAACAGCAACCAGCAGTGTCCTGTAAACACTCACACCTTACAAGCGTTCTGGCAGCAGTAGGGCTAGTTGTGGACCCGGTCAATACTGATGGGTGATATTTGAAAAGTGTTTTGTTTTGTTTTGTTGTTGTTGTTGTTGTTGTTTTTGGGGACCATGCAATGAAAGTCAAATGGGTCCAGTGTTGTTTCAACCCTGAACTTCTTAAAAAATAGATTATTTTGCTTTGCGTAGAAGAAAGTCATTTTGGGGAGTAACTAACCCAAAGTATCAATGTGAGTATTTTTTTTTAAAAACATTTCTCAGTTGTTTTCAAATCAATGTAGCATTCAGTTAACAAGATAATTTTTCTGGCAAGTAGCAGTGCAGCACAACAAACCGCTACACTCCTACGCTATTTTTGAATTTTCCTCTCTCTTGCTAAAGTACCTTTGCAAAGCCATGTTCCTTGTCTACTTACCACATAAATAAATAAATGGAATACATTTAAACCATTTCATTATGTCAGAAGAAAGAGCGATGTGAAGCACCATTGTGGTTGATTTAAAAACTAGCACAGTTATGTAGGAAATCAGTGGCCTGGTAAAACATTCAATTTATTGTCATCATGCAAAATTATATGACAGCAGACTGCTGCAACTGACCAAATCATTTCAAAATAATTTATTCTAGAGAGTTGTAATAAATTGAAATAAGAGTCATTCAACAATTTAGGGTACTTCATGTCCATTGGTAATTATATTTTTAACAATTTTCTTCAGAAAAATCTAATTTATCAATTATGGGAATGCATATTATCATCTCGTACAAATATTTTGTGTGTCCTATGCTTTAGTTTGCCCTAGATTACAGTTTTGAGGTGTCCATTGAGTGGGTCTAGAGTTAATGAATAATAATGAATAAAAGTTAGTCTACATTTATCAATATACATTTTTTTTCTAAAAATCTAAATACTCCAGAAAAATGTTTTTTAAAATTAAGTTTACATTTAATTTTCTTTAAATTAAGAAAATATTTTGCTGATTGTTTCAATCTTCCATCTACAATAACCTTTTGTCAAGGAGTATATTAATTGACCGTCAACTATGTTGGGTACATTGTTATGGTGTGCAGTATTTTTATTATTTAAATTTAAAGATATATTTAAATTTAAAGACCCTCTGTGGTGAAAATCAAGTAATGTTGTTTATATGTCTATGTGGTATTTTTTAATATGCTTCAAGACAAACCTTGTGCAAATTCATCAGTCAATACCTTTGCTAAGTATTTTCTCTTTAAAACTGCAGTGAACCAAAGACAGTCTCAAAAACAGTTTTAAATCGCCTTTGTTTCATACTGTCACAAACATGTAAACAATCCCGCCAACATACAGGGCCGGGCTTTTCCTTTCATGCTCTGTGGGCATTTTAACAGAGTGAGCACAAGAACACCTTTAAGAAGAGACAAGAAAAAATCGGGCGCATATAGTAATATAGCAGGTGAATTATGTATATGCTGTATATTACGATGTGATGAACTATATGCCTTTCTCCACTGACTCTCAAAGCGTTTCTAAGGATGCTGATTTTTAGAAGGTAGCTGTCTGAGATGAACGGGAACATGGTTTGTGTAACATTAGCAACGCACTATTAACTGTTTGATAACATAGTCAAGCCAAAGGCTAATCATATCAATTACCGCTATGTGTCCGGCGTTGTAGAGAGCGATACATAAAACACATTACCATTCTAATGCATTATACTTGTAGACGACTCTGTATAACTCGCTCTTGTTGTTCTTCTTCTGAATCAGTTCTGAATCAGTTTTTCAGATCAGGTAGTCCAAGCTGGAGGCGTGGATTAATTTGCGTATTCATGGATCCCATATACTAAATGAAGAAAAGGTGTAGAGTTACATTCAAGCAATTTTAAGGCATTAAGAAATTATTTTCACTGGTCTTAATGTTATTTTGATTATCAAAGATGAGTTTTAAGGGATACAATTATTGACTGCTGGGGGACTTTTAGGTTAACTTGGTTAACTTGCCTAACCTGATCAAGAATATAACATGTGGTTGGTCAGACAAAGCCTGCCCTTAAAATTATGATTCAAAATGGTGGCATTGTCAACTATGTTACCTCATGTCAACTAAGTTACCCTGTAACATAGTTGTTGTTACCCTACTGGGTGACTGTGTCCACTGAATTTTATATATTCACACAGGTTGGAGTTTGCCTAACATCTCTTAAAACTATTTAAAATCATGTTCCTGTCCTTAGTGACCATGCAGAGTAAATCATATAGATATCTTCAAATTATATGATTCATAAAAATGTCTAAATAGTCGCTGTACATATGGTAGAACGTGTGTAGGACTTAAATGGTTAGTTCACCCCAAAATTAAAATTCTGTCATTAATTACTCACCCTCATGTCGTTCCAAAACTGTAAGACTTTTGTTCATCTTCGGAACACAAATTTTAAATTTTTAGGTTATTTTTGATGAATTCCAAGAGGATTCTGAACCAGCCATAGTCAGCAATGTCATTGCAACTTGCAAGGCCCAGAAAGGTAGTAAAGACATTATTAAAATAGTCCATGTGAGTCCAGTGGTTCAACCTTAATGTCAAGCAATGAGAATATTTTTGTGCGCAAAAAACATAACTAAAATAACGACTTTATTCAACAATCTCTTCTCTTCAACATCATTCCCTACGCTGTTGACATAATAAACAGTGCAGCGCTTCTGGGTTGTACGTGATGACTCTGGCTCATTATTGGCTGGCTCCTGTGTAGGGTTGGCTTTTTTCGATACCGGTGCCACACCGATACTTTTAAAACGGTACCGGTGCCTGAACCGATACTTAAAAAAAAAAAATGAGCCACAAAACGAGGTGGATGAGATTTAAGGAATGGCTTTTTATTTATTTTTTTATTATTATTATTATTTAAATTGAACAATTTATTACAAGTTTAAAGTATACTTAAATATATAAATATAAATAAATACAAAACACAATTTACTCAACAAATTCACAGTAAAACTAAAGCCACCTAACCCAACTACAACAGGCCTAATTTAACTCTAAATAACAGTTACAGTAATAACAGCAGTCTGTATTCTTGGTCTGCAACAAACCAGCTTCAAGCTTCAGCTTTATTTTGCAGAAATATGACCATATTCTCTGGCTAAATATTTTAGAACGCATCGCCTTATTTTTTCCATGGCGACGCGTCATGCTTCTCACATGACACACAGCTGCCAGAATAGCGCTGTGTGACAGCTCAGCTGTATCGGGTTTGTTTTGCTTTTTCTTTTTTATTCAAAATATTCACAAACTTGCTAACTATCTGATTTTCAAATATGTGTGAGCGAATGTGTGTTTGTTAATCTATACTGCGCGATGGGCGGCGCCATGTTAGTTTGTGCCTCGGAGAATCGGATCTGTCGGATTTACATCACAAATTCATTCACGTCTCACGAAATACATGAAATTAAGTGACTGCTGAACTGGGAGAAGATTAGAGTAAACTGTATAGTTACTATATAATGTGTATCTGATGTGAATAAAACACGTAGTCAAGTTATAGTCTGAAAGGATTGTTTTTGCCGCTTCCATAGACAATGGAGTTTATATGTCTGAAACCTAAAATAAACATATGGTTTAAAACACTGAATAGTTGTGATATGTGACGAGTGTGTATGTCTCCGGCTCTGTGCCAGCCAAAGCGCGAAAGCTCGTTTGAATTTAAGTGGCACCGAAATCTGCATTCTGATTCTGTCCGGTACATTTTGGCACCGGGTTTCGGTACCCAACCCTACTCCTGTGTCAGCATTACACGCATGCGTTGAGCCAATAATGAGCCGGCGTTCTGACGTAGAACCCGGAAACGCTGCACTGTTTACTGCGTGAACAGCATAGGGGAATGGCGTTGAAGAGAAGTCTTATGTGGCGTTCACACCGGACGCGATTCGCGCGAATAATTCACGCTAATCGCGCGAAGGTGGACGCGTGTACATTTTGAGTTTACTCGCGCGAATCGCGCGTGAAATTCGCGCGAATCGCGTGTGACATTTACTGCACAACAGATGCGAATTCGCGTCATGGGCGGGGCTTCCGCCAGCAGCTCGTCTCGTTGAGAAATGGCTGACATGGGCTGTGTTTACATGTCTTTTTTTTTGTTCATATCTACTGTTAATGTGTGACAAAACGTAGTTTTAAGACTTTTTCAGTCGATAATGTAGTTGTTTAAAGCTCAAATCTGTGGTTTATTTACATAAACAGTGCCTATTTGAACATTTTATCTGCCGTTGTCGGAGCTGTGAGCTCCAGCGGACAGCGCGCTCAGCGCACGTGAAAGCCGGCGAGGGCAACCTTTCCTCGGCCAGTCCTTCTGCCGTCTCCCGCTGGCTCTGATGTCTCTGTGGTGTGTCTCGAGCTATAATTCGTCTTGTAACGGCCGATCTTTGGTCTCATGGATCTATAATTTGTTCCCTGGCAAATCGTTTAGGCTGAGGGCAAAGATAAGTTTCATTACTTTATATTTTTAGGCTATAACTGTACGTTGCAGTTGTAACGTTAGCCTACTAGCACTGACTTTGAATGTTTGACTGCATTGTTGCTTTGTTTCATGTATAGCTTGTTATACATTACTGATACTTTTGTATTATTGATCATACATAAACTTGCATTTAACAAAAAGATACTGGGTTGTGTTTCATGTAATTTAATGTTATCACAGTGATAATCATATTGTCTGAACCAGATATCAATATACAGATTTTCTCTTCATTGTTGTCACTACTAGAGCAAGCTCCTGATTGGTTAACGCGGCGCGAAATATCCGCCAAAGTTCAGATTTTTCAACTTGAGCGTTTCGCGCGATTCACGCGATTCGCGCGAATCGCGCGTTCAAAACGCTCAAGTCGCGTCCTTCTCGCCGCCTCATTCGCGCGAATCGCGCCGCAAAATGCCATTTCGCGTCTCTGCATTGACTTAACATGTAAATCACTCGCGCGAATCGCGCGAATCGCGTCCGGTGTGAACGCACCATTACAGGTTTGGAACGACATGAGGGTGAGTAATTAATGACAGAATTTTTGGGTAAACTGACCCTTTAATCAGAGTGTGTAGTGTCAGTTTCTCAACAACAACAAAAATTCTCATAATTGCAAGTTTATATCTCACAATTCTGACTTTTTTTCTAAGAATTGTGAGATATAAGCTCCGATATGTGAGACAAATAGTCGCAGTTACCTTAATTTTGTACTCCATGGCAGAATAAAGCTATAGACTAAGAGTGGAATGATTGAACATATTTCTTTGTTAACTTGTGTTTCAGTTCAACCGAGATTGATGACATGCTCCGTAAATCCACCAACCTGCTGCTGACGAGGACGTTGAGCAGCTGCTTACAAAACCTCATCAAAAAGCCGCACATAGGATTAACAGAGGTAGTGTTGATGCAATGACATATTCTTTCTGCAAAGCCCAGTTCGAAAATAACACACGCCTTCCTTTCTGTTATGTTTTGCAGCTAGTTCAAATTATCATCAACACCACCCACTTAGAGCACGCGTGTAAATACCTGGAGGATTTTATCACGAACATCACCAATGTTTCCCCTGAAACGGTTCACACCACAAGACTCTACGGGCTTTCCACCTTCAAGGTAAAGTCATTCACAGACATGTTCTTTAATTACACCTACAATTTCACTCGCTCGTATTACCGCCATGGGCACACTCTGATCAGAGATCAGCCGTCTGGAGCAGTGCGCTCAAAGTAAAGCTGTCATCGACAGCATGGGACATGAGCCGCCTCGGGCTTCATGAACTCCATAAAGACCTTGTGTTGATGCCAGTGTGTTAAATGCATTTAAACTGAAGTGTTATCAGGTGACCTCTTTTTGAGTCATTGAGCATGCAGCAGCATGTTGGCGTTGCTCAAGTTAATGTTACATAAGTATTCGCCCCGTCCTTTCCACATTTTGCTGTTTTAGTGCATTTGAATACTTTTACTATTGAAGATCCACAAAATGTGTAGCATTTGATATGCATGCAAAATATGTTTGATTTT
The DNA here is from genome assembly GCF_949357685.1 of Gobio gobio. Taxonomy (NCBI): domain Eukaryota; kingdom Metazoa; phylum Chordata; class Actinopteri; order Cypriniformes; family Gobionidae; genus Gobio; species Gobio gobio. The sequence continues at coordinate 37,816,908 of NC_137113.1, forward strand.
AGCATGAAAAGTTAAACAGCAGGCATAACATTATGACAGGTGAAGTGAATAACTCTGATTATCTCTTCATCACAGCACCTGTTAGTGGGTGGGATATATAAGGCATTAAGTGAACATTTTGTCCTCAAAAGTTGATGTGTTAGAAGCAGGAAAAATGGGCAGGCGTAATTTTTTGAGCGAGTTTGACAAGGGCCAAATTGTGATGGCTTGACGACTTGGTCAGAGCATCTCCAAATCTGCAGCTCTTGTGGGATGTTCCCGGTCTGCAGTGGTCAGTATCTATCAAAAGTGGTCCAATGAAGGAACAGTGGTGAACCGGCGACAGGGTCATGAGCGGCAAGGCTCATTGATGCACGTGGGGAGTGAAGGCTGGCCCGTGTGTTCCCTTGTGGTTGTGGCGTCTTTCAGCAGGATAATGCCACAAAGCAAAAATGGTTTAGGAGTGGTTTGAGGAGCACAACAACGAGTTTGAGGTGTTGACTTGGCCTCCAAATTCTCCAGATCTCAATCCAATCGAGCATTTGTGGGATGTGCTGAACAAACAAGATCCATGGAGGCCCCACCTCGCAACTTGCAGGACTTAAAGGATCTGCTGTTAACATCTTGGTGCCAGATACCACAGCACACCTTCAGGGGTCTAGTGGAGTCCATGCCTCGACTGGTCAGGGCGGTTTTGGCAGCAAAAGGGGGATGAACACAAAACTAATATTGGTTGTACCATTTGTACACATCTGGAGGAAGTTGAATGCCTGGTTTCTTATTTTTAGGATGCCAGGCATGCAGCTGAAGGAGAGATATACACCAAACTCAACCAGAAGATCGATGAGTTCATTCAGCTTGCCGATTACGAATGGGGCATGGCAGAGTCGGACGGCAGGGCCAGCGGCTACCTCATGGACCTCATTAACTTCCTGCGTAGCACCTTCCAGGTCTTCACGCACCTTCCGGTGAGTTCCTCGTCATCCTATTCACACGTAGTCTCGTCATTGTTTTGTGATCATTCTTCACCTGTGGGTTCGTGTAATGCGTGTGGTGTCAATTAATGTTGCATTTGTAGCTGTTTAGATGGTCATATCTGGGCGTATGTTCTAGTTGCCCCCCCAGAATGACACATTTTCTAGTTTCCACTGTTTGACATTAGGTGTAAATCAAAACATAAGCGCACCAAAATGTTGTGTAGGTGTCGTTACACAATTATAATATTCACAAAGACATCCAAAACCAGGCTAATCTCTGTATATTCCTTCACATAATCAGCACAGATAACTCCCAACCCATCCATTAAAAAAGAACGATACAGCTTGCTTGCTTTTCTCTTCAGCTGCCCTGTCCTCTTAAACAAATTGCTTTAACCTCCAGTTTAAGTTGGTTATGCTTTGGTTTCTCAACAATGTAACATATTTCCTCTAAGTGAATGTATCCTTTGATTTATTTTCTGCCAGGCATGCTTGGTATTTCTGATTTTCCTTTGTCTGTCCATTTATTATCGCTATACTTTCTTTCCCTGTCCGTGTTTTATTTTCTTGGGGTTTCCGCCTCAGAATAACAACAATGATCATGCTGCAATGTCGGTAAGTAGACCCTCTTCGAACTGTAGAGGAGGAAGAGTAAAATTACAATTATCAAAAAGCAAAAAAAAAAAAAGACATTAAAACTGCATGTTCATGTCAGCTCTGTGGACTTGCTGCCAGCCTTGTTTTGCTTCCCTTTTCACGTGTAATGCAGAATGCAAACCAGTTCAATTGGCATGTTACCCCTGATCTGCTGCCCATGATTGTCTGAAGCTGATACCAGTATCTGCAGAACACACGTGCCATTCTTACTTGAGATTCACTTGCACTAGTACCAGCATTTAAAGAGACGGTTCACCCAAAAAAAAATCTATCACCATTTTCTCAGCCTCATGTCGTTCTTTCTTTCATTCTTTCTTTCGTTCTTTCTTTCGTTCTTTCTTTCTTTCTTTCTTTCTTTCTTTCTTTCTTTCTTTCGTTCTTTCTTTCTTTCTTTCTTTCTTTCTTTCTTTCTTTCTTTCTTTCTTTCTTTCTTTCTTTCTTTCTTTCTTTCTTTCTTTCTTTCTTTCTTTCTTTCTTTCTTTCTTTCTTTCTTTCTTTCTTCGGAACGCAAAGGAAAATATTTTGAATAACATTTTGCCTTTACAATGAATGTGAATGGGGTCCTGAACAACACTGGACCTCATTGACTTTCATTCAATGGACAAAAGCTCATTTTTCTAAATATCTTCTATTGTGTTTCACACTGTTTTATTTTGATTTTGTGAGATCTGTCCCTTTAAGATGATAGTCTCAACAATGAGTGCGTCTCAAATCAGAATGCTGCTTTATTAATGCTGCATAATGAAACATTTTTAACCTACTACACTATCAGGACAGCTATATGCCATTACCTTTAATAAGTATACTTAGATGTTAAATAATCAATTAATTCACACTAATTCACTAATATAAGCAAACGTAGACAGTATAAGTATAGGTGTTAATGATTGTATTTGTGGTTGAAAAATGTGAGCACAGCATAAAGTGGTTCAGCTCATGCTTAAATAAAACCATTTGCATTTTTCTAACTCAATGGGATGCGGTAAATGGCAAGATATTTTGTTGATAGCTTGGTTTTTATATCTGGTGTTGCGATGGGTCCCGCCTACAGTTAAATCTCATTGGTCTAAAAGTCCAATCCACATCATAAAACAGAAATTATATAAAAAATTAATATATATTAATATATTAAACAAGCAAGGTTAATATATATATATATATATATATATATATATATATATATATATATATATATATATATATATATATATATATATATATATATATATATATATATTAAACATAAAGTATGTTCTGGCATTGTCATTCTGGTTAGGACACTTTTTTTGTTGCAACATTTATACTTTTTTGTACAAAATAGTTAAGTGTCTTTTCAAGGTTGACATTTTATGTTTTATAGGGCCTGCTTTAATAGCATCGATTTGCAATGTTTATATAAATCTCTAGAAATAAAGCGGAATGTCCATGCATTCGAGGCTCAGAGTGTTCTGAAGTTTTTGGCTTTGTGTTTTTTAATTATGCATTTGTTTGTTTGGGGATTGGTCGTTCAATGTGGTGCTTAAGTGTTGCTTACACATAAAATAATACATATTTAGACTTGTTTATAGCGATGTGTAATGGGTCTAATGGATATTAACACGTGATAACATAATAATTACAGCCGTGTTTTTTTGGGGAGAGCTTTTTTGCATTTTTTGCTTTGGGTAGAATAACCAAATGGAACTTTGCTAGTTGTCAGCATGTACTGGTGGAGCAGCTGTTGCATGAGTTTTACGTGTGTTTGAGTGTTTGACGTCTGTTATTGCCGGGTTTGACTGGTCTTTCACCTCTTTCCTCTTTACAACCCTGCTGATTATGAGCCGCGTCGGCTTGCATGAACGACTGCTGCAGATATGACACTTGTTACTGTGTGTTTGTGTGTGTGTGATTCTGAATTGAAATCCATCAGATGGTGGATTTTCAGTAGTTGGAAGGCCTTTGTCATCTACATGTTGTGCCATTACGTCCACTGATTATATGTTGTTTAAGGATTTTTTTAGTTATATATATTTGGAAATTAGTCAACATACACTTATCGCTGTGCTTACTGTCATACAATGACCCAAAAATAGTTCACCATTTTTGTATTCAATATTTACTCACCATAATGTTGTTCCAAACTCAGATGATTGTCTGTCCTCAGTGGAACACAAAAGGTGAATTTTTGAAGAATATCCAGGCCAATCTTTTAAAAATTCAATGAAAGTGAATGGTGACCAGAGCCGCCAACTTGCCAAGTTAAAAAATTACACAAAAACAACATAAATGTATCAAGGCTAAGGGCTTAAATTTCAGTCTGTTTGTCATACAAAGCTATATTATTACATAAGACTTGACCCATATGGACCACTATTATGTTCTTTTTGTCTTTTTAGTTCTTGACAGACCCATCCCCCTTTCATTATATGAAAAAGAGCAGTCAGTTTGGTCTCTTAATTTTTTCCAGAGCTGTATTAGTGTTGTTACATCGAAGAATCGCATCCAAAATAAAAGTTTGTGTTTACATAATATATGTGTATGTACTGTGTATAATTATGTATATATAAATACATATATTTATATATGATAATGTATATGTATTTTTATATACATAATATATGTGTCTGCATTGTGTATAATTTTATATATATATATATATATATATATATATATATATATATATATATATATATATATATATATATATATATATATATATATATATATATATATATATATATATTAAAGAAAATATGTGTTATATTTATATATAATATAAATTATATAAATAAATATACAGTGTATAGGCTATACATGCAAATATTTCTTAAATATATACATGAATGTGTGTGTATTTATATATAATTATATACAGTACACACACATATATTATGTAAACACAAACGTTTATTTTGGATGAAATTAATAGATTTGACAGCACTAATACACACACACACACACACACACACACACACACACACACACACACACACACACACACACACACACACACACACACACACACACACACACACACACACACACACACACACACACACAAACACACTACAGGACTGGAATAATTTGTTGTTTTATGTTTTTGAAAAAAAGTATTTTGTGCTCAGCAAGGCTGCATTTATTTGAGCAAAAATACAGTATAAACAGTAATATTGTGAAAAAAAATTTTTTACAATTGAAAATAACTTTTATATTTGAATTTATTTTAAATTGTAATTTATTCCTGTGATGGCAAAGCTGAAATTTTATTCCTGTGATGGCAACTTTTTTCTGAAGCTGATCCTTCAGAGATCATTCTAAAATGCTGAGTTGCTGCTCAAGAAACATTTCTTCTTATTATCAATGTTGAAAAACAGCTGTGCCCCTTAAATATATTTAAATAACAAACGGTTCTTTTGAAATGTTAATGATATTTCACAATATCACTGTTTTTACTGCATTTTTTATCAATGCATTTTGATAAATGCAGCCATGACTATTAAAAGCATAAAAAAATCTCACGGACCACAATCTTTTGAGCGATAGTGTTAAACAAAGAAGAATATATAAGACAAAGGGTGAAACTGCTATTTAGAGACATTTTCAAGTTCATACTATGAATTCATTAAGATGATGCCAGCACTGCTGCCGTGTGTAGAAGAGGACACCTGTAGTAACGGTTTGCCGGTGTGTTTGTGTGCCGCTCCTCAGGGTAAGGTGGCGCAGACGGCGTGTATGTCTGCCTGTAAACACCTGGCCACATCGCTGATGCAGATGCTGCTGGATACTGAACTCAAACAGATCAGCATGGGAGCCGTTCAGCAGTTCAACCTGGACGTCATACAGTGTGAACGTGAGTAGCTAATAATTGCTTATTTACAATGGCAGCACCACTTTCAACAGTTTTCAACAGTTCGCCCAATAGTGAGCTTCTGTCATAATAAATCTTCCTCTCTCCGACCCCCTACAAAATATGTCCATTCTGAAAGTGAAAGTTTACGCATAAACCATTTTCAGAGCAGAGTGTGGCTAATGCACCAACAGGCTGGCATGTTAGTTTCTTGCTCTGCGAAGCGCAGCATGGCGGTAGATGCACTCATGCAGCAGATATTATTGATGATATCAGCTGTTCTCAGAAGCAGTTATCTTTTTTTTTCTATCTTTCAAAGAACATTCCTGATTACCCGCACTCCACCTGCTCTTGGAAATCCACACCTGTTCTGATATGAACTGATATGGAAGAGTTTAGTGCAACATTAATCACTTATCCATTTGAACATTCATTCTTCTGCTGTATTTGCATGCAATACCCAGCCATATTAGGAATAGTTCACCCGAAAAGAAAATTAATTTACGTCTTAATGCTGTTTTTCAAAGCCATATGACAAGGCTGTCTGTGGAACACAAAATGAGATGTTTTCTGAAAGAAATTAATGCTTTAATTCGGCAAGGATTATTACACACATGAAATATGTTGTTACAAATAATTTCTTTTTCAATTAAATGCTGTTCTTTTGAAGTTTCTATTAATCAAAGAATCCTAAAAAACTTTAGCACTATTTCCACAAAAATATGAATCAGCGCAACACTGATAATAAGAAATGTTTATTGAGCAGCAAATCAGCTTATTAGAATGATTTCTGAAAGGTCATGTGACACTGAAGACTTTGCATCACAGGAATAAATGGCATGCAAATTATATGTAAAATATAATGCAAAAATATATAATACCTCGCACACCAAAACCTGTAGCAGGTCCGTCGATTAAATGTAACGTATGTATGTAACGTAAACCAAGGCATGAAAGAAAAAAAATCTTGCACACCACTCAAACTTTCTGAATCACTACATGGAAACAATTGATTCAGAATTTTTGTATAAAATAGAAAATGTTTATTTCACAATATAACTGTTTTTTGATCAAATAAATGCAGTCTTGGTGAGCATACAACCAAGATATGTATTACAAATATTTACAATTTTGGGTCAATTTTAAGTCCACTCGACCACTAGTGGAATTGACCTTAAAATAACACTGTCCCAAGTCCAAAGTCTTTATGGTATTCTCTATTTTTTTGTGAAATGCAGAACCTGATCTTGTTGAGGTTTCATCTCTGATATCTCCCTGGGGAAGCACATAAGCCCCTTTAGTTCTGAATGGCACAATAGAGATGTCAGAGCAAAGTGTTCATCAATAATGTTAATATGTAGACAGCTCTTTGGTTCTGGCATCGCATCTTCTGCTCCTCGACCATTTAAGGTTTCAGTCACGCTACATCACTGTCAGCAGAAGTGAAAAGGCTGTGTGTGCGTGCTCGTACCTGTGGCCCCGGGTCACACATGTCTCGGGGTGAAGTAGAGTTTGTGACGGTTCAACTGCACAGGTACGGCAGGGATTGCCTGCCTCTTCTCTTAGGTTTGAATGGTTTTCGTCCCATTAGCGGCAGTTCATCTTACGTTAACACAGAGTTAAGATACTTTTCCCATGTTGTGAGTGTACTGTCTGATTTGTTTGAATTTTGATTTCACTATATAGTGGCTCAGTGGATAGTTGACAGGAAAGTTGAGGAACAGGTAGGTGACAGGAGTTTTGGGATATGACTCAAACCTGGGTCCTCTTGAGCATGGTTTTGCATCATGTATACTTGGACAGAGAGATGGAGACTGCAGCTCAACTACTGAAAAAACTCACTATAGCTCAATTATAAGTGCATATGAACACATAATGACTGACAATTGATTAAATTCAGGGCTCATGGTTGGTCTGTTTGTATGTTATCTTAAAAAAATCTCTGAGGAAATTATCTATGCTGGCTGTGTACCTGTTCTGATCACTGTCTGAACTGTTCTTCTCATAATTTGTCACACTTTATTGCAAAGATCTCTGGAATACTTGATTCAGATTGTTGATCCAGCATTCAGTGGTCAGAGATTCTTGCAGAAATCCTTGCCTAATCTGAATAATTTACAGATTTCCAACGTCAGACAATTGTTGAAACATTCACTGATGCTCCAGAAGGAAACACGATGCATTAAGAGCTGGGGGTGAAAACTTTTGAGCAGGATGAAAATGTCCAAATGTTTCTTATTTTGTTTAAATATCTTCTTCTTTTTTTTTTTTTTGTACTGCCCTTCAGAAGCAACAGAAGTTCGTTTTCAACAATACGTTTTCAACCCCCAGGTCTAAATGCATCGTGTTTCCTTCTGGAGCATCAGTGAATGTTTCAACCTTTTTTAGTAGTTGTGTGTGAGTCCCTCAATTGTCCTCAATGTGAAAAGATGGATCTCAAATTCATATAGTCCCTGCTGGAGAGGGTTCCAATATGCAAAAGATGCTGGAAAACTGAAGAATGTGCAGGACCTGGAGGATTTTTCTGAAGAGCATTGGGCCGTTTAACTGCTCAAGACAAACAAGGGACTCAAGAACAACCATCACAAAACAAAAAAACAGCCGTGGGTCATCCAGGGAACGACACAGTATTGAAAATCAATAGTTCATAAACTTTTGAACGGTGTTATTTTAATAAATTCAGCAATTTTTTTGTCTATATGTAAACATTTTTTATGTAAAATATCTTATTCAGGACAGTACTAAATACAAAATGATATGTATTTTGTATGATCTCTTTTATTTAGTTAAAATTATTCACATTTTCACAGATTCTGCAAGTGGTTCACATACTTTTTCTTGCCACTGTATGCTTTTGTGATATAGCGATTGAGACCCTAAACACATTGCTAAATACAAGATTAGTTTACCCTTGTGCGCCGCTGAGGAAATCAAGTGATGTCGTCATCTGCTCTTTGTTGTACGAGTGCCTAAGACTCTCTTGTTTTTAGCAGTATTTTGTTTTGCTGCCATCAGCCTCCTTTGAAACAAACTTCTTTGTCTTGTAGTTAAAAACATCCACATGCATAGAAGTAGAGGCGGCACAATTACAACGACCGTTCTATAATCCCACCCACTTTAAAGCGGTGCTAACTGCAGTGGAAATCCCAACCGAGCCAAAGCGAGCGGAGCGTGCCGAACCAAGTCGTACCACGCAGTGGATAAGCGAAGCGAGCTAAGCCGAGCCGTACCATACCAAGCCATACCAAGCGTTACCATGCAGTGGAAACCTGCTATTAGATGGTCTGTTCATTATATTTGATCATCTGTTTTTGGAAAACCATGGATGGATGGATGGATGGATGGATAGACAGATAGATAGATAGATAGATAGATAGATAGATAGATAGATAGATAGATAGATAGATAGATAGATAGATAGATAGATAGATAGATAGATAGATAGATAGATAGATAGATAGATAGATAGATAGATAGATAGATAGATAGATAGATAGATAGATAGATAGATAGATAGATAGATAGATAGATAGATAGATAGATAGATTTTCGAAAAATCATTGATCATCATTCGATCATCTGGCTTTGGAAAACCTTAGGTCTGATCAGTTACAAACAGATACAGCAACTCAAGTCTGAGAACAAGAACAGTCTGAATGTCTGAGTTTGGTGGATTTTTGGACGCTTTAGGATGAGTTAGTCTCAGAAATAATAATAACAATAATAAGATGATGATGACGACGACATTTAAATAGTAGATCAGTATGTTGGCTTTCTTTAGTCACATGATTAACATTTTAGAGTAATAATAATGCTTTGTAAACATTGTTTAAGAGTTTGATTTGATGTCTTTATATGATGCACTCCAACAAATTGTTTAAATAACCCATATTAATGTGAACTATTTTCCTATTCCTTTTGCAGTGTTTGCCAGTTCAGAGCCCGTGCCAGGATTCCAGGGGGACACGCTGCAGTTGGCCTTCATTGACCTCCGACAGGTATAGACCTCTCTGCAGACATGACTATTCTTGATCCACAGTCACAAACTTGTGAGTGGAGCTGAGGGCAAGGGTGGAGAACATACAGCATTAACAGGCACTAATGGATTATCCCTACCTGAACACTCTTACCTTCAGGAGGGGAAATCACTTAGTCGCAGTGGGGTTCATTTAGCTTTTTCTTCGTTTGCTTCTGTTTTTTGGGCTGCTTGGAGTTTGAACTTTTAATCTGGGCCTGAGGTGCTTAAGGTATAAACGGAGGTCATGTCAAGGTTTCTTCTACAAAGCTATGTCATATGAGGATGTATTATTAGGGTGTGGCGTTACTAATTGCAAAATCCCTGTTTTCTAATACCTCTTTTGATGTAACACAGCTTCTGAAACCTAAATGCCAGTGTCCCCAAATCACATGCACAGTAGTCAAGAACATCCTGACATGTTTTCTATTTGGATTTTATTTTCTCTATTTATTTAACAAAAATTTATTTCACATCCTACAAAAAAAATAGCAAATTGAAGGCTATGAAAACATAGTGAATTAATCCCTTCAGTTTCAATCCTGACTGTGAATCACAAATACCACCTGTTCATGGGAAATGAAGAAACGCGCAGAAACACCAGCCCTGGCTTTATCTGCATGCCACGCTTCAGTCAGGGTGGCGTCTTTCAGCGTGTCACGACTGCGGCCACCCGCCAAGACCTCTCGATTACCATTAGCATGACGCCGCTTTGATCCTCGCCTGGTTTCTTGGAGGATTTGCTGACAGCTTCTCTCAAGTGCACTCAGCGAGCTCTGGCTCCAATTCGGACGGAGCGAGCTCGGACAGGGTCAGAGATAAGGAGAGCGGAGCTGGCGATCAGAATTTACCTATTCACCCCAACCCCCAACGTAGATAACCTTCCCATCACGCATTATGACGCAGATCTGCCCTAGAGCTCTTATCGCAGGCTGACGTGGAGTAGATTCCGAGCTAACGTTTTTTTCCTTTTGAGCATGTGCCGACACCCGAATAGAGAGGTCACAGTGTCCCTGCCAATCACGCAGCGGCTAATGGAGACTCTTGTTTACTCTGTCGTGTTTTAAACATTTCCTTAAGCCCTTGTTGTCTGTAAGGTGATACTGTGAAGGGTTGCAGATGCTTGTACTAATACTGGTAAAAATTCTCTTGTTCACATCACATAACAGAGAGCAAAATGTCTTAAGGCACATTTTTGAACATGCCTAGTTTACCGTGTTCTTCACTTTCACCAGTGTCACGAATAAGTAACTAAAAGTAGCGACGCTGCTCCTTTTTTCAGTAGTGTAACAATAGAGCAGTTGTTCTATTAGTCCAGCTTTTCCAGTATCTAGGTACTTTTTGAAACAATTAGCAATTAAAACACAACATTGAATCAAACATCACTGTAATAATAAATGCCCCCTTAAGTATCTTCAACTAAAACATTCAAAGTGACACAACAAAGTGCACTTTTCTGTAGAGCACTCACTGTGAACTGTGTCAGGTCATGTTGGGCTTGTGAAACTGTAGCCGTGAGACCTCTTAAAAGTACAGAGCTGCCCTATGGGAGAAATGCACTTTACTGGGATTATAATCAGGGCTTGACATTAACTTTTTTGCTCACCAGCCTCTGTGGCTAATGGTTTTTCCAAAGTTACTAGCCACTCAGCATGTCACACTGTGGGAAAACTGCCATATAAATATTTTTAATAATATCCCATAATTTGGCAGCAGGTATATTAAGCTGCTGTCACTGTAAGACCTGATGCACGGATCCATTATACTGTTACACATGCATTTTCTTTCTCAACTGTTTCGTTACGTTCTCAACGTTCACTTAAATCATAACTGACTGGGTTTACGCCAATACTGGAATTTTTACATTTTTTTTGTGTGTATTTGACTGTTTAAGCAGTGAAAAAGAACTCTGAGGTGGCTTTATGTGCGTGCGCTTTGGGTGTGTGCACAAAATCTGTGGGAATGAGTAAAATTATGTGCAATACATGCAATCACATGCCAAAATTCAAGCCCTGCAACACCAACAATATAGACTAGAGCTGGGTAAAAAATATTGATTTCTCGATTTTAATCGATTCTCACTTTTACAAAACAATATCGATTCTTAAATCCCAAGAATCGATTAGTCATCCTGTTTTCAGTTAATGAATGAAATAAACATTGTAGCGCACCTCCCATCCAATAAATCACAATAATCTTTGTGCTTTATTACTATTGATATGAAACAAAGTCTCAGATTTCAGATTACGCCTATTTTTTACAAAATTCAAAAGCATAAATACCGCTCTGCCGCAGCGGTGCGAGGTCGCTCTGGCGCAGCTCAGGTCAAGAGAACCGGCAGCACGGAGCGCACATGAACGGATCTTCTCTTCCGCCTTAATACCAGTTACAGCGCGAAATAAACATGAATAAGCATCTGAAAAAGTGTGTTAAAAGATACAGGACAACTTACTGAAATCCGTATCATGTCACGTAGAATAGCTCAAGTGTTTTAACCGCAGAAAGACATAAGTAAAATGGCTAGTAAACAATGGCATGTAACGTCATTTACCTCAGAAAAACCATATCCAGTGTCCATAAACTCGTTAGTCAGCTAGAAAAATTGACTCTAGAGAGGAGCATTTTGCTAATTATATGCACCACATTACAGAGGCTATTGAATTGCCATTTTTAATGTTCTTCAATATTTAATGCATGTAGCCTATGAATAAATCTGGCAAGTTTTTATGACAGCCAAATGTTTATATTTAAAAAAACTAATTGGAGTAGAAATATGATTATGTAAATGTAAAGGTAATATTATAACTTTATTATTATAAAAAACTAAAATCATTTGGTGTAATTTAAGTGTTTGTATACAAATCAGTAAATTTTTACCTTCAATATTAGCAGGCTAATGTAGTATCAACTGACTCCCATAGTTTACAACATTAGTTCAGAAATTTGTTTTCCTTGAGAAAATTGGCCATGTTTTATACCTGATATAGATCTAAAATAATCGATATTGAATTGAATTGAATTGAATTGAATTGAATTGAATTGAATTGAATTGAATTGAATCGAATCGAATTGAAAGCTTGTGAATCTAAATCGAATCAAATTGTGAAATTTGTGTCAATACCCAGCCCTAATATAGACTAGGTAAACCCAGCCCGATCTGCCGGCTATTTGATTTCGCCCTGCAGCTCAAGCTGGAAACCTGTACATATTTCTATCCTGCTTCTGTTACAAATTTGCAGGGACCAATCACAAACCGGCTTATCCACCTGGCGCGCTATTGGCGGGTTTAACACAATGACGCATAGAGAAGCGATGGATTGTTGGTCTGATTGGTTGAAGGACTATCCAATTGCATACAGAGTCATTTGAACTATGCCCGTTGATCACACCTCTTGTGCTGTAGAAAATACAGAGCAGACTCCCCAGACCAATGTTCAATCTTAAAAGATCTAGAAAATGAGTATTGGGAGCGTTTCAGATATTTCAATATTGATATGTATCGAAAAATCTATATTTTTGACATTACATTGCACTTAATTTCAGATGCTTTTTTAAAAGACTACAATTGAAAAATGTATATATTTATATAGGCCTATAAAATTCAACTTGCCAAAGAAAATCCAACCGGATTTGACCTGATTATAATGATACTAAAGTTCACACAATCAATGTATAGAATGATTTGATTAGTGGTCTAGAAATAGTGCAGATTAATAGATTTTGATTTTATTCTTTTAAATATTTGTTTATTTTTTTCAGCTTGAAATTAGATTCTGCATCCCATTTTTTCAGTGTGGTCACGGACTTTAAGATTCCACTGTTTATCGAATAATCTCAAATGGCTGAAAAAACATCAAGATCTAATTCATAACATCCAAGCTAGTCAGTGGTTTGAGACCCAGTGAATGCTTTTATCCAAAGAGACGTATAAGTCTCTTTGGATAAAAGCGTCTACGGAAGTATACATTTAATTGATTTAGCTATATCGCCCAGCCCAGGGTCTGCAAATATTGACATTTACAAGCACAGTCTTGTTGCCCATGATGCTCCGCAGGGTCTTGGTGTGTTTAGCAGCAATATTGTCACAGCCCAGCAGGAGCAGCAAACAGCACTAAATAACGGTCCGAAAAACAGACCTCCTCAATACGGACCACATAGTAGGTGTGAAGTGCTATTAGCCCCCTGAACCCTCCTCTCCCAGCCCTCCATAATGAACGAGCCATCCAGCAATTGTCCCCCATTGATTGATATTGATTTGCATACATAGAGGTGAGTGATCTGGCCCTTCTCCAGCAAATTAAGTTCAATGTGTCCAGAGCCTTGCTTTGAATCAGAGTTGCAAAGTGGCAGGGAGCCCACTGACCAGAGCACCGTGGAGCCAGGATTAGCTCCTCTTTGGGTTATCTAGAGGTCACGGAGGGATTTCTCTTCCTTTTGCATTTAAAGTGCTCCCAGCTCCCCAATAAGTGCCCTAGTACTAACCCCCACCATTAGTGTATGACCTCACACACTTCTCTTTGGACAACTTCTGACTTATTTTCTACACTTAACTAAAAAAAAATAAGAAAACTTTAACAAGTCCTTCTAGTATAGCCGTACATGTGTATTTTTTTTAGCTGTAATATATTTACTGATTTTTAAAAGTAAATGTAACAACTTTATATATTGTTAGGAATATTCCAGGATGAACACTTACTGGACTGAAGCAACTTTAGGTTTATGTACATCAATAAATACATAATTTTAATGATACATACATCAGGCTTTTGAAGCTATGTGTATTTGTTCATCTCTTAATCAACACTGTATTGTATTGCATTGCATTATATGTTTAAAACTACAGAGCTTTGATCATAAAACTAAGCATTTAAATATCATCTTAATAAGACATTATTGGGAGAGTGACTGCTGATATTTATTTGCAATTTATGTAAGTAGTTGCTTTACTGTTATAAAGATTTCATTGATTTACAATACAAGCTATCAGGAGTCAGGACAGCTCTCATCTTTTTGGCTATTTAAATATCAACAACTGCACCAAATTGCATATTTTTGCTCAGTTTGGGCCTATGAAAAGTTTAGGTGTTTTTCTCCTTCATATTCTCACCCTATTATACTATATGATTCTGAAAGCCTGGTGTATCAAATGTAATACTTAAAAAAAAACAAAGTGTCTAATGGTTCAATAAACTGATCCATTTAAATCTGTTTTTTTATGTCAAGCTTTATAGGGTTAATCCAGTGAAATGTTAAGCAGTGATATTTTTGTAATAAAATTGTTTGTTCAAATTAATCAAATTAGGACAACATTTGGACAGTTTTTGAACAATACTTGAATATTTAAGGCAATAAAACCAATTTTGTTCGCAAAATGTTCAGAGTATTCTTGTTCAGAAACACAAAACAATAAACTAACTCAACTTAGTACAAGATACTTTAAAAAAAAACTGCACTTCTAATATTGTTAGTTTCTTGTGATCAGGGTTTTCACTAGCCTGACTTCGTCATACTCAGATTCTAGTCAGAATATGAGTCTGATACTGCTCCATTGGGCTGTGATTATGGGGCGTTTCAACCGAACCAGGAAATAAAATGCCTCTGCACTCAATTGGATAGACCTGCAACAACCAATAAGAGCAACGGAGTAAGTGGCGTATGTTGAGCAATGCATAGTAGTCAACAAAACTCAACTGCACGCACGCTGGAAGAAATAGAAGATGAAGATGAGTGTAAACGATCTTTGCCGGTGTTGTAAAAAGAATTTAAGGATCCACTGAGTACTTACTTTTGAGAGAAATAGTAAAGGTGAATGCATATACGAATAAGTTCTCCGTTTAGTAAACAAATTCAATCCAAGCGCTCTTTGGTGACGTGGATGATTACATTACTGTTGATCATCTGTCCATCATCGTATAAAGCCCGCCCTGACAATTTGATTGGTCTGAACAGCTCTGGTTTGAGCATAGTTGCTCCACAACGGATCAAGTCCAGACCGAACTTCCCGACCTCAAATGTTGTGGGCGGGGCTGAGTTCGGCTGGCATCCAGGCTATTTTTTCACATGGAAAAAGTCAAAATATCTGGTCTGGAAAAGTCATGCAAAAAAAAAATGCAAATGAATATACATTTTAATCTATGTCACTATTTTCTCTTCTCTGATATATTTCATTATTATTGAATTATGTATGTAATCTCTATACAAATCCTTGGAAATTCAGCCCTGATTATTAATATGCTAAATGAAAACAAATGCAAATTATATTTATTCATCTTCAGTATTGTTTTACAACCTATGCTAATTGTTCACACAAAGTTCTGATCTTGACACTGTTGTTGATTTTTGTTTTAATCATTGATTCATTTGGAACCTCTCTTTCCTGTGTTTAAGCTTCTAGATCTGTTTATGGTGTGGGATTGGTCCACGTACCTGGCAGACTACGGACAGCCCACCTCAAAGTACCTGCGGGTTAACCCCTCCACCGCACTAGCACTTTTGGAGAAGTACGTATTGTTTTTTACCCTTTCCTTCAACTCAGTGAAGAAGTGCTCAAATCAAACTCCTTTGAAATCAGTTCAACTTCATAAAGTGCTTAACAATAATGGTTATCATGCTGCCTTAGGGTGTGTTCACACTTGTGGTTTGCTTCTTTTGGTTATTTTGGTCCTGACCAAAAAAAATAAAAAGATCATAGCATGTGTAAGAATGGGCAAGGCTTGTCCGTCCCTTGTCCACGGACTTGAGAGGAGCGTGGAATTTTCTTTCTCAAAACACTGCCTGCTGCTGCTTCTGATTGCCTTAGTTGGAAAAGCTACCCATAACTGCTGATCCAGGAGCAGTTTCACCGCAATAATAGCATATTGGTGAAAGTTTTGGCAAACATTCCAGTGCGTATCTGTGTTTTCTCTCTGAAGAATGTCAAAGGTTTCTTTTAACTACATGTTTTTGCAGCGTTGAGCAGAGTAGCCAATCACAAATATATCTGTTGATTTCTTGAACTCAATGGCCAATCAGAGGTGTTTAAGTTAGCACTGAACAAGAAATGGCGTTTTAAGCCATGAGTGGATTCTGAGTTCTGCACACTCTTAAATCCTCTCATTATAACAAACTATGTAGACTTGTGTGCTTTCTGTCATGTCAATCCCAGCCATTTTATCGCTTTTCTTTTCAAATGAACAGTGGTTTGTGAACGTAGACGCTTTAATTACAAATAATTGATTGTGAGCATTTATGCTCAGATGTGTAGGTTGTGCGATGACTTGTAACTTTAAAATATACGACTTGTACTCATCAAGGTCAAAAATGACAGCATTGAAAATAAATGGGATGACATTTCGTGTAGTGGGAACTTTTGGTACTGCACCCAAACAAAATCTTACCGAAAGCTAATTTTTTGGGATATCAAGCTCAAATTTGGAACACAACTTCTTTAGATTTATGGCTTTGATTTTTTTCATTGTTTAAGAGTAAAACTTGTTCTGGAAAATATGTACTTCATATTAAAAACAAATAAAATTGTATTTTTGTGCATTTTTCATTACAATAAACATAAAATTCTATACCTTTTATAAGTTCTCTTTAAAAAAAAAAACGTTCTTTCACTTTAGCAATAATCTGCGATTATAAAAGTGTCGTCTTTAAAAAGAGACCAAACTTAAGTCTGTGCTACAAAGCTAAGTTTAAGTTGGAAATATAATTTTCAGGTCTATGCTCAAAAAGTGAATAAATAGATTATAACTATTGCATACATGTAATTTAGTGCCATAAATCCTCCTAAAAATACAAAATACGAAATTGAATATTGAACTAAAATATAGAACATTAATTTAATTGAAATAAAAAATCACCACCGCATGAAGAACACCATGAGGGTTCATCTCCTCAGCTTTACCCTGGAGTTGGTAAACCCTCTGCCAATGAAAATGATACATTTAGTTCTGGTTTGCTTAGCGTTCACACTGTCAATTTTAACACAGAACCTAAATATGAAAAACAAAATAATGGCTTTCCTGATGTATTTTGCTAAGGAACTTACCAAACATCCAAAATAATGCTGTGTGCTGAGCTAAATGGGCTCGTCCTTTTTAGAGTTGCTTCTTGAGACATCCTGTCCTGTTTTTGGTTAGTTTAGATGCCTTTGATCCATGTTGCGCTCATATTTCTGTCAAACCACATCGATTGAAACTGAAAAGGTGGGTCTTGGTCCACGTTATTTCACACCAGGGTTCAGATTGCAGCATTAACACTTATTAAAATGAACCGCACTAACAGAGCAATCACACCAGAGTTCGTTTTAATAGAACCAAACCTGCCAAGTGTGAACACACCCAGAAGGCAGCTGGCAGCTCAGTAGTTTTGGAACAGAACCTCAAACATCAGTGAACAAAAGATGGAGTGACCTGAACAATGGAGCTCTGCTTTGTCCTTTCAATCTAATATATAATCTTCGTCCTCTTTCTTTCTTTTTTTTTTTACTAACCAATGCCAGGGTCAACAGGGGGTACGTAGATCCAACATGGATTTCTCTCTCTCTCTCTTCATAGTAATGTGATGTGCTGCATGATTAGACTCTTACATTCTCAGATATGGATATTGTCATTCTTAGAAAACATTTTTTTCACCACCATTTATTCATCCCATACCCATTTCAGCATATATACTGTACAGAGGGGCTCAATAATAATATGAGTAATATCATGATACATAAGTCA
This sequence comes from Gobio gobio, assembly GCF_949357685.1. Classification (NCBI taxonomy): domain Eukaryota; kingdom Metazoa; phylum Chordata; class Actinopteri; order Cypriniformes; family Gobionidae; genus Gobio; species Gobio gobio. The sequence continues at coordinate 37,835,070 of NC_137113.1, forward strand.
TGCATCATCATATCTTAACTAAATCATTCCTAATGTACTGTTTTTATGTGCATTTAGAAGTCTTTACACTGAATTTTCAGCATTCGATGTATGATATATATCATGAAAATATGCAATTACACAAATATGCATTTGAATTTATTGTCATTTACATATGGCTTTATATATATGTGTGTGGAGAGATATATATATATATGTATACTATATTGCCAAAAGTATTGGGACACCCCTCCAAATCATTGAATTCAGGTGTTCCAATCACTTCCATAGCCACAGGTGTATAAAATCAGCGGGGTCAGCGCATGCTGAGGTGCACAGTGCGCAGAAGTCGCCAACTTTCTGCTGAGTCAATAGCTACAGACCTCCAAACTTCGTGTGGCCTTCAGATTAGCTCAAGAACCATGTGAGGAGAGCTTCATGGAATGGGTTTCCATGGGCGAGCAGCTGCATTCAAGCCTTACATCATCAAGTGCAATGCAAAGCGTTGGATGCAGTGGTGTAAAGCACACCACCACTGGACCCTAGAGCAGTGGAGACGTGTTCTCTGGAGTGACAAATCAAGCTTCTCTGTCTGGCAATCCGATGGACAAGTCTGGGTTTGGTGGTTGCCAGGAGAACGGTACTTGCCTGACTACATTGTGCCAAGTGTAAAGTTTGGTGGATGGGGGATTATGGTGTGGGGGTTGTGCTTGGCCCTTTACTTCCAATTAAAGGAAATCCTAATGCTTCAGCATACCAAGATATTTTGGACAATTTCATGCTCCCAACTTTGTGAGAACAGTGAATACGCACCAGTGCACAACGCAAGGTCCATAAAGACATGGATGAGCGAGTTTGGTGTGGAGGAACTTGACTGGCCTGCAACCTGACCTTAACCCGATAGAACACCTTTGGGATGAATTAAAGCAGAGATTGCGAGCCAGACCTTCTCGTCCAACATCAGTGCCTGACCTCACAAATGCGCTTCTAGAAGAATGGTCAACAATTCCCATAAACACACTCCTAAACCTTGTGGAAAGCCTTCCCAGAAGAGTTGAAGCTGTTATAGCTGCAAAGGGTGGGCCAGCTCCATATTAAACCTAAAGTTCATGTGCATGTAAAGGCAGGCGTCCCAAAACTTTTGGCAATATAGTGTATATTATGACATAAGACTTGAAACATAGAGTATGAATCATATGAGAAAAAATTTTATGTTTTTTTTCTTGTTTTTTTTTCTTGACAGACCCATTCCCCATTCACTTTCATTCTATGTTTCATTATATGCATACTTCATACGTTCGATTGCTGTTATAAACTGTAATATTGTCGTCTTGTATTGCTTTTCCAGGATGAAAGACACAAGTAAAAAGAACAACATCTTCTCCCAGTTCAGGAAGAACGACCGTGACAAGCAGAAATTGATCGAGACGGTGGTGAAGCAGCTGAGAAGTCTGGTGAATGGAATGTCCCAGCATTCCTAGAGTCGTTCACATGAACTCCAAACACTGGGCTGGGGTTGACAATGTAACTTATAAACTATATTTTACTTCTTGCTTTGACCCTTTTTTTCAAGTCGCTGTAAAGGTAACAACTCTCTAAGTACTGTGGTATATTTTGACTGCATCCTCCATGTCTTCTGCCAAAATATTCACCACTGTAGGCTAATAATGTAAATTGATGAAGAAGAAGAAGAAAAAAAACAGAAGTTATGCAGTAATTTTTTGTAATGTATTTTTAAAGGTTGAGAATTATGTTTTGTACGTTGTGAAAGTGCAATGACTGTAACACTACACTTGAGAGAGCGGAGGTGTGTATGTGACTGCTGATGCTGATGGTCATATTGCAACCTGTATGAAATTCTCCCTAGTGTAACAAGGATGAAGTTTTTATTGTAAATATTTTTAAATGTATTTAACACTGCTATGGAGTCATGCTTCCCATTGGTCTGCCTTGAGTTGAATTTGACTCAGATTAGGTAACTTATAAATGATAAAAAAAAACATTTGCATGAGAATGCTTAATTTTTTTTCTTTTTACGTTAGCAGACTTTGTTCAAACTTGTGCACAAAAAGCACTTCTTAATGTAAAAAAATCTAAAATTGTCAGCTACATTTCACTGAATGATGTACAAATGCGCCACAGAATTATATTTAATTTTTATTTTCTCAGGGTGAAATGAAAGCTTTGGGTTCAAATGCTTTAGAATCTCATTTTAAGGTGAAAATAAAGAAGCAATAATTGGTCCAGCTACAGACTCTGTGCAAAGTTGCATTGAAAAAAAAACATTCACATTAATTTCGATCATCACTTATGGTTTTATTTTATTTCTAACAGGCATTTTGCACTGAAAATTATTTAAGTTTTAACAAGCAACTGTATGCTTATGTATTTAAAGTACCATTGTATATACCACAATATTTTGTTAAAATTGGGGGGAAAAAATGGAATGTAAAGATAAAACATTTGTCATTAGCTCTGAGAGTGTTTCCATATTTTCATTTCCTGTTATCTCATGGCTGTAACAACACTAATATTGGTTTCACTTTAAAATAACTCTCATAATTTAAAGACAAAGCAGTAATTCCATAATATTCAAATATCAAAACGGATGAATCATGGTTTCAAGACATTACAAGTATTTGAATGTACGTTAACCAATGATCTGTTGAGCATTATATAATGTTTGTTAACATTATTAATGAAAGTTACTATAAAGTGTCGCCCTGATATTCAACATTTCAATAAGGCAGGCAGAATCACAATATCCATAAATCTCTCACTGGCATTACCTGGAGTTACACAAACTCAAGTGACTTCAGTTGTTTTCAAAGCCCACTCGTTTTTATTTGTGCTTTAATAAAATATTATCACAAAAATACATTTGATCTTTTTTCTTCTTCTTAATATCTTAACCACAGCTCTGTACAGAGCTATTTAAATATAAAGAGTTCATGTCAGATAAATGTGTGTGTTTGTATATGTATATACTATATTGCCAAAAGTATTGGGACAGCTCTCCAAATCACTGAAATCAGGTGTTCCAATCACTTCCATTAATAATAAATCAAGTCCCCTGATTTATTATTAATGTTGGAAACAGTTCAGTGCTGCTCAATATTTTTTTTTTATAACGTGATCCGTTTTTCAGGATTCTATGATGAATAAAAAAAATTTAAGAACATCATGTAGCCTATTTAAAATAAAAAATATTTTGTAAAAATATACACTAGCGTTCAAAGAATTGGGGTTAGTAATTGTTTTGTTCTTTCTTTTTTATGAAATAAATTAATACTTTTATTCTGCAAGGCTGTGTTAAATTGATTTTTAAAAAAAGTGATTGTCACAATTTATATTGATACTCAGTTATTATAAATCTAAATTAAGTCAGCATATTAGAATTATTTCTGAAGGATCATGCGACACTGACTACACACACACACCCTACAGATTGCACTAGGCAACAGATGCCCCAGTCGTTTTGTTTATTGCATCATTTACAAAAACAAGGAAAATACTTTTGACATCGATGTATAATGGAAGATCCCTCATCCTTCTCTGGCTCAAAAGCAGCTTTCTTGTGTTTTTGCTGATACAGCAGTAACACACAGCACTGGATCCTGAAGATGAGCCTTTGGGTCTCGGGGATTATGTCGTTGTTGGCGGTCGCGGTGCATGGCTTCAGTGCTGATGGCGGTGGTCCGATGTTGTGCCGAAATTCCCCGCCAAATTATTACCCCCTCGTTGAGACCGCTACCTGGTTGCCTAATCCTCCGAACCCTACCCCCGCACCTAATAGCCTACTAAACCTAACTACTGGGGACTGCATGGCGGGGGTCAGAATTCTACACAATACGGCAGCTCTGGGCCCTGCGCTGGTCCAGCACACGGACTCGAGTCGTCTGCCCCACCCCATGCAGGGGCTCTATGGGCCGGCCGCTCATTGGAGAAACGCTGCAGTGGCTCTTACTGGTAGCCTACATCAACATCTCTTGCAACTTTGCTTCAGAGGTGTACACCAGAAAGTAATAGCAGTGGTTTAAAACAATTGTTTCAATTTCACCAAATGTTTCATCTTCGTGCCCTTTTTTTTTTTTTTTTTTTTTTTTTTTTACAGATTTTCTTTTTTCATATCGGCCATGAAAGTCGCCACATAAGTGGCCTTCATCCTGTATGTTCTACTTTTTAAGTGTCTTTTATTTATATCCTATAAACTGTACCCTTGTCACTCGACTAGGCCTATTAGTAAAATATATTGAAAAAATTGTTTATACATTTTCGGTTTTTACACACATCATTAGACTATATAATTTATATCATGACCAACTAATCTGCTCCTATACGTTTTTTTTATTTTATTAAATCATAAAGTTACAATATATAAACAGACATTTGATAAAGTAGCCTAAAGATTGCTTCAAAAATACAATAATAAAGCCAGGGCAGATATCCAGGCTGTTGGATTTAACTGTACCGTAAGAAAATGTGTCAGGCACAAGAATAAGCCCAGCGACAGACCCAGTGGTCATCAGCTCAGCAGTGTTGCGTGTCACAGCCGAATCATTTAATGCTGGAGCATCCGTGACTGTGTTGTGAAGGAGGTGTGACTACAGGACTGTGCTAAAAAAAACTTTTGAGTTAAATGTATGTGTCTAAAGTCTGGTTAATTTTTACACATGGTAAAATGTAATTTGCCATGCTTTTGTTTCATAATGATACCTTCATTTTGAACATAATGTTATTTGACAAATGAAGCAATTGACTTTAGTGGATATATGAAGTCAGTTCTTCTGAGGTTCACACAGGTGTGGATCAGAGGAACACATGTGTTCACTGTTGTTCATAGATTTTTTTATGTAGGCTAAATTATCAAATTGGTGTAAAAATGTTTACTGATTTTTAACGCAATATTGTACTAAATACATTTCGTTGTATTTGGAATGTCAGTATTTGAGAAATTACAGTTGTTTGATACCATGCCTACTGCAGATGCCTCTACAGAATGTTTTAACTCTGAATGAGTTTGTAGGTTTTTTCTGTCCTCAACATCAGTTTACATCCTATTTAGTCTTTTATTATTTCCACCAAATGACTTTCTTAAAACATAAAAGAAATGTGATGGGAACTTAAACTCAGCATGAAGTTGATGCAGTAGTCTTTTCTTTCCTATTGTGAAATATATATAAATGAAACTTGGCCTCTCGAACAAGAAAAAATATAGGATGGTACTAGATTTTGTCAATTGGGGATTGACTGGAAGGTTGTGGTTTGCTATTGGTCGATCTCATGTGAGTGACAGGTTGCCCCACCCTCATATCAGAGAAGATAAGATGATTATGTAAGAGGGAGGGTAGGTTATTTTGATAAAAGATTATGAAGACACATGAATTTGCAAGGATAAATCATGTATAATAAATTCTGCAATATTCCATTAAAATTATAAGAAATGTCCATTTTGATTTCATGGTGACTTGGTAACAGCTTAGCTACATAAAATATAGACATAATGGGACAAGACTTAACTTCAGAACACTGAAAATACAGGTAACTGTACAAACAGAGGTAAATATTAATAAATATAAGTTCATAAATAAAATATGGGTTGCACTTTATTTAAGAGTATGTGCACTTTCAATGTACTTACAGTTAACAACAAAAGTGTGTAAGGTAACTACATGGGTTAAGATAAGGTTTAGTGGTAGGTTCAGAATTAGTTATTATCCAGTTAGTGTCATTACTCCAATAAGTAGGCTACATAGTATGTTTATGCAAAACAGGACTGTAAAATAAAGTGCTACCAAAATATGTAAAAGTACAGAATTATAACATCAATATAGAAGGCGGTCAAGCTGAAAAAAAAAATCAAAATGAACTTCAAGTTGACACCTCCCTGAGCAATGGCTAACTTCAGCTCATTCAGCTCAGCACATTTTGTAAGTAAACAAGGTATAATAATTAAAGTTGAAGTGCCTAATTTAGTCAGAAGCATATTTCTAATGTTTTAATCTGCTATAGCATACTCTTTATACCCATTCTTTAAATTACAACGCAGTGATTGTTTTTTATTTTTTACAAAAGCAAGAGCCTTCAAAAGCCACTGCAGAACAGGAATCACATATAAGCCATTAGCGACACAGTTAAGAACGTTTTATATATTCTACCATCTAATCGTTTTGTTTTGTTTGGCAAGGAAAGAGCCTTTAATAGCAGCAGTATTTTTAAATGCAAATAAAAGACAGAACGAGGCTCCAGAGGCTGGAGGTTATAGCTTAAAGTCAGTCTTCAGTCTGACCCTTTAGTGAACTGTTTGGCTGTGCTCTCGTGACCCCCTCCTGCGGTGCTCACGGTTCAAACTGCGTTCGCGGGTCTATATGTCATGTAAACTCATAAATCAAAGACAAATTCACTACCTATAGCTGTGCCACGTGTCACTAATGTGAGTCATTTTATGCGAGTAAACAACAACCAGTAGCTCCAGCAGGCTGGGTAGGCTACACGTCGTCCAAAGAAATGCGCGTTGTATCGTTTATTTGAATATCATTTTGATCTTGCTGACAATGAATCATTTTGCATGATCATATGGTAGGCTGTGTTGAGTAATTTCCATACGTGGTAATCGAAAAAGATTCATTTTCATAGTGGTGCGACTTATAGGGAATGTGATGGGGGGAATCTGACGCCCATAATTAAGGCTTGGTTCTACAACATTGGTTCCAACATTTTCATATATTTTTAGTCAGCACAAAAGTTAAATTACAAGTCAGGGCGCACTAGGTAGGAGGCTTTCCCTCGTTCGCCTGAGGAGGGAACAATAACAACACTTCCGAACTGTGTCGAACAAAACTCAGATACTTCTTTATTTGACTCTTTAGTAGACATATCACGTTTGCCACAAAAGTGTTTTGTTTAAAACATGTTTCATGCGGTTGGCGTTTAACAAAATACGATTCGTTAATGCGCGTGACGCCCCGAAAATTGCTGTCAGAAATTCATTTACAGGATTCTACCGCTTCTTAAAGTCATTATAATTCGCAGACCACTTTACACCACCATTTTTTAAACAGCTTATTCCTTGTATAGCTAAATATAGGCGGCGGACCTCTGTTATGGGGGTGAAACTGTGATAAAGGCGACGATCAACATCCAAGGCTCCAATTAAAACTCTCTCTCTCGCACACCAGTGAAAGGCTGTTTATCTCTTGACCCAATTAGAACATTACTGTAAGTGGCTTTAATGATGCTCTTGATTTGATTTTTGTGATGGACAGCGCAGAATAGATGGCAGTGTGGATAATTACTGCTGCTCAGGCTGCGAATCTCGTTATTTGATGGACAGTGAACTTGGCGAGCTTTGCGCCCAGAGTTCACAGAGATGTCAGGGTCCGCGCTGCAGGGTCACCAGCGGGTCACCAGCGCCCGGGAACGAGCACTGAGATCAACACAAACTCAAGCTTTGGAGATTACAGATCATACGAGACGCGTTTTGATAGCGATGACTCATAATATTACTCTCACTATCGCTGAATAAACATCAAAAGGTGAAATAAATAGAGGGGGGAGGGGGGATAGCGTTGAGGCAACTCCCACTGGGGTCTTTTTAGTAATGAAAACTTTTACTGTTTGATTTAGCTTCAGTTTATATCAATGCAAAATGAAAGTGGTTTTTTTTTTTTTTTTTTTTGACTAAAATCATGCATAGCCTATATTTGGCACGTAATATTCAGCTCAGTTAGTTGGAATTTAATCTTTATTGTCAGGACTATTAGTTTATAATAGTATATAATCCCAAAGTTTTTACAGCTATCATCACATGTATTTGAGTTTTTGGATAGCTCAATGAAACCAATTGCAGCCACACACACACACACAAAGCTTTTTTCATGGGCGACAGGAGTCCCCATGAGTGTGTGCATTCAGGTTGAAGTCCCCACTGGGAACACACACACACACACACACACACACACACACACACACACACACACACACACACACACACACACACACACACACACACACACACACACACACACACACACACACACACACACACAATCTTTTATGGGGACATTCCATAGTCATAATGATTTTGTTACTGGTACAAACTCTATATTCTATCCCCTAAACCTACCCATCACAGAACACTTTCTGCATTTTTACATATTCAAAAAAACATAACTTACTATGATTTATAAGCTGTTTTTCTCATGGAGATCAAAAACATTTATCAGGATCACACACACACATGCATACTTTTATGGATCTATAACATATATCACATCTTCAAAATCCATTTTCATTTATAGTTGACAGTTAATATTTAAAGAACTCTTTTTAGATTCTTCAAACTCAACAGTAGAGTTTGGTCACAAATGTTACCGGTGGATTAAATGGGATAAAGCGCAGCACTGCAGAGTAGAATAATATCACATTTTACATATAGAATATAATTGAAAGAAGAATTTATACAAGCTTTCTTTAGTGAACTATCCTTGAACTTCAGGTTGCATTGCTCTTGGCTCCGGTTGAAAGAGTTTATTAGGTTCGTCAAAGCATTTCACACACTGCTACGACTCTTACGAGGGAAAACAGGACTCATAATTGCACAAATTCACAAATAAGGCCAAGTTTGAAGGTTCTCTTAGGGCATTTGGCACGGCCGGGTCATGTCGAAGAATAAATATGGCAACGGTCGTGTAATGGGGTAACATATGAATGAGTTGCTTACACAGACACATACCTAAAATACCCGCAAACATAGATATGTCACGCGTGAGTTTTCCCCATCCCATCACACAGGATGAAAGGTGAAATGCAGGGCAAACGCACATCAAAGAATGAAGAGAGGGGAAAATTTGGAGCCATCCTGTCTCTTTAATTGACTGCCTTCCCAGCTTGTTTTTTTCCACGTTATGGCTGTCGTAAAAACAGTAATTCAGACTGCTGTGGGTGTTTGCTCTTCATGTACCGGTAACCTTGCTCTGCTCCGTCACTTTTTAAGCTGACCTGGGTTTGAACCCGCAGCGAGACAATGATCATATTTATGATATTACTGCACACTCTGCTCCGCATTACATCTATGGCACAGTTCCAGGTTAAAGTCTAATATGAGATCAGACCCAGTATACCACAGTCCTGACGACACATGTGTCGTAACTTATTTCAAACACTGATCTCAGTGATGTCTAGTTAGAAATATATAAAATTAGACTGCACTGTATATTGATATAGTAATCAGATCCAGCAGCAAAGACCCAACTCAACTCTGTATCAGTGTTTTTTGTCTATATTAATAGAAACAGAGCATAGTTAGAGATGTCACTATTATAAATAATCTTAAATGTTTTAACATTTTTAAAACATATTTTATTTTCAGTGATAAATGAAATGTTTTAATATTTAAAATAATACAATTTAAGATAAAATATTGCAATTGAACTGCACAGGTAAGCTGTCTGACCTGTGTAATGGCCTGTGTAAAGGACCCCCGCGCCAAAGGAGGACAAAAAGAGGGACATTTAAGGGATTTAAAATGTAAACGTAGAGCTTCACAGTTTAAGCTCCTCAATTAAATCCTCTGCGGCATTTCTGATGGCACACAAGCCCAGAGTAATGAGTGTAAACGACGGGAATATTGGCAACAAAAGAGCCTCGGATGCTTCCTTTTGTGTCGGGGGAATTAACACCTTTTCAAAGTGAAATCTCAGGATTGTCTGCCTTCTACAGGAGGTGGTATTAAAATGCGCCTATAACAAATGGCTCAGAGTTTGGAGCAGCTTCTGCCCTGTGGGCGGGGCGAGATGACACCACAATTAAAGATGAACTTTGTGTGAACTAATTTATCTGAGGAAGGTAACAGGAGGAGACCTGCGCGCAATGGATATATAAGGGCGCACAGGCGAGAACGCTCTCATTCTGCGCGTAAAGACGCGTCTCCTCTCCAGAAGCTCTCTCGTTACGCGCTTCAAGCATGGGGCTCTACATTCTCATAGTCACCTTCCTCTGCACCATCGTGCTTCCCGTTTTGCTCTTTCTCGCCGCGGTTAAGTTGTGGGAGATGTTATTGATTCGACGGGTCGATCCGAGCTGCGGTAGTCCACTCCCGCCAGGTACGATGGGCTTACCCTTCATTGGAGAAACGCTCCAGCTGATCCTCCAGGTACGCGTGCACTTTTATTGCAATTTGCTCAGCTGATTGTACTTATTTGTAAATGCGATGCTCGCAAATGTTTTGCTGTGTGAATATCGGATACATGTGGAACAAAACATGCGTTCGGAATCTTTGTCTAAATAACACGTTGTCCTTTTACACAGAGAAGGAAGTTCCTCCGGATGAAACGCCAGAAATACGGATGCATCTACAAAACGCACCTCTTTGGGAACCCGACTGTCAGGGTGATGGGAGCTGATAACGTGAGGCAGATTCTCCTGGGCGAACACAAGCTGGTCTCCGTTCAGTGGCCAGCATCAGTGAGAACTATACTGGGCTCTGACACCCTCTCCAATGTGCATGGCGCTCAACACAAAAACAAGAAAAAGGTAAGGATGCTAATCAATACTTTTGTATATTAAGTTGCATTAATATTGAGGACATTCTGAGAGACTATTTGAAAGGTTTTGAGATATTCAATGCTCCTTGATTAAATATGCAATAATCCTCAAATGGTTCCTCAATTATTTTTTCAATGTAAATCTTAAAGCTCAACTTCAGTCTTTGCATTGAAATGAAAAAGTGATGCATTGATTTTTAATGTTCTGTTCAGGCCATTATGAGAGCGTTCTCAAGAGATGCTCTAGAGCACTACATCCCAGTGATCCAGCAGGAGGTGAAGAGTGCCATACAAGACTGGCTGCAAAGAGATGCGTGTGTGCTGGTTTACCCGGAGATGAAGCGGCTCATGTTCCGTATAGCCATGAGAATCCTGCTTGGTTTTGAGCCGGAGCAAATCAAGACGGACGAGCAGGAACTGGTGGAAGCTTTCGAGGAAATGATCAAAAACTTATTCTCCTTGCCTATTGATGTTCCCTTCAGTGGCCTGTACAGGGTAAGCTATTGTAGGATGACAGTCTGAAGATGCCTTTTTTTGGTACGTTAAATAAATCTCACGTAATAACAATCTGTAATTTGTTCGGCAGGGTCTGAGAGCACGCAATTTCATTCACTCTAAAATCGAGGAGAACATCAGGAAGAAAATTCAAGATGATGACAACGAAAATGAGCAAAAACACAAAGATGCTCTTCAGCTGTTGATTGAGAACAGCAGGAGAAGTGAAGAGCCGTTCAGTCTGCAGGTAATTATTTCCTATTAGACTTATCTGATATTGTTTTACGCCCAAAAGTGAGGTGGGATCCAGTCTGCAAATAGCATTAACAAAGTGTTTCTTCTTCCTCAGGCAATGAAAGAAGCCGCTACTGAGCTTCTGTTTGGAGGTCACGAGACCACCGCCAGCACGGCAACTTCGCTGGTGATGTTCTTGGGTCTGAATTCAGAGGTGGTGCAGAAAGTTAGAGAGGAGATTCAGGAGAAGGTATGATGCAAAAAGTTTAGCATTGAGTTCTTCTCAATCTGATTGCATTGCGTAACCAATGAGTGGGCTAATGTGCTTTTTTTTTTAAATCCGCAGGTTGAATTGGGCATCTACTCACCAGGAAAGACCTTAAGTATGGAGCTTTTGGAACAACTAAAGTACACCGGATGTGTGATTAAAGAAACCCTCAGAATCAACCCTCCTGTACCTGGAGGCTTCAGAGTGGCACTCAAAACCTTTGAATTGAACGTGAGTTAAACTTCAGGGCTGATCATTAATATTATAGCCGAAGGCTCTATTATAATTTAACACTGAATTCTTTGATTTTTTCTCCTCAGGGTTACCAGATACCTAAAGGATGGAATGTCATTTACAGCATTTGTGACACGCATGACGTTGCAGAGGTGTTTCCTAACAAAGACGAGTTCCAGCCAGAGAGATTCATGAGCAAAGGCTTGGAGGACGGCTCTAGGTTTAACTACATCCCCTTCGGAGGCGGTTCCCGGATGTGTGTGGGCAAAGAATTCGCCAAAGTGTTACTCAAGATCTTTTTAGTTGAGCTAACGCAGCAATGCAACTGGATTCTTTCCAACGGACCCCCGACAATGAAAACGGGCCCAACAGTGTACCCAGTGGACAATCTCCCCACCAAGTTCAGTAGTTACGTCAGAAATTAGTCTGTAAATGAACTAACATTGTACATATGTTTTTTTTAGATGAGCTGTGATGTATTGGATATTTTATATTTTGTTTATATATATATATATATATAAAAGATGTGTATATAAGTCTATACAAGAAAGCAAAAAACGAGGGCACTACTTTTTCATGGATCACTGTAATTCTACAAAGTGTCTGTGATTGTATATTTATAATGTAGTTGTGTTATATAGCTTTTGTACTGTATGCAACTTATTTAACTTGCTCTTTATCATATGGGTTTTATTTAATAAAACAAGTTGTTTCAAAATACGTTTTTCGTGTTTTAAGAATTGATCCGCATGGAAGCATATGCAAATTTCAAGATTGAATGTTCTGGACCATTCCCTGATCCTTTCTCATGTAAAATAAAATGGAATCAGTATGTTATCTGAAAAGGCTTTAAATCTGCAAACATGAACGTTGAGATCTCAAACAACTAAAGCATTATGTAATGCAAAGTACCCGGAGCCCTGTTGTTTAAGAAACAGACCAAATGTGGGTGCAGATAAGGATGGTGGTTTTGAATAGAACACAAAGTAAAACTTCATCACAGTAAATAATCAGTGGCAATTAGATTAAACATCCAAACTGCTCCCTGTGTCTGGAAGTAGATGGATGTGGAACTATGCTATAACATGCCCTGTTTATAATTGTACTTAAAGTAAAGTCTACTGTATCATATTTGGTATGTGAATTTCTAAGGCCTTTAAATTATCAGCATGATCAACTTTTGCTGAAAAACCTGTTGTACACAATCGACTATATGCCTTATGTCGTCTGAATGATAGTTTATATATATATTTTTAGCAAGTAAACAGCCTTTTAGTATAATGTAAAAACATCCACCGTCAGCTCATTGTACACTTGTCTTTTTGCTGTGAAATCTTTACAGATTTTTATAAAAAGAATACCTTTTATGTTGTTAGTAATAATTAAATATGAACATTTACTGAAATCCATAAATCATGTTAAATTATGATTTTTTTGGCTTTTGAGGCATGTTTGTTCATATCTAAACCATTATTGTATTGTGGTGCTTTAATATGTTCCGCCTCCACAAAGATATCATTTAAATATCTTCTTAATAAGACATATTATTGGGAGATATAGAGTGACAACTGATATTTATATGCATTTTATGTAGGCTAAGTGGTCTGCTATACTTTTATAAAGATCTGATTGATTTACATTACAAGCTATCGGAATTTCATTTTATTTTTTGGTAATATAAAAACCAGCAACTGCACCAAATTGAATTTTTTTCTTAGTTTGGGCCTCTGAATATTTTTTTTCCCTCAAGTATGAGCTCCATATTCTCCTCATACTATATGAGCCATAAAACCTGATGTATCAAATATGATACCTTTTTTTCCTAATTTATTAAATATTTTGTCTAAAGGTTCAATAAACTGTTCCGTTTGAAACAAAATACAATTCTGACTATGATGTCAGGCTTTACAAGGTTAACTCTTAAACCACTTAAAAATGTTCTTGCCTTAACATTTTTACTATGTTTAGAAAAAAAGACTTGATTCTTTTATTTTATTTATTTATTTTTATTTAATTTAATTTAATTTAATTTAATTTAATTTTATTTTATTTTTGGTACTGTGTTTTTCTGTCCCTGCTTTTTTGAGTAATAATGTTTTTTTAAGTATACTGGCAAAGGACAAATGTTACAGTACAGTCATCATCATCGTGGTACAAGCTCGTTTCAAAAGCTCATTACGCTGCCGTCCGGTTGTTCTAACGACCCCCAAAGGCAAATTTTCACAAACGCATTACCCCCCGGAGGTGGCGCGTCTCCCAGCGCACAGGGGTCATGTGGAAGGGACGTGTCCTTGTGTGACACGGCAAGGGAGACAGAGAAGGCGGTGAGATGCTGGCAGATGCCTCTCTCAGCCATTTCTCGGCTTTTCTCTGCTGCTGATTTACACGCGTCCCGCCGCAGAGCTGACACCTTTATGTTCAGCCACCCTATCGCTGCAGGTCCAGGCCTTGGGAGAGATGCAGCTGAACTTTTCCTCCTATCACCTTGTAAAGAACGTCTGTCCGGCCTATTGTTTGACATCTAGGGGCGACAACAAAACTTTTTATTCCCAGAGCCATTTTTTCTCGAAATTTGTGAGTATATACAGAATTTATAGCAAGCAAATGAAAGAGGCCTGTTTTTATTCACTCCCCTGAACTGAACACAGTGTAAATCAGTGTAATTGCAGGGTGTTTTCCCTCACACACTGAACTGCTTGTTATTTAGCATAAGGGAAGGGGACAAAAGAAGCATTTTCAGCTGAGAAGTCTCTTTTTTTCTGCACAAAATGTAAGTGATGCCTGTGCAAAAGTCATGTTACTGCAGCCAGAGCTATTGCAATGCATTGGAATTAATATTCAGAAATATTGTTGATTTGACTGGAGTCACACTATTGGAAATTAACCCTAACATCGACATTGTTTCTGAACCAACATTAAACTGAGCTTAACAGCACTATTTCCTTCTATAGAGCTGCACGTGGCTAAATTAAACTTCCAATTTTACAACATTAACTGTTATTTTCCTGTTTATTAATGTGAATCTATTTTGACAATCTGTGCTGCAAGTGCTATATGAATAAATGTGACTTGACTTTTCTTATTAGCACAACAAGCTGCATTATTTGAGCCATCGTTCATGTCTGTTACATAAACTTAGGGTTGGTGGTTGATTCAAAAACATAATGTCATGTCAACATAAACTTGCTCCACAGGGGAAGTGTTAAAGATGTCTGCCTGATATCGCTCTCCAACACTGAAGTGAAAATGACTTTTTCATTAGCACGAGGGTCAATGAGAACGTTTCTAAAAGCATTTACACGTCTGCTGCCCTCTTGCCCTCCTGCTGAATCATATCAGACTTTTCCAGCTCTCAATCGGATTAACTATTAGCAGCCCATTGCTATTATTTATAATCAAGAGGGGGCTTTTCACGGGTCTCCAGGGTCAGGAAAAGTTCAGTCATTTACAAAAAGAGGCATGACCTCACAGAGACATTAATTTATCCATTTCTCGCGAACTGGAAGTTTTGCCGGTCTGTTTTAGTACTATTGATGGGGGAAATGAGTTTAAAATAGCATGCAAAGGCCAATTGTACAAGAAAGAGTGAAATAAGTATGTGACTTGCTTCATGTATGATGTACACATCATTCAGACATTCTTTTTTAGATCATTTGTGAACAGTTTTGCTCATTCATTGGGTTAGTGATTTGTGCAAACTTCTAACTGTAAATTTTAAACTTTAGTCAAGTAGTGTTTATTTATATAGCACGTTTTACAATACAGATGGTTGAAAGCAGCTTTACATTGATAAACAGGAAAATAACAATGTTAATATTGTAAAATCCACTCATTCAAAATCAGCTGTAAAGCAGCAGAATAAGATAGTAATGTCATTATTCCGTTCAATATCAGTGTCAATGTTGCAAAGTTAGAGTCATTCTGTCAGGACCACTATCGTCAAAGATGATCGATTGACTTTTTGCATACAGTTTGGATTGGTGGTATGGTTCTGTTCTTGGCTAGCCGGACAAGCCAGACCCACATTAAGATGTTGGGTCTGGGAACACACCATTGACAGGGCTCAATCCGAGGGGCGGGATAAAAGGTTGTCTTTCAAATTCCCTCTGCACGCAATAGGATAGCGCTACAACCAACCAAAGCAACGAAGAAGGTGAAGCGGAGCTAGTTGATGGATTAAACTTTCGCCGTATCCGGTCGGCAAAACTCTGAACACATATTCCTTCCTTAAGAATTACTTCAGTGCCGTTCTTTGTTCTTTCCTCAAAGGAAAGCTTAACTCCAAGTCTTCCAGAGTCGCGGCCAAAGCCGGTTCGAAAGACCGCTGTTCGCCAGCTTCTTTGTTTACGAGTAGAACGCGGAACTGCCGCAAATCTGCCGTCATTATGTTAACCCCACCCACCGACTCTATACACGATGTGATTAGCCTGACCAGAGTTTGGTTTTTCCAGCTCGCAAGCCAACGGAGAGTTGCTAGACGACCCTGGCTGCAAATTAGATTTGCTGCCGCTAGGGTGTGTCTAGATTTTTAAGCTAGTTCTGGGCAAGAACTCCCTGCACATCCATGCAGCCTAGCATGGATAAGAGCAGGGAGAGCAACAATAAGTAGGGTAAACAGAACAGAACCAACATAATGTATTGCAGATATCATTAATATTAAATGTACAAAATAATTCGGGAATTTAGGACGTTTTCACACCTGAAAGTCTGCACCAAGGTCCGAACCGAAGTTCATGTTTTGATTCATTTTATACATTCGGTTAGTTTTGGTTTGGTTTCACATTGCAATTATGTGAGCGCACTAAAGAACTTAACATGACGCACTTGCGTCCACTCATCATCCTCTATGTGGGCCGCTTCTTGACATTGATTGGTTTTTAAACGGACGTGCGTCTGACGTCAGCGTCTTTGACAAGAGTGAATGAACGGACGCATATCATTGCCACTATTGAACAATGCGCATTGCTTGACAATTTTCTTTTCGTTACGTTTAAAAGTAGACATTTCAAGCTTTATATACACATATTTCTCATGTTTGTGAGATGAGTAGCCTGCTTAGCTTTAGCAAAATCATACAAAGCAAAATCATACAAAATTTCTTTCAAAATAATTTCTGACCTTCTGTCTTCTGACATATTGCAAATTTTTTCACTTTTCATAATCAATGTAGCCTAGATGAAATTTAAAAAGAACATTATAATATTTAAACATAAACAGGAACTTCCAGTAAATGGTCTGAAAGTACGAACCATATAGAAAATGCTTTCACACTAGAAACGAACCAAACCTTTGTTCAGTTTGATCCGGACCGAGACTACCTCTTTTCATCGGACCATGGTCCGGGGGAGGTTTCACATCTGTAATTTTGATTTGGACCAAACTGAAAAGTCAGAAAATCCGGACCAAACAAGGTAGGTGTGAATGCGCCCGTAGTCTGATTCAAGGGGAATTAGAATACCAAATCCTGACTGGACGAGAGGAGGAGCTGGGGATGGAGGAGGGTAAATGAGCTCTGGAGAAATGCGATAGCTGCTGATAGTACTGAAGGAGCTTATATATGTATGCTGCGATAGACGTCGTATTCCTATAGGTAGACGGGATCAGCTGACAGTCAGCTGATGTGAGCTTGACTAACGTGACCTGCCAGAATTTACATATCTGTTTTCTTAATTATCCAGCTTAATTCACTTCAAAATTTGTTCTCATCTATAGTGTCAGTGCAGTTCAATCGATAATATTACTAAATATTAATCGTCTTTTAAACCACAATTAAGCAAGCAAAGACTAACAATGGCAAGGAGGAAAACACCATCAGCTGACAGTAGTGGAGGAAAAAACCCAGAGTGTGAGAAGTTTTAGTGTCCAATCCACTGTCCTGCAGAGTTCCCCTTACAAAAAATAATTAAGTTAATTTCATTTAGTATACTTAAGTAAAGTTCAAGGCTGTGTCGAAACCATTGTGTTGACCCTTCAAATAATGCCATATTTAAGGGTGCACTGTAAAATCCAACAGTGATTCTAACTAACACTTTTTAGTTAACTTTACTTTGTCTTAACTTAATTGTAAAAATCTAGTAATCTATACTATTCACATACTATTCCTTGTTTACTCAGAAAACCCAAGTTAAGTATAATTGATTGGTTTGAGTGCCATTTTGTAAAGCAAAGCAAAACAAAAAACACAAAACAACTCACCATTATGGTGATCAGTGTTCACATTGGTTCGGCACTTGGAACATTCATTTTATTAACTCTCTTCCTACTGATGCAGCGATGCAATCAGAAATCACAGTTATTTGATTTCAAAGGAAAAGAAGTAATAAATAGGTTGCTTTTAAAACTTGACCTAGCTTCTGACTGAATAATTAACTATAGTTTATCATTTAGTCAGAAATTAGTCACCTTTTAAATGAACCTATGCAATATTTCCCTTTATGTCGTATAATGATCGTTTACAATTTTAATGCTAACACTTACAACATAGACACCTGTGAAACTTTTAATTGGGTGATATAATCCCTATATATTGGTAATAATATCTTGCTTGAGTCACACACAGACTTCAACATTCAGCATGTAAAACACAACAATGGTACAACAATGGTAGCTATACTAAGTCAAGAGTAAATCTAAAGTAAAAGATCAAATACTCTCTACAGTTTTTTTTGTTACTAGAACTCTTGTGTAAGTGAACTATACTAACTAAGCATTTGTTAGCACAACATACTATTCCTATTTCACTTTACTTGTTTTGTTAAGGCAAGTAAGTCTAACTAATTAAATTTGACAGTGTATAAGGGGAGCTTATACCCTTAAATAGGGCATTATTTGAAGGGACAGCCATTTGTAGTGGTGTCCAAAACCATAGAGGACATTATCGAGTGCCTTCATTCAATCCCACACTGCACTGCAATGATGAGTGTACAACCAATGTACGCTCAATGGCTAGAGAATACCCATAATGCACTGTAAGAGTCGCACGCATGTCTTGCCAGAAGTTGGCGCCCGCAGCTGAATCATCCATTCATCCATTTTCCAAACCGCTGGTCCAATGTGGGGACAGTGTATATCATACAGGTATAAATTCCTTTTTAATTGATTATTAAATTGTTCAGTTCATTTTTATAGATCGTTTCCATGACAGAGTTCAAGATAAATCTTTTCATTACTACTGGAGCTGCTAGTTTGCTACGTTTCAAATAATTATTTAACAACAAGCACAAACTGTGTAAATGCGGTAGACCTTCTGGTGCACACCGATTTCACTCACTCGTTTTCATTCACTCCTTCAAGTGGGCTATATTAGTGGACTTAGGAATAGTACATGAGAGTATTGGGGGCGATTTCGGACACAGCCCAAGTAAACTTTATGTAGGAATTATACTAATATCAATATTCAAGTAGTATACTTTTAAGTATACTATTTCAATACTAATTGGGACTAAATTGGCCCACATTTTAGAGTATAAAAGTATACCTTTAAAGCTACACTGTGTAACTTTTTTAGTTTATTCTTAGCTAAAAACACTTAGTTCTTTCAAAAATATATGTGCTCATTAATGTATATTTACTTCTTTCAAGTAATAAAGCATTCTCTCAAGTTTATAATATGCCATTGAAAATACATACGGGTGAGGGGTTCGAATGCCGGTCGAATGCCATCTTGAAAGTACATTAGCCTAAGAGGGACATACCCGTAAATTCAAGCTTCGCCTTTCGCGTTTTAACACTCGATGGCACCGTGTAGAATGTGGACAAGGTCGAACTGGAAGCCATGTTAATCTTGGACTAAATCAGCCACCGTAGGAGTTAAAACGAAATCGGAATTGAGAGGAACAGAAACTAATATCCACTGGATGGTCATATACCTTTTCACCACTAGATGGGAGAAAATATCACACAGTGTAGCTTTAAGTATATTTTCAGTGTAACAGTAGTAAACTTTCAGTACACAACAACTACATTTTTCATTTGTACTGCAACTATACTACAAGTGAATTCATAAGTATACTGATAGTTTACTAGATAAATACTTGTAGCAAATTTTTATAGTGTATGAAAGTACACTTTGAAGTATACTCTATTCTTGTAAAACGTACAAGTATTCTTGTAAGTTTTCTTTAAGTGAACTTAATGTCATACTTATAGTTTACTATTTATATATTATTTTTCTCAGAATTAGGAACATATATGTTTTCTTTATAAATCAATATTTTAAAACAATGGAATATTGTTTTATATGGTTTATAAGACAGTATGTAAATCTATATCAAATTTTTTTTTGAATCGGCTACTCAATCAAAAGTGTAAACACAACTACAAACCAAGGATACTTAGAATACTTGGTTAAACTTTTAAGTGTATCTCGATCAAAAAATTGAGTACAAGTATAGGCCAAATAAAAAGACTTTTCTGTCAGTAAAGGTCAAGAATACTTAAGTGTAATTTTAAGTATATTTCTGAGAACACATACCAAGTTGAAGCCTACTATTTTTTAGTTTGAAAGAGGTATACTAATAGGACACTTGAATAAACTTCTTTTTTGTAAGGGTTAGCTCCACCCCCAAATAAACACACCTGAACCAGCTAATCAAGGTCTTACTAGGAATTCTAGAAACTTCAAGGCAGTTGTGTTGAGGCAAGTTGGAGTTAAATCTGCAGGACAGTGGCTCTCCAGGACCGAGTTTGGACACCCCTAAATATTTATTCGCACAGACTGGGGTTGGTACAGACTTGGGATGGTAACCAGAACATCCCATGCATAGCAACATTTTCCAACCCTGGCATCATGATGCAAGCTGCATTCACATTTTCTCCAGCAATCATCAAAATCTATTTAGTTATGATCAAATACAAAGGCCGTTTCTCAATATGTGTTCTTGCTTGTACTGGACTTGTGAAACGTCATCAGTCTTTAATGGTTTAATGCCAAGTACTGTTCCAATTCAAAGTTCACATCCAGCCAAGTACAGTTCAAATCCCTGGATGTGTTCTTGATCCGCCCCTTTTATCGAGGATGCATCGAGAGGGGACTTGAGCGGACTTGAGACAGACAGGTATCCCAGAATGCATTTCGCACCAACCAGCAAGCGTCAATAGCGGATTAGAAACCCTGCGTAATTTAAAAATACTACTGTTAATGTGTTACGAAACGTAGTTTTAAAACTTTTTCAAGTGAGAATGTACTTGTGTAAAGCTCAAATCTGTGGTTTATTTATAAAGAGAGCGCCTATTTGAATATTTTATCTGCCGTTTTCGGAGTTGTGAGATCCAGTCAATCAGCGGGCGCTCGGCGCTCATGTACCCCAACGAGAGCAGCCTTTCCTCGGCTAGTCCTTCTGATGTTTGCCGCTGGCTCTGATGTCTCTGAAGAGGATAAACATGAGATATAATTTGTCTTGTGTATATCGAATGGGCAATCTTTAGTCTCATGAATCTATCATTTGTTCCCTGGCAAATCGTTTTGGCTGAGGGCAAAGTGAAGATGCATAACTTTATATTTTTAGGCTATTTAACTTTACCGTTAAGTGCTGACCTCGTATGTTTGACTGAATTGTTTGCTCTATTTCTTGTATAGCTTCTTATACCTTTTACTAATACTTTTATAATGGCTATTACTGATAATAATAATAATAATCTGTGGTCAAATCTAAAGACGAATGATTACTCTGTTTGAGCGTGTATACATCCACACCTGACACAGTTCAAGAGGCAGCTTTACTCTGGTCGAGCGACGCGGCTCGGGTTTCTGACTCGACCAGCAGCGTAAACAGTAAGCATGCACTTTTTAGTCCTTAGAATGACATCAATGCTAGCATCAAACAAGTGAAAACAAATTCCGTAAATCTCCTGGAAAGAAGACCTTGTTCCAGTCTAGGCAGCTAAATATCAGGAGCCTATTGAAAGTGAAGATGATTTATTGCTTTTACCTGTGGCTTTCAGGTGAAGTTGCATAACTATAACCATTAGTAGGGGAAAGCCATAGTTGAAAAGTGTAACTTCCCAAGACACATTATATTAAGTGTCTTTAACTATGTACAAACATTTAAATGAATCATTTTGAAACAACACACTTATTGCGTACATACATGTTTTACATTGTACTTATATTTAAAGAATACCTGCATGTAATTACAGTTGTAAGTCATTTATGTAATTTCATCTTTAATTACACTGTTTTAATTACCCTTTAACCCACCCTTAAACCTACCCACACCACTAAACCTGTCCCCGTCCCGGTCAACATGATTTTGCCAAGTAAGACATGTTCCTGGATCAACATATTTTGTTAATCCTGGAACAACATTCCTGGCCAAAAATGTAGTCCTAACCCAATCACTATGCCTAAACCTAACATTACCCATAACTTATCCCTAAAATCAGAGGGAAATGGTGAATAACACTAATGTAGAAGCACATAACCCTGGTTGTGAGCCTAAACTTCAACTGTAAACGTGTCCCTCAAATCTGATTGGTTGATTGAAATGCTGTTCCAGGATCAACAAAGAAGTTGATCCAGGAACATGTTGTACTTGAACAACATGAACACATTAAGTACATTGTACCTAACATTTTTTCTGATGTAAGGACAGATGTAGTATAAGCTACCTTGCAAAAAATTGTTTACTAAACTAAAAGTAACAAAGAAAAGGATGCTACATGTATTTAAGAGGACTGTATTTCAAATTTCAAACATGTAACCTTTAAATGATATAATTTATGTGTGCAATCAGAGCAGTATTTATTGGAGCTAGGGTCACATTACAAATTAATTACACTAAATGAATGAAACTAAATTAAACTAGATAGCAGCCTATGCTATATAGCTATCATTATTTATTAAATCATTATCATTCAGTTAAAGACGGTTAAGCTGGGACTAAGGCCCTGTCCACACGGAGACGCGTTTAGCTCTATACGTAAAAATGTTGTATTGTATCAGCGTTTCGTCCGCACGGATCCGGCGTTTTAGGAGCCTAAAACCGGTACTTTTTGAAACCGGGTCCCAGAGTGGATGAATCTGAAACCGACACCCTTACCTTTCCGTGTGTACACCCAATCCATATATTTTGTTAAACGGTGATGTCATCACACCACGTCACGCACCGTAAAGACTAGAAGGGATACAGCAACGGCCACTGGGCATGCGTACATCAATATTACGTCATTTAATTACGTCAACTCTTCTTCTCCGTTTTAGAGTATTTCTGTGGCAGAATTACAGTGCCAAATACTGGTCTGGCATGTATACTACATCGTTTTGAGTCGGTTTCAGTGGTTTCGTGTGTACGCAGATATTTCTTGAGACGAAGGGAAAAAAAGATTGGATAGGGAAAGCTTTGGCTTCATGTGGATGTGGCCTAAATGAATCTTTTTTTTTGTTTTTTTTTTGCATTGAACAGTCCAAATCCTTGAAATAAGGCTTGAAAAGTAGAATATTCAAATGTAATTTCTTTTATCAACTATAAGACGAAAACAGCAATTATCCTGACATCGAATCCACTTGCCTCCCAAGTACATTTGTTTTTGACAACCTTAAAACACCTCAAGACATCCAGACAAGACGTAAGACAACCAATTACTGTGCGATCCGCTGAGGTGGGAACTAATGATTGACTTTCTGAGACAACATCTGCTATTATGGCAAGTTCAAACAGTCCTCAGAGTTCATGCCTCGCAGTGGCCTCAAGCTGCTCGTTCTGAGGTTTGCGGCGTCTCTGTGTCCTACACATAAACCTGAACAAACGTACGTTAGTGCCGTAGATTCTCTTTACAACACATCTCAGTTACTGAAAAGACCCGTAAAAACATGAAAAGACTTCTTTTCCCGCATTTTTGTAAAAAAGAAAAGAAAAGTTGTTTAAAATGCCATTTGTTTAAGGATTTGTAGCAAACAAACAAAAAGAAAACTATGGAAGCTTGTTTCTGCCACACTGTAAAAAGTATATGATCAATAAGTTATGATAACATATGTTTTTAAATAGTTTTTATAAAACTTATTTTATGAGTTATACAAGATTCAACAATTTTTTTAAGCCAGTTTAATAAAAAATGTAAGTTGAAATGACTTAAACATCCAAGTTGATTGTACTTTAAAGCAAATTGTACATTTTTGGCTACACTTTATTTAAAAGGTGATGTAGTTACATTGTACTTACTCAAATAAGTACTGAGTAATTTTAATTAACTACATGTACTTACTATAGAGTTACGGTTAGTGTTAGGGTTTGGTTTAAGGTAAGTACCCAACTTTTTTTAATAATAATACAAAAAAGGTCTAACTTTTTATCTCACAATTCTGACTTTTTGTTTTTTGTTTATAACACAATAAAAAAGTAGGTAAATGCGACTTTAATCTCACAATTGCAAGAAAAAAGGCATAATTGTGAGATAAACTCGCAATTGCAAGTTATAAAGTCAGAATTACACAATTCCAAGTTTATATCTCACAATTCTGGCTTTTTTTCTCTGAATTGCGAGTTATACACTAACAAATGCAAGAAATAAAGTCAGAATTGTGAGATATAAATGTGCAATTCCGAGAAAAAAAATCTGAATAGTGAGATAAAAAGTCACAATTACTTTTTTCAGTCAGAATTGCAAGATATACACTTGCAATTGCGTAATTCTGACTTTATAACTCGCAACTGCAAATTTTTATTGCAATTGTGAGGCATAATTGTGAGATTAAAGTCACAATTAACTGCTTTTTTATTGTGTGTTATAAACTTGCAATTTCAACAAAAAAAGTCAGAATTGTGAGATTAAAAATTAGACAAAAAAATTGGGTTCTTACAAATAACTGTAAATCATGCATAATTACAAGTAACTTACCCTAAACCAAACTCTAACCCTAAATCGCAATTACCTACTTTTTATTGTGTGGCGGAAACAATTTTAAATTCCAAACTTAAGAATTTGACTGGAAAATGAACTTAATTATCATGAAAAAAAGTCACAACACAAAATGTATTGTAATTTAATTAATGGCTTGATAATTGTTGTTTGGGGTTCTTAGTAAAGGTTTATGTGTTGAGCTCAGCTCTGATTATTAACAGCAATAAATCTTTGGAGATGTTTGAGTTTTGTTGATGTTTAGCCCGGTGCACTTGGCTTTCAGTGGCAAATCAAAGGCAGATAACCTCGGAGATCCATGTGAGACGTGAGCAAATCTACTACTGCATCTTTATGCTACATGTTTGATTTGGACTCCAGCACAAAGCCACATACCAGCGAAAGTTCAAAAGTTCAGTCTAGCCATGAACTTTGTCAGGACTCAAGTTGTTCTCCAGTCGCAGTATTTTCACCACGCTCTATCCTGAGTAACACAGATTTCTGTGGAGAACAGCAATAAAATGATTGTGAAAGTAATTATGCGGGTTACATTCCTTTTCATATAAATGCTTGTTCGCTTGCTTCACTGAAAATGCTCATCGCTTTCAGTACTGAAATGGATGGCCAAACAAACAGTAGGGAATTAAAAACAACAATAAATGTGTCATAGCGTTTTATCTTCTAGTGTTTTATTACTCTGCACACTTCAGAAGTGGAACAGGTAGGGTTGCTCCGAGGTCATACGAGCCATAACAGGGCCGAACTTCATCCAGATAAGATGTGGAAACCTCTCCCTTGTCATATATTTGTGAATGAATACATGAAAATATCTTGTTTGTCATAAGAAGATCTCTCAAGGTCAGAAGCTTCCGGATTAGAGAAATGTGTCACCCAATTCAGGGTTATTTCAAATAACACGTGTAGGATATATAATATCATCTAAAACTAATCAGTGGCCTCAAACAAGAAATACTTTTTTGGGGATCCCTTGTGAAAAAGAAGTACAATTTTTGCATACTTTTAAAAAGAGTATAATTATGATATTATACTTTAAAAGAATATAGAATGTAATATTTGAAGAACTTCATTTAAAACATTTTTTAAATTAGGCATTTCAGGAACTAACTAATAACCTTTTCTTTGCAATTAAAGTGAAATTACTGAACCCAAATATATAGGAGCCTGATAAAAATTCTCATTTAAAGGTGTAGTGTGTGAATTTTAGCGACATCTAGCGGTGAGGTTGCGAATTGCAACCGCTCAACGCTCACCCCTCCCTTTCGAAGCACATAGAGAAACTACGGTGGCCGACAGAGGACAAAGATGTCATCGTCGGAGAGAGCAGAGAATGACTAGCGCTCTGTAGAGAAGTTTGTCTGTTTAGGGCTACTGTAGAAACATGGCGGTGCAAAATGGCGACTTCACTGTAAGGGGACCCGCGGTGTATGTAGACAGAAATGGCTCATTCTAAGATAATAAAAACATAACGGTACATTATGTAAGGTCTTAATACACCACTGAAAACATAGTTATGCATATTATATTGCATTTCTGTCAATAGATCCTACAAATAAATACTACACGCTGCACCTTTAAAAGAAAAATGTTAGACGGACTTAGAGGTTTTTGCTTCTGAAGTCACTGCATGTTATTTACAATTAAAAAAAATGTATTGTAGTTTAAACATATAAAATACTATTAGTTGAACTTAAGGGTGTTTTTGACCCACTTAAATTGAGCTTAAGGATTTCTTTATATGTAATTTCATAGTTACTTCAATTGTCTTGAAATATGGTAAAATAATGTACTTTAAGTGCACTAAATACACTTAAGTGGCCTTTTTTTAAAGTCCCCCTTTAGTCAATAATTGTATCCATTAAAACTCATCTTTGATCACCAAAATTACATATTTAAAACTATATGCTTCATGCCCTTAAAATAGCTTGAATGTAACTCTAGACACTTGCTTCATTTAGGTGGATACATGAATATGCAAATTACTGCATTCACTGCATTATTCACCCGCTATATTGCTAAATGTACACGATTTCTCACATCAAGAGAAAAATATACTTGTATGGCTTCTCTTGAGACTCTTAATGATACGCAAAAGCCCGCCGTGTTTTGATGTGATTGGTTGCAAGCTAGTTTGGGACGTCAGAAACACAGAGAACGTCTTTGTTAAACTGCTTTTTAAAGAGAAAATTCTCAACACTGGTGTTGAGTATAAATTTGCACATGGTTTGTCTTAAAGCATATTAAAAACACCACATATAAACAACATTAAATACTTGATTTTCACCACCGGGCGTCTTTAATTAAGATGATATTATCTGCAAGTATACAGTCTTTTTCAAAAATATACTTTCAAGATTTGCATGCTCAATACAATAAAGCACACTTCCTTTTGACAATGGATAACCACACTTTAAATGATTTTAAATGTCAAATTTGTATATTTCTTAAGCCTG
The DNA here is from genome assembly GCF_949357685.1 of Gobio gobio. Lineage (NCBI taxonomy): Eukaryota > Metazoa > Chordata > Actinopteri > Cypriniformes > Gobionidae > Gobio > Gobio gobio. The sequence continues at coordinate 37,862,129 of NC_137113.1, forward strand.
CACTGCTTCTTCAGATCATGGTGTTTCTTCTATTCAGAATGACAAAAGCATTGCAGGTTCATTTGCACATCAGTGTACACATTTACACATCTTCACTTACAAGCAGGAGACGGGAGGACTCCTCTGAGAGCAGACGGAGAGCGTCTTCAACACTGCTGATAAAACAGATTCGAGTCATTGTGTCTCTGTGCTGAGTGTCATCTCACTCTGGATCTCACAAACCCTCGGTCAGACTGAGTTTATTGTGCTGGGGACAGCCAAACCATGTCAGTTCACGTATCTACTAATGATTTCATGTTTTAATTCTCAGCGTATCAAACATTTCATAACACTATAAATAAATAATCTCAGATTTTTGGAAATGCATGTAGATATATAGGGACATTAGATGGATATGTTTTGATGGTGATGCTTTTATATTCATATTTGACCAGAATTAAGAAAATACAAATGTTGGTGTCTTGGAGATATTTGAAGAAAGTTTCAATTATATTAAGTCAAGCTGTGGATGTGAAAGATGGGAACCCATGGGAAAACTTCTATTTCTCAGTGGTTGTACTTTCATACCTCATATGAGATTTCACTGACCTTTCAACATTTGTCTCAGAGGTTTCTCCTAACAGAACAAATAAAGATGACATTTAAGACAAGTGAAAGACAGGAAAGAACTTTGAGTTTGAGAAAATGAATGTGGATCAAATGACTCATATCATTTTTTTCTTGCAAGAATTCCATGGGAATTGTTCATATCGAAAACTGAGACTTTTGACTGTGGCATTTTGGAAAATCTGCACATTGTGAGACACTGGGCCCTATCATACATCCGGCGCAATGTGACGCCAGGCGCGACGCAAGTGTTTTTTGCTAGTTTTATCCCACACAGTTATTATTTTCACGTCCAGCATCACGTTGTTTAAATAGCAAATGCACGCGCGCCCATCTGTTCGCCCATGGGCGTGCTGGTCTGAAAACGCCCATCTGTTCAGGTGCATTGTTGGCGTGTTGCTATTTTGAGGCAACTGAAAACGACTGCGCCATTTGACCAACTAAAACCTGGTCTAAAGTCTTATTTAAATTTGCAATATTTTTTGTGTTATTTAAAGGGATTAAATAGGCATTAATATGCGCCTATAGGCGGGTGCACCATGCGCGTACACTTTTCTTATTACACACACACGGACGCACAGCAGCACACAAACATTTTTAAATATTAAAAATAAAAGGATTCCTCTCTGGAGAAGTGTTCAGTTTTTCCGTTCGCAAATTCCACCATGTAAATAGCGAATCAGCCATGGTGCAAGTGCAACTGGCTTAAAGGGAACGTGAGATGAGACTGATTGGTTTATTGCACGTTACGCCCAAAACTCATTAAGAGACTAGGTACAACCCTTTTGGACCATGCGCCTGGTGTGCCGGCCATTTTTTCCGTCAACTAGGGCACTCCCTAAATGCACCTGCGCCATGCGCTTCAGACCATGCGCTTCAGATCATGCGCTTGGATCGTTAAAATATAGCCCATTAAGTGCAACCACATTTGCATACTCGTGCACTATTCCATGCTGTTTTTTAATATAGTGTGAGTGTGTACACAGTCAAAATTCCAACAAGAACAAGTGCACTCCATCCTGATTAAAGGGTTAGTTCACCCAAAAAATCATTATGAATCAGTGAGCCGAATGATGATTCGGATCGCGTGTCAAACCGCCAAACTGCTGAAATTTGGCGATTCAAACTGCTGAATCGACTCACTGATTCATAATGCTTCGAAGCTTCATGATGACTTGTTTTGAAATCGTCATCACTATGTAAGTCGTTATTTAGGGGTTTTTTTGCGCACAAAAACTATTGTCGCCGATTCATAAAGTTATTTTAGAACCACTGTAGTGAGATGGACTTTGTAACGACATCTTTAGTACCTTTTAAGGGTCTTGAGAGTGTAAAGTGCCATTGTGCCAATGGAGGCCTGTCAGAGCCATCAGATTTCAACTAAAATATCTTAATTTCTGTTCCGAAGATGAACGGAGGTCTTACGGGTGTCGAACGACATGAGGGTAAGTAATTTATGACAGAATTTTCATTTTTGGGTGAACTAACCCTTTAACCGAAGAAAAAAAAAGTGTGGAAAGTTCTGAAAGGCCTATATTAGACTGTAGAGTACATACGTAGTGCAAGAGCATAGGGTATAGTACGTCATTTGGGACACAAATGTAAAAGCATCAGAGAAACAGGAGTTTTTTCTATTGAAGAAATGAAAGGCATCTCATCTCATCTTTTGCTGTTTCTTTTAAACTCCCAATCACTGAAAAGTGGAACACCTGACCAGGCTCATGGTTTCTACCTCTCTATTTTGTCATGTCCTTCCCTCCCCCGTCCTCATTCATTTGGCCTGTACATGAACCCTTGCTGACTTTTTACCCTTCACTCCCTACCTGCTAACACACAAGCAGCTGTTTTTCTCTGTCCTCCTCATAGGGATTCCTTGTGAAAAAGAAGTGCATTATAGCATACTTTTAAAAAAGACTACTTATTACAGAAATTATATTATTTATCTGCTTAAGTGTGAACTGTATGTAATGTTTTCGGACAATGGATTGCATGCTATTTGAAATTAAATGAAAATGTATTACAGTTTAAATTTATATTAAATGCAATTAGTTAAACTTAAGTACATCTTTATATGTAATTTCATACTAATCAAAAAACTAATAGTGTACTGCCAAACGTACTGACAAGCATTTATGGCAAACTAACTTTAATGTCATTTCTACTGAAACTTGTATGTCATATGTTTAAATATATTTGTACAATTTTGTACAAGCAAAAACTTTGCAAAAAGAGAGTTAAAATTATAATAAACTAATTGCTTTATTATTTTAGTCAATCACTTTTATTATAACTTTTAAAGGTCTACTTAAGTGTTATGAAACAGTTAATATTATATTGTATCCAATTTTTATTATATTTTATCGTTTTTGTACTTTTAAGATTTTAAGGACATTCAGCAAAATTAAGCGCACTTTTTTTTATTCACAATGAATGTACAAAAATGTTAAAATAACAATAGAACGTAAAAAAGCTTTTACATTAAAAACCCATTGCATTTTTTTTACTTCAATGCACTGGCTTTTAACCTAAAAAGGTGTGTAAAATGTGTTTTATTAGCCTGATCTGGGTTTATGGCCAGCTACTATTATCCTAATTATTTACACAGGTACAAAATAGATAAATAAATGGCTGTGAAATATTGATTTGAGTTGAAATTATTGTATTATGTGAGAAGAGAGCGATTTAGTCTAACTAGGAAATCAGATGCCTGTAAGAACAGACAGTTACACACAAAATATGAATGCTGACCAATCAAAATCAAGTGTTAATGGGGTAATTTGAATAAACTGATTCCATTATAAGAAAGAGAATGTTTTGACTTTGCCATTATAGATACACAATGTTTTCTGAAGGTTGAACATTGCCCAGTGTGGCCCGTAATGAGTTTGCTGATCCCGTAAAAGAGCACAACATCACAGGTAGAGGTATGTTAAGTCGTTTGGGTGTGTGGAAACAGATAGCGGTGGAGCTTCCCACAAAAAGCTTGTAGCAAAATGATTAATTTGCTGTTCCCATCAGAAGGACGGTCTATGAACAGCTGCTATGGACTCTGAAAGCAAGTGAGGAAGACTGGCCCAGTTCATTGGGAGGGCAGAGGCGATATAGAGTGGTGTGTCTGTGACATTTGTGCACACACACACATATGCTGAAAGAGTTACCTCTGTATCTCCCATTACCTCCTTCACGAGAGGAACGCTTTGCAACATTTCACCCTCATCCAACCTGCCATTATCTTCTCCTCTGATACTCTTCGGGTTCATTCCCATGCCAGACCGAGCAAGCAGCGTCATTTATTTTCAACGTCCGTCGTTTCAAAAAGAAAACACAGTTTGGCTCTGCTGGGGAGGCTTTCTAATGCCAGCTTCTGCTTAATGATCAAAAACGATGAGTTATTACTTGAGCGCTGAGGGTTTAAAGTGACATGTAGAGCGGTGGGGGCGAGTGAACTGTTTTTGGAGCTGCTTTGGAAGTGTAACTTATCAGTTGGGGAAAACTCTAATGGTGGATAGCTTTACTTGGCTCCTCATCCCTCATTCGAGCCATCCGTCAAGAGCCGCCTTTGTCCCTCCGTTTCAGTCCTGTCTTTGATTCAGCAAAGTTCAGTGCTGAGTCTTTCTTTACACTATCACTGCCTGGAGAACGTGTGTCGGCAGCTTGAACCAGACATTTAACCTCCATGCTTGTTCACGTCAGGACTTCTCTTACGGTCCTGATTATGCTGGGCTCAGATTAAGAATAAATAGATATTGGATACGTAATAATTATGACATTTGAATTCAGAGGGTTAATGCGTCAAGCATATCTGTCAAATTGGTTTATTTAGGAACATATTAAAAGAATTTGAAGGGAGAAAATGTCATCATGCTGACATCATTGGGGAGACATCTCTGGGAGCCCAAACATAAAGACATAATCTCAGAAGAACCATAGATTTAAATAATGCAGCAATTTAGTTTATGTAGCTATTTTGCTATTTTGACTGTGGTTTAATCTCCCCTAGCATATTTCCTCCACTAATTATAATCAGAGTGATTGTTGCTTGAAGTTTGGTTATTATTCTATACACTAGACTACCGTTCAGAACTTTGGGGTCAGTAATAATAAGAATAACAACAACAATAATTATTATTATATATAAAATAAAAAATATATAATATAATATTTTAGTATCACAATTTAACGCATCTAACATAAAAGTTTGTAAATCTATAATATATATGTAACGTTAGTAGACACACACACACACACGCGTCTGGTTTACTATCTTTGTGGGGACTCTCCATAGACAAAATGGTATTTAAACTGTACAAACTATACATTCTATCCCCCTATACTACCCCTAAACCTACCCATCACAGGAAACATTCTGCATTTTTAATTTTTTTATAAAACATTGTTTAGTATGGTTTTAAAGCTATTTTAAATATGAGATCTGAAATGTCCTCATATTTCATGTTTACGTCGTAATACCTGTGTAATACCCATGTCATTATACAAATGTGTGTCCTCATAAATCACAAACACACACACACACACACACACACACACACACACACACACACACACACACACACACACACACACACACACACACACACACACACACAGTATATTATATTCATAGTATATATATATATATATATATTCATTAATTGTGCTCATTTATTAGCATTTTATTCAATGTTGGTTCATGCCAACTTTATACTTAAACTTAAAGAAATTAAGTTTAAGTCCAAGGTGATTTTAACTATAAAATTAAAGGCAGTAACTATGTTTTACAGTATATTTATATATACACAAAATGTACAATGTGCAATCAACTTGGATGTTTAAGTAATTTCAAATTAAATGAATAAAATTGACTTTAAAAAACGTGTAATAAAAGTTGAAACGTTTAACTTATTTTGATGAGTTAAAGAAAGTAATGTAAAAAAGATATGTTGTCAATTTATTTATCACATTTTTATACAATATATATATATATATATATATATATATATATATATATATATATATATATATATATATATATATATATATATATATATATATATATACATATGAGACATGTTTTAAAAACATTTACCAACCCTAAAACTGAAGTGTACACTCAAAAATGTCAGTTTTTTTCTCCTGCTTTTCTATTTTCTCCACATTTGGTGCACTTAATTCAGCTCATTTATTAGGTTTTTTTTTTATTTAATTTTTTACATATGTTCATGCCAATGTTATACTTTTAAAGAAATTGCATTTGAATTTAAATTTTAAACCTTTTTGAGATTATAAATTTGAGAAATACATTTTGAGATTAAAGTTACAGTGTTCTACATTTAAAATGCATTAACAGCAAGGATGTCATCATCAAATCTGCATAATGAATTCCATTATGGTCTTTTCTTTCTAATATCTAGTTATCCTTTTATTGCCACATTATATGTTGATTCCCATGCACGGCTGACGCAATACAAGATGAGATACAATGAGTGCCATGACATGACATCCTAGAATTGCCATTTTTAAAATGAGAAGATGTCACCTGTTCATGTCTAAACAAATCACATTTGCAATGCAACGAAAGAATAATTTAGCGGTAAAAAAGCGAGTGTGGAGACTGCAGGGGACGGTCTGAACGGTGTGGATGTTGGAGGTAGCATGAGTGTGGTAGGTGTGGTGGGGAACATTGAGATGAGCTCATGCTGAGACAGACAGGGACAGATGAGGGCCGCTGGCGCTCACAGCTGGGAATCCAGTCAGGGCCAGAGTGTCTATCAGTGAACTCCACAGCCCTGCTCAGACCCCTCCTGACCTGAACATAACCCCACTGATGCTAATTCTTATTTATTGCCTATTAAAGAGCAATGCTTCATCCTCTCAAGCCATAGCGTGATTTAGCACTCCTCAAGTCCAGTGTCTCACCTTTCTACTGCTTCATCATGTACATAGCACTGTGCGAGCAGGCCAATGGTAACTTTTTGGACTTTTTTGTACTTCTTTTTAAACATTTTGAACATTATTGAAAATCTGGTGCTAAACTTGTGGGTATTAGAGCCTTTGCTAGGCAGTTACTTAGCACTGTCTGAATGTGCATAACTGTACTTTTAGGCTATGTCTACATTCATCCGGATAGATTTGAAAACAGACTTTTCGTTTCAAAACGCTCTCCGTCCACACTAACGTTTTCCAAAAGTTTCTCATCCACACTGAAACGTCAGTAAACGGCAAATACAACTTACTGCGCATGCGTAAACCATAAAAGCTCACTGAGATGATACAGACATCATAAAGTTATCACACAATATTCTTCTGGCAGGATAATTTTATTTAGCAAAATATCTCACCATTCACTGATGCGTCCAGGTCGCAATCGGTCAACCATTATTATGTTTGTTCTAAAACGCAACTCCACTCGTGTTTTGCCACAGGACAGCAAATGCGAGTACATTTTCTGTCATCCTTGCAGGACTGTGATATGAAGTGTGCAAAGTGACATATTTTAGCAACTGTATGAAAGTGAATAGCACATAACTGGCACAATAGCGGTGTAAACATACATATTTATTGGTACAATATGCGTCACATGACTAGACATGCGTCATCGTTTTCAAATACCTCAGTCTTCACAGTCCACACTACGACGCGAAGACAGCGTTTTCAAATGTATCCGCATTGGAGAGCGTTTTCAAAAAGCTACATTTTCGTTGACTTAAAACACCATGTCAGTGTGGACGGAAGGCCAAAACGGAGGAAAAAAGATGCGTTTTCAAACGAAAACGTGTTAGTGTGGACATGGCCTTAGGTGTACATCTTGTCACTGGGGCCCCTTAAAATTTGAACTTTGTCTACCCCTAAAAGGTGCATATTGGCACCCTTAAGAAGTGCAAGAAAGAGTACACTTGTAGTGTACTTCAAATCTCAAAACCATATATTTTTTAAAACACTGTACTTGTAGACAGTATAGTATTAAGAAAAAAAAAGGTCGCTTAAGTGTACTTGAAGAGAGCACACTTTCATGACTGTTGTTTTTTTCAGTGCACTTTGTAATAATGTCAGTTTAACTTTAATGTACATTTTAAATCAATTTAATAATATATTGCCATGGTTTTAAATAAGTAAACTCATCTTGATGCGATGACTAACATACTAAATCACATGTAAAGAATTTGATTGTATTTTTTAACTGCAGTGTATAATTTGATATTACATTTAAAATTTAAATATTTTATTTATAATAAACTGCAACCTCATCATTACTAATGTGTAGGCTAATTAAAATAGATTTAAATACGTGACACAAGTTTCAACAGAAATTATATTAAAGTATATTTCAGTTTACCCTAAATGCTTGTCTGTAAATTCAGCAGCAAATTTGAAACATATGTCAAAGATAACTTAAAAGATAATTATGAAAATATATATAAAGAAGTGGGTCAAACACACTTTTAACATGAATTTGAATTATAATGCATTTTCACTTAATTGTAATTAACATGGAATTACGTGTCCAAAACATTAAATTCAGTTTGCACCTATTCTTTTAAAGTATATTATTTCCATAATAAGTTCTCTTTTTAAAAGTAGGCTAAAGTGTACTTTCTTTTTCAAAAGGGAAGGTACCGTTTAGGGTTTCTTCTCAGGGCATAGTATGTGTTACAGCTAACGCAAAGAGAAATGGCTGGAAAAGTGGTATAAATGGAGGAATGCCTCTGTATGAAAAGAGTGTGGTTTACGGCACTTGGCACATGGCCGTCTGAAGAGGTACCTGCTAAGTGCCGTCATTAAGCTGGAGTCAAAGTGTCTGCAGGACTTGCATTGTGCACCACGGCCCTTGTTTCCTGTCAGACCTGAAGATGTGAATTGTCCTGGGGCCCTCCAGGTTGAACCAGGGCTGGGGGCAGAGACGGGACAGAAGAACACAAAGGAATAAGAGAGGTGACGGTGTGAGTCTAGTCATCCAGTCTGACCCTCCCACCCGACCCTCTCTTATCTTGCTGGTGACTGGCATTAGGTCTGCAGTAGCAAGCCGCGAAGCCGCATTTCACACTTTCAGTTAGGGATGCATTATGTCGCGTGACACCTCACCTGCTTGTGAAAAGCGGAGACACATTATCACGACGGGTCCCCGTTTCTTTGAACTGAAGCCCCCGCCCCGGTGAGTTCGTTTGCATTTTATGCCTGTGTCAAAGCAGTCTGATACACGCTGACGTCGTAAGGATGCTCTGAACGTGGTGTGAGATGCCGTCCTCAGATCTTCAGGAGCCTCAGGGACTATTTAGGTGGTGCAATCAAAGAGGTTCTCCTCCATAAATCGGCTTTCATACACAACTTTATAGGCCCTGATTTGTCAGAACAAGGAGTGAAAGGAGCCGTGGTCAGGGGTTAACTACAGTCCACCTCGGGGAAGTGCTGGGGCAGATACAGATTCTGTGGCACAGTTTCAGACAGCTCACAATCGCCATGTCAATGATTGTCTCATTGAGACCACAGACCATTTGTACTTTTTTTTTTTCTATGCTAAACTGTAACCTCTTTGAACTTTAAATAACAGTGGCTCGTGGACCAGAACATGTCAGTGGTCATATTTGATCTCAAATTAAATGGCCTCCATTTCACATGCATTCATTTTCTATAGCCACATTCCGATTCACGCAGTCTCTATGCAGTGTTCACGCTATGTAGAAGTTTGTTCATTTGGAATATGTCTTCAAACACAGGAACATAATGTTGGTTTGAGTATGATGCCATTATATACTCATGCAAACAAATACAAATATAATAACAATTAGCATACTTCCATATACATACATCAATGTAAAATATTTAATTTATATTTGAACTCTATATAAATTAAATTGAAATCATTCATATACTGTATATAATACATTCATGCAATTTTATATAAAATATATGATTTATTTAAATGTAATTATATATTTAACTTTATAAAAATTAAAAACATTTAATAATAATTTAATACAAGCATGTAAATAAATAAAATAAACTATTTTTATACTTTCCTAGTACAACCCCAAATCAGAAAAAGTTGGGACAGTATGGAAAATGCAAAAAAAAAAAAAAAAGAAGTGATTTCTAAATTTACTTTGACTTGTATTTCATTGCAGACAATATGAACACAAAATATTTCATGTTTTGTCTGGTCAACTTCATGTCATTTGTAAATATGCATCCTTTCCTGTCATTCAGACCTGCAACACATTTCAAAAAAAGTTGGGACAGGAGCAATTTAGGGCTAGTAATGAGGTAAAATGGTTAAATAATGATGTGATTTGAAACAGGTGATGTCAACCGGTGATTGTAATTATGATTTGGTACAAAAGCAGCATCCAAGAAAGGTCTAATCCTTTAGTAGCAAAGTTGGACCGAGGATCGCCAGTTTGCCAACAAATACGTGAGAAAATTATTGAAATGTTTAAAAACAATGTTCCTCAAAGAAAGATAGGAAGAGATTTGGATATTTCACATTCAACAGTGCATAACATAATTAAAAGATTCAAGGAATCTGGAGGAATTTCAGTGCGTAAAGGACAAGGGGCGCAAGCCTAAGCTGAACAACCGTGATCTCCGATCCCTCAGGCGGCACTGCATCAAGAATCGTCATTCATCTATAAGCGATATCACCACATGGGCTCAGGACTACTTTGGCAAACCTTTGTCAAGTACCACAATACGTAGTTACATCCACAAATGCCAGTTAAAACTGTACTGGGCCAAAAGAAAGCCCTATGTTAACAGTGTCCAGAAGCGCCGTCGACTTCTCTGGGCTCGGAGGCATCTGGGATGGACCATCACACAGTGGAAATGTGTACTGTGGTGAGATGAATCAGTATTTCAGGTATTTTTTGGGAGGAATGGACGCCGTGTGCTCCGGACCAAAGAAGAAAAGGATCATCCAGACTTTTACCAGCAACAAGTCCAAAAGCCAGGGTCTGTCATGGTATGGGGTTGTGTCAGTGCCCTTGGCAAAGGTTACTTGCACTTCCGTGAAGGCACCATTAATGCTGAAAAGTACATAGAGATTTTGGAGCATAATATGCTGCCTTCAAGAAGACATCTTTTCCAGGGACGTCCATGCATATTTCAACAAGACAATGCAAAACCACATTCTGCACACATTACAAAGTCCTGGCTGCGGAGGAAGAGGGTACGGGTACTTGACTGGCCTGCCTGCAGTCTCGACCTGTCTCCAATAGAGAATGTGTTGAAGCGCAAAATGCGACAACGAAGACGCCATACTGTTTCCCACCTTAAGACTTGTTTGCAGGAAGAATGGGACAAAATTACACCTGAAATACTTCATCACTTGGTGTCTTCAGTCCCTAAACGTCTTTTAAGTGTTGTGAAAAGGAATGGTAACATTACAAAGTGGTAAAAGCTTTACTGTCCCAACTTTTTTTTTAATGTGTTGCAGGTCTGAATGACAGGAAAGGATACATATTTACAAATGACATGAAGTTGACCAGACAAAACATGAAATATTTTTTGTTCATATTGTCTGCAATGAAATACAAGTCAAAGTAAATTTAGAAATCACGTTTTTTTTTTTTTTGCGTTTTCCATGCTGTCCCAACTTTTTCTGATTTGGGGTTGTATATATAATAATATGTGAATTTATTTGAAGTATATAGTATTATATATTTAACTGTAATTATACATTTAACTATATACATTACATTAATGAAATGCACTTTCTGTAAAGCTGCTTTGAAACAATGTGTATTGTGAAAAGCGCTATACAAATAAATTTGAATTGAATTGAATTAAAATATTTAATGAATATAAATGAATAATAGAACTATGCAAATAAATATATAATGTATATAATACATCCATTTGAATTTAAATAAAATATATATTTAATTATATATTTAACTATTTAAAATATTTAATAATTATACATTCTTAATGTAATTGTACAAATAAAGAGAAAAATCAATTAATATACTTAATGTCAATATATAATGTGATGCTTTTGAGTTACAGGATTTTTTTGTAATACAGCTATTTCATAATTACTCAACCCCTATTCAACGTTGCTGTTTTTAAGTCACTTATTTGTATGGTATGGTACAAAATTATGTTAAAACACAGTTAAGCCTTTATTAACTCTATAACAAAACTGAATTAGCTTGTGCTGGTACACATTAATACATTCAGCTCATGCATGTGCTAAAGTTGAATAGCAAATACGGCCAAATCAAAAGAGTTCTCACAAAAGAGAACTACATTACATTAGAAAGTCTATGGCTATAAGACGATTTCCAAAACACTAAAAGTTCCTAGAGACTCAGCTGGCAGCTTTATTCATAAGTTTAAAATTTGTTGTACCAGAAAACCATTGATGGTTTTGAAGAAAAAGCATTAGGGGGGATAAAATGTTTGATCAGAGAAACTGAGAAAAACCCTCAATTTACTGCCAAAGACTCACAAGATGACCTGATGAAAGGAGGAAGAAACATTTCAGTGCAGAGCATAAGAAGAACACTAGACAAGCACGGCCTTCATATTGGGACATCTTGCCGAATGCCACTCTTGACCAAGAAGAACATAAAAGGCCACTTGAATATGCTAAAATTCATTTGGATGGACCTATGGAGTTCTGGAAGTTTTTATGGAGTGATATGACCACACAAGAACTTTTTGGACCCATGGATCAGCGGTATGTCTGGTGCAAAAAAGGCAAAGCTTATGAGCAGAAGAACACCATCTCCATGGTCAAACACGAAGGCGGTCCAGTCTTGTTATGGGATGCTTTGTTGTTGCAGGAAGTGAAAATCTTGACTGTCTGAAGGACATCATGAATTCTTTGTAGTATCAAGCCATTTTGGCAAAGATGGTGATGCCATCATCACAGAGACTGAAGCTTGATGATCAATGGACTTTCCTGCAGGACAAACGTCCCAAAGTAGGCTATACATCCAAATCTACTTAAGCTTGGTTCAGGGATCAGTCGTAGAACGTTCTTGAGTGGCCTGTACAGTCTTCAGATTTAAATCTCACTGAAAACATTTGGTGGAATTTGAAAAAATCAGTGGTAACGTGAAAACCAAAGATTATCAGTGATCTGGAAGCTTTTTCAAGCGAGGAATGGGCCAAGATTGCAGTAGAGAGGTGACAGAAGCTTCTAAGCACTTACAGCGTTTATTGGAGGTTATAAAGAATAAAAGATTCTGCACAAAATTTGACTTTTGGGGTTGAATAATTTTGAACACGAATGTTTACAGCCAATTTGATATGTTTTTTAAATTTCTCATCAACTTCACATTCTCAGAATCACTCAAATATGTATTAATAAACGTTCTATAATAGTTTACTGATGCCTTTGTTGAATTGTTTTCATAAAATTTTGTTCTTGGCAGCAAAATGTCTTGCAGGTCAAGGGGGTTGAATAATTTTGATTGCAACTGTATTTAAATGGATTTTATTCATTGTACTCAAAACACTTTACTGTAGTGATAAATGACTGTTGTAATGTTTGTTATGAAAATAAATGTGATGGTTATAATACATGTTATGTGACTCGTCATGATAATCCCTTTGTAACAGTCTCATATTGCATGCTTTATACCCATTAATAATGAAAAAATTAAGCAGAGTAAAAAAGCTGGGCCCTCCTTCTCACCTATTTTATTTTGCCAAATTTCAATTTCTTATGAGGTCCAGTTCACAGAGCACTTTCACGATCAGATCATTCCTCAGAACTTCCGTGTTGGTTGCCATCATTACAGTTCAGTAAGCAAGAAACTTAAAGGTGAAGTGTGTAATTTCTGCACCACTAGCATAAACAAACAGAACTGCATAAATAATTATTTTCAACGAACACATCCACAGTCTAATATAATGCTTAGAGTCATGATGAAACAGAAGTAGCGACATATCTTTTCTTCTGTTTTGAGACATAAATCTGAGTGTAACTGATTATCAAAAAAGAAAAAATGTAGGGCGGGTACTACAGCTGTCACTTTTGTGAAAAAATCCTGTAAAATTTTTGAGACATAAGTGTTCATTGAATCGACTGTAAAATCGATTTTCCATGTCTAAAGACGTTTCCATTTTCAACGCCAAATATAGGCCAATCCATGGACAACTAACAGCAATTAGGACGAAAGTAAAGAGGGTGCTTGAGTCAGCAATATTTCTGATGATCTTTGAGTTTTGTGCACAATGACAAACAGGAGTGTAAAATTCTCGATAAAACAAACAGAGTGGACTGCCATAACATAAATGAAAAACATTACTGTAGGCTTCAACGTGGCTGTGTTCATGATTAGAAATGTCAAACAAATTTCGCCTACGTAGGCGACTGTAGCCCATAAAAAGAGGTAAAAAAAACAAAAATTTCAAATCACTGAAGGACTAGCCTACATTGAACGTGAAGTTTGTGTAGGATAAACACGCAGGGCCGCTACATTCTCCAAATCAGACAGTGAACTAGAAACAGGCCATGTTTTTTTTATTGAACGTAACCAACACTTAGTGCAAATAAGGCTAGGCCTTTTACCAATTATTGGACAGGAAAACAAGTCAATCAACATTTTCGGGGTCCAGAGAAGAGCGTTTTTTATTCACTATATGTCCAGCTGTTGAGAAGACCGCACTGATGTCCCAGGGACACTCAGGTACTTCATTGCCAGCTGTGTAAGGTGGGGATATTTTAGATTTTGCAACGCCTACTGCATTTTCGGAATTCTTTATTTTCTTTTTCTGCTTGTTTGTGAGTTTTGTTACATCAATCTTTTTTATTTGTCCTATTTCCGTTTTCGAAACTTGTGTTGGTTGGTCCGATCGATTGTGCAATCGATTTTCGACCGTAAAGTATCAGCCCTAGTGGGTACTTGATTCTATTCATCGGTTGGTAATTGGATTTGGTGGCCGTTCCATTCAAAAGTGGAGGCAAATGAACGCAGAAGACAGTCCGTCGACACTACAGTAAATCAACAAAAAATTACATTTCTCTTTTAATCTGTGAAGGAAATAGTTTGACACTCAAGAGTGTTTAAGGATGAAAATGTCTTTACCTACACTTGTGTGAGAATACCTATGCTAGTGTGCATTAAATTTCCAATAATCCAACAGTTCATCATCAGTTATTTCTTGTGTTAATGGCACATGCATATTGTCTCTGAAGATGTTTAATGATCCTTTCAGGCTGGCACACGTCTGTCCAGCAGCAGTTTGAGATGCTTTTACAAATACATTGCTTCAGTACTGCCATTAGCTTCTTCTTGTCACGTGTAGACCTCCTACCCCTGTGTGCTTGCTGGTGCATTTATCATCCATTTTCACTTTTGTTGTGGCCATGCATCAAATGATCAATCATAGCCGAGTGTTTTCCTTAGCATCAGCCATCTTTCATTGTCACCATCAAAGGACTATCTCGTCTCCTTTGTGGGAGTGAGAAAGAAAGAGAGGGGGTTAAAGGACAGGAGAGCCGGGTCTCATCCTTACACGACACCAAGAGAAGCCGAGGTGTGCTGTCGGTAGCAGCGAGGTATCTCTCTCTCTCCGTGCTCGCTTTGGGCACTGGGTTTTTCACCGGCCTGCCCTCCGATTCACCTTGAGCTGTTGCCTAGACCTCCATCCCTCTCCATCTGTCACCAGCAGAGAAGCTCTGTTTTACTGCGGCTGGAACCGTGAACAGCAGATCTGGGTTCAGCCAAGATTCACTAGGAATGTGTTTTAACCACACACACTGCATGTGAACCTCTTACGCTTTTATTTATAGACTAGTCAATCAGAGAGAGAAAGAGTTCAGAGGTTTATAACAATCACGGTGAGCACTGGAACAGTCCCACCCTGTGGTAGATCAGCCATGTTACCATTACAGCTGTCCTCTGGAACCATTGTGCACGTTCCAGATTCGACACAAATATGGGCGCTTGCGTGATCTGTTTCAACCAAACCTGAATTGTCAGCAAACATTTAGAATCATTTATGTGCTGGAAAATTTTCCCTGCAGTAAATTCTTTTTTTTCTGTCACATTTAATAAATTTCACATTTTAATATATTGATATATCTAGTTATGGGTTTAGAAGGGCTGCACGATTTGGGGAAAAACAAATTAAAAACAAAATAAGATTGCAATATTTGTAACTTTTTATATTTTATTGTCAAATAATCGAGTATTTAAGAAAATAATATGATGATAATAATAATTGTATTATTAATATTATTATATTTTTTCTTATATTACAACTGTAAAATTGCAATACAACTCCCCACATTCTCCATCACCAGCAGCCATCTCTGACTGCACCAGACAGGACTCATCGTCCCAGTCCAGAGTGTCCCAGAAGGCATGAGACATCGTCCACCATGGACCCGATTTCGACGCCCATGCCTACAACGGAAACAGAGCCAGAGTCAACACCCCCCACGGACCACATGCTAGAGCCACCTTTAACCACGCAGCTAGAGCCTACCTATGCTTCCATCCCGGAACTAGAACTGGAAGACATCTCCATCCCGCGGCCAGAGCTCACCATCAGGTCCATTCCGGAGTCTGCGCCACGAGTACAGTCATTCCCATGGATTCACCTGCTCTGCTGTTGCATCACAGCTCCACAACTCCGTCCTCGCTGCTGACTCCCTCCAGCCCTCCGATTCTGCTTTGGGCCTCCTCTCCACCAGCTCGGCTCTGCGAGTCGTATCCCCTGGCTTGACCTTGGGCCTCCAGGCCCATGACTCCACCTCGCCCAGTCAGCCTTTCGACTTAACCTTGGCTCTGCGATCCCTCAGCTCCATTGTGGTCCGACATCACTCGGGCTCCACCAGGTTCCCTTCTCCATCCGGTTCTTGGACTTTTGCAATCCTGGTTCCACCGCTGACTTCCAGGCCTCCAGCTGCACCTCAGGCCCTCCACCCCTTCGTTTCCACCAGGTTCCTTACTACCTCCAGCTCCACCTTGGTCCTCACTCTTTCCAATGTCACACCATTCTGCCAGGCCTCTTTCTTCAGATCGGTCCCTCAAACTGGCAGCATTGCCTTAGACTTCCGGGTCTGCAATGTCACCTGGTTCGACGTCCATACGGTTTCATTGGGGTCTCCACCTTGTCCAGCTCCACCTCCGTCAGTCTGCCCCCAGGCTCTATCCAAGAGACCATCAGACTCCGTCAGCTCCATCGCGGTGTTCCCCTCTGCCAGCTCCTCCTGTTTCCTGCCCTTCACCAGCCCCTCGTTCTCCTCCAAATCCACCTCCCTCCATCTTTGGACTAAAGTGCACGCCGTGAGTGGGAGGAGGAGTTCTGTCTGGGATTATGTTTAGTTTTATTGTGTTTTTATATCTATGAAAAATTTCAATCAGGATTCAGGCCACATCATAGCACAGAAACTGCGCTCGTTAAAATCACAAATTATTTACTTCTAGCTTCTGAACAAGGCTGTATCTCAATACTAGTTCTACTCGATCTTAGTGCTGCGTTCGATACTATAGATCATAAAATACTCTTAGATCGACTTCAAAATTACACTGGTGTTCAGGGACAGGCATTAAACTGGTTTAGATTGTACTTATCAGACCGCTACCATTTTGTCTGTCTAAATGGGGAAAAATCAAAGATAATATCAGTAGACTATGGGGTGCCGCAAGGATCCGTGTTAGGCCCTCTGCTATTCTCAATATATATGCTGCCACTTGGTAATATTATAAGAAAACATGGAAATTAATTTCCACTGTTATACTGATGACACTCAATTATATATTTCATCACGACCAGATGAAAACGCTAAATTATCTAAACTGACAGCGTGTGTTGAAGATATTAAATACTGGATGACGTGTAATTTTCTGCAATTAAATTCAGATATGGAGGTATTACTTATTGGTCCAAAAAACTGCCCACAAAACCTCTCACAATACAACTTTAACTTGGAAGGATGTCCTGTCACTTTATCCACTACAGTAAAAGACCTGGGTGTTATATTAGACCGCAACTTGTCTTTCGAAAATCATATTTCATATGTTACAAGAACGGCATTTTTCCACCTTAGAAACATTGCTAAGCTACGTAACATGCTATCTATTTCTGATGCAGAAAAGTTAGTTCATGCATTCATGACCTCGAGACTAGATTACTGTAATGCTTTATTAGCTGGTTGTCCTGCATCCTCAATAAACAAGCTACAGTTAGTCCAAAACGTAGCTGCTAGAGTTCTTAATAGGTCAAGAAAATATGATCATATAACACCAATTTTATCATCTCTACACTGGTTACCTATTAAGTTCTGTATCAATTACAAAGTATTGCTACTGACCTATAAAGCCCTAAATGGTTTAGCTCCAGTGTATTTAACGGATCTTCTATCGCCCTACAATCCATCGCGCTCTTTAAGATCACTAAACTCAAGGCTTCTGGTCATTCCTAGGATATCTAAGTCCACTAAAGGAGGGAGGGCATTTTCACATTTAGCTCCTAAACTCTGGAATAGTCTTCCTGATATTGTTCGAGGTTCAGACTCGCTGTCCCATTTTAAAACTAGATTAAAGACGCATCTCTTTAGCCAAGCATTCACATTATAATTACCTTTTATACTACAGTTAAATCGGATCAAAAGCATTAAAGGTCCCATGGCATGAAATTTTCATTTTATGAGGTTTTTCAACATTAATATGAGTTCCCCTAGCCTGAATATTGTCCCCAAGTGGATAGAAATGTTGATCGGTGTAAAACCGAGTTCTGGCTGTCTTTCTCTGCCTTTGAGAAAATGACAGGCCAGACTAGCCAATCCTGAAGTCTCCTGGTTTGACGTCCAAGCAGGAACGGTTACCTCCCTTTCCTCCGCCCAGAGAATCTGGCACGCCCATGCAAACGCTCGAGAGATCATTGCTTGTGAACGAGTGAACGCTGGCAGTTTCTCAGTGTTTGGATGTACAAATGAAAACATATGTCTTTTTTCAGTTCCTTCTGATCTGTGATCTGTGATTTCTGATGTGTAGCTAATTATTTATTATTCGTGCACACAATGCGGCTTCTCTCTCTCCCGACAGAACGGTGTTTTCGTGTTTTCTGTCTTGTGAGTCACTGTTTTTGTACGTCCTCATCGCGTCTATCTGTTCTAAAATGTGCATACAGTCATGAGTTTCTGCTCAACATCGGCAGAGTAACATCTTTAGAGATAAACCTCACACACGCCGAAGCTCGGGCTACACTGGCCGGTCGGCCTTCAACATCACCGACCCACAGTACTGCATCTGGCCCACAGCGGAGGCACCAAACGCGGCGCGAGATTAAGCAGAACACTGACGCTTTTCATGTGATAGGAACATATCTAAAAAATAATGCTATTATCAACACTTACTAGTAACTTGTTCATCTCGACAGCTGTAATGGTACTTTGCATGTGTTACAAAGTTGGTAATAATGATGAAGACGGACTCGGTGTGACTGGGACTCGTGTTTATTCAGAACTCTCAGATACAAACACAATAAACTCGCGCTGACTGACAGCGCACTCATAACTCAGTAGTTACTATAAATAACTTTGTTAGCAATCGCTGAGCTCAGTCTCTGGTACATTAGTGATGTCCGGTTCGCGAACGATCTTTCTTTTGAACCGGTTCTTTTTAGTGAACCGAATCAGTTCACCAAATCGGACTGAATCGTTCTAAACGGTTCGCGTCTCCAGTCAGCGCTGATCCATAATTTACTAAAGTTACTAACTTTCTGACATGAGTGGCAGTCCCTCCGACTAGAAATAGACTAATAACCTGAAGTATGTGCGGTAACTACAACAGTTCACTGATCTGAGACTGACAGAACTGATGTGAAGTGAACTCCGGACCATCCGTCTCTCTGGCAGCAGCTCGTGCCTGCTCGTGCCTCGTAGACCTCGTTAAACCACGCCCCCTCCGCTTATTTCAAATGCAAAGATGTCAGCCAATCACAACAGTGGGCGTTTTTACTGAAGTCTCACAGCAGACACGCCTCTTGAAACAGGGCAGGCAGCCACAGGGCAAACAGCAGTATAGAAAAAATGCCTTTTATTTCTAAATTATGACATTTTATGATGTAAAAATCATACTAACAATATAAGTACACCTCAGGAAACATTATAAAATAATAGAAAAATGCCATGCCATGGGACCTTTAATATTCTGAATAGCAGCTATGATAATTATTTCCCATCTGCTTTTCTGTTGTTATCTCGGGACACCAGTCCCGAGGTAAATAGATCGTCAGCTCCAATTTGTATCCAGCCTTTCATGGAAACTTCAGATGCCCCAACACCTGTGATGAGACGACTCAACACCAGTGTTGTTATGGCCTAAATTAATACATGATTGATTAACTTTTTCTAACATTTTTCTTTAACATTCTCTTTCTAAAATTTTTCAATGTACATTTATGAAATGCACTTTCTGTTAAGCTGCTTTGAAACAATGTGAATTGTGAAAAGCGCTATACAAATAAATTTGAATTGAACTGAATTTTTGTTCATGTGTCTTTGTTTCATGTATATCCTTTCAGTTTAGCATTCTTTGTGACCATAATGATTCCCCGTTAGTTTTCTTAGTTACTTTTTGTCACCTGTGTCTTGTTTAGTTTACTCATCATTTCCGGTGTATTTATACCTCTGGTTATGTTCAGTTCATTATCAGCTCACGTCTTAAGTTAAGTGTTAATAATGTTATTCTCTGTGTATTCTCCCAGTTATTCTCTCTGTGTTTATTAAAGTTATTTATCCTGCGTAATGCATCTCCTTATGACCACCATATACGTGACAACAACAGTATCTGCAAGTATTTTATTGCCGATTCCTGCACAGGTCCGATTTTTAAAAAATCCGCACCCACCCGTACCTGCAGTTCTTAAAACCACGTCCGACCCGTTTTCCGACAGCAGCACTAATTAAAATCCACACCCGACCCGCTTAAAATAGAACCGACACCCGACCCGTACCCGAAATAAAATCAGTTTAGCATATCACATTATATACACACTTACAAAAATGTTTATTGCCAGGTCAGAAGTTATTACATGACCTTTAACACAAGGACAACTTCAGCCGAAGCTACATCATGAAGAACATGGTTATGTGTCCTTATCATCTCTACGAGGCACCTTCAGTTCTGTCCACTTTTGAAAAATACTGTTCGATAGAACTGCTTGTGCTTGGTTTGTTACCAGAGTTATCAGCATGCTTTCTCAGCAATGAAGTTCCACATTTGTGGCTATCCAATACGAAAACTTTAAGGCAGGTTTTGCATGCAGCAAAGCCTTTCACAATATTGTTTTCTTCATCTGAGATAACTCCAAATTTCTCCCACACACTGGACTTGATTTTTGATGATGTATTGTCGACAACTTTACAATCTCCACTAGCTATTCTTTTCTTCAACTCCTCAGGGTCCATCTCGACAACTGCAGTGCAGGCAGATCGCACAGGCGCGGTTGGGATTCTCCTGGGATGGCGAGCGGGCACAAATAAATATGATATGGATTTGAAATTATTTTATCAACTTGAAATACAGGCACAGCATATTTTTGTAGATGTGTTCCTAAAAATATGCATATATTTTTACGTTTGCACGTGACTGTTTTAAACCCGTATTTAGACCTGTGTTTCCCCCTTGTCCGACCCGCACCCGTATCCGACACAGATAGGATGTTTTTCACCCGTTTCAGCAATACCCGCGGATACCCGAACCCGTGCAGGACTCTGTTTTATTGCTTTAAAATTCCACGTTTATAGCTCAGGAGACTAATGTGCTATTCAAGTGGAGTCGGAAATTTTGTTATTATGAGTTCAGAGCACATGATTGGCCATGCAAGTCGAAGTTGTACACAAAGTGAATGAATTTTAGATAATACACGAGTTGCCGAGTTGTGTCGTTGGAAAGGGCGTATCATTTTGGAATATTGCAGCATTGATCTATAAAATAGATAATGTATCCAACTTGAATGCGTGACATGACGTAATAACGATTTCCAAACTGAGAGGTACAAGTTTCCCATAGAATTTGATGAGAAATATTTAAGTTTATATTGATTTTGACTGATTTTGATAGACCACAAATGTGAGAATACTAGGATCATCGGTGTATGAATAGGTGAATGTGAGGCAATGTGTAAAGCGCTTTGGATGGCCATGGGTCTGTTGAAAGCGCTATATGAATGCAGTCCATTTACCATTTACCATCTTTTTCTAAGGAGAAAGGGTCTCAGTTTGCTCTCCATTGAATCCTATCGCTGTCTGAGAGAAACAACTGAGATGTTTGCGGCAATACTCCTATCACACTGATGCAGATCATGCTCTTTACGTAATATGAAAGAATGGGAGTCCAAGGATGCATTTTGATTGTCCAATTACTAATGAAAGTACTAATGAAATGTATGAAATGTTCCAAAAAAATGTCCCGAAGTGACTGTATATCATTTACAGGAAACCTGGAAATGTTTTGAGACAGCTTAAACAGGTTATCTTCTCAGAATCAACTGTTATCTGCAATTGCTTTTTGTTTTACCTTTCAAAGAGAGGCATTTCCCTGACCCAAGTCGAGCCAGTCAAGCGGCAATGACTGCACCTCAGTGTCAAAGCTAATTGGTAGCCGATCAAAATAAAGGCTTGAATGGGAGTTGTCTCTGCACCCAGAATTACCCTGAACTGTGGGTGAACCCAGTGCTGCCCATCAAAGAGTTCACTGGAATTGTCCATGTGCCTGAAATCATCTCACGTCGACCTCAAATTAAACAGGGAAGTGCTGTGTTTCACAACTGCCCATTCAGCAGAGGAGACGAGATGATTGCATGAGTGATTGTAAAATCCTGCCTTGATGGTGCCTTGATTAACAGCTCTTGAAAGAAACCTAAGTTCAAAAGACAGCTGACGTGACAGTCAAGAAAAAAAGATGACTGTACAAAATGGTGTCCAAAAAATGAATTATAAAAAACACAAACTAACGAGGTCAGTTATGAACACAAATATATAAGTGCTACTCCACTTGTATGAACTTTAAGTTTGTTTAAAAAAAAAAAAAGGTTAATTTTGATAGTGTTTGAGAATGAGATCAACACATACCCGCCTTCATCTGTGCAAGATTACATCATCAGTTACAGTCTAGCAGCCAGCCACATACAGGCACCATCTGCATCCTTTGTTTTTCAACACAAATGACGAGGTGTTGATTTGAGTTGGCTGACTAAACGGGGAACTGAACATTCATACATAAACGATAATAAATTATATTATAATGAATTTCAGAGGTCTGAACTTGGACATATTGAACTTACTGTGACAACTGCATCTTTGGTTCCAACTATAAAACATATCATAACATAAATCTGCCAAGTCACCAACAAATATTGCAATCAACATTTTTAGTGCTGTTTGTCAAGGCAATAATTACTAGTGCTCATTGACCCACCTCCCACCTGGTTTTAAAATACTTTTTCAGAGATCTGATCAAGTAGTCAGCTATTTTAGTATTGAGATACTATACTATTGAGACACTATTATTGAGCTTAATTTTTAAATATTTTATTTCAGTTAATGTCTATTTTATTTTATAGTAACCCTGGTTGAGATGCATTTCGACCAGGTATTAACAAGCATTTAAAATGTGTCTTTTGTGTCCACGTTCTCAGATTTTGTTATGACACTTATTTTGTCACACTCTACATCACGTTCGAGCGATAGGCGAGTATGGTGCATACTTTTCATCTTACGAGCTAATAAGCCAATTGGATCGATTGGGGTCCAAATGGAGTCCCAATTACAAGAGAGGACCCGATATCTCAAGACACCGGGATGCATTCAGGACAGATGAACGTTTACACTACAAATGCAATGCTGTCACACATTTCTGGCTCCATATGTGTTTTCAGTGACACGATCACGAAACCTATTTCCACCTTTATTTAGCACTGCCTACTTGTGAAAGGAAAACTCATCTTAATCCAGATGGAAACAGAAGCATACTTACAGTTAGTGTTTTAAACACACTTTGAAGTCATCTCATCCTATTGATGCTACTAACATGAGATCATGGGAACAATAATACCTCCTATCATTCCATTTATTGAGGAAAGGTGTGCTTTTTCTTTTCTAGACTTACGATATTTGCTGGGCAGATCACAAAAACAGTCATATTTGGAGACTAGGAAATAATGTGAGCTCTTTTGACTTGGGCCAGTAAGCAACCAAACATCCTTGCAATGCCCTAGAAAATACCCAGAACTCCTTAACAACAGCATAGCAACATTGTATCAATCACCCAGCATAGCAATGTCCTGGCAACCACCCAGAACACCCTAGCATTGTGGTTTACTTGGTTGCTTGCTACATAATATACCCATGCTAATGTTCTCATTTGAACAGTTAAAAAAAATTCTTGCACCTGCAGAAGCGGGCAAAAAGCCACCTGCCAAATGGGCAACACTCAGAGCAGCAGTTGTCTGGCTGCCTCTCTCTCCGCGAAACTGTCCTGGCAGATCTTTCTCGTGAGCCCCGGCAGATGCTTAGCCAGAGAGATAAGGGCCCAGCGGCGTTTGAGACGCGCTGACAGGATGCTCCATTACACGGTGTAATTACAACCAGAAGCGACACCAAGTGTGAAAGCGACTGATAACATCAGGTCAACCAGTGAGCAGGGAGTTCAGCGGGAGGTGGAGGGGAAAGATGCATCCCTGACGTGTTATGTTTCCACAGCCCTCAATTCTGTGAGCGCACAACCCACACTCACGCCTCCCCGTGTGTCCAATAGTGCTGTGGACTCTTACTGTGCTGAGACACTCTGTACATGCTAAAGAATATTCAAATATTACTCCGAAATTTGGTCATATTCTGACTATGCAAGTATCATATAAACGCATTAACCCGATTTTCATGATTAATAAAAAGGCTAACATTTGTTTTTAGAAATCAAGATTTTTTTATAATTTAAACACTTTATTCAAAATATGATGAACATTTAAAAACAAAAACAATTATGATGTTATGTATATTAAATACAGAGTTTTGGTATAGAAGTTGAATAACTGCAGAAACATATTTTTGGACCAATGAAGAGACAGTATTTTTGTTTTAGAAACTTTTGATGAACATCAAATAAAACTACTTTTGTATGTCATGACCGACATTTTGCAATTTGCGCCCTTGTTTTCTGAAGTATTTCTAGCAGCTCAAGCTAATTGGAAATGCAGGCCTGTGGTGAAATTTCTGCAAAATGATATTACGTTGCTTCTTGGACGTTTTACGACACTTTCACAGTGAAATGTTCAGTGAGTGGCACTAAAAGCATGATCAGTTTTATCCAAAACAAAAATGAATCTTGCAACATTTTAGTATGTTGGTTGTTGGGACAGTTTGTAAATGAAATTTCTAGAAAGTGGCTAAAGGGTTAATGATATATCGCATTTGAAAATAACATCCCATCAACTCTAAACCTAACTAATAGTGTTAACTAAAGCAAACGTGAGGGAAAAAACGCATTTGCTGAAGCAACTATCCCATTTTAGCTTGCTTCTACAAGGCTCTTTTATCAAGTGTTGTGACTTGAGTACTCCACGTCACAAGTGCAATACTGTACCAGGTGAGCTACCATTATTAATGTTTTTTATTATTTGGCATTATTTTCATTACAATCAAGCACATTCACATTCCTCTAATTCATATTACTTTAATGTGTTAAAAAAATATTTGGTCACACTTTAGTTTAGTGTCCAATTCTCACTATTAACTAACTATTAACTATGACTCAATAAACTCCTAATTACTGCTTATTAATAGTTAATAAGGCAGTTGTTAAATTAAGTAAGGTATTGGGTAGGATTAAGAGATTTAGAATAAGTTCAGGAAGAATAAGGCATTAATATGTGCTTTATAAGTACTAATAAACAGCCAATATCCTAGTAATATGCATGCTATTAAGCAACTAGTTAATAGTGAGAAATGAACCCTAAACTGAAGTGCTACCAT
This sequence comes from Gobio gobio, assembly GCF_949357685.1. Classification (NCBI taxonomy): domain Eukaryota; kingdom Metazoa; phylum Chordata; class Actinopteri; order Cypriniformes; family Gobionidae; genus Gobio; species Gobio gobio. The sequence goes on from NC_137113.1 coordinate 37,887,666, forward strand.
ATATTTAAATATTATTTAAATTGTCGCAACCGCAACAGGAATTGCCTTTCATTTATTTTTATTTTTAATTGAAAAATCATTACATCACAACCATTAACAATACTGGGAATTAAAAGCAAATTGGAGGGGCATATGAGCATAAAACATGCTTTATTTCTTACGGCAAAATATAATTTCATATATGACCTGGACATTATTTAATGAAATTCACCCCTTAAATCATCTTGCACTAATTCATTTACACTAATATCGCAACAATAAAAGGTTTTTAGGAAAAACAACACATCCTGACTGTTTGCAGCACTGATATATTCACCCCAAACAAATAAGTGCAAAACCAGGGGGTGAATTGTTGGGACAGTTTGTAAATTAAATTTCTAGAAAGTGGCTAAAGGGTTAATGATATATCGCATTTGAAAATAACATCCCATCAACTCTAAACCTAACTAATAGTGTTAACAAAAGCAAACGTGAGGGAAAAAACGCATTTGCTGAAGCAACTATCCCATTTTAGCTTGCTTCTACAAGGCTCTTTTATCAAGTGTTGTGACTTGAGGGCCTGAGTACTCCACGTCACAAGTGCAATACTGTACCAGGTGAGCTACCGAGCAAAAACTAAATCAGAAATGCCATACATATAGAGATGATTATGTGATACAAACATATATTAGTTTTCAAATCAGGCACTATGGTAAGTGTTTTGAAGGCTATCATAACATTGTGCAAAGAAGTTGTTTTACTACCACTAGTGGTCATTTCAGTCGGAAACTGCATCGAATAATATGTATAGGTTTATTTTCGGAGTTTTGCAAAAATGTAGTCACATTTTCCCAATGAGTTTAAGTTGATTTCTAGAATAGAACAGTAAGGACAAATGTGCATGTCTTTGTTTGTTCATATTAAGCAGATTTATGTGTAGCACTATAGCAATATTCTGATCACTGTAGAGCATAATCACAATATGGACCTTAATGGGACAGTTTCCCCAAAAATGAAAATTAGCCCATGATTTACTCACCCTCAAGAGATCCTTATGTCTTTATGACATTCTTCATTCTGACGAATAGAATAGGAGTAATATAAAAAAAATGACCAGGCTAACAAAGTTTTCTCTTCCTGTTAATCTTTTTTTTTTTTTTTTTTTTTTTCAGGTGAGGCATTATATTACTACATTACAAGGAGGCCATTTAAGGCCCCTCTCCTCACTCTCAATAGACAATATTATAAGAGAGTAAAAAGGGTCCAAAGGTTTTGTGTCCTATATGTAGGCTATACCAACTTCATTGATGTGTATGGGGAGGACTTAAATGAGAAAAAGATCTGGAATGTATCTTTGAGCAAGATTCTTGGGAATACATCTGTAAAAATGCTCGAACATTTCCATACAACAGTCGGCACAGATTAATACAGTTTAATATTATACACATGGTATATCATACACCTGAAAGATTGCACAATATTAGTGATTCATTTTCAGACAGTTGTCCTAGATGTAAAACAGAGGCTGGTACATTACTGCATATGTTTTGGATTTGCTCGAAACTAGAAACCTATTGGGAAAATATAATACAAACTATTGATAAGATTATTCATGTTAATGTTTCATTTGATCCGAGATTTATGTTGTTGGGAGATGAATCGGTCCTCCAACTTGATCAAAGGAAGAATTTACGTTTTGTTAAGATGGCTCTGATAGCAGCAAAGAAATGTATAGCTATACAATGGAAATCAGAAGAACCACCCAGTTGTATGGCTTAGAGAACTTTCGTCCTATGTTCCTGTTGAAAAAATAATGTTTAATCTGAAAAAAAGGACATATTTCCATATTTAACACATATCTAGTTTCCGCCAGACAGCCTTCCGTATTAAAAAGCCAGACTTACGAAAGAGCCAACTTACGAAAAAAGAGTAACTGGCGCAACATAGGACGTAATGTAAGCATTTTGAAATGCGAGAGGCGCAACACTTTCTTTGTAAGTTAAATACGTTTTAATATTGTATTTGTCTGAAAGAGGAATCTCATACAGCTACACATGGCTTGAGGATGAGTAAATCGTGGGATCATTTTCATTTTTGGGTGAACTATCCCTTTAATGGGAAAAGAAAATATGCTGTGGTCACTCTCAGAACATCAGCACTTGCTGTACTGCAGTGTATAGATGTGAGAAACCACAACACAGGTGAAGCAGCACAGGGCCACAAGGTCGGCGAGGGGACAAACACAGGAAAGCTCTCATAAACTCAAACACAGAGGGCAGCAGTATTGCCCTCTCTCTCTCTCTCTCTCTCTCTCTCTCTCTCTCGCTCGCCTCTGTCCTCGACTTACCCTTACCCCCCTCCAACCCCGGCCTGGCGACACGTGCTGATTCCACAATCAGATTTGTCCGTTTTATTTTGAGGTCCTGACCCCGCTGCCTTTGGGAATGTGAACTTTTCTTGTTTATTGGTGGCCATCAGGCCACGAACAGCTGTGTGTGTGTGCGCATGTGTGTTAGACAGAGGGAATGAGAAGGGGAAGTGTGCAAAATGCCTCCATTTGGCTGGACGTGGATTGCTCCCGTTAAGCAACAAAACCAGTCCAGATTTCACGCTTGTAGCATCCAACAATTTGCCACCTCAGCATCCTTCTCAGCACAGAAAAAGCCAGGCTGTCATCCTTTGGATGGATGGAATGAACCCCTGAGAAAATGAACAAGCACAAAAATGGGAAGTGAATGAATCAGGAAGGTTGCGCTTGGTTCCTTCACCTGTGCTCAATCCTGCTGGGATATTAGTTAGGCTGCTGCTGGGCTGCTTGAATGGAGAATGGACGAGGCGGAGCAGCGGTTTGCAGGAGCTGAGGAGGTACACGTCTCCTGTCGCCAGGCTGGATTTATGATGCTTCCTCTCACTTTGAAGGGCAGCTCTGTTTGCTTAGTCCCCGCTAACTACTTTGCATGGCCTGCCCCAGAGCATGTTCATTCACAATAACGCTCCAGTGCCGCCAACCCCTAGCAATAGGCTGACTTGCTTGAAAAAAAGCGACACAGGTTTTTAGTTTTTCTCCTTTATCATTTAAAATGCTTTTGAGGCAAATCCTCAAGGCAAAAACCTGTCAGGAAAATGTCCAGGTTGTATCTCACACCAAAAACAAAACAAATATGAAATGATATTTTGCATTAAGAAAATAACACCCTTTATCTCCTTTTATTTTCATTATTTGTCACAAAAAATTAAGCACATTTACTCCCAAAAATGATCACTGATGAAATGTGGATTTTTTTTTTAATAATTTGAACAAAAATCATGATAATTTTTTTTTTATAAAATTGTTTTAAAATTGATTTTTTTATTACTACTTTACATCAATAAGAATTTGACACTCACCATTGAGAATACAAAGAGTAATACATCCAAACACAGTAATTTAGGACAAAAATTGTGTGTCATGATGCAAAAAACATTATTAATGTTTTTTATTATTTGGCATTATTTTCATTACAATCAAGCACATTCACATTCCTCTAATTCATATTACTTTAATGTGTTAGAAAATATTTGGTCACACTTTAGTTTAGTGTCCAATTCTCACTATTAACTAACTATTAACTATGACTCAATAAACTCCTAATTACTGCTTATTAATAGTTAATAAGGCAGTTGTTAAATTAAGTAAGGTATTGGGTAGGATTAAGAGATTTAGAATAAGTTCAGGAAGAATAAGGCATTAATATGTGCTTTATAAGTACTAATAAACAGCCAATATCCTAGTAATATGCATGCTATTAAGCAACTAGTTAATAGTGAGAAATGAACCCTAAACTGAAGTGCTACCATATATTTAAATATTATTTAAATTGTCGCAACCGCAACAGGAATTGCCTTTCATTTATTTTTATTTTTAATTGAAAAATCATTACATCGCAACCATTAACAATACTGGGAATTAAAAGCAAATTGGAGGGGCATATGAGCATAAAACATGCTTTATTTCTTACGGCAAAATATAATTTCATATATGACCTGGACATTATTTAATGAAATTCACCCCTTAAATCATCTTGCACTAATTAATTTACACTAATATCGCAACAATAAAAGGTTTTTAGGAAAAACAACACATCCTGACTGTTTGCAGCACTGACATATTCACCCCAAACAAATAAGTGCAAAACCAGGGGGTGATAATAACAGTAAATCTGATAATACGGAGCAAACTAATGGAGTTTCAAAGCGAGGGAACGGGAGGATAAATTGTGCCATCTGCACCTCTCCACGGCACAACACACTGTCTACAGCAGCAACAGGAAATCTCTGCAAAGTTCAGCCATGGGTCAGTGTAGACATCGCTCCTCCCCTCTGCCCTCCCTCCACCACACACACACACATCCACCTGAGCGGCCTTTGAGGGGTCACAAGGATTAGCGATGGGACGGGGGCAGGGGAAAAGGGGACACAACTACCATATAATTCAAACAATTAAGGAAACATTTAGTTAATGGTGCAGTGTGTGTTAAGTGTGCGACTGACCTTTTCCTGAACCCATTTATGAACTTCTGTTTTGGTGTGTGTGTGCATGAGCGTCACACGGATCTCTGCGTGTCCAAACTCCATTACGCCAGCAGAAAGCGTAAACTTTCGCCACATATTGTTTGTCTTGTGCAACTGAGTGGCATATGTCTTCCACCTCAGATAACTGCTAATGGGAGGTGAACTAAACTGTTGTCAGTTTGCTAAACGCTGATATGCCAGCAAAGTTTGCACACTGCCAGCAATCACTAATGTCTCTCCACACACAAGTGAAGATATTAGCGTGTAACTGGTCCTTCCCATGCTTGGCACGATAAGGTATCGTGGCACACACGATTCCTCAAATGACAGAGAAATGACCTACGCTGCCTGTTTTTTCAATAGAGCCGCACCGTATGATTCCATATCAGAACATGAAGAGCCAGCGGGGGCCGCCTGACCTCTCTCTAATCGTGAAGTCAAATCCTGGTCAAACCCTGAGGGACAGCCGTGACGGAGGAGGCCGTCCTGACTCCATACATGTGTTTGGAGCCGCGATTAAGCATTCCAGGAATGTGGTATGAAAATAAGCAGCTTTGATTGAAAACAAACAAACAAACAAAAGATTATTCATGTAATCTGACCGGGACGTTCAGTCACATGGAAAACATTCATGTGTCTTTAATGGTATTTGCTGTCAAGAAGGTTTGAACATGAGCAGTTCTTTATACAGTGCTGCAGGGATGACATATTTGTATAGGGAAAACCCCTGAAACCCAGCTAGCATTTTAACACTAACATCCTGAAGTCATTGGGCTTTTTGAATGAGTTTTTGATTAAATGCCTGTAATACGGTCATGTTTTTATTTTAAAAAGTACATCAGTAATACCCCCTTGTGATTTTTGTCTTGTAAAAGTCAGTTATATCTGGGACTACAGATAATATCAGGATATTTAACAACATCATCACGCCAAACAGGAAAACTATATCTATCACTAGTCTGCTTTCACAGCCTCGTTGTGTTTATAATCGCTCTCTTGCAGTTGCAAACCTTTCTAACTCAAATTTGCAAGTAAAATGTTTTTAAATAAAGACTGAAAGAGTTGTCGGAAGCTGACGTTGAAGCTTTTGAAAATTCAAAAACATTAACCCACAGAGCTTATTTTCTGCAATAATTAAAAAGCGAAAAGGAAAATCCTATCGAGTTTTTGTCAGTGGAACCAGGGTAATGCTCACTTCTAGGACGGTGGCCTACAAAAATAGGCCTGTCACCAGAGCACTTGTTAAATAATCCTTTTGGAAAGACTTTTTATAGGACAACTATTAGATCACAACGTTGTTCCCAACTCATAAGCATAGTAAGTGCTGACAAGTTCCAAAAAAGTACCACAAAAGTGGTTCACATTACATTTCTGAAATCATATGATGGTTTTGTGTGGTTGAAATTAAAGCTGTGTTCAGTGAAAATCCCTTTTGGTTCTAAACTTAATTCTCTATTCAGAATTAGCACGTTGTGATTGCATGACGAGAGAAACAAAAGGCGCGTCTTTGATTTTGAATATTCAAAATCATAATATCTGAAAGCTGCACAATCTTCAGAAACTCACCTTTTGTGTTCCACAGAAGAAAGGAGGTCACATTATTTACTTTAGAACGGCATGAGTGTGCGTAAATGATGACAGAACAGACCTGTCACACTGAGGTAAGCATATAAGTACATATTGTTATAGCGCCCTCTAGTGTCCATCTAACAAAATTGACATCACTAGAGCCGCTGTTAGCTTGTGAAAAGTATGGCACTCAAAACGTGAGCCGAAAAGGTCCAAATGCGCCAAATGACTCTACTAAATTCGTCCCCGAAGCTCTTGACTGCTCTTAACTTAACTGTAGGAAGCCATAATGATTCACAGTTTGATTTGAGAGCTGCACTGGCAGCCAAACCTCTCAGCTGCCTCAACATGCATTTTGAAATGTCCATTTAAATATCAAAATTCTATTAAACTGGGTAGTTACTGATAAATTAATTTCCTATTAACTACAGATTTCTTTATTTGATTTTGCTTGCAATGGTAACATGGGTAAATGGTTGACGACGAATGTAGATGTCGCATAAAAATGTCGCTTCCTGAGTTCGGAAATTTGGAACGTTTTATTTATTTTTGTTTGTTGTAAATTATTTTATGTATTATTTATTTTAACGGAGAAAACAGGTTGTACACAATTTTAATTACCAAATGATATTTTGTTAAATAAAATTCATCCTCAAGCACCACTGGCATTAGTCTATGGCAGATGTTAGCCTGTTCTTGTGTAAAGAGCCGAACTCTCATGGCTGTTAAGGTAGGCCTAGTGTAATTGTCAAAATTATGATATTAATGAATGATTTAATTGTTGATTGAGTGGAGACTTTTTAGAAAGGAAAGTCAGAATCACCATTTAATGAGTTTAAAACAAGCTACCTGTCATGGTAGGTTAATTGTAAGTTAGATTAGTTTATGTATCATATCTAAAATACGATTTTGTGTTCTAAATGGATTGGATGATATTAGTGGAAAGTTTGAAAAATTCCTTGACAAAGTCTGTCCTCTAGCGGACGATGCGCGTAATAACAATCCACATTGTAGATTTACAATCTATATTGTTTGCAAGCAAGCTCAAGTAGATTTTCTTTTAAAAATCCGATTATTGTATTATGTATTTTATTATATTAAATCAGGGTCTGGAATCGTAGGAACATTAAACATTAAGTACACGAGAGGTACTGGATGAAAGAAATGTTAGAAGCTGTCCCATTATACTTTAATGATGTGTGTGTGATGAGACCACTCCTCTGCTCTCTCCCTCTGAGTGAAGCTCAAAGCTCAGGTTCTGCTCTGGATCTCAACACGCTTCATTAACAGGCGTGAGATCTCGAATCTTCCCACAAGAACAGCACCGTCCTAAACTAAAGGCAGATGATCGAGTCAAATATCTGTACACCCCTAATCATTCATTATTACATTGTTGAAAAATTATAAGTTATCAACCAGCATTATCTAAACCATTTTTGAGTTAACATGCATGCTGGATACTATGCAGACTGTCCTAGTGTTTTTGTAATTCAAGATGTGTGTTTGATAGTGTACTGGGTAATTATATTTACATAACATGCCAATGAAACTTTTTTTAAGATTTTAAATTAAAATAAATGTATGCATGTATTACCGATGTGATCCATCTGTCTACACCGATCAGGCATAACATTATGTTGTGCTAATATTGCGTTGGTCCCCCTTTTGCTGCCAAAACAGCCTTGAGCCGTCGAGGCATGGACTCCACTAGACCCCTGAAGGTGTGCTGTGGTATCTGGCAGCAAGATATTAGCAGCAGATCATTTAAGTTGGGAGGTGGGGCCTCCATGGATCGGACTGTTCAGCACATCCCACAGATGCTCGATTGGATTAAGGTCTGGTGAATTTGGAGGCAGAGTCAACACCTCAAACTCGTCGTTGTGCTCCTGAACCATTTTTGCTTTGTGGCAGGGTGCATTATCCTGCTGAAAGAGGCCACAGCCACCAGGGAATACCGTTTTCCATAAAAGGGTGTACATGGTCTGCAACAATGCTTAGGTTGGTGGTACGTGTCAAAGTAACATCCACATGGATGGCAGAACCCAAGTTTTCCCCGCAGAACATTGCCCAAAGCATCACTGCCTCTGCCAGCTTGCCTTTTTCCCTACAGTGTGCATCTTGGTGCCATGTGTTCCCCAGGGAAGCGACGCACACTCACCCGGCCATCCACGTGATGTAAAAGAAAACGTGATTATCAGACCAGGCCACCTTCTTCCATTGCTCCGTGGTCCAGTTCTGATGCTCAGAACTTGGGGACCCGGACTTGGTTGCGGCTATGCAGCCCCATACGCAACAAACTGCGATGCACTGTGTATTCTGACACCTTTCTCTCAGAACCGGTATTAACTTCTTGAGCAATTTGAGCTACAGTAGCTCGTCTGTTTGATCAGACCACACAGGCCAGCCTTTGCTCCCCACGTGCATCAGCCTTGGCCGCCGCCTATGACCCTGTCGCCAGTTCTCCACTGTTCCTTCAATGGACCACATCTATCAAATGTATATATTGCTCTTAAAAAGTGCAAATATTTATTAACATGTTTTCATCCATTAATCCATTTGGTTATATAAAAAAAGTATAAAACAATAGCAAATAAAATGACAACAACTGCATTACAATATTCCAGCTTTATTCATATTTTGCATTCATTCTGAATGACACATCCAGCCACACGACAGCACAGAATTACCAGAGATGTTATGTTAGTGTGGTCTTTCCCCCAGATAAAGAATGTTCTGCATGGAGACCAGTAGTGAAGGATTTCAAACGAGGATTTAAAGAATGTGCAAAAGGAGTTTCCTTTAAACCCACATACCCTCAATAATAAAGAAAACACCTGCTTTTTTTCTTTGCTTTTTTTTTACATTTGAAAATTGCATTAAAACATCTAAAAAGTCAACATGAACGCAACACTGCAGTTTGTTCTCTTTGGTATTTCTATTTTCTCCCTTACTGATTAGAGACACTTTTGGTCTGATGCCGACAAATCACCGTCAAGTTTTGAAGAATCCGAATTATTACCAAAACTACAATTGTAAAAGCTACTTAAAACATCTGATCTAAAAGGCAGCAAAAGATGTACGAAAACAGAAATATAAAAACCCATATCCAAAAAGAACACATTTCTAAATACAAATACTGAAGACAAATACATCTGAATGTCAAATTCAGATGAATAAAGCCATGCATTACAAATACAGCCATCAGTCAAACTCCATACGCTTCAAGCTCATGATACTCACTGTATGTACAAACTTGCTGGTAGAAGAAATAAATAGATCTGTTGGTATATTCATGAAAAACAGTCCATAGCCCTTATGAAAAGAGAAGAATATGAACACAAAGGTTGTCTGTTAAAGTGGACACATCTTCCCACACATCAGTAGTCAGCTCAGTTCTCCATGTTGGAGTAAGTCATGGCATTAATCCCTGGTCTTTTCCTCCCTTTGATCTTCAGAGATCCATAACGTGCCTGCGACCAATGAATGACAAGCATTTGTTACTATAATTAAAATCATGCATGCCGCAAATGAAGAGGCAAGCCATAATCAATTATAATCTGAAGAGAATATGATCTGATGAAGGGCTGTAGTAACTAAGTGATAAAACAGGCACAGAGAACTTCCATCAGTGACGTCACCTTACAATAGTAAAACAATGCATTTGAAGAATGATTAATGGGTGTTCCCACCATGCATAATTTACATTTTACTATAATATTCTTACCTGTAAATGTAACCAAATCAAATTCATGGGAATATTTCAATTTTGCAAAACAGTCTGTGCGAGTTGCGACTTCTTACAGCGTGCACACAAGCGTGTCATCAAAACGCAATGCAACAGAGGAAAAGGGGCATAATTGATAAAACCAAAATATTACTTTTGACCAAATATTGATTGTGTGTTAAATGTAGGTTTTACATTAACTGAAATACTACATTTAACATAAAACAGTTACTGTAATGTGATTATTATGATATACAATGATTATTGTCCTTTATATTTCCAAATAAAAAAAGACACTAATGTGTTATGTTCAGTTGAGGAAATATCTTTTTGACCTGCTGATTTCAAACTGTGGACAAACCAAAAAAAAATTTTTTTTTATAGAATATAGAAAATAAAATGTGGATTTTGAAAAATGCTATTAGCAGTCTTAAATGTAATGTTTATTTAGTTATTGAGTCTTGGATGTGCAATTATGTTTTGATGGACTTACATCTCTGCGCACTTTTGAGCGGGTGATTTTGACGCTCTGAGATCGTCTGAGCCCATGATGAGACACAGCTTCATCCTCCGAGAACACAGCATTCCCCTCATCATCACTTCTGTCATTGTCATCACTATGATAATACTCTACAAAAGAAACAATTTGAGAGTTAAGAAAACAAGATGAACATTTAGAACAGAGTGTGATCATACATGACAGCAGACAGAGCAGGTATGATTGAGATCAGTGCTACTCAAAAGTTTTTGACTTCAAGGCATATATTTTACACCAACATCAAGTGGAGACCAAGTAACAGAACTAAAGTTGTTTACTACACAATATGTCCTGCATTAAAGAGGAAAAGCAGAAAAAAACAGCAGAAAAAGGTTCTCTTTAATATTACAATTTCTCATATATATATATATATATATATATATATATATATATATATATATATATATATATATATATATATATATATATATATATATATATATATATATATATATATATATATATATATATATATATATATATATATATATATATATATATATCAATTTTTTTTTTTTACATTTACGCATTTTGCAGTCACTTCATTCATTAACATTGCATTCAAGTTATACATTTTATCAGTTCTTGCTTTCCCTAGGATTCGAACCCATGACCCATTGCCGTTGCTAGCACCATGCTCTACTGTTTAAGCTACAGGAAGGCTAAAATACATTAAAGTGCCCCACTATGTTTTTTTCAAATATTCCCTATCGTGTGTAATATAGCCGTTTGTGAATGTAAACATGTCGAAAGTGCACGATAAATAATGTTTTTGTCTCCTAAAAGAAAGAATCGACTCTGAACCGCCTAAACATGTCGCCTGTAATGCGAATGCCCGCTTATGTTCTATGTTGTATGTTGTCCGTCCGCGAACAACTTGACCATCCCACAAACAAGTCATTTTAATGACGACTGCTTCTCAAAACTCAGGGTTCAACGTGGGATTCGCAAAACGCTTGCTCTTGAAAGATGGGTCAGTACCCAGTTTATTTGGACCAGCTTGCTCCTCAAAAGCCTGTAAGTTTGAATAATTACTGATGTATACATTTTCTACCGGGTGTTCAAAATGCATAGTTTTGTGTTTTATATTGAGTAAGTTTCCGGCTAACCCACGTTATTACTGTTTCACTGAAATAGTCTGCAAATCCGCTATGTGCCCACTATTACCTGAAACCGTGTCTATTAATGCAGATTGTCTGTCGTTCTTATGCTGCGTTCACACCGAACGTGAATTGAACGCCTGGAGTGAGTGATTTCCATCATGTTAAAGTCAATGTAAAAATGCATTGAAGCGTGTCTGGAGGTCCTGCGGCGCGATAGTTCGTGTGAAAGAGGCGAATTGAGTGTCTTGCGCGATACGCGCGAGTGATTTTATTTGGTGCTTTTTATGTATTCACAAGTGTATTCGCATCTGACGCCCGAGTTGAAAAATCAGAATTTTGGCGTCTGTTCGCGCCACGTTAACCAATCGGGAGCCTGCTTGCTGCTGTCACGTGGTGAAATGACGTGATAAACGGGGGCAGGCCCGTCCGGAGTCACTAATTCAACATGGAGGAACGACTGATATTGGCAGTGAGCAGTCATACAGAGCCATTCGCTTCAAACGCTCGCTTTATACTCACACTCATGCAAGTGTATTGTAAGCGTCCAACTAGACAAAATAGAAGTGAATTTGAGGCTTAATTCGTGTTCGGTGTGAACGCAGCATCACAACTTTGAGTAAAGATAAAGGATGGAGAAAGATTTTTGCAAACGTTACTGTTATATCAGTCATTCACGTTAATGCTCGGTTAACGTATGCGCTGTTATTGTTATAGTTCCCGCATGTGCACCGCAATAAATTTGAAATATACACATTTGTTGACGGACATACACTTGTTAATGCTAATGATGAGGAATTACAGTTGCAACATCTCATAATGTACCTCAAACTGAGTAGTGTATCACTGAGAAACGTCCTGCTCAAGTGGTCCTTGTGATGGAGGTTTGGGTTGAATAACTAGTTCTTCCAATGTTTCATCATCGGACTCGCGCTCGGATTGATATGATAAAAACAACGTCGCCGTTACCGTCTTTACAGTGTGTACAATCGCTGAGCTTAAGGAATCCTCCAGACTGAAGAACAGTTATGATAATAGGTGTTAAAGGACAACTCCAGTGAAAAATGAACCTAGGAGTAATTTACACATGGTTACCGAGTAGATCGTTCTCTGGGATGCATTTTCATGAAAATCGAATGTAAAGAGTTTTATCTCTAAAAACAGATTAGACCCTCATTATGCTACCATGTTAGTGTGAGGCTATTTTGAGCCTTGTTAGTGGTATTAACTAGCGATTTCATTTTACTTATTCTGTGCTCCATTTACTCGCATTATAAGCTAATCTGTTTTTAGAGATAAAACTCTTTACATTCGATTTTCATGAAAACGCATCCCAGAGAACGATCTACTCGGTAACCATGTGTTAATTACCCCTAGGGTCATTTTCACCGGAGTTGTCCTTTAAGATTCCGACAAGCACTGTAAGAGGTAGACCAATCGTAACAGACTGGGTCATCTAACCAATCAGAGCAGAGTATGCTCGCGGAAAGGAGGGATTTAGAGAGACTAATTCATTTAACAAATCTTTTGAGAATCATTGAATAATGTGGTGATGTGCAATTTATATTATGAGAAAATGAAAGTGTTTTTTTGCCCTTTAATGCATGTAAACCTGTTGTAGACCTCCAAAACAAATCTTTAAAATAGCATAATAGGGCACTTTAATATTACAGCATAGGCACAACAATATGCAAAATGACTACGGTGACATTATGCTGGATAGGAAACCTGTATAAGCACACAAACAAATTAACTTGTGACAGATATATTTGTCAGAATTTGATTGGACTTCAACAACACAAGATATGGGAAAAGTTAAAAAAAAGAATATTATTTTATTTCATTGTACCGCACTGTGGTCAACTATGTTGTTTTATTATGTGCTTGGAACAAAGTTGGAAGTAGTTGATAAGCCTACTTATTTTACTACTTACTTATCCAACTGTGCATTATTATTTGTTTATTATTTTGCATCAAGCATCGCTTTTCCATGTCCATGGCCCTTTTAGAACGGATCTATTTTTGGGTCGTGACTGACCGGTTAAGAACCACTGATATAGTTTATTGTAAAGGTTGGGAATGTGATTTCAGCCGTGGAGAAAGGACAAGCGGGGGAAGAGAGAAAGAGAGAAAGCAGCTGCCGGGTTCAGGCCGCTCCTGGCACCATCACCTCTGGGCTCCCCGGGTAGCGCTGGGAGCTAGGCAGAGCCAGCCTGTGCCAGGACGCCTAACGGTAATCCAGCCGGAGCAGACTCACTGCACACTGCATCATCCGAGTGATACGACCAAAAGACAGACTATAAACAAGACCATACAGCACTGCACAGAACTGTAGGTTTAATTTAGTATTGTGTGCGCAGTTCTCTTTTCCACCATAAGGGGGCAGAATAAATACAGACACCAATGGTTCTGAAAAGCCTTCCTTTGTTTGTCTCCACACCCACCGCTGTTTTCAATTACTGAAATATAACAACTTCCTTGGGATTTGGAAAACTATGCAATTAATTTTCCAGAACTATTCTTGAGTTTTGTTATGGCCTTGTGCAAACTAAGCAGAAAGAGATTTGAAAGAAGACATATATAAAAGACAAAGCTGGCATGTCTTTGTTATTTTCTGTGGACTGCTAGCAGCTCTGAAGGCCAGTCTGCTGTGTGTGTGTATACACACACACATCTTTTGAGTAATGATGCATGTAAATGGATCTGTTATCAAAAGATTGAATGGATAACAAAAATTGTCACACTCTTTAGGAAACTTACTGGGCAAATAATAAGCACACCGAAATCACTGCAATATTCACAACGTTGCTTAAATGTATAATCGCCAGCGAAACCATTGTGAACATATGCATTAGAATTGCACAGCTCTACTGTCTGAAATCAGACCCCAGTTCTTGTGTGAATGTGATTGACAGGAGGGCATAAAAATATATACAAGCATGTTTTATGTCATGCCTGTCATTCAAAGCTGACTTCTGCTTCTTTAGAAAAAGCAAAACCCAACATTAAAGGGTGGGCGAATAAATAACACACTTAAGCCTCTCTCTTTATAGGCTACCCCGCGTTTTTAAATTCAAACTCCAATTAGCAGCTCGTTTGATCAGTCGGGATCTTTCACCTTGGCTTTGAGCCTCTGAAAGGGAATGCCATTTTGGAGGAGCTGGCTTTCTGATGGCTTCATTGCAGACGAGATGAAAATGACCTGGATGCCAGCGGAATTTCAAACGCGGCGGGCACATTAGCATACTGAGATAGAAGCACATTAGGTATTCTGCTCAGAGGCTCCCTGAGCTGTTTTTTCCTCTTCTTCATCGTCTCACAAAGCGGCACTAGACCTTTCATGCTAGGAATGTGCCGTTATTACTTATAACCCTCCTGTGCTTGAGACAAATACAGAATACATTCTATTTGCTCCAAAACCAGTTAACACAGCAGTGATTTCCAGAAGCGTGTGAGATTTATTTGAGATCTAATTATGAAGCCGCTATGGCTTTACTTGCGCTACAGATGCTTTCCCGGCTCCCGCTAGCTGTGTTTAGTGTCACACAAAGGCTGTCTGAAACCTCACAGGCGACAACAAAGCTCATTCAAATTCAATGTTTGCGTAACATCCTGTCTACTAAGATGGTTTCATCTGGTTTATGAAGGAAGCAATGATGTATCCTTCACTGCCTATGATATGCCACAACCCTGGAATCTCGTTTGAAACCAAGTAGCTTCATAAAAATGCTCTGTTAACAAAGCATCTGCCTTCTGTTGTGGACGCAGCAGAGAAACAGCAGTGCGAAAGGAAACAAAGGATGGCATGTTAATAATTCATCTGAGAGGTAAGATATACCAGCTCCATCGGGTTGGTCCATGATGGCTCTTCTGGCTGGATTGGAGCCGTAGGATGAATACCCGCTGCCGTCTTGAGGGATCTGGGTAAGGTCGTGCATGCTGAGGCTCCTGAGCTTCTCTGTGATGGCACCTTGACCCTGTAGAGACAAAACAGCCCAGAGTTATGATAAACATGTCAGTGCTGACAACACACAGAACAGCTTTAAACAGAGCATATCAAGACCGCATGGACTTCCATGATGATATTAACACGACATGCATGTAAGGATGAATGCTGAAAAGATTTGGGCTCTGTTCCAAGTGACCTGCTACCTAGTGAGCTGCCCCTGTTGTCAACTGAACCTCTAGAACAAATAGCGCTCTTCACATGACTGTTTATTTCAACGGGGTAGGCATTAGCATGTCAGCAGTGAATTTATTAGTATTTGTTATTTTTAAATATTGAATGAATTAGGGCCGGTTCACACAGAATACATTTTTTTATTCCACTGCGCTAATTTTACATGGTTTTATCAGCATCTCGTGCATGACGCGGAGTAAAAATGTTGTGCTTGCGTTAAATTGAGTTAAAAGTCGCTCCTAGACCTTGTTTTTTTCCACTTCATTGACTTGCGTCTCACGTTTTTAACCACAAAAACACATAGTGTGTGTATGGCCCCATAGAAGTATCTTAACACAATTTTTTTTACACCGAGTTCATAGTGCATTCTGGCATTGCCACCTTAGAATTTGGGTCAAAGGCATTTTAGGCCACGTTCACAATACAGATGTCAGCTCTGTATTTGAGTCCTTCATATGTTTTTTCTTTACAAGAGTGACAACCGCATTCTAGAACCAAACTCTCATCCTCACATTTAGGACACACAACCGCATTCTCGGAAAACCCTTGCTGTGTGAACGGGACCGGACTGTATGTCTGTCATAACTCAATGTCTGTCATGTCATACAGTGCAAGAGAGTCGATTTGTGCTGCACAAACGTGTCTACTGTGTGTTGCGGGTTTTCATGTGTGGTTTCGGTAAATTACATCAAGAGCTGTGTGTCATCTGAAAGTTTTAGATCCAGTCATTGTTCTCCACTTCTATGCTATCAGTCTTGTGTTCTAAGCACGACTCAGATGCTTTGTTCTCCACCCAGATATAAAATAAAATCTGCTGTCAGATAATAAAGATTTGTCATATGAATTTACAGTTTGATTGGACTTTACGTGCCAAAAGTGATACGACTTTTCAGTTTTATGGACGTCGCCATCTTTGATATTACTTTGATCACTATCGCATTGGCTACTGGTTTGAGAACACGGGCTTGACTCCCGTTGTACATTCATACAGACAGCATCCGAGACACAACTGTAAATTGCTGTGCGTACGGGACATTTCGAGACTCACACCTGTTAAAAAAATGTGGTTGTGAATCCCAAAAACTGACAGTGTGAACGTAGCCTTAAAGTGCGGTCACATTTACCGCTTTTTGACAAATTTTCGCAGTCATTTCAATAGGACAATGGACCAATTTTGCCATGAAATGGGCTCAAATTTTACTACTGAGAACACCTTCTGAAGGCAGCGTATTTATGCTACAATTATTTCTTAAAATACATATGCAGTGTACTTGGTTTTGGAAGAGAGCTTAACTGAACAAATAAAAAAAATCTTTAGATAGGAAAATTTTAGGCCTCATAACATGTTTTAAACTCATGTAATGATAATACTAGTCGTGCTTAACACCCTGATTGAGAGAGCAAAAACAGAAAAATATTTAAAAAAAATGGAAAAAGGAAACGAGCTAAAGGTTGTTAAAATGATGTTGCTTTTCCACATGCTGTAGACACACTATGGAATTACCTGCACTGGAGAGAGCAGGGCTGCAGTATTCCTATAGGGCAGTACATATCAGTACAAGATAACAAGAAAAAGATCATCACCAAAGAGGATTTCACAAATAAAACAGAAAGAATATGCCAGAAAGAGGATAAAAGGGAAAAAAGGAGATAAGATGGGGAATAATAGAGAGCTTTCAAGAATAGAGATTGACACAAGCCTTTTACAAGCTTATTGGCTCAACTTTAAAGACGCCTTTCAATAACGCCATCCTTTCAGAGTGTCTGGGCAGGACAGTGGCCAAATGAAAAACGGAGCATTGTTGAGCAGCCCTGTGATCTGCTTCTGATCAGTATATTAGCATGATTTCCTTTACTACTGCACTAATACTAATGGTCTTGGGTTGGTTTCACAAAAGAACAGTGACCTTTGCTTGCAAATGAAAGTCATTAGTGTGTCATTTATCGCTGGTATTGTAGATTTGTGCCAGCGCACTTTGCTGCATAGAGAATAGGAAAAGGGAAAGAAGTTAAGGTCAATTCGAAACATCATTTGCAATACTTTTACTTTCATAATGTGATGTACACTACCATTCAAAGTACTGGGGTTTTGAAGATTATTTTTTTAAATGAAGTACCTGATGTAAAAAATGTAATATTGTGAAATTTTCAGCAGCCATTACTCTCTACATCAGCCTTCAGTGTCACATGATCTTTTGGAAATCATTCTAATATGCAGATTTGGTGCTCAAGAAACATTTCTTAATATCAATGTTGAAACCTGTTTTGTGCTGCTTTATATTTGGGGGGGGAAACAAACCAGTTTTTTTTTCTCCAGGATAATTTGATGAATTAAAACTAAAGAACAACATTTATTTAAATACAAAGTTTTTGTAACTATATACAGTTAGGTTCATATATATTTGGACACAGGCACAATTTTAGATTTTTCAGGTATTTACCTAAACATATTCAAGCTATGGTTGTATAATGGATATGGGCTGAAAGTGCACACTCTCAGGTTTAATTTGAGAGTATTTACATCCAAATTGGAGGAAGGGTTTAGGAATTACATCTCTTGAGAGTAGCCATTCCCCCTTAAGGGACCTAAAGTAATTGGACAATTGAATCAAAAGCTGTTTCATAGACAGGTGTGGGCTATTCCTTCATTATTTCTTCATCAATTAAGTAGGTTAAAAGTATGGAGTTGATTCCAAGTGTGGTATTTGCATTTGGAATCTACTGCTGTGAACCCACATCATGCGTTCAAAGGAGCTCTCTGGCCATTACTAGGCTTCAAAAACAAAACAAGTCCATCAGAGAGATAGCAGAAACAGTGGCCAAATCAACAGTTTGGTACATTCTAAAAAAAGAATGCACTGGTGAGCTTAGCAACATAAAAAGTCCACGGAAGACAACAGTGGTAGATGATCACAGGATCCTCTTCATGGTAAAGAAAAATCCGTTCACAACATCCAGCCAAATAAAGGACACTCTCCAGGAGGTAGGCGTTTCATTGTCAAAGTCTACAATCAAGAGAAGACTTCATGAGAGCAAATACAGAGGGTTCACCACAAGGTGCAAACCATTCATAAGCCTCAAGAATAGAAAGGCCAGATTAAATTTAGCCAAAAAAACATCTTATAAAAGCCTGACCAGTTCTGGAAAAGCATTCTTTGGACAGATGAAACTAAGATCAACCTGTACCAGAACGACGGGAAGAAAAAAGTATGGAGAAGGTTTGGAACAGCTCATGATCCAAAGCACACAACGTCATCTGTAAAACATGGTGGAGGCAGCGTGATGGCATGGGCATGCATGGCTTCCAGTGGCACTGGATCACTGGTGTTTATTGATGATGTGACAGAAGACAGAAGCAGCCGGATGAATTCTGAAGTGTATAGGAATATATTGCCTGCCCAGATTAAGCCAAATGCGGCAAAGTTGATTGGACGGCGCTTCACGTTACAGATGGACAATGATCCAAAACACACTGCAAAAGCAACCCAGGAGTTTTTTAAGGAAAAGAAATGGAATATTCTGCAATGGCCGAGTCAATCAACTGATCTCAACCCGATCGAGCATGCATTTCACTTGCTGAAGGCAAAACTAAAGGCAGAAAGACCCAAGAAAAAACAACAACTGTAGTCAGCTGCAGTTCAGGCCTGGCAAAGCATCAGAAAGGAGGAAACCCAGTCTTTGGTAATGTCCATGGGTTCCAGACTTCAGGCAGTCATTGCCTGCAAAGGATTCTCAACAAAATTTTAAAAATTTTTAAAAATTTTTGGGGGGGCTGTGGTTGCAGTTCCTAAAATGTTTACTTGATATTTTTGTTCAACCCCTTGAATTAAAGCTGAAAGTCTGCACTTCAAATTCATCTTGGTTGTTTCATTTTAATATTATTCTGGTGGCATACAGAGCCAAGAGTATGAAAATTATGCCTGTGTCCAAATATATATGGCCCTAACTGTAAGTCATTTTTGATCACTTTAATGTCCTTGCTAAATAAAAGTATGAATTTACTTTATTTAAAATTAAAAACATTACTTTTAAATGTAAGTTTATTCCTGAGTGAAACAGCATATTAAAAGAGTAACTTACTGTGTTAACTATTAGCAAGATATGTTTATTAGCAATAAAGGCTGCTTTACCTACAGCAGTCTATTTTAAATAATGCATAAATAGCTATTTGGCTATTGGTTAACAGTTTTATTACACCATGATGAAAGAATACAAAGATACATATTGTTTTCTTTAGAATAACTGATAAATCTTTTAGAAAGACATAATGAAAGT
Organism: Gobio gobio; assembly: GCF_949357685.1. Taxonomy (NCBI): domain Eukaryota; kingdom Metazoa; phylum Chordata; class Actinopteri; order Cypriniformes; family Gobionidae; genus Gobio; species Gobio gobio. The sequence continues at coordinate 37,907,582 of NC_137113.1, forward strand.
GCATTAATAAAAAAAACAAAAAGTAAATGGGGTCCATTTTCATTTCATGTTGACTTTCTTTTAATTTTTATTAAAGGGGTGGTAAAACACATTCTTTTGAAGGCTTGACTGTGTTTGTGGGGTGCACTGTAACATGTGTTCATGCTTCGTTTGAAAAAAAATTGCCTTATTTTTCATATATTTGACCTTTATTCTACACTGCTCTGTCCCTCCTTGTAAAACGGTCTGATGCTTTCCGGGTTCTATGAAGCCGGTCCCTCAAAAATACGCGATGGGCTCTGATTGGTTAGCTGGCCCAGTGTGTTGTGATTCACTAACCGCCTAGTGCACGTTTGTCGGAAACGTCACGCCCCTTACCTTTACCGGAGGCTGTGCTTTGGTCAGTATTAGAAACAACGGCGTCAATAAAACCATATGAGCCCGAATCAGACCCAGAACATTTGAGTGAAGATGATCGAGCAGAACCTGTTCAGTCCTCAAGAGTAAAGACTGCGGATCTATAGTGATCGCTACTGAATGGCACTTTAACTTTTGTATTTTTAGAACGATTATAGCCAAATATCTGTCGCAAGAACTAACCCAAAACGAACACTAAGCACTGGCTTTAACTAGTAAGTTAGCCAAATCACACACAGAACCATGTTTAGCATGCCTGTAGATAAACAATACATAAAAGCTCTAATCAAAGAATCATTTACACTAATGCCAGGTTCGCTGTTGAGATTTTAACGTTAGTGTTTGTAACGTTAGGTGTTCGTCGGATAACGTTAAGTATGAATGAGCATTTAACAGACTGGTTTGCAGAACAGCGCTGTCATCTGTTTACTTCCTTGCTACAACCTATTACAGGAAAACACATCGATGAAATATAAATCAGACTTACAGGTTGTGGCCCGTAAACAGCTTCTGTTTGTAAATCCAGCTTTCAGGACAAGCCGTTGTGCATATCCTGTATTGAACTCGCGAAGTTTGTGGAAGTTGTCCTCCGTGAAATGTGCAGCGCGCGCGTCGTGCATCCACGCACTGGCAGTGTTTTTTTCACGCAGCTGACGTGCAAATCCGGCATTGAAATCGCGAAGACGGTGGATGTTTTCCTCCGTGAGATGTGCTGCAGGGAGCCCCGCACGCGCCTGTTCCCCGCTGTCTCATACACACGTGCAACATGTTGTATGTTAAACACTCTGCAACGCACCCCCGTCCCAAGCTGAACAGAGCAAGTACCCCAGACCTGCAATCCGGATGAAAATAACAGCGTTTCCTTGGCATCGCGGCAACAACACTCCAGCCTAACTATACCACAACAGCGCCGCGATACAAAATGGCCTCACCCCCCCTTATTTAATATTCTCGGAGGAGGGGTTTATGTAAATATTGAGCCTGGTGATGTCACCAACCCTGGAGGAATGTCTGTAGTCGCCTACTGGCCGTTTGCTGTAGTTCTTAGAAACTGATTTCTTTAAAAGCAAATATCTCCCTTTGCTTTAAACTTTGAACGTTGTAACTTTGCAGATGTTGTTTATGCTCAAGCAGCAACATTACACGCTAGCTAAAGTTAGAATAGTGAAATCGTGGTTTACCACCCCTTTAAAAGGACACTCTGTACTCCAACTACCTTCATTAAACGGCATTGAAAACACCCACACAAAATAAACATATCAAAAGCACAAATATATAGTTCAACACAGCTCTCTATCATTCTGTTTGTCTATCTTCAACACACAAACACAAACTTGCCTTGACAGCGGCAGACACGGCAGCAGTTGCAGCAATACTCAGGCCTTGCTTGCCGAAGTTCACCATGGTCTCGTAGCTCCGCTCTTTCGCCTGGACTATGTAGTCATCAATTTCCTTCAAAAACATTAGGACAAGATTGAGCAGCCGGTAATATGCTGATACGGTACTGTAAATTAATAAAAGCAGCACTAGACCAGTGGTTCTCAACTGGTGGTCTGTATTTATAGGGTCGCAGAACAACAGGGAAAAAACAATGCCCAAATTCATCTTTCATTTTGCAGTATGGTGAATCTGAATACAATATTTGTCCAAGTGCTTTTCAAACCCAGTGTATTAAGAGGCGGATAAATGTGAAGAGGAGATTCACCCTTTCTTTGGAGGAAAGCAGAGGATGGAGGAGTTTTCTGTAGATGGCACTAGCTCCTCTTGTGTAGGGAGACAGAAGCCAGATGACAAACGCAACTTTGATCTCGTAATAGAGGGGAAACCTTTAGATCAGAGGAGAGAAAGAAGATACAAGGACTCCCGTTACATCAGATTAATCAGCTGACATAATTACACTCATTAAAGCTGTATTCCAACAAATTAATTTGTGCTACTCTAAATTAAAACAGCAACTTCGTTTCATTAAACCCTGATTGCTTCCCTGCATTCCTTGGTCTAGGGAAACAAAATCAAGACCTTAAATGAAACGGCTTGCTTCTTTAGCCTGACATGAATCACTTGTAATCAGGTAAACGTGCCGCTGGTGTGAAGGAAGACTCGAGTGTCTGACTCACCAGGCTACGGTTAGATCTGTGATGGTCTCCACTACTGTAAACAGGGCAAAGACAATCCAGTACATCATCCATCGTACCTGAAAAAGGAACAGCAAACAAACAAGAACAATAAATGTTAAATAAACACAATGGTTTATGTTAAGTGAACTGATATAAAAAATGAGCCTGGTCCTACCAGACTCTCGTACATTTCATTTGTACAGAGAGTCTGGCCACTCTCCATTGACGAGCGTTAACTTCCTTGAAGTCAGGTACTCTGTTGAAGTTTAAAACTATTGGATCTGCCCAGAGCCACTCTGGATCTGCCATAACCAATCGCTAACGTTTGGTCGTGACGTATGTCATCTCAAACTAGCGCATGACATCAACGTCATCGTTCTCTTGCTGATTGGACCGGTTGGACCGGTTAAAATTTGAACGTAGAAAACCAGAGAATATACGGCAATCCCAGACAGAGTACTGAAGGAAAATGAAAATTGAGCGGAAGTACGTAGGCGTACCCAGGCTAACCCAGGCTAATAATAAATGTGACCTATACCAGCAATCAATAATCAGTTTTTTATGTAACATAACCAATGTTTAGGTTTTACTTGAATTTTTAAACAGCATCAACCATCACACTGGTTCTTCGCCATAGCACAAAAATAATTCTTGGCCATCGATGTTGAATCAAAATTCCCCTAGATCCTGTTTGTTAAAAAAAAAAAAAAAACACACACAGTGACCTGGTCACTGTCACAAAATAAGCCTTACGTAAAGTGGTCATTATTTAAAAATAAATCTGTACATTATCCCACTATTAGAGACATGAAATTAACACAGCTATGCTAAAAACTGACTGTATATGACAATGGTCACATATGCAGTTTACAGTCATCACCGATTTTCAAATAACGCCTGTTTTACATATACTCCGTTTGCAGTGCGCAACTGATCCGCGGTTGTATACCACAAACAGCATTTATTCATTATTTTTATTTCAAATCCAAAAGTTGTAACTGAACATGGCTAGTAAGAATTGCAATTGTCTTTGTATAGCCATACACGCTTTCATAGATGTCCCGTTCATAAACGCACTACATTTAAACAACGTTTTATTCAATTCATTAGGCAACTTTATATTTATATAGCCCAATTTACATTTAGCTTGCTCACGCGAGTGGTAAAACATTTAAACAAAAGGTTATAGCCTAAAATCACAAACATTTTAAATTAAAACTTACAACAGGCTAGACAAAAACAGCCGACTCTCATCTTTTCTTTTGTTATTAAATATTTTTTACAAGAAATCCTGCAGGTCATAACAAAATACATTTTTCCACCTCCAAGAAAGGACAAATGCTATCCATTATGTCACTTTAATGCCAGATAAATGTGTCGTTTTCCTTGCTTTACCCAAGAAAAAAAGCCATGCGTTTACTTTGAAACAGAGTATATTTTAAATGATATGCATCTGTGGTGAAATTACTACATTTTCACGTCAATACATGTTTATTTTAATGCGAACAATACACTGTCACTTTAAAGGGTTAGTTCACCCAAAAATGAAAATTCTGTCATTAATTAATTACCCTCATGTCGTTCGACACCCGTAAGACCTCCGTTCATCTTCGGAACAGAAATGAAGATATTTTAGTTGAAATCTGATGGCTCTGAAAGGCCTCCTTGGCACAATGGCACGGTTCACTCTCAAGACCCTTAAAAGGTACTGAAGACGTCGTTACAAAGTCCATCTCACTACAGTGGTTCTAAAATAACTTTATGAATCGGCGATAATAGTTTTTGTGCGCAAATAAACCCTAAATAACGACTTACATAGTGATGACGATTTCAAAACAAGGCATCATGAAGCTTCGCTGATTCATACCGCTTCGAAGCTTCATGATGCCTTGTTTTGAAATCGTCATCACTATGTAAGTCGTTATTTAGGTTTTTTTTGCGCACAAAAACTATTATCGCCGATTCATAAAGTTATTTTAGAACCACTGTAGTGAGATGGACTTTGTAACGACGTCTTTAGTACCTTTTAAGGGTCTTGAGAGTCAACAGTGCCATTGTGCCAATGGAGGCCTTACAGAGCCATCAGATTTCAACTAAAATATCTTCATATCTTCACGGTCTTACGGGTGTCGAACGACATGAGGGTAATTAATTAATGACAGAATTTTCATTTTTGGGTGAACTAACCCTTTAATTCCGCAGTGCAGCACAGCAAAAAATAGACTCGGTGCGGAAACGATCGCCGCACTGCTGCAGACGCACCGCTCCTGGAATGGACTGATGGACAGCATCCGCATGCAGTGTGAAAGCTGTAATCCGTTAACATGGGTACGGAAAAAAATACGCACCGCATACGCACTGCAAACGGAGTATGTGTGAAACGGGCGTAAGTCCTTGCTTCAAATCAAATGTTGTAGATGGCTGGTTTAGTTCATGGCTAATAACACTTTTAATTACGACATAAAATTCCTATGAGAAAATACGGTTACATTTTATTTTAAGGTGTCATTCTTACAGTGTAATTATATATTTAAGTACTGAGTAATATTAATTAACTACATGTACTTACTATAGGGTTAGGGTAGGATTAGGGTTTGGTTGAGGGTTAGTTGCATATAATTATGCATAATTTACTGTTATTACTATGGTAAGTACATGTAACATTTGTAACAAGGACACTGAAATAAAGCGTTCCCGAAAATACTTTTAGAATCAAGGTTGTTAAGAAAGTTGGCAGGGACTGTTGCACTGCACTCTATGATGGACTGATGATGATACACTGTTTAGTAAAAAAACAACAACAAGCTCGCTGATATTTTACAATGCCCTCTGCCTCCAATAGTTTCACATGATTAAAACAAACAACAAACCCTCAAATTGGATTATGACCGATATAGTGCGCAGATATATTGTGCGTCCCAAAGTGCCATAAGTGATACTCTTAACCTCCACAGACCCTGATAAGGAATGTAACAGTCATCAAGTATATACTTTAAATTTTAAATGTCTGTGGAGGAGCTCTGACCTCATATGTGGTACCATTTGAAAGCTTAGAAGAATGTCTACTTTCTGGAGACATGCATCACTTTTGCAATTGTTTTAAAAAAGTAACTTGTTTATTTATTTACTTGTTTCCAGCATATGTCAGCAAACACTGGAAAAAATAATTTTGTGACACTGGGATATTGCATTTATACCACTGTATATGGGGAGACTTGTATATTGGAGAGATTTGGGTAGATGGAAATTACATCAAGAAAGGAAATATTCCTCCCTTCAGATCCATTTGAATAAATCTTGCATACAACATGATACAGGCAAAACAATTCTTTGCTGCCTTCTAGTGGAAACAGCCAAAACTGTCTGCAGGGTGCTAGAGCACACAGGGCCTGAGTTAGGGCGTTTTCACCTGAAAGTCTGCACCAAGGTCCGAACCGAAGTTCATATTCTGATACATTTTATACATTCGGTTAGTTTTGGTTTGGTTTCACATTGCAATTATGTGAGCGCACTAAAGAACTTAACATGACGCACTTGCGTCCACTCACCATCCTCTATGTGGTCTGCATCTGGACATTGATTGGTTTGTAAACGGACGTGCGTCTGACGTCAGCGTCTTTGACAAGAGTGAATGAACGGACACATATCATTGCCACTATTGAACAGTGCGCATTGCTTGACTATTTTTTATTCGTTACGTTTAAAAGTGGACATTTCAAGCTTTATATACACATATTTCTCATGTTTGTGAGACAAGTAGCCTGCTGAGTTTCGTTTATTTGAGACCTTCTCCATCTTTATGTGCAAAGCATGTGATCGCTCCCACGATTATTGTCTGCTATAGACTATTTGCTTCTTATTTATTAAATCCAGGCAATTATCTGATTAAACGTTGATTAAAATTAAGATACAATTTATACAAAACAAAATTCACATTAAAGAAATGCTTTCTAAGCAAAATCATACAAAATTTTGTTCAAAATCATTTCTGACCTTCTGCCTTCTGACATATTGCGCATCTTTTCACAATCAATGTAGCCTAGATTGAATTTAAAAATAACACTATAATATTTAAACATAAATAGGAACTTCCTGTAAATGGTCTGAAAGTCTGAACCATACAGAAAATGCTTTCACACTAGAAACGAACCGAACCTTTGTTCAGTTTGATCCGGACCGAGACTACCTCTTTTCATCGGACCGTGGTACGGGGGAGGTTTCACACCTGTAATTTTGATTCGGACCAAACTGAAAAGTCCAAAAATCCGGACCAAACAAGGTAGGTGTGAAAGCGCCCTTATACAATTAAAAAAATGAATTTGTAACCAAGGGAGGGTTTATTACAGCTCAGACAACATATACTTAAACGTTTATCACTTTTAGCAGTGTTTTATGTAACTTCAAACGGTTTCCTGTAAAAAGCCACCACAATTGTGTATTTAGACCACTGTATGTGGGTATGGGAAGCTTTTCAATTTCCAGGCAGAAATGGTCTAAATCCAAAAATGGACCCAGAGCAAAAGAGGTTAATGTAGTCTCAGACGTCATGCCCACGGACCACAGGCCAAATGTCTGATGCATATGGCACGCTTATAACTGGAAGCGTTATCTGATTGGTTGAATTCTACAGAATGTCCGAGTGACGTGTGTATCGCATTCTTTAACGGACAGCCTGGAAACAAAGATGCCATGATGCCAAAACCCCTCAGGAAAGATGAACGCCGTCGTGTTTACAACTGTGACAATAAGCGCTTACCTTTGAAAATCCAGCGTATAGTTGAAACTTGTATGTGAATTATGTAAAGTTCGCAGCATAATAATAATAATAATAATAATTAATTACATGTATATAGCGCTTTTCTAGGCACTCACTCAAAGCGCTTTTACATAGAAAAAATCTCCTCAACCACCACCAATGTGCAGCATCCACCTGGATGATGCGACGGCAGCCATATTGCGCCAGACCGCCCACCACACACCAGCTGATTGGTGGAGAGGAGACTGAGGGATGATACCAATCGTATATATATAGACTTTGTATAAAATTTTCGTATATGCATAGACTTTTGTACACCGATCTGTTATTGTAGGGACATCGACATTACATTTTCACACCCCTAAACAGGACGTGGAACAAAACGAACTGAGATTGGTTGCTTTACATGTCAGTCAGATGGCCTCTGGCCGGTCCTTGGCCAATGAAACGTGCTCTGGAGTCCAGACCTCGTGCCGTCTGTCTGAAGGTCTGGCTACGCGAGACTACCCTTAATGCAGCATTGATCACCTAACGCCAAGATGCATCACACTCACCCAAAGATAAAACACCTGGTACCATGCTAAAGAATATAAAAAAAATCCATGCACTTTTTTTATTCTGTTCAATAGCCTGAATGCCTAATCTTTCCACACAGAGTGGCTCGCTAACACAAATCCAAGCACACCTCTTTTCCTAGGAGGAGACGGAAACAGTCGAGTATAACAAAAAATCATTATGGCCGTGACATTAATTTCCATCCCTGCTCTCTGTGTGTGTCTCTCTGCAGCAAGACCTGTTTGGTATGCTCTACCTCTCCTCTGCTCTCAACCACAGCGCGCTTTCAGCCAGCTTCTTAGCATTTCAATTTCAAACACCCGTGCAGACAGTCATGTGATCCCCAGCCTTGAGCTGCAGCTCTCAGAGGTATTAGGTGATATTTTCAGCCTCACTGAACAAAGTCAAATGAATCCATGCAGAGGCAGCATTACCAGCCTGACAGGAGGCGTCAGATTTAATTGGTGTCCTCCCAATGAACCTTCAGCGGTCTGAGAGCGATCAATGAGTTGCATCAGCCACTGGAAAGCTGCCGCTCCATGACAAACTGTCAATCGAAATCCACCAGCGGTGATCTTTTCTCGTAGCCGGAGCGCTTTGGTCGCTGACCGCATCGATACATGAAATCTAATCAGATCTAGAAGCCTTCCTGCCATAATCCTCCAGACAATCCTATTTATTACAAGTCTGCAATTACCTGGCTTCAATTAGAGAAGTATGTGAGATGTAAGCAGAATTTCAACCGCTTTGTTCTATCTCGCTGTAAAACTGGGTTAAAGGCGATTCGAGAATGGGCCGGCGCCCAAGACAAGCATGCCTTTCCCGTTCAGCTCTGCATGTGGATAAGGAGTTGTGTAGCCTGGATTTCCAATGGAAATAAAAGCCTTTGAAGTATCCTGATTGTGAATGGACGTATTCCTTTCCTGCTCCGTGTGCGTACCATGGAGAGGTTTCTTTGTTCAACGTTTAAACCGAGCAGTGAGACATATGAGCTGACCCACTCTGTTTATCTAACACACAGGAGTTGTAGGCATTGTACAGATTTGCTCCGAGTGGAAAAACCGCAGTGTGGTTTCTAAGAGCATCTAGTCCATGCTAGTAAACACAGGCTTTGTCAAGCTGCCTTTAAACTTTATTTAAAGTCCAACATAAACCAGCAACTCCAGTCGACCGGTCCTATAAAAAGGGCTGCAGCACAAAGCATCATTTGTCCAGTTCTATTTTGAAAATGATTTGAAAGAGGTTTCTCAATTACCAGTCTGCACTGAAAGGCAAACGGAGAAACGGTTATGACATGTTTTCAAAAAAGCTGCTTTTGTGGTCGATTGAGCTTTCTTCTTTTTTTCCGAGGGTTGGCTATTAAAAGTCTAAGTTTACCGAAATTGACTTTCCACTCGAACATTCAGGAACATTCAACATTTTAGAAAAGAAAATAAACATCCGTGATCTTGGGCTGCTGGTGTCCCTTCTCCTGAGTTGAGCGATACCGCTACTGCTGTTTACATACAAGTGTGCTTATATTGTATAATGCATGTATATCCAGATCAAATATATTATGGGCTTGACAGTAAGAGCGATTCAGGCCAGTTTATATTAAATATTAGTACAATAACATGCTAGTTTGACAGAATCGTTTATTAATCTTTAACAAACATTCAAGCTGCACATTTCTGCTTTGAAACGCTCCTGAACAATGGCATTGCTTACTTCTACAGTAGGCATGTTTTTTTTTTCATATAAAAATATATATGCATCAACATTATGGTGTTTTTACACAGTATTTAAGTCAAAAGCTATACTTGTGATGAACTTTGATTCACAATGTAGTAGGGATGCGCGGTATACCGGTACTGCAAAAATACCGGTATATATTTTATTTCAAACGGTACGATATCATGATTTTGCTCATTTCGGTATATGCTGCTGTTCCGAAGTTCACCGCTAGGTGGCAGCGCGCTACCCAAACTGACGCGAAACCGGCAAATGTAGCAACAGAACAAGATGAATACAGCAGTTGAATCTCACTCAACACGCACAAAACTCATTAATAAAGACGAGTAGACATGAAATTTGGAATTACTTTGCTTATAAAACTGCTGAAGAACCATCAAACCTGGCCAAGCATCTGCCACTTTATTCCTGACTTGTAAGACATTAAGAGATCGACAGGTGAGTGCATAATTCTAACGATCTAATTTAGACATTTTTCTTTTAACACTGATTAACACACATACATAAGATCGTATCGTTTAAATATAAAGAAATCTCCAGCGTTCGTTTCAACCAGTGACGTTTAGACCTCATAATATTTGCACACATACTATTGCACTATTTACATCTGCGAAAGACATAACCAACTGTGTTTATGTAACTACTCACTAAAGATTGACATTTTTGACATAATTTTGAGGAAAAACAACTTAATTTGGAATGCGCGAGCTCTTTAGGCGTGTGTGTGTGTGTGTGTGTGTGTGTGTGTGTGTGTGTGTGTGTTTGTTGTTGGCATGAGCGCAAAGAAAACTCTCTCTCTCAAAGAGCTCTCATCCCATATGTATTACGAAATGCTATAAAATCGCTTGCATGTTCAAATTGGCGAGGTTTAAAAAGACGTGGGCAGTGATTTCCGTCAGTTGTCCCGCAACGGAAGAGAAAGTGTTGAATCTGAGCGCACAGATTGCTTTTATAGTGCAGGTGCGATGTCTTTTCAAGCCAGAAGCAATGGAGACGCGCAGTAATGCTGAAATTACTTACAAAAAAGTTTCCAAATGACTGATTGATGTGACAATCTTTGTTGATTAATTTAATAATAAACATTTGCGGTAATTTCCCGCTTCATAAACCCAAAACTTGCGAGAGTGAGCAAAATTATGCACAATACCCGCATCAAAATTCAGACCCTGTATGGTATCGATTTAATATCGGTACTTCGGTATTAGATTGTGGTACCGTACCGAAGACAAAATTGTGGTATCGAGCCATCCCTACAATGTAGCCTTCTCTTGTCTTTACCACCTGTGTTTTTATGGGGGTTTTCAGTATATTATAAAAGTATAAAACACATTTTTACTACTTTGGCATATTAACATTAATCAAATATCTGTTTTTAAACCGTAAATTTAAAGGGACAGTTCACCCAAAAATGAAAATGATCCCATAATTTACTCTCTCTCAAGCCATCCTAGGTGTATATGACATTCTTTCAGCCAAACAAAATCGTAGTTAAATTAACAAAAACATCCTGGCTCTTCCAAGCTTTATAATGGGAGTGAGTAGAGATTTGAAGCCCAAAAAAGCAGATCCATCCATCATAAAACAGTAATCCATACGACTCCAGGGGGTTAATAAAGGCCTTCTGAAGCATAGCGATGAGTTATTGTAAGAAAGATATTTATAAACGATTATTAACTTTATAATCACTTGCTTCCGGTAACGTCTGTATGAGAGTCGTGTTCCGGCCGAAGAGTGAACTCTGACCCAACGCATGACGTAGGAGTATAGTAACTTCTGGTGGGAGTAGATGCCTCTCACGGTTCAAACAAATAGAGATGTGCAAAAAAAATTATAAAAAATTGTAAAAAATTATATTACTCAGTTCAGTTTTTAATTGTAGTGTCTGTTCTCTAACTGAACTCAATTATTTTTATTACTATAAAACAATCAAAATGATATCGATACGACTCTTGATAATTTCATACAGCTATATCTATAACGAAAAACATTTACAAGTCTTGATATCATATCCGGGAGATAAGTCATTAAATTTGAGTAAAATCACAGGCCTGCTTATCCCGTGCGAATGCGCCACGCAAAATTCAGATGTGGGGGAGTAATTTCTAAATCACACGAGGTCCCCAGATAATACTAATCCCGTGCGAATAGGGCTAAAGACTGTCTTTATGAGTGACTGGTTGTAAACAAGGAAGTTGTTTTAGCGCTGTCTTGGGAAATATGTCTGTTCTAAAAGACAAAGATCGCTTTCCTCAGCGGACCGGACATTCAAACTGATTTTTTATAATGGATATAATATTATGGACAGCGACCTGAAGAATGAATACTATATAAGATGCAGGTAATACACTCTCTCGCTCTCTCATAATACTCTACATAATACAATGAGCTTTAATGAAGCGCCTCAACATTCCTTCGTTACTACGGAGATTTGTCGCTCACGCCACTCCGCATCCAGTGTAGACAGAATCACAGATTATAATAGGTTCTATTGTCTTTTGTCACGCCGCATCGTGCCGCACACGTCCGGTGTAGACACGGTGTGAGAATTATTAACGGAGGCTTGGTCTCAACTGTTAAACTGTCAACTTGAGATTTGAATCCATGGCAGAAGGAAGTAGTTCTGCACAGTTTTTTTCTTATTTATTTACTCACTTGTGCTGTCGAACTGTTGTATAAACGCAATATTATACTCATAGCCATGTGATATGGCTCTATATCAGCACGCTGTGATTACATACAGCACTCAGCCTGCTGCCTCGTGTCTACAGCCAAATCACACCCATGCTGATATACAGCCATATTGCACTGATACTCGTGTGATATTGCTCCTATACATGCTTACTGACCACAATGAACCCAAAACAAATGGAGAGCACCTTTGTTGACACACCGTTGTTGGCTGCAGGCTATTACAGTTATGCTAATTTGTTAAAACTGCTTCATATTAACTGCTTCAACTGGGATTTGGTTTAATGAAGTGTGCATTCTGCAGGTTAACCGGAGAAGATGGAAAATAATATAGGAGAGTGAGACCAGGTTTGGCAAATGCACAAGGTTCATGGCATATTTTCTGAAACTTTTGGACTGAAATATTGAGATGAATGACATAAAACAGTCTTGTTCTGGAGAGGTAGCATTGGCGTAGCTTATACAAGTGAGGAGCGGAATGCTTTTCACAGCAAATGTAACTCAATTCACTGCAATGCAGCACCGATACAAACTCTAAGGTTACCAGTACAACCACTAAGGAAACCTAAAATTAGCCATCTGAAGTAGACAAAGGCATACGAGCAAAGAAAGAGAAATGTTTAAAGGGATAGTTCACCAAAAAAAATTAACTTCTGTACGTTTACTCACTCTTATGTCACTCCAAACCATGAAACACAAAAGGAGAACATTTCAAAAATCTTTTAGCACAATGGAAGGTGTTTTATACTTAAAAATACACAATTAGATTGGGCCGAACCAATCCTTTAATCATTTCACAAGAACAAAGGGCACACTGCCAGATCATGACAGTTTGTCCTCAATGGGGCAAAACCACATTCAGCATACTTTTCTTCATTATATACTGGTTCGCAGGTTCACCACAATGTTGCCTAGAGGTATTGTTGACTATAAATGACACCGGCCGGACCTGAATTAGCATTTCATTGCATTTGTCTCTCTCCTAAGGATGTAGGATGGGCTCTCACAGGGCGGGTCCTTTAAAACAAGTAAGTGTAGAGAGAACGTGTCACCTGATCCACATATTCAAGCCAACACACTCTCCCTCCCGACATGCTTGAACACGCACAGAAACAATAATGTGCTTCTCTGTTCACGTCCCATTGAAAGGTGGGGTGTGGCTTTGTAGTTAAAGATCTGGACTAGTAACCCAAAAGTTGTAGAAGTGTTGATTTATGACACTCACTGAGCTATTGAGCAGGACACTTAACCTCAGGTTATTTCAGGGCGGATTGAGTCTGTAGTAAGCAAACCAAGCTGGTTTAAAAAAAATCAAAAACAAGAAGAAGAAATGTACATGAATGGACACCGTGTTTATACTTACGTATTCTTTGACATTTTTGGTCTTCACTGCTTTGTAGGAATAGTACGCTGGGTACAGGTTTCCAAAAACCAGCCTGTGTAAAGAAACAGAGGGTAAAAATAAATAAACAATGGAAAAACAACTGTAACGCCAGATATTCTTCAAAAGCAGGACTATTAATGGGTTCGGATAATCCTGTCTTTTATGCCTAGCTCTATTAAAAGCCACTCACTTCCTCAGTCTGATTGTTTACAAGGTAAACAATGACTTCCTTTTCTTTCATTTCCAAAAGAAAAGATAAGGGAAACAGAGGGGACAAATGCAGGAGACACCTAATTTAAAACACGTTCTAAAAGAGATTAAATGCATGTGAACTGCAGTCCATAGAGAGTAAGGCTATGTGTGCTATGTGAAGGGCAGAAAACTAGTACTAGCTCTTTCTGGTTGAAAATGGCAACAATTACCACACAATATTGAATTAATCTAAATGTTATTTTGCAAAACAAATTCATTAGGCACCATTTTTCTACTAGAAGTCATCCTTGATATATTAGCTAACTAAAGGCTGGAATATATTTTAAGACTTTTGCACAGATTTTTGCTCTGATTTATAGTCTAGACGAGCTGACAGATTTCACAGAAAATCGTGTAGTGTATGATGGGCACATTCTTTGATTCCGTCCAGTTGGAGGATAACAAACAAATCTCTTTTTTTCAAATTTCAACCACTTCTGTCCTGATTTCTTTGAGGGAAGGTCCATGGGTGGATAAATGTAGGGGCATTTTTTTCAGATCTTTCAATCTAATGGACGAAATAAGCTTGTGCAATTTACATATGAACTAGGTTTGCTGTGATAGTGTGTTACCGGTGTTGCCTCCACCACCGTCGTTTAGATTTTTTATAGCAGCAAAAATAATTTAGGCTACTTCAGTTAGAGAACAGACACTACAATTAAAAACTGTACATGTCTGCCCAATACAGCATGAGTCGAACGAGAGTCGCAGCACAGATCAGCAGCAGGAGTCAGATTTCATGTATGTTGCTGTGTTTTTCATGAAGAATAATAATGAAACCACCATTCAAGCAATGGCAATTCGTAAAATGCGCATGGCCTAGGGCTGGTCGATAAAACGATAACGATAATTACTGCGAAATAATTTTCCTTGATAAAACGATAACAGTTCGATAAATGCTCAATATAATGCTTACGTGCCATGCGTAATGCTGCGCATGCGTTTTGTAGACCGGGCTTCTGGGTGCTGCACGCGGTGTTGTTGACAGTCACAGTGGCTGACAGGCTGACAGGCTTGGAGGAGTGTGGAGCGAGAAAAATGAGCGATAATGAAGAAAATTCTGCGCTCATGACCAGCTCGGAGGATACAGATATAATTGACAAGAAAGGTCACTCAACTTCAGTGGTTTGGAGATATTTTGGCTATTTGCAATTGGACATAAAACAGAGCGACGTGCACTGCTTACCACACGGTAATATAATTATTCAATTATCTTGCGTCTTCGAAGTTCTTCCATATAGCATTGAGCCCAACACAGTGCTAAATCTATTAGCCTAATATCAGTTCACACATGGGCTTATCGCCTTGTTAGTTGTTAGGGTGACTTACAACAAGCTTAGCTAACGTTACCAAACGTGATTTATTAATAACTCCGCATCGCCTGTATTAAAATAGAAATAAAATAGCTTTCCTGTAGCTCAAACAGTAGAGCATGGCGCTAGCAACGCCAAGGTCATGGGTTCGATTCCCAGGGAAAGCAAGAATTGACAAAATGTAAAATGTGTACCTTGAATGCAATGTAAGTCGCTTTGGATAAAAAGCGTCTGCCAAATGCATAAATGTAAATGTAAATGTAAAATAATTTCATCCGATGTTTAAAGTGAATAAAATAGACTTGACAGCCCTTACTGGAGTTTTGTGCTCTCTCCCAGAGAGAGAGTTTTGTGCTCTCTCCCACACGGCTGTGTGTGTGTGTGTGTGTGTGTGTGTGTGTGTGTGTGTGTGTGTGTGTGTGTGTGTCGGTGCTCGGTGGACCAATCCACTGTAAGGCAAGAGAGGGGGGGACCCAAAATGTTTATAAACGTAAAACGCATTTTTTGCCCATTTGCGTGTTTATTGTTTTACTTACACAATTATTTAAGTATATGTAATTATATTATTGATATAAAGAGTATAGAGCAAAAAAAATGCTTTTTTCTTTTATTTATATTGTCAGTGTCATTTATTTAAAAGGTTTGGCATGCTGACCAGAAAGATTTTTTTTGTTTATTGACAAACATCTTTAAAGCACTTTAACTCTTTATGTTGTTGTGTTTTTCATGAAGAATAATAATGAAACCACCATTCAAGCAATTGCAATTCGTAAAATGCGCATGGCCATTCATAATGGTGCGTGTCCACTGGCACAGAACAGAGCGAGCTCAATTTGAAAACACTTGCTCTGCTCCGGACCGTTATGAACGCACATGCGGAACGCACACTCCCCTCCTGGTGATACAGGTATTACCGGTGTTGTCACACGTCGATTAAACGGTGGGAAAATGTCCTCACAGTCACATCCCTAATATGAATGCGACAGGGGACGACAGAAAACAACAGCTTTTATTTCTGCTCTGGTAGCCGCAAGACCTGAAATGTATGTTTGAGCTGTTTCTCACGAACACAGTGAGTGTGTTAGAAATCAGAAATGGTGAGAGAACATTGTGCTTGATACGTCTTTCGTCTTCAAACCAAGTTTCTTCAGCTGACAAAGTTTAAATCCTGTCTGGCTGGCACGTTTCCCTATATTATGCCCAGTTTTTCTCTGTAACCATTACAAAAGTCGTCCTAAAAGTTTATGATACCTACTGCTATAAAATATGTTCAGATTTTAAAAGCCAGGGGTAGGCTTTAGTTAAATTAGGACATTTAAGTAGCTTTTATAAACGTGCCTTACAAAAAAAACATTACTGCTGTGTCTCTTGAGACAACAATTGCACTGACATATTTCAAGATATGTCAGTGCAAGTTGCTTTCAGTTAAAACAGCTCAAACATACATTTCAGTCTGGGATTAGTTTAAGCCTTGTCTGTGAAAGCTGGCAGTGTATTGTATTGTAGCAGGTAGTGTATTCCAGCCTTAAGCTTAATAGTTTAACAGGATCTATATACAGAAACTTTGACCAATGATTAAACTGAGAAAGTATCCAGCATTGGATTTAATGTAAACTTGGGTTGGAGATGGAAAAGACGTCACACTGATGTTCATTTCAGTGAATCACTAAGATATTCCATTTCACTCTATGAGCAACTGACCTGAGACAAGCCAATAAACCGGCAGATGGGCCCATTGCCAGCCCTTCATCAGCGGCCTGTCACTCTCACACGAGTCCCATTTATTATGTTCCACTCTGCTAAATTTGTTGGGGATCTTGTGAAAGAATACATACTAACCTCCTCATTGTGCAAGTCTCCCATTGTCACAGAGCAATTAGTGCACGCTCAGAGGTGCCAAACACAAAACACACCCCTTTCTCATCTGGACCTCCACAAATAAGTTCAGGGGGATAAACAAAGCAAAAACAGGGAGACATAGATGTGGAGCTGATTTTTGGCCCCAAAGTGCCTGTGGCCCAAATTCCATGCGCTAAAGCTGCTACCAGCATTAATTTTGACATGCCACGCAGACTTTTCCGAGGTTTCACAAGCAGGAACCAGCCTTGATGTTTCCCAGATGATAATTCTGCTCTCTGAAACCAGTGTTTCACTTTCATGCCAAAGCTGTGCCTTGAAAAGTGGCATTTCCCCAAGGGCTAAAAGAGTCCTTCGAAGTAGCTTTTCAGTGAACTCGGGTTGAAGCATTCCCACTGATTTAGAAGTACTGTGTCTTTGCAGACAGACAGGCTTCTTGACTCAGCAGTGCAGCAACATTTGAGGACAGCTTGTGCTGTTTTCACTGCCAATTATAGACCATGTTTGACCCAGAAATTCAGGCCACTCCATCATCAGCCCAAAAACTCTTATTATGACAACTATTATAACAGCAACATATCAATGTTGAACGGTGTTTTCCCACTTTTCACAAATAGTTAACCCTGGTTCATTCTAAACCCTGGATAAATTGAATCCTGGGTTATCTTGCTTCACATTTCACACTGCTCATAATTTACCCAGGGTTAACAATTAATCCTGGGTATTCATAAACTGACGTTTCACTTTGTACATTCCTAAACCCTGGGTTAACGTTTTTATTTGCATTATCGAGTTTATACTGAATGGACACTTCGGACTAGTGTTAGACCGATATATCGGCCGGACGATATATCGGGCCGATATTTGCGATTTTTACGTGTAACGGCATCTGCCGATACAAGGCTGCTGCGTTCGCCGATATTTTTATTTATTTACAGACAGGCTTCCACTGGCAGCTCTCACCGTCTTCAAACTGTCTTGCTCTCCCTCCCTCGCGCATATTAATCAAAATCAATTGAGAATTGACATGATGGTAAAAGTTCAAGAGACTGAAGTTTCACGTGGAGCATTGGGAGATTTTTTCCTGAATTACCGCTGGTGTTGCTCTACAAGAGATTAAGTTAAGTGCACCTACACTCTAAAAAATGCTGGGTTAAAAATAACCCAAGTTGGGTTGAAAATGGACTAACCCAGCAATTGGGTTGTTTTAACCCAGCGATTGGGTTGTTTTAACCCAGCAATTGGGTTGTTTTAAGCAAACATTTAACCCAATTGCAAAACAACCCAATTGCTGGGTTAGTCCATATTCAACCCAACTTGGGTTATTTTTAACCCAGAATTTTTTAGAGTGTAACCATTAAATGACTAGGTTGTAAATAGTTTTAAAATTAAGTATAGTACAGTCAGTGTACACTTTATTATGCTGCTTGCTTGTTGATACTGTGTGCAATAGTGTCATTATTTTATTTATGCTTAAATATTTATTTTCAGAATTTATTTTCACCACTGAACAATTTTTTTTCCCTTGTTCTACCTCACCTGTTTTTACTATTTGTTAAATATATTTTTTTTTGTTCAATAAATGTTCCTTTTTTAAATTGTACATTTTAAATTATCATCATGATCATTGTGTAATTTTTATGATGTAAATTGAGAGAGCAAAAGCAGTATCGGCTCCAAATATCAGCAGCCCGTATCGGTCATCGGCTAAGGCTGATGGAAAAAAAATTGGTATCGGCATCGGCACTAAAAAATCCATATCGGTCAATCCCTACTTCGGACTATAAAAGGTAAGAATGGTCTTTTCTTCACTCAAAATGTTGCGTTTTCTGTCAGCATTTGACATTTTTCCTCTCAAATGCTGTGTGCAGTGTTTCCGTAACTGTCCAAAGCATGCAAATATGAGTACGCAATTGACCTATCGGTAAGCCCCGCCCCCCTTAGTTACTGTTGCTAACTTGGACAAGCAAACTTTTGCTAACGGTCTTACAATGACAGTGTCAGTGTGAAAACCTTATCCCAAATTGTTTTTGGACACAGAATGTAGTGGACCGATTGATGGTCAAAACTAAATGATTGTTTATTAAGTTTATTACATCCTTTTTCACTCTAAAAAAAATAAAACACCATAAGAGCTGAACAAACAATTAGCATAAGACGTACGCATTAACGGCTCATTCACAAACTCTCTCTCTCTGTTGCATCATCATTAACATACACAGCAAATTACAGTAATCACAGTAAACAAACATATACAGACATTATGCCTTTTCGGCGGTGCTAATAAACAGAAAACATCGTATCTGAAAACAACTCCGATAAACTGGGAGTGTGAGCTCTCCCTTTCACTGCCCGTATCGCTCCGTAGACTAATACCCATCAAAATAGGAGTCCCTCCTTAGTAAGACAGATAATGCAGACCTTAAACATATCTAAACTGTTTTTGACCTACACTGTTAACGTTACATGACGTGAGAACAGTTAGTTATTTCGGTTTGAATGTTAGCAGGGAATCACTAACTTTAATCGTAACTTAATGAGAGTATGACAACCTGAAAATCCTCTCAGGATACCTGGAATCAGTGTTACAGTATCCCACACACATCGTTTTACCATTTTTGTAGCATAAACACAGTCAAACTGATGAGAGCTTCGGATTTGCCAATGTTTCTCTATGGCGCTGAAACCTAAAGATGTCCGAGTTCCGGTCCAAGTGCAACTAATACTCAACTGCCATTGGCTCATCTGCTTTTGAGGGGAGGGGCTTAGCGATAGGTCAATTGGTTGTCTGTTGCAAAGCCTCTAGCTTTAACACTGCATCGTTTCACACTGTACAAGTTTGGCACTGCAATGCATGGTTTGCGTAGAAGTGTGAAACGTTCCTTTACCTGGGGTTAAACGCGGTGTTTAGAACAACGACAACTCGGGGTAAAGTACAGTGTGAAAAGCCTTTTGGTTATTTGGTGTCCTTTTGGGGTCTCCAAGTGTCCTTTTTTGGAAAGACACCTAAATTTACTTTGAAAAAAAGCTTTCAGAAAATATAGTTTTGTGAGAATTACCCTTCAATCTGGATGGTTTACTTTGCTGGATAAAGCAAATTACAAAATGAACGTGTTAAACAGGATAAATGGTGTGTGCTTAATTTCACGATATGTGTGGGATTTTGTGTTGTTTTTGGCGGCCTGTATTAAATTTAGTTTTAGTTTAGTCTTTGTGTCAAGCTGTCATTTTAGTTTTTATTAGTTTTAGTCACGTTCATACTCTTTTTAGTCTAGTCAAGTTTCAGTCGACTAGAAGTCTGAGCATAGTTATTTTAGTCAGAATTATCCATGACTATTTTCGTCTAGTTTTAGGCGACAAAAACTGATGACATTTTAGTCTAGTTTTAAGTCAGTGAAAATTGTATTTTAGTTTATTTTTAGTGATGCAATTCTATTTAAGCCAGTCAATATAGTATAAGTAACCCGTTTCAAACAAGTTTATCTTATTATATTATTGTTACCTTATCGACTCAAGAATACACCAATTCTAGACATGGAAGACGCTCTGATTTGAATTTACAACATATTTATTTTACCAACCAACCCAACATGTTAGAAGTGCACACACATACACTTAAATAAAATAAATAAAAACATTGGAGATGTCTCTTAAGGTTTGTGGTGTTTTTTTCCTGTGATTTTGTGGCCACATTTCTCCCTAACATTTTCCACAACATATTTTCTTTTCCACTTCTATGTAATGACTTCTTTTTCTCCCTTACGAACCCCGGCTGGCCAGCCATCGGTGCCTTTCTCTGCATCATCAGACTTAACTTTGTTGTCGTTAACGCTAAAAATCACTGCAGCTGCATCTTCTAAATAATGCCACGAGTAGGGCTTGAGGAAGTGAAGTGACGTTGCCTACGTCTGCGCAGTGCGACCTGATGCAGCCCCTGAAGTGAGACACAGAAATACTGCAAAATAGTAACAATAACGCGATGAAATAACGTTATAACATTTCGTCTCGTCTCATTTTGGTCAACGAAAATGAAGAGACATTTTAGCATAGTTTTTATTTTGTAAGCCACATTTAGTCTCGTTTTATTCGTCAACAATATTGCATTATACTTTTAATTCTAGTCACGTCTTGTTTTCGTCACGTGATAAAGGCTCGTTCACGACGATATTTAGTCATAATTTTCATTGACGAAAGCAACACTGCGATAAATTGCACAAAAGTGTGTGATTAATTTGATTAAAACATTTAATCTGTTGACAGCCCTAGATAAAACATAAAACAAAAAAAAAAATGTTACATTTTCTGTAGTGGTTCTTGCACATCCAGAACTCAGCATCACAATGCTAGGGTGCTCTGGGTGGTCACATCATGCGGCTCAAATCTTTAGACAATGCTCAGATGTCTCTTTCACTTGAAGTCTATGGGTTTAATATAGAGCTGCAACAACTAAACAACAACAACTTAGATTATCAATTAATCATGTCTACGCACGGAAAACATCTGCCAGTCGCGTCACTTCATAGGAGTGGAAAAACATATGGAAAACAGAGGACGCAAAGTGAGTTGCTTCTGAACCCAAGTTTGTCCTAAACATGAGAATGAGTCATTTTAAGAGCTTCAAACAAAAGCATATTGTTTAATAGCAGCTTGCCCTGTTTTTTAATCCAAATCAAAGAATTAATCTACAGCTTATCAAAAATAATCTTTCGTTGCAGCACTAGTTTAATATTTAACGTTAGGGGTTTGTTCAGATCACTAATGTGACAAATAATAGTGTTGCTTGTCTTAGCAAACACCCAAGGGGATAAAGGGGCTTGTGAGCATTTTAATACACAAGAATTATAACATTGTGCAGTGGATGTGCACAGCACACAGGTTCACAAAGTTCTCCCTGTTGCATGGTCCTCATCCAAGGATCCACCTTGGCAGCAGTTTATTTTCCTGTTGCCATAGAAACAGCAGAGGCACCAGGCTGTAACAATGGTGTTCGGCTCCACACATCTCTCAACCCTTCCCCCCTCCACTCTCCCTGGAGCACTGTAATTTACAGATCTGTTACTCGCATTCATGTGGCTCTGAGCGCCTAATAACTAGTATTTTTCTTTCATTGGACGATTGTTTTAATCAGCGCCAAATGAGGAAATTCACCTACAGCGTTGCTCAGCAATTTACGGGGAGCTGCAGTAGGCTAGACTGACTGCAGACACTGGACAAAAGGGTTTTCCCACAACTCAATTCAAGTCTGTGGACCATGAACCAAACTCAAATAAACAGACAGCCGTTCTGTGTTCTAAACAAGCGGAACGTTTCCAGCGGCATGTCATTCGTCTTTCTACAATGAAAGAGAAAAGGCCGTACGGCATCACACAATCAAAGCCAATCAGAACTATGAGAAGTGGGATTTAACCTATGAGATGCCACTGTAGGTGGAGCAACGCATTAGCCGCTTTTCCACCGTCGGGCCGAACGGTTCTCATGGTGTACACGTTCCATTCCTTGCCAATGGTTCTGGTTTCATTTTCCACTGTGGGGCTGATAACGGCCACTCTTTGGAATGTAATACAGAAGCGCCAGTTGTTGCCTTGGTAACACAACGGTTTACTGATGCTATGAGATGTAAATAATGACCACATTATGGAGGATGATCAGATATTTCTTTTAATTTTATTATTCATTTGTGTTTACATCGCTCAAATAGAGCCCTTGGCCAGCTACAGAGAAACTGGTAGCCAGGCAACAGACAAGTGACGACGTCACTTCACGGATTCTACCAGCACAATTCAGCACGGTTAGAAAACTGTGCCAAGAATTCCAGGGCTGAGAACGGTTTGTAACCGTGCCGTGCCATACCAGGCTCGAAGCACAACTGGAACCGTTCCTTACACTTCTAAGAACCGATTAAAGCCTTAACAAAGACAAAATACTGTAGACATTCTAGTAAAATACTGGTAAATATGAGTTAATGAAATATGTTTTTTGTAAATTTTTATATACATTTGTAAAACTTATAATGTTGCTAAAAGGTTTGTAAACACCAAAATTGTAGTAGTCAGTTAGGGCGTGTTAACACTTGATGTCTTTATTTAAGCTGCCAGCGTCTGTTTTACATTATAATCCTATGGAGTAAACCGTGTTTTCAAAAAAGTCATGGGCGCTTTTTTAAACGCCAACGGCAACGTCTTTTCAAGTTGAAAAAAGTTGAACTTTTCTGAAAAAAAAACGCCCTACGTCAAGCGCCTTTTTGACAGATGACCAATGGCAAGCGAGTAGCAAGACCTAAAAGTGAAGAAAGTACCGGTTATCTCTGTATGTATATTTAAACTACATTAAGACGAAATATGACATAAAACACAACCCAGTCTCTTTTTGTTAATGTAAGTTTATGTATGACCAATAATAGCCATTATAAAGTATAAGTAAAAGGTATAAGAAGCTATACAAGAAATAAAGCAAACAATTCAGTCAAACATACAAAGTCAACGCTAATAGGCTACAATGGTAACATAAAATTAAATAGCCTAAAAATATAAAGTAATGAAACTTCACTTTGCCCTCAGCCTAAACGATTTGCCAGGGAACATATTATAGATCCACAAGACCAAAGATCGCCCGTTACATACAAAAGACAAATTATATCTCGTGTTTAACCACCACAGGACATCAGAGCCAGCGGCAAATGTCAGAAGGACTAGCCGAGGAAATGCTGCTCTCTGCAGGGGTACATGAGCACTGAGCGCCGCTGATCGACTGGTTCTCAACTCTGAAAACGCCAGATAAAATATTCAAATAGGCGCTCTCTTTATAAATAAACCACAGATTTGAGCTTTACACAAGTACATTATCGCCTGAAAAAGTCTTAAAACTACATTTCGTCACACATTAACAGTAGTATTTTTAAATTACGCAGGGTTTCTCATCAAGACATTTTGTATCTCTGCACCACACAGCACTCTTGTTGCGGCTGTTCTTAACAAATGACGCCCTCGGCTGCTATTTGGAACCAAACGCTGCCAGCTTTTTTTTTTTTACTGAAAAAGTGCTCTTGTCAACTTTTTCTTGTCAAAAAAGACGTCAAGTGTGAACACACCTTTAGTCAGTCAGTAGTACAATTTTGCGAGCCTCAGTACCAATTTCAGTACCACAGTAAAAACTGTTGAATTAGTACTTTTAAAAAATGGTTGTCCTGTTGTGTCTTATCCATTGGTTTTCACTGTCAATCATCGCAGTTTCTGATTTAAGCATGCATTTAAAGGGTTAGTTCACCCAAAAATGAAACCTAGCCCATGATTTACTCACCCTCAAGTCATCCTATGTTTATATGACATTCTGTGTGGAGCAGTTATAGGATGGATAGATGCACTTTTATGGACTTCATAAACGAGGCAACAATTCCTACCATTATAATGCTTGGATTAGCCAGGACTTTTTTAATATAACTCCGATATTATTTATCTGAAAGAAGAATGTCATATACACCTAGGATGACTTGAGGGTGAGTAAATCATGGGCTAATTTTTCATTTTTGGGTGAACTAACCCTTTAAATACGGTTGTCAATCCAGAAAATATTGCAGTGTAATTAGCAGCATGGAAAACTAAACTTGTCTTCAGATGCATGATAAACAAAGCCAGAGAAAAGCCCTCTGTGTTTTAATAAAGTGCACTCTATAAAGGGCACTCTCGCAGAAACTCCCATTATAATAAAAAAAGCTGTCTTAATTGTACAATAAATTATTTATTTACATTGTGTTTACAATTTGTTGGGTATAAGGGATTGGGATTCAACATATTTTGTGTTGAACAAAGTAAAACTTGCATTTCCAGCAGTGGATTCTGACTAACTTACTGACTAGCACCTTTGATAGGCCATTGCATTCATAAACTCAACAGATATGATTGTGATTGGCTACAATGTTCAACGCTTGTAAAAACATTCTGTAAATAGAAACATTTGACACTCAGAGAACGCTCAAACAAACACGAACGAGAGCATTTGAAAGCATCTCGCATCAGCAGGTACTAGGCTTGCTACGATAGTCGGTGTTGCCGGTGTTACCGGTGTTCAGACTCAACACCGGTTACATCACTTGCCCACCGTGGCACCGCCCACCGTCTTTTTGATTTTTTTTATAGTAATAAAATAATTTAGTTCAGTTAGAGAACAGACAATACAAATAAAAACTGAACGTATCTGCTTAATAAAGCAGGATCCGACCGTGAGTCTCGGCAGCGGCAGGAGTCATTCATCAGATTTAAGAGTGAGGAGCTGACTGAGATCATCGCGGAAGATTTGGTTTCAAAGCGAAACGTAAAAGCGCCTATTTAAGGGAGTTTGTCATTTGTTTTGTTGTTGTGTTTTTCATTAAAAATAATAGGCTAATGAACCCACAATTCAAGCAACCCGCAGCCGAATTGGCGCTAATGTAAAACCGAAAGTAAAATGTGCACGGCCGCACAGAGCGCGCGTTGTTTACTTTCGCCTGGCTCCGCAGTGCGAGCCTCCGCGCTACGCTGACTGCGCGCATTTATTTTTGCCGCGCGCACCCTCGCGCTCGTGCGGGCGCGTCGAGTATAAACAAAGCTTTACGGACGAACTGTTATTCATTCATGGCGTGCATCTCAATCATAGACTGATCAATGCTTGATCAGTGCCCTGACTACTGAACTAGGGAACTGATTGAGACGCACCCATGGCCACACAGAGCGCGCATCTACAGACGAGCTGTCATTCACGGTGTGCGCGCACTGGCACGTTTTCAGTTCAGAGCGGTCGTGTGCATGTTACTTTCGGTTAGATAGAATTAGTGATTTAAAAGCCTCCGCCGGTGATACCGGTATTACCGGTGATGTCACACATCAATTAACCGGTGGGGAAATTTCCTCACCGTCACATCCCTAGCAGGTACCAAACATACCAGTACCACAGAAATGCTGGTACCTAGGGATGTGACGGTGAGGAAATTTCCCCACCGGTTAATTGATGTGTGACAACAACGGTAATACCGGTATCACCGGCGGAGGCTTTTAAATCACTAATTCTATCTAACCGAAAGTAACATGCACACGACCGCTCTGAACTGAAAACGCGCCAGTGCGCACACACCGTGACTGACCGCTCGTCTGTAAATGCGCGCTCTGTGAGGCCATGGGTGCGTCTCAATCAGTTCTCTAGTTCAGTAGTCAGGGCACTGATCAAGCATTGATCAGTCTATGATTGAGATGCACGCCATGAATGCACACTGTTAGTTCGTCCGTAAAGCCTCGTTTATACTCGACGCGCCCGCACGAGCGCGAGGGTGCGCGCGGCAAAAATAAATCCGCGCAGCAGCGTAGCGCGGAGGCTCGCACTGCGGAGCCAGGCGAAAGTAAAGAATGCGCGCTCTGTGCGGCCGTGCACATTTTACTTTCGGTTTTTAATTAGCGCCAATTCGGCTGCGGGTTGCTTGAATTGTGGGTTCATTAGCCTATTATTTTTAATGAAAAACACAACAACAAAACAAATGACAAACTCCCTTAAATAGGCGCTTTTACGTTTCGCTTTGAAACCAAATCTTCCGCGATCATCTCAGTCAGCTCCTCACTCTTAAATCTGATGAATGACTCCTGCCGCTGCCGAGACTCACGGTCGGATCCTGCTTTATTAAGCAGACACGTTCAGTTTTTATTTGTACTGTCTGTTCTCTAACTGAACTAAATTATTTTATTACTATAAAAAAAAATCAAAAAGACGGTGGGCGGTGCCACGGTGGGCAAGTGATGTAACCGGTGTGGAGTCTGGACACCGGTAACACCGACAACACCGACTATCGTAGCAAGCCTACTGGTACCTTAAACTTTTTTTTGTAATGTGGTTATGGTAGTCAACCCTTGACAACCCTAGTTGCTCTCATATTTTTACTGTAAACTTCTGGCAACCACAGCTGCCTATAAGTTATATTACTGTTAATTTCACAGATTGTTTTACAGTTTACTGTCTGCTTGTAGCATTTGATGATGAAGTGTTTGTGTCATCACAGGGAGATGGAACAACTGGCAGTACAAGTTATGAGGGATGAAACTAATGATGAAAATAAAACCAAAATAAAATAAAATAGTAGTAATTTCTTAAAGAATCAAATAAATAATTCAATATTAATTTTGTAATATCTTAAAACCAGACAGAAACTTTTGAGGATTTATTATACATTACATTTATGGTTTAAATGATGAATACACTGTCCTTTAACTGAATAAAATAGACTACGATTACTCTCAACCAAGCAAAACATGTAGTTTGGTGTTATCACCAACAAGCCAACAGCTCTGCAAATTTTTAGATATGAGTCATGTAAGTTACTGCTGACTCATTTATCATTCTATTGACATGGAAACCCAAATACACATATTTTTAGAAAAGACTTTGGCGCTATGAATAATTAAATATGCAGGGGGGAATATTAAAAGCTATCCTCTTTGCCAGTATGTAAAATACGGATCAGTGTGTTTTGTCAGACTTATTTCATGTATAATATTAATAACGCACAATTTTGCACAATTAAATGCTTAAATTCTTTATAAAAGTCACTCATTTCATTATTTTCAACATTTATTTGGAACCAGGTTGCAAGCCAAATGATACGACTAATAACAAATGAATACGCCTCACATTACACATTACGTAACATTTGAGCTAAAAATAAAAGATTGATATACTCACACCTGTCACTGCATATACCATTAATTCATTATTCATGCACTAAGCTGCTGCTTGGCAACAATAAACTAAACTCTGCTTTGTGTTGTGCCTAACAAACACCCCTTAATAACAGGTTCTACCCCTTCTTTACTCGTTTGGAACACATCCCGCTCTACCGGTTAAGAGGTTTCTATCGTTGCAGGGTATATACTGTCTGACCGCCCAGCCCTAACAGTGTGCAATAAAGCCATAAAGTCCGCTCAACTTGTAGGTTTAGCAATCACTTCGTTGAAAGGCTTTGAATCTCCACACTGTCTGCCTGTGGCCTCTCCTCCCACAAAAGAGCTTGCACGGCCCCTATGAAACACAAATAAATGTGCTGCACATCAGTCTTTCATTGATTTCACAACAAGGAGTTGGTTTTCCTCCAGTGGGCCCCAGGAGGAAACGGGACCTGCACTGAGTGGTCTTGAAAGTATTTTTGTGTAGCAGGGTATCGTTCTCAGGGTGTGCAGCTGAAAAAATAAAATCTTCAGAAGGGCCTTGACACTCAGGTTTAGGTCAACTTTGAGTTTCCTGCTAAGAAATGGCAAGGCAATGCTCACTCTGATGATGCTGTAGGTTTGACTTACTTTGAGCCAGATGTTGAGAGTCTCCTAAAGCACATATGGTTCAACTCTTGGGACTAAATGTATTTTGCCTAAACTGACAAGGTGCATAGCCATTAGGCCTTTGAACTGTTTAATATTACAATGAATTAAAAACAATGCAAGATGTAGCCTCCAAAGCTTGCATTCTGCAATGGAATAAAACTGGAAAAGAGACATTTCAAGAGGGCTGATATTTTACAACAGATTCTGTCTTGGTTTAATTTGTAACCTTTTTCAATGGCAGCGCAAAACAAAAACCCTATAGTTTATAGTACAGTTGTATAAAAGAAACAGGACATTCACAATTGTAAATCTTAATTGCATATAATTCTTCTTGTAAAGTCAGATTTGTTTAGCAGAAAAAGTAGAAATATAAGTTTATTATATTATAAGGGTGCAGTTGTTTCATGTAGCGTAATTTCACAAAATCTAGTCAGACCATTCTGTTTTTGCTTTAAATCTTGAAATCATACAATCTACATAAAAAACAACTGTCTGCTCATGCTGCGTGTAGTATCTTTGTTTGGATATTATAATCATGATTAAAAAGCTGCGTCTCTAATTTGAATGGCTACAGATATTTTTTGTTTAAGGCCAGTTTGCCAGTTATAGAGCAAATAAACAAATACATTTGTTTAAAGAAAAAAAGAACAAGCAAGAATCAGCCAGTATAAAAACGGCAATCAGAATCGGCTATGATTGATGCATCCCTAAAAAACACTCGAAATAAAAAAAATGAAGTAGAAGCTAAAAAACAACAGTCACAGCATCTAAATTTAGGAATCAGACAAATGGCTCTAAAAGATGATGCATAAACACCAATGATCCAGAGTAAAGAAAATGAGGACAAACCTGTTCTCAGAGGCCAGCTTAAAGGGATTGTTGACCCAAAAATGTAAATTCTGTCATTTACTCACCCTCAAGTTCCAAACTTGTATGAATTTCTTTGTTCTGCTGAAGACAAAAGATGATATTTTGAAGAATATGGGGAACTAAACAGTTGATGGACCCCACTGACTTCCATAGTAAGGGGGAAAATACTATGGAAGTCAATGGGTTCCATCAACTGTTTGGATTTGGACGTTCTTCAAAATAACATCTTTTGTGTTCAGCAGAACAAAGAAATTCATAGAAATGCACAGGTTTGGAACAACTTGAGGGTGAGTAAATGATTTTTAGGTAAACTACTCCTTTAACTACAGGGCTCCAGACTGCGACCAAATGGTCGCATTTTGCGACTAAAATTTGAGAGTGTGCGACTGAATTTAACATCCAGTCGCACATGTGCGACCATTAAATTTGCCTGCTGTCGGTACTGGAGAAATTAATAAAATACACTTACTATTTATAATTGGTAGACGTTATATCTGGCAAATTCTATCTTTGCCAGCCGTTTCTATATGAGATAATATTAAACCATTTGTCCGTGATGGATTTTTGCTATTCGCAATCCAGAAGAGAGAGAAAGCGAGCGAGCGCTCTCACGTGGAGCTCCAGCCAACGCAACACACATTCAGCTTAATGAGTGACGATGGCCAAGAGAACTACACAAAAGTTTAGTCTGCTTAAACTTTAGGGATGTGCTGTGATATTAATTTTATTTTATTTTCGATTTCGGCTTCCAAGAATTATAAAAAGATGATATGAGGTAAAACTATTCCTATAGCCGTGTTCCGTCGAGCGCGACTTCCTTCCCTTCACAGCCTTGCGCTGTCATTTCTCCCTAAACCTAAACTTAACGTCAGAATCAGTGATTGTTGTAAACTGCAGTCTCTACAGTTGCTAAACTGCGGGATGTGTTTGATAATAAAGAGCTATTAAATGCACAATAATCCGCGCAAGAGACGCTGTTTCCAACTTCAAGGCGGCTTATGTGTGTGTGCTGTGAAATGGACCGATTTGCACTTAATATTTTAGGCTTTGTGTGCGCGTCTAAACCATCAAATACACAACAAATAGCCTGTGTCAGAATGACCGGATTGGAGAGTAGTTACTTTAACATTTTATATCTTAAATGGGCGTAAATAGTTTGGAGAAATAGGAGAATATGATATTATTAGTTCAGCGTTCTGTCTTAAAGGGGCAGCGTCTAATAAACCTGCTGACGATTGAGCCATTCATTCAAATCGAACAAAAGGCAAATAGAAAATATTCACATCTCTTGAATGAATAACTTTAGCTTTTATAAGCGTTAATCTATCAATTTATACAGTGAAAACTATGCAGTGTTATTTTACAGTTCATTACTTTATTGTAGGTTTGTTCTTTCTAAGTAATATTAATGTTAGCAGACCTTCCGAATGCCTGCACACTGGTCCATTTACAAATAGATGTTTTATATTTTTGTTCAAACATTGCTGTTTCTTTTGCTATAGATATTTTACTTTTCAGATTATAAAGCCATGTTAATTATGTTCTTAATTATGTTTTTTTTTTCTTAAAAAAAAAAAAAAAAAAAAAAATTATATATATATATATTACGGTAAACGGTAAAGTATAATAAAAAGAACCGAAATTAAAAATTGGAAATTAGTAGATTTGGTTAGCATGTTGATTTACGGTGTGCGCCCCTAAATTTTCTGGTTGTGCCCCTAAAATTTTCAGTTGGGGGCCACTGTGCTCCTGGTGAAAAAAGTTAGTCTGGAGCCCTGAACTAACATGAGGTTAACAGACATTGCTACATTTTCTCCTCAACATTAGCATTTACCTGCTAACATCATAGTGCTTACCGCATTTTAAAGACCAGTGAGAGTTTTGTGTGTTTATTATGTACAGTTAATGCTTTAAAATTCAAATGGAAAAATGGCAAACCAGGAAAACAAAACACAGCCCTGAAAGTGTCCACGCAGCACATAAGCCCACAGCATCATTTCAAACAGACGATATGGTCTTGACTTCTCATCAGCTTGCCATAAGCTTAAAGTTATTGTCCTATATTTGAACTTCTACATCGTAAACGCTGTAAAATCCGAACCGCAGAATTATAACCTTTAACTAGCAAGGTGGACTGTAATTGGGACTTGCTGGTTTCTCTGACTGACTCCATTGCCTCCTAACTGCTTGCTAGTGACTCTTGCACATAAGGGGACCACGTTGGAAAATGTGCCTTTGTTCACAAAATAAACCAAAATGATCCTCTTTCTGCCGTTTGCAAATGAGCTACCAAACAAGGACAGACACAATCATTTAAATCTTTCCAACCCTAAAGGCAAATGTGCTGTTTTTGTTGTAGAGATCGACTGATATGTTTTAAGACTAGGGGTGTAACAATATATTGTGTCACACTATCGCAATACAAAAATGCAACAATATGCATCGTGGATAATTCACCCAAAATGAAAATTACTATGTGAGAATTTATTTTTCAAGTTTACAGAGTTTTAGTGTCAGTACTACATTAAACTAATATATATAATGATGAATATTATAATAATGCAATGAGAGAATATTTCTGGGTCCTGATACCAAATGTCTTATGTTACCAGTAAGAAGTAAATGAATCGGAATTATTTTAAATATATATTCAGACAGTGACAGAGAGCATATTCGTCTAAAATAATTCTGTATTTTCAGCTTCAGAATCATTAATATTTTTACATACATTGTCCTGTGCATTGCGTTACCAGCACCAAGTCAAAGCCTGTTCATTTCCACCCCAATAATACAAAATTTAGCATTTTAAATCAACAGTACATTTTTTGTTATCCTTTTACCATATGTCTAATTTGTCTAATTATTTTAAACGAATATGCTTGCACTCTGTCACTGACTGAATATTTATAATAATTCAGATTCATTCACTTTTTAGTGTTAACATAAGACATTTGGCATAAGGACCCAGAAATATTCCCTCATTGCATTATTACAATGTACATCATTATGTATAGTTGTTTAATGTAGTACTGAAGTATCGCAATAATATTGTAACATGAGTTCAGTATCATGATATGTATCGAATCGTGACACCCCTATTTAAGACGGATTGTTTTTTATGTTTGAGTGTTCAATAAGCGATTTACACTGTTTATTATTAATTTATATACTTATTAATTTATGAACACAATATAAACACAATAGTACATTAAAAAACAGATTACAACAAAAATTCCAATATGACATTTTTATTATTAATAATTGTTGTTTTATTAATTTAATGATGATTATTATTATAGTTAAAAAAATTGAGTCTAAATGGGTGCAATATATTGTACTTTGTTTTAGCATATGTCTAACTTTTCTAACGTTTATTACGTTATACACTTAATTATTAACGGATGTAAAAAATTATTAATGGAGTTAAAGTTATTAACTTAATTATTAACAGATGTAAAAAATTATTAACGGATGTTCTATTCATTTTCTGTCTGTCTAATTTATTTATAAAAAATAAAAAAAATCTGTTCTGTGCTAGATTAACTGAGACTTGTTACAGCACTTGCATATTGTTGCCCTTGACTGTTCTAGTTGCTTCTATTGCCCTCATTTGTAAGTCGCTTTGGATTAAAGCGTCTGCTAAATGACTAAATGTAAATGTAAAAAGTAGGGGTGCACCGATCCGATATTAGGATCGGATATCGGCCGCGATACTGACAAAATAGCTGGATCGGGGATCGGAAAAATTAACAGATCCACAAGCCGATCCAGGTGTTTTTTTCCGTCGCAGCAGAACCTACGTCATTCGTCAGCTTCACTTGTGTCGCATGCTAGAAGGGAGCGAGCCAGAGAGTCGGCTGTGTGGAGGAGATATTTCACGCTTGCCACGCCAACTAGTTCGTCGCTGTTTCGAGGGTATTACTGCAAAGTCAGGGTCTTTCCTGCATTGACATTTTTTTGACGGCCAAAGCCTAATTTGATGAGTTATTGTGATTTACGAGTGATGTAGAACAGATGCTGCGCTTGTGACTGCGTGACAGAGAGACCGATCTGAGAGCTCCTCCCCCGCGCGCGCTCTCTGGGTCTTCAAAATAATCAGTGTTCGCTCTCATATTTCACATATTAGTCCAAATCAAAAGCTCGGAAGACCGAAACCATGTTGCACGTGACACATTCGGACAATTTTGTCCTTGAATTATCACTGGGTGTGAATTGCGCTCAAAAAACATTGACTCTTCTCTGACCAGCTGACATAAAGCATACTTTCAATAAGCGGGAGACAAATTATATCCAGTTATGAAGTGTTTTCTGTGTGTTGACATCTTTCGCGATGTTCTAACAGACGGGATTCGCACACAACGCGTCTGCTAATGTCCGATTCGTGACCTAATGACTCCTTTGAACCGAATCATTTTAACGACTGGCCAGAACAACTGATCTGTCCAACACTGAACTCATGAACTCAGTTTATTAATTTACTCAGAACGCAACTGAAATGAGAACACAAGTGTGCTTACCCATTTTAGCAAGAGTGGGTAGTAAGAATTATTTTTAATTATCAACAGTATTTCATCTTATTTCTGTTGACAATGTGTAGTAAAATAAATAGGCCTAGCCTACAATCATTTAATCTGGAGTGAGGTGAAACCAGAACAAAGTTGTTATTAGCTAGCTGAAAATTTTTATTAAATTGCATATGGTAGAAAATTAGACTATTTGTTAATTTGTAATGCTACTTTTTAATATTGATATGATTATATACCAAAACAAATATCTGTAGTGTAAAAAATGTTTGGTAACTGTCAGATTACTATTGTATGTTTGACCAATACACTGTTTTTTGTTTCCACTGCTACATTTTATTTATTTAAAGAAGTTAGATTACATTCTATTTTAGATTTGAATGCACAATTGTTTTTTAAATAAATAAGAATTCAACACCTTACATACATCTGTTATTTTGTCTTAGTTATGTTTAGTTTGTAAAGTCTGGTGCCTTTAGTCTCTTCAAGGAAGGTATAAGGTGGAAGATATACAGTTTATTATTAATTCAACAATATATCGGATCGGTATCGGGTATCGACAGATACACAAAGCCCAGGCATCGGTATCGGTATCGGGACTGAAAAAGTCGGATCGGTGCACCCCTAGTAAAAAGCTAAATAGTTAGTAAACTAAATACGCAAGTTATCTAACCTATGAACAATGTTGTTTTCCTTAATGGACTAAACAAATTAATTTTGATGTCATATAGTCATGATATCAAAGAACTAAAGAACTGATTAAGTAGAAAACTGTACATCTGTGGTATAAATTATGTGAGACATCTAATGTTGAAAAAAAAGAAAAAGAATGAGGTTAGGCAGACATGCTTTTTGAGTGCCTGGGGGAAAAGTAAAAACTTTCTTTCTATACGTGTTCAGGCCTGTCGAATGACATCAACCATAAGTTAACATAAGGGAGAGGAAAAGTTCAGCGAGATGAGTCAGAAGTTTATGACAGCTCCACCTTAACACAAAAGTCCCAACAAAAATCTTTGTAATAAGCGTCAACACAAAAACATTCACTGACACGTCCACTGCCATATGAATATTTAACACAAGAACATACAGCAGTTCACTTATGATGGCAAACTAGATACTTAACAGATAAACACTGGCTTGCTGCTTCTGGTTCTTTTCTTACAAATAACAAGAATCCTTCCCAAAAGGCAGGTTTAAAAAAAACGTACCACGCTTTAATTTAACAATTGAACTAGACCACATATAGGTTCGAGAAAAGGATAACGTAAATCTATGTTTACAATCTTCAATGTGCAAGCATGGATGCTACTAGGCTAACCAGTCAAATTAAGAGCGAATTAAAAACCCGAGCTTCGAAAATAAACTACATGTATGGAAAAAAGAGGATTCAACTCACACGACAGATCTTGATATGATCCAGGACACCATATTTTCCTCAGGATTGCGCCGAGCAGGGAGAGATGCTAGCTAAGCTAACCTTACTTCAACTTCAGTGTACAACTTCAAACGAAGACAAACATTAACGGTCTCCTAAAAGCCTCCGCTCGTTCATTACTCGGTATTATACACGAACATCTCGTATAAAACTAACTATGAAGTCAGTATTAGTTAAACTAATGGCACTCTTGTTGTGCCCATCTTCTTCTTGCTCTCAACACCGATGCCGTTTCTGTAAAAGGTGCGCTTTCACGTTGACGTCAGAGATAATTTGATTTAAGGGCCGGATTTTCCTGTTACGTGATTGGCTAATATGATTTGTTTACATGAAACTCAGGCGTTGGTTGGCTGGTTAAAATGTTTGTTAAGTGACGTGTTTTTAATACGCAAACACCAAACTCTCATCGCATTCGATGCTGATACGTTTATTTACACCGGGATGGGGTTCAGACCAATCAAATATAAAAGCGTTGAAAATAAAAACTCTTACATCTTGTTGGCTCTAATGCAAAAGCAGTTTGGGGGAATGTTGTGTCGACCTACTCGACCCATTATTAGGTCAATATTAACACTTGTTTCGATTCTATTTCTATTCTATCTACGTATTCTATTTAACAAAAAAACAACACCATTGCTACGTGTTACTACACTAACTGGGACTTGTCACAGCACTTCGCCTACTATCTATCTATCTATCTATCTATCTATCTATCTATCTATCTATCTATCTATCTATCTATCTATCTATCTATCTATCTATCTATCTATCTATCTATCTATCTATCTATCTATCTATCTATCTATCTATCTATCTATCTATCTATCTATCTATCTATCTATCTATCTATCTATCTATCTATCTATCTATCTAATTCTTAAAAAGGATCCGAGGTCAAAATTGACAGGTTTTAACCCTAGACTTCTTTGAACAAGTTGCAAATGCTTTGGTACATCCATGCAAATGATTGTGTACAATTCTCTGCTGTTTCCTAAATTATCAATTGCTAATTTCATGTTGATCAAAATGTATTACAGTTTTTCTCAGGCGCTTTGGTACATTTCTCGAATCATCCTCGACATTTGCAAAACAGTGCATTTCTCAAAACAATTCGTACAAATTGCAAAACGCCATGGATTACCTGCAAAAGCCAGTCTCTTGCTCAATCCTTAGTTCATCTCTCAAAAGTAAATATCTGTGTCTGTGATCAGAATGACAAGACCGTGTGTCATTGTGTACAGATAAGACAGTCAAACTGCTCAGTCATGTTGTCAATATAACAGTGTACTCTGGAGGGATGTTCTGATGTAAACTATGACTAAAGTTTTGATGACAATTATTGTAAATTGTAGGTTACACCTTAGTGTATGTGGGAGTGTGATTGCAAGAAACTGGACAAGATTCACATTAACGCTTTTACTGTTTGTAATTTGTTGACAGACCATGTCATTGCGATACAGAAAAAAAAAAGACAGCAAGCATTTGCAACTTGTTCACAGAAATGAGAAACTGCTTTTGATGTGCACAAGTGGCACAATGATGTGAAGATTGAACTGGTAGTTTTTGAGAATTTCAATTCTGATCTGAGAAATGTCAAAGCAACTGAGAAAAACTGTATAACGGGTCTCTGTTGAATAGTCTCAACTCCCACAACATTTAGGCATTGGTTCATAGCATAAGTCTTTTTATGCAAAATGGTTGAACAAGTTGTCATAATATGTCAAGCATATTTCTATACATTTCCATTAGACTGTTTTTCTAAAGATATTCGTTGTGATGTGGATGAGAATTGCGTAAATGTGAACCTTGTCCAGTCTCTTGCAATCACACTCCCACATACACAAAGGTGTAACCTACAATTTACAATAATTGTCATTAAAACTTTAGCCATGTCTTGGAAATTTATAGAAATATGCTTGACATATTATGACAACTTGTTCAACAATTTTGCATGTAAAGACTTATACTATGAACTAATTCCTAAATGTTGTGGGGGGTGAGACTATTCAACATACATTTTGATCAACATGACATAAGCAATTGATAATGTATAAAACAGCAGAGAATTGTACATAATCATTTGCATGCTGTACCAAAGCATTTGCAACTTGTTCACAGAAATGAGAAACTGCTTTTTTGATGTGCACAAGTGACACAATGATGTGAAGATTGAACAGGTAGTTTTGAGAATTTCAATTCTGATCTGATAAATGTACTAAAGCGACTGAGAAAAACTGTAATCGCATTCAAAATAAAAGTTTGTGTTTACATAATACATGTGTATGTCCTGTGTATAATTATTACACACTCCTTCAAGTATATATTTAAGAAAATATTAGCATATATATATATATATACATATATATATATATATATATATATATATATATATATATATATATATATATATATATATATATATATATATATATATATATATATATATATATATATATATATATATACATACATATATATATATATATATATATATATACATATATATATATATATATATATATATATATATATATACATATATATATATATATATATATATACATATATATATATATATATATATACACATATATATATATATATATATATATATATATATATACATATATATATATATATATATATATACATATATATATATATATATATATATATATATATATATATATATATATATATATATATATATATATATATATATATATGTATATGTATATATATATATATATATATATATATATATATATATGTATATATATATATATATATATATATATATATATATATATATATATATATATATATATATATATATATATATATATATATATATATATATATATATATATATGCAAAAAGTTCCTGAATCCCAATCTTTAGAAATGGTAATTTCCCTCTTTTATATTTCCCTCTTTCATATTGAGCAATACTCGTGCATTATATCTATATCTGAATATAATAGCAATCTCTCCAAGAAAAGAAGGACAGCATAAGGCATACACATCCACCAACAGATGACATCTGTGAATTGTGGTCTCTCTATCTTATTGTTCCTATCAAGAGAGATGTTCTGCGTCTTGCAGTTTTGTGTAGCCTAATTAAACATCTGAGGTGTTAAGCATCTGATTTTCTCTTTGTGTTTTAAGTATAGCCTACATGTTGGGTTAATATAATAACACGTTTTTTTACTCTTAGCAGAAGGTAATTATTTCTTTCATCTATCCTTTCTTTCATCTGTAATATGTTTAATGTTGACATAATAATGGGTCTATATTAAAGTGAATAAATGCAACCATGCAATCATAGTACATTGCATCTTGTAATTAGGCCTACGCATTACATAAACACTGCGTGTGAAGAAATATGAAAAATGTATTACTATTGTGTGCTATTTTTTGGCATTCTCTCCACTGCTGCTTCCGATGTTCAAGAAGCTGCAAATTGGAAGTGTGCCATATTGCATTCAACAAAGCAAAGAGTGTCTGCAGGACCAACAATCATCTCAGCGGCTCTCTGTGATTTGTGATTCAGCCATGAGATATCTGTCTCCATCTTCTGCTCTGACCTAAAGGTGCACGGACTGATTGTGTCCCATGGTGGATATGCTTCCCTATATCAGCCCTCCTCTTGTGCTCATCAACGAACAGCCCACAGGTCTATAAACTTGCAAATGTATGAAGGAAATCAGATTTCCATCTGTATGGTTGAATGACAGAATGAAAATAAACATATGCTGTGTATTTTAATAGAATTATTCATTTCCAAATCATATATTTACTATTATATCAATCATATTTTAATGATATATGTATTAATCATATAATTTATTATATAGCCTATATAATTATTAATTAGAAATATAGCCTACAAAATATACAGATTTTCTCATAAATTAAAAAAAATCATAAAAATAGATAGATAGATAGATAGATAGATAGATAGATAGATAGTTTTTATGTTCTTGTTTCCTGCGCAGCCTGCTAAAAAACAACCAAAAACAACAACAATAACAACTGAGCACTATTTTCAGCACACTAGCGTATAGTAGTTAGAATGAATCTGTCTGGCGGACGTAGAAATCTCCCTGCTGCGGTTTTCATGGACTTGTGAGTTGTGGAGGCGGAGGGATACCAGTTTTACGTTCACAGTGATACGGTCTAGTGTTCAGTTTCACGAGCGCGAGAGCGACCATTCGCGGGTGGAGGCTGAGAGAAATTTAAATCCCCCGGGTTGCGGTTGACACGCAAAAGGCGAAAAAAATCACGGTTATTTCTTTCTTTTTGTTCAGAACGCAGTTAGACGGTGTAAATGTGTGGTAGGTAGGGTACGAGTGTTGAAGTTTTTGAGGGTTCTTCGCCATGGTGGTCGGGAAGCGGTTCCTGTGCGTGAGCGGAGAGGAGCCGCTGGAGCCCGCGCACATCGCGCGCTGGTCATGGCGAACCGGAGTCATCCGAGCCGTCACTCACCGCGACCACGACAATCCCGAACTGACGGTAAGACAACGGCTAACATTCTGCGAAAATTACATATTAGGAGCGGGAGGTCTTGCTGAGACTATGGCATTTTTGAATAGCCTGTTAAACGTCAGCTTTTGGTCTTTTGGTACATGGAAAGCTTGGAAGTCAGTCAGGCAATGGAGTCGTGTAGTAGAGCTATGTTTGGATCTCAGTCAACGGTGGTGGATTGTAATATTAGTTGTCAGCTTGTGACTTTTATACCTTTTGAAATATTTGCTCTTTGTGTGTTTTTTTTTTGAAGGCTGACTTTGTGACAAGTAACTAGAATTTTAATTAAGGGTCTTCTTTAGCTTCAGTTCTCATTGAAATATCTAAATCCTTATTTATAGTATTTTTCCTTTGTCAAGCTTGTTGTAACCATGATAGCAAATTTTGCAATCTATTTTTTTGCAAACAGTTGGACCAAATGTAACACATCTGTGTAAATGGCCAGGGGCATAAAACAATTTTTTTCTTCCATGTTTTCATTCATGAATATATAGTTTAATAATTTCCTAGGTCCTCCGTAACATTTATAGATAATTATTTTGTCTGTGGTAAAATGTTATAACATGTATACCCATCATACATTTTTTTTGTAGTTTGTCGTGGTTATAGGTCTCTACCCCTATTTCTAAAATGTGTATTTTTTTTAATTAAACTGATTTTATATCTACAAGTTAGTGTATTATGTGCCCCTCTATTTAATTTTCCTATTGACATTTTAATGGAATAAACTATTTCAATTATTGTGAT
This sequence comes from Gobio gobio, assembly GCF_949357685.1. Taxonomy (NCBI): domain Eukaryota; kingdom Metazoa; phylum Chordata; class Actinopteri; order Cypriniformes; family Gobionidae; genus Gobio; species Gobio gobio. The sequence continues at coordinate 37,948,059 of NC_137113.1, forward strand.
TACATTGGCTTCAAATACATCCCCACTAATATATAAATCATAAAATATCAAATAATATATTAATGCAATTTAAAATGTAAACATTTGACATATTTTAAGTCAAGGGTATAACAGTAGAAATATGTATAATAAAATAAAGCTTGCCAAGGCTGCTTTTATTTAATAAAAAATACAGTAAAAAACAGTAATATTGCTAAATATTATTACAAATTAAAAGCACTGTTTTCTATATGATTGTGTTTTAAAGTGTAATTTATTCCTGTGATGTGAAGCTGAATTTTTTAGCATCATTACTGCAGTCTTCAGTGTCACATGATCCTTTAGAAATCATTCTAATATGCTGATTTGGTACTCAAAAAACATTTCTGATTATTATTATCAATGTTGAAAACATTTGTGCTGATTAACTTTTTGTGGAAATGGTGATACTCCCCCCCGAAGGATTGTTTGATGAATAGAAAGCATTTGCAATTATTACATTTATTTATTAAATGTATTAAAGCATTTTTTGACATTATAAATGTCTTCACTGTCACTCTGGATCAATTTAATGCATCCTTGATGAATAAAAGTATTAATTTCTCTCTCTTTTTTTTAATCTCACCACACATGTTTGAAAATGGTATCCTCATGGTGTCATTAAAACTGTTTTCAACATTGATAAATAATACTACTACTAATAATAAATGCAGCAAATCAGCATTATTTAGCATTTAAATCTGAAGGATCATGATGTGAAACTGAAGAATGGAATTCAGCTTTGCCCTCACAGGAATAAATACACTTTTTAATGTATTAAAATAGAAAACAATTATTTTAAAACGTTATAATATTTCACATTATGACTGTTTTTACTGTATTTTTGATTAAATAAATGTAACCTTGGTGAGCATAAAAGACTTTATTCCAAAAGTATAATGTTTTAAAACTTTTGACAGGCCGTTACACTAATTTCTTATCCAGTTGCAGCAAAATCCTGCGTGGTCTTTGATCAGTAAGACAGCACTCATGTGGTGGAGATGAATGGAGCGGCTCCTGTCATTGTGTGTATAGAGTAAGTGTGTACAGTATGCTGGCCGTTTGTTTTCAGGGCTGTGTCCTGAGGTCACCAACTGTACCGCTGCTAATCAGCACACAGAACTTTCCACACTCAATGGCTGCCTTGCAGCTGAAAGTTCAAGCTGTAAACACTTTTGTTTGTTTGGCTTTTTTTTTTTTTGTGGAAAAGTAAGAGAATTAAGCTTGTAGTCTGTGTGTTGCAGGAAATGAAAATCGAATATGGTAACATGGAAACATGTTTCTCACTTAAACAACAACAACACAATTAAATACACTAAAATTAATTTACAAATAAATGACACTAAAATGAGAAACATTACTGTAAAAGCCATTATTATTGCTTAATTTATAGTCCAAGTCTGAAGTATTGTAAAAATCTAAAACACTTTACATTGTCTAGTCTATTTACATAAGTGTGCTCATGAAATAGCAGACTTTTGTACAACCGTGTATGTGCTGTGTATATATTTAGCACACAGTAAACAAGTACTATCAATGGCCCAAAATCACACATCGTTTAGTTGTGAAATTTCTTGCTTTTTTCCTGTGACATCGCACCACTGTTATTTACAAAGATGTCAGGGATGATGATGGAAAAGTATTTGATTGCAAAAAATACCAATGCAGCGTCCATTTACAGCCCTCAATCACATTGGCAACAACTGGCTGTAAAGAGCTGGAAGTGGCCATGTGATTTGTGGCTTAAGAAAACAGCTCGTAACATGAGACCGGTGGTCGTTCACCGCCCTCCCCCACTGCAGCACAGCATAAAGGCCGCTATGTTCAGCCGTTCCCCTGAACCAGAGTTAACCTACAGAGAGATTGCTCTTTGTTCAGTCTGACTGACACTAAAACCGGCACTGTTTTCCTTTGACAGTGAGCCTCCGTTTCCATATCTTCTCTAAAACGATTTATTGAGCACTCTTCCTTTGTGCACCTTTACTTTGGGAATGACAAGCGTTCTGTCTGAGGCCAGGCAATGACACATTTCCTATCTTAATTGTCGGTGGATTAGGCTTACATAATATAAAGAACCCCTCTTGTAATCGTTCGCGGTTGTAAAATAGTGGTTCAGAACGAGAGATATAACACTTATCGACGGGAGAGGTTTATGGCTGACAGGCCTCGAGTTTAAACATTAAAGGTGGCCGGGAGCGTTAACCTGAATGCAGAGCATTCTAGCGTGTTCCCTTTCGGGGGCGGATTGCGACAGTAGTTTGCCAGGAGTGCTGAAGGACGCCGCGTAAGTGAATCCAATGAGGTGGAAAAACATTGAACTTTTGTACTTTATTATTGAGTTAGATATAGACCCTGTCTCTCCTGTACATTCTTTGTCTGCCTTTTCATGAAAAGCAAAAACCTTCCATTGAGCGTTGGGTTTTAAGACTGAACCTTGTTGTGCACAGTCCGTGGCTATATAAACTAGGCCTGTCACGATAACTACTTTTTGTTTCGCGATGTATCGTCCCGGAAATAATTGCGATGAACGATATTATTGTCATTTTAAGATTATTTTATGCCACTGAATATATAATCCTAGTATGACAGCATAATAATGCAAGTAGACCTACACACTTTCAAATGACAACCTTTTAATTCTTTAGATCATGGAAATTATGGGTAAAAAATATATTATCCTAAATAAAAAAAATTGAATAAATAGCAAATAAATATTTTCCCTTGTTAAACGGCTTTAACACTCGTCATTCTGCCTTGACATTTATATGTGCACCGGAACAGGGGATTGCGGCTTTGAAATCAAGTCCGTTTGGGCGTATTCTTCCAAACTGTCAGTAGTTGTCAGGAAAACACTATAACGCCTTAAATGGTGGCTTTTTTTTCACCTGACAATAACCGCTCTGTGTATGAAGGAACTGCCCGAGAACCACTTTCGCCTCCGTCACTGAAAACATACAAGATGACAGCACAATCGAGTAAAATGTTGGTCACATTTATTATCATGTAAACATAATGGGCGATATATTGCAAAACAAAAATTCACAAAAAATTATTGAGGTCATGTACATATATTGTGCGATATATCGAAATATTGATTATTGCGACTGGCCTAATATAAACATCCAAATAGAATACTAGCATGATACTTGCAGCATACTTACGGTTTGTTCGTGCAAGAAACCTGATTGAAAATATATATATTTTTTTGCGGTTCTGTTTGGTAGGGCCCTATAATTTCCATGATGTTGAAAACGCAGATGAAATCATAGAATCCAGTCATAAAAATAGGAAAAAAATACATAGGCTACTTCATCCTTAGTCTAATTTAGTGTAAAAAAAGGTTAGCTTTGAAATCTAATACTTCCCTACGATAGAGTATGCGAGAAAACAGTACGCAACAGAGTATTATGTCCGAATTCATAGTATTCGAAAAACACTAGGTGAAAAATACCTGGATGTACTACTACTTCCGGCGAGATTCTGAAGTGTGATGGACACTTTACTATCCCATGAGTCCACGGGAGAGGACGGGACGGGAGAGGTGAAGGGACAAAACTGACGCTGGTAGGTCATATGATAACGACAACGTCCAGATTACATTCATACTACACTCATTCATACTATATAGAACGCACCTTTTTAACGGTCGCAAAAGTAAGTTCAAATTTAAATGTAGTACCTACTCACATAGTATGCGATTTCAGACGCAGCTCTGGTGTAGATTAAATATCACAGATGAAATGTTTCTGCTTCATTTCTGCTTGGCATTATAAGGCCAAGTTGATTGCATTGTGGGATACGGTAATCTGTGCATTGCCCTCTGGCTGTATACCATATATTTGTGAACCAGCTCAATTGGAGTATTTAGTGCATAGAAAAGAAATTAGCAGAATATGCACAGTATGCATACTGTATATCAAATAATGATATACAGGGCAAATTCCAATCGGAATAGGGAAGTCAGTGGACTCACTCTGAAGGGCAGAACATGACCGTAAATGATTAAATTACTTCTTTGAAGTGACCATTGCATTTTCCCTCCTCTAACGGACTTATGGAATGGCCCTTCACTTTCGTTTGGAATGCTCCTACAAATTGTCCCATTCCCGAAGTGCCTTCAAGGGTGCTAAAACGCAGGTTGTAATTCACCTACAGTATAATTATTTGAACAAATATAAAAAAAAGATCAAATAATGTCACACTGCTTTTAGCCCTCCGCATGTGACACGCATGCTATTCCTGAAATCTATCCTGTTTAACCTGGACTGACCCCTGTCCTGTACCAGCCAGGCCTCTCTGGAAAAAACGTCCCTCCATTCAAATGTTACTGAGCTCCTCTGTTACCAGAACAATTACATGACAATGTTTACTCAACACTGTTTCATTGTTGTAGCAATACTATGCACTATGTAATTGATGTTTTTGTACATCCGCCTCAGTATTTTCTATTGTGTTCAACCAGACCAGCCATAATGATGTCGTTTCAAATGTACAGTCTTGTGGTGACTTCCTAGATCATGAAGTATGGCACTTCAGACAATTCAATCCTGCAATTGTTTTTTTTAACATACAGATGAAGTCGCATCTCAGTCCAGTGATTGGACTGTATCCCATAGCAACAAGAGTCCAGCGGTGTGAATCACCGTGCAGGTTTGCGCTTAACTCTTCAAATGCAGAAACAGACAGATTTTATTATCTGCAGTGGATGCAGCACGGATGACGGGACAGCGCATTTGACATGACAGAATTGGGAATTGACTCCCTGTGCGTTTATACTATGCACTGTTTACTATTTTTATAAGGTTATTTTGCCATCCAACGTCATAGTCTGATAGTCCTTATCACTACGTAAGGAAAGCTGTGACAGTGGAGTACATAAAGTACGTTCCACACTTAATTTCTTTAGTTTAGTGCATCATCTGGGTATTGGACACCAACTGGGACTTGTGTTATACGTGCATCAGAAGATCAGGGTCAAATCATAATTGAATCCTTTGTTTGTGAACGTTAATGCTGTTAGTTGAATTTTGATACAACACTAAATCAGTTAAATATTATGATAGCAAATATGGTGCTATGGCATCATAAAAATTCAATATGGTGGACAAAGCAAGAAAAATGTATATTATGAATATATTTAATTCAATACCAAAACATAAATATAATTAAATCTTATTCAAATAGACTGTTTTACTCTATATTTGCGCGTATGTTCTGTATTTTTATGCTTAATAGAGTATTGTGATGTAAGCGTATCAAAAACCTCCCATGTGCTTCATTTGATGAGTGTGTTTGAATTCATTGGGTTATTGTTGCCTCTCAAATTGGTCACTTTTGTGTAGGGGTGTGATATTGCCAATAATTATATCTATTTTCTTGGATTTTGTTGATTTGACTTGATGTTATGCTGGTACTTTGGCTGGTTTAGGCCTGCCGTGGACAGCTGACTCCCAATTTCATATTCTTAATATTCTGTGTGCTGGTTAGTTCACAACAGTGATAGAATTTAACCTTTCCACTACGAGACAATATTTGTCCCCAAAAACTGATTTCCAGGGTTGTTTTTTTTTTCAACCTTTATTATGATGATTTATGCCCCCAGGCTACCCACATTTTCCCATGGTCATTAACTTGTGACCTAATTTTTTTAGGAATTTGACCTAAATCCTAAAATAAGTATTATTATATACACAGTATACATAATTATTACAATTATAATAAATTAAGAAACAAAAATGTATTTCACAAAATTGGTTGACACACAAAAGTACTGTCTCACTTTACTTAACATACACATAAGTTGTAAGAATATGACTTTGTACGATGGTATTGGCAGACAGGTGGATCTGCGCTCGTTTCTACGTTAAATTGATAAACGAGGTCCACTGAATCACTACAATGCATTTTTCTCAGGCTCTTTTTACTTAAACTGCGTCTGAGTCAACATTTTTCAGGCACGGATTTTGAAATAAAAATTCTCGGCTCAGAAAAACATTTAGGATTACGTTTGTTGTTGTTTGTTTCTTCGTAGACGTTCCATATTGCACACCCCTACTTATGCAGTGCCACTTCAGTTAGGATGCTGCCCAAGTAGGAAGCAGACAGCAAGGCATCTCACTAGGTTTTGGAACAGCGCCTATGTCTTGCTGTGAAATGGCTGCACTACACAACGGTTGAGTGCAATTATGCATATTTAAGCATTTAATTGCGCTAAACGTACACAGGTGAAATCATTTAGGATATCGGTACAGTCTAACATCAAAGTATGTTAGTGCATTTATTGCAGCCGCATTGGCTGACCTCTCTCTGTGTGTACAGACACATTAGCGATGGAGGTCTGAATTGCTCTGGGGTGATGCAATGAGTAAGTAGTGTCATATATCCTGTTATGCTCGGCAGTGACACACACACAGAGCCTATTCCTCTATTTCTGAATCACACTCGCATTAGAAAGCAGGGAAATTTATTTCTCTTGCTCAATTTATGTGGGGCTTCCTGTAATTCCGGAAGCACTGGAAGTGTTAATGTGGGTTTCTGTGACGGTAGAGGCTTTTTAGCTTGAGCTAAGACAGCAAACGGTCAGAAATGAAACACAAACAAGGCTTTCTGTAGGCGGGAATGGACCACTGAGCCAACGCAGGCTTCCAGCCCTATCTCCTTGTGCTGATCCTTCTCTGCTTTTGTTGAATGTGCTCTTAAGCGAAACCAGATGTCTGCCTTTTAGGCTGTATTGTATATTCGTTTTCAGCGCATACTTTCACAAATCAAATAAATGGACTGTTACTCTAAGAGCTTGGCTTTTTTTAGCACTTCCATCTGAGGTGGCAGTTATGCTACTTGGCGAGCCCGCTGGAATGTGTTCTTAATTAAATTCACTCCAAACAAGTGAACTCTTGTTGGCTCATAAAGGTAACGCGGTTGGGGCATGGATGATTCCGACATGAGTGATTTGCTTTGAGAAATACTGTCCCACTTCCGGATGGCAATATTAGAGAGTATATCTCAACTTCCCTCTTTGAGTAATCACACATGTTATTGCCCAAGGATGCATGTGGAAGTGCTGCGTGGACACCGGAAAGCAGAAGAGAAAGTGTCGTAATGCAGTTTGATTTAGTAGAAAGAGTGGTAACGCTTAATTTTACTGTGTCCTTGCTGCACGTTACATGTAGTTACTATAGTAATAACTGTAAATGATGCATAATTACATGCAACCCTAAATTAAACCCTAATTCTTATGTATTTATTTAATATGACTGGGTACTTAAATGTATAATTACAATGTAACAAGGGCACCTTAAAATAAAGTGTAACTGAAAGAATTTTTGCTCAGACCTTTGTTTCTAAACCCAGTTTAGGAAGGAAATATACATGAGTCTAAGTGGTTGTTTTGCCTCAGTTTGTCTCAACATCATGACTGTTTGGCAGGATCTGAAGGAGGTTGCTGAGAGCCCACATTTATTGAGTTTTGTTTTTGCCTGGGGCTAAAAAGCAACACCCACAAGCTGGAGGCGGCATTGTGGAGCATGACACACCTTTAAAGAGAGGCCCAGTGGGAGGTGTGTACACGCCTGGAGCCGTGACAGCCTTTCAGATGTACACACACGCACATCTACACATACCTTTGGCATGTAGGGCACCGCATGCGGCTGCTGCACTTTAGATTTAGCGAAAATCTCCTGGGAAATTTGAGTGCAATTACTGCGAGCAAAGGATCGTCCAGGAACAATGCTGAAATCTGGTCTATTCATCATGTGGTGGAACTGTGTCTGCCGCTCTCGAGAAACCTTTGATGCAAACATGTGCCAATTTTTACATTTTTCAGCCAGTATTGTTCTTTGTAGTGGCTGAATGTCCCACAGTGAATTACGGCTAGCTTGTGTGACAGTGTGTATCGTGCAGCAATAGAAATGTGTCAGCTGATAGAGCATGCAGTTATTAAGGGGTGTTAGTTGTTTATGCCGTTCAAGCAACTATGTAACTTGCACTTGAAAGCAGAATTTATGTCCTCAGGTATGTAACCACTTGTGATCCGATGAACAGATGATAATGCCAGGTGTAAACGGGGTCAGAGACTACAGATGTGGCCCATCCAATCAGAATTGAGATTCAGGCCTATCCATTTTATAATATTAGTTCATTTAGTCGTAGCTGCTGCGGTACATATTGTGAAGCTGTTAATGCACTGATGCCATACTCATTAAATTATGATTAATATCTTTTGCATTAATTTATTGAGGTCCAAATAGAAAGAGAGAATTTTAATTGTAGAATACTTATTTTTCTAGATCCAGAAAATCTAGAATAGGCATTACCACACGATTATTAATATGTAAAGCCATTTATTTGTTTGTTTTTTTCTGTGGAAATAAGTTATTATATATATAATGTATAAATGAGATTCATAATGTATAAATGGGTCATACTGCCCACACCCTACTTTCTCTGATTGATGAAATATTGCATCATTAAATGATTGTTCTGATGCTTTATCAAAGAACAGGTGATTACTTTTCCTCACTTGTTTTCCATGCTTTATATGATCAAAAACAACGACAGAGAATGAGCAGGCACATCCAACTTATACCCCAATTTACGACAAATGTAGTTCAGTCACTTTCACATGTCTTTTTGTTGGTTGTCCAATGGATTGTGGGTTGTCTTGCCTTGAGGGGATTACTGAGTGCATAAAATCAGTGTCTTTTAAATGAAGGGCAAGGTTCCTTCTCTCGTGTGAAACACTATTCTTTGTTTGGAAGCTCTATGGGCTTCATTGATTGGTTCCATACAGTGGAAACCTGACCTTTAGCAGATGTTTGAGGTCTTGCCACGACTCAGCGTGATCCCCACACTAGACAGCTTTCTCCTTGTTATGTCGACCAAGGGATGCTTATCTCTGACAAGAAAAAAAAATTCAACCATTGACGTATTCAAATGAGGAAGTCATTCAATCATCACAGGGTTCAAGAGGTGGTGATCTGTAATGAACATGGCTGATGTTGAATACAGCCCTGATGTTCTCTGACAAATCCTATGTTTGATTAACATGTTGCCTGATCCTAATGGTTTGCATTGTAGCATATGAATGGCAGATTTCTGGAGTTTCTATGTTTAATCAAATATGGCTATTGGTATGGTTATATAATAATACTAATACTACTACCACTAATAATTGTAATTACTAAATAAAAACAAAATATGAAATATTACTATTGTAATATTTGACTGTGGAAATAGTATTCAAGAAAATTAATATACTAATTTTGTTTACATTACAAGTGTAAAATTACAATGCTAATATTTATGACTGTCTGTCTAATTGCACTACCATATCACAACGTCAGCTTGATTTCGATTAATCGTGCACCCCTACACCCAAGTGACCTACTACGTTTGCATTATGCAGACAGAGTACACTGCAAGCGATACTATATCCCACAATACAGTGTTCTCGACTTGACCTTCCACTTACAGTGTAACAAATAAACCAGATGCAATTACAGCCTTGTTTTTGAACTTTATTTGCTTGGATTGCTAAAAGTTAATATATTCACTTTTTAATAAAAAATGATGATGACTGGGGGCCAGGCCGCTCAATTTGCAACACTCACATTCAAAATGCTGCTGATGTATTTATTCACTAATGCGAAGAATCTCAGGACTAATGATATATTTGACCCAAATTAATGCAAATATTGTTTGCAAATAGTCCCAAAAGGATTATTTCCCAACTAGAATTAGACCTAGAATTTCGTTCTCTGTTCTGTTTCTTTATGCTTTATAAAAATAAAAAAATTGGTCCCCCCCAATGTTCAAGACATGGTTACGGCCTTGGTTTACCGTTTTAAATAAAAAAATAATAATAGTCTAGTATAGCAATGGAAACTGTTGAGTGGCAGGTGGCCCAACACATGCTTTTAGTAGAATTAAGTAAATTTAAACCTAGGATGCTTTGGGGCTAAAATGTGAACACACCCAGATAATTAATTGCTTTGTTTCCTTACCACCATCTCCACTTGCAAAGGCCCCCTTTTATTTGTGATTAGCAATTAAAACCATCTTGAGGGTGAAAATAAGCTGTAATAATTGGGTTAAATCTGGTGATATGGGCTACAGTGTGATTAAAGGAAGCTTTTCAAACACACAAAGCGTTTGGCCCCTTAAGCCTAGCAAGAGGACCACTTCCACTGGGCAAAGATGCTTACAACACAATAACTTAGTATTAAATCTAATTAGGACAAATTAATGCTTCATCAAAGGGGAAATAACACTGAGGAAATTCACATGTGGATTTCCTATTACATTCCCAGCTCGTGATAAATGGGTGCTGACGTTTGCTGTGTTGCTTTAGCAGCCTGTGCTAGTGTTTCACCACAGTGGCAAATTTCACACGTTTCAGGGGTACCGTGAACCCGTCCCGTGAACGCAGATTAATCTGGAGTCATTACGAAGGCAGAAGATTAACTTGCACAAAAACGACGCTGTTTGCCTTTCACCTTCTTCAGAGTCTTCAAGTCCTGTCATTTGTCATGTGCGTGGCAGATTACATTAAATTATGTGCCACAGAAATATCACCATCTGGATTATGGATTCTCTACTCGCACCGAATGAGTCATATCTGCGGATTAGTCTATTTTCTCTTGGATTTTCTCTGTGCATGTCGTGGATGAGCCGCCACATAACGGCACAAAGCAGAGACCGCAGAGATAAGGATTTGCCGTCTTTCTCAGCTCCTTGCATCTCCGTTTCATAACCCGAAATTCATTTTCATTCTCTGTGCGGATCTTGTTTGCCGAGGAAAGCAGATAATCAAACAGACTTGCTTATGACGTGCCATTTGGAAGTCTGGCAGCGTGAGCAGAGTCAGTGTGCAGGATGTTGTGAATTTGATGTGAGCGCAGCTCCCTAAAGGCCGGCTTAATGGGATGGGAGCAGACACGGCTGCCTTGTAGAGGGATTTAGGAATGAACAGTGTGCGCTCTGTTTTTCTCAAGCTTGCTTCATCCCAGTTCGCTGCAGAACCACAGGAAAGCACCGGGCCTTTGTGTGTGTGTGTGTGTGTGTGTGTATGAGCATGTGTGTGCATGCAGCAAAACAGTCTGGATGCGTTCGCATAGCCGCTGCTGGAATTTTCTTTCCTGCAGGTGGTTGTTGGCAGCAGGGCACTTCATGTCAGGCATGAAGGAAAAGAAAGGAATGCTGTGAAAATATGGAATGAAAAATGGGCCCCATTGTTCCATGTGTAATAAGACATGCTTTGTGCTGTGCTCTATTGTGAGTTTGTCCGCTGCTAAAGACTTTGAAGAACTGGAAAATGGGAACGTTTAGTGAGGAAAATAGAGCCCTTAAGAAACAGAACATCTGAGAGTGTGATTTGTGCTCCTTAATATTAGACAATACAAAATCCCTCTGGCAAGTTATGTACTAAAGAAGAAGCATTACACTTTGATAGTCAGTTATGTAATTCATTGTCAGCGTAGGTCTAGTCCTACACAGGTGATGAATCACGTCTCTTCAACGAAGAATAAATTCACTTACTCGAGACAAAGTAAATGACTGACATGCTGCTATTGCTTTAAACCTCAAGGCAACATGTTTTTATGATGTTGATTATATTGAAGGAATAAATAAAAATGACTCCTGTTACTATCCCAAGGATTTCACTGCAAGAAAATCATGTAACATTTCTGCAGTGCTTAACTCAAATCTTAAAATCCTAAAATCCTCATGGATTGAGATGCATCTGAATGAAATTATGTAGCCTTGTTGATAAATGTAGTATATTTAATTAAATAACGGTTTACTTTAAAGATGCATTCAGTAGTTTCAGTATTCATCATAAAGAGTCATCTAAATGGTATACACTCACGTGAGATGATGATTGTAAGGCTGCAACTAATGATTATTTTGATAACCGAGTATCTGCTGATTATTTTTTAGATTTATCTGGTGAAAAATAAAAAAAATATTTGTATCCATTATTTTAAACAATGTTATTGCACATCCTGCCCAATTCTGTCCTCCAAATAATGCGTAATATAAAGCAAACGGATAAAGTGAATGTATGTAGGCTATGCTGTAGTCATTATCAGCAAAAAGGCTATTTTAAAAGGGTTAAAATAGACGACTGTGCTCATGATAGTTTTATATAAAAAGTTTTTAAATTGTATGTGGTGCGGGTCACCCTCAGTGTATTTGGCCATGTTTTGAAATGACGTGATCTACGGTGTTTCACTAAACATCGACAAGAATCCTTGCATTGAAAATGATTTGCTTTACCAGCAGAGGCAATGGGAGAATCAGTATCTGTGCGGCCGAATAAGCAGAAAAGTTCTGAAGCCAGAAAGACGAAGACAAAAAAGACGAGCATAAATATTGTTGCGGCTACACAAGGTGGAAGGATTTGATGACAGAGAATATCCTAGTAGTGATGCCCAAGTTGCATCTTTTTTTGGTTTGAACAGGTAAGGGAATTAATTTCTGTGTAGACTGCTCTCTAAAGCCCACTAATGTCAGTATAAGATACATAAAAACTCAGAAACGATCATGCTGATCCACGTCAATAGATGGCAGTGCAGTGTCTTAATAGTATTGTGTTGATTTAAAATATAAAAAACCCAGATTGAAAGCTAAAAAACTACTTACTGCACCTTTAAATAACACTTTGTGTTTCTCAAGCCATACACAACCAATTTTTTGGTCTTTGTCAGAAGGTATTGTTTTTGGGAACGGCTGTGAATTATTTTCTAGGGTTGCGTGTAGCAGTGGGATGGAATTTCTGTAGACCCGGGCTGACATCCTGCCTGAGTGCCTCATCTGGAACTTTGTTTGCTTTTGCAATACCCAGTCCCCTGCTCGCCGCTCCCCTGGGGGCCTGAAACTGGGGGCCTGCTCAGAGTATGTCAGAGTGTGGTTTCTTCTGAGCGTGGGCGACACGCTGAAAAGACCCGTTGTGCTATGCAGACAGCACTGGGTCCCGTGCTTTCGTTAAGCGCTCGCATCCTTGAGAAAATGTTAGGCGACAGTTCTCGGCTCGTAGTGCAGCAGTCTGCTTTATTTTTTTCTCTTCACTGCCGTCACAGACGCATATATTTTGCTGCATATAAAGGAAGCAAAAGGTTTTTTCCCTCCTGTGGGGGAATGTTTCCTGTAGATGCGTGGGACTTGGCAGTAATTTAAGGCTGCAATGGGGAGACATCCCTAAGTTCACACAGATAGGCAGGAGGTCTCGGCAGTCTCGCTCCGGCTGTAGCTCAGGCATCCCAGAAGGCCCCTGTTACACCCACACTCTTCCCACCTCTTTTTTTGGCACTCTTGGACCTCAGGGGTCTTTATCTGTGACTTTTGTTTTGCTTGAATGCACTTTTTCTTACCTCTTTTATGCTTCTTGCATTTGAAGTCCTTCCTTCAGATGTGGCCGTGGTTTGTAATCAAGCACTGATAGTCTCATTTAACATGTCAAATCACAGTTCTGTGCCATTTAACCCACAATGATCTTTGAAAACGCTGTTTAATGCTGCTGTGTTAGATTATGTGAATGCTGGTGCCTACAGACTTCACCTGAGCTGAACTCTACCAGAGTCACTGTCACTAACTTTAGTATACTCTCAGTCTCCGATGTTAAACCCACAGTTGGTTCTCTGACTGTCTGATATATGTGTGCACAAAACTGGAAAGCATGTGTGAAAATCACAGGCTCCTATCAGATTGCTTGACTGCTATGCAGCTTCTGGGAGTCATGGTGAATGGGTTTCTATCAGTCAGCCAGGACAGAATTGTGTTTAATGGCTTCTAAGGAGGAACTAAACTCTGGATTTGAAAACATTTGTGAGGTTTGTGGCTTCAAATATTTGAAATATGAAGGTAAACTAGATATCCATAAGCAGAAGTGTCTATTCTGATTTTCAGAGTTTCTAATTACACATTTTCCGCCTATTTCTTCTGTGTTTGTGGAGATTTTTGCGCTATAATCTGATTTACCCCCCCCCCCCCCCACACACACACACACACAAAGATTTAGTATTTTATAATATTTCTCAGAGCTACCTGACTCTAAACGCCATTGTAAACACTTTGCTTTACATGTGAGTCAGACGATCTGTTCGTGCCTAAAGGTACAGTCACACTTGTTCTGTGAAATTCTGCAAGTGATTCCTAGTCATTTAAACAGGAATCCACACAATCTGGATTTTCCTGATTGAGTGAAAACGTTTCCCAAGCAGATTCCACTTGTTCAAGTTGGTCACTCAAATTCACCACATTGACCAACAGAAAACTGAATGGTTTGACGGTGAATTCTGTGCAAGTTGTGCTTTATTCATCGCCACACTATTGCCAGTGGAAAGTAGACATATTTTGCCAGGATTTTTGCAAACGTGGCCATACCTTAAGCGTGTTTGTGATTGAGTGAGTGGATCAGACATAATGCCAATAGTCAAAAGTCTGCCCCTACATAATATTAATCTCCCAACACAATGGAAGAGACAGTTCCTGATGTACTGGTGAAATGCATGAATGTTCATTTGCGGTTTTGGCTGTGTCCACATGGAATGTGATAATGGAATGTAAGTTTCTTGGGCTGAACTCATTTGCAGTGCTTTGCTGGAAAATCCCATCTGTGAGAATCAGGCCAGGCCTGAGATAAATGCAGTGACAGAAGGCATCTTAATACTAGACAGAGCCTGGACTACTGCCACTTGGACTCCTTATATTTACCCTTATATTTATCCTGATAATTGTATCTGTGCAAGATGCAGCAACTGCTCAAGTAACAATAAATGTTAATGTTATTGACGTGTTAATCGTGAAATGCGATGCTTGTAATAGGTTAAATTAACTTCAGATGTTAAGGACCATTTTTGGACCGGACCCAAACATTCTTCACTGATGAAGTCATTGTTACTGACTGCAAACACCTCTTTATCACCAAGCAGCTAAAGCCACTGTAATTACAGGTGTGTAAGTGAGTGAAAATAACACGACAAGCCTGTACAGCAATCATGTTTGCAGTTTAACATAATGGGCCCTGATCAAATGCGGGAACTTAGTTATATGACTAGGGTAGCTTTTGTTTATTAAAGAGCGAGCAAGAGACTGAGAGCCAAGAGGAAAGAGTGGAAATGAAGTTTCCATTCCGTGGTGCAGTTGTTTGCCTTTGCTGCAATTTGGCGGGGGTCATGTGGCCAGACGTCTGTCTTCAATTAGGAGGCTGAAATACCCCACTGTGTTTCTACTCTTGGAATCAGGATGTATGCATCATCTTCAACATTTTGAAATTGCCTGGCTGGTGTTTGCCTGTTTATTGAGTAACATGTCTGCAAGCAATTGACACAGCTTTTGGTGAGTGTTTTCGATTAAAAATTCAAATGCTGTCCTGCATGAGGTCACAGGCTATTTTCATGACTTTGCATTTTTGCAGTTTTCAGTAGTTTGCATTCTGCTGTCAGGGTGTTGATCTTGGGATATTGTCTGCATCCTTTTGCCCAGCGGTAGACTACAGATGATAAACATAGTTAAGTGTACAGGAACAAACTGGCCTGCGTAGTCATTTTACCTTAAGCATGCTGTGAACTCAACATTTCATGTTATTTATTGAATAAATATAGTTTTAGGGATGCTTTGCCATGGTTTTAATTAGTCCAGATCATAGATTGTAAAAAAAGATGGACGATGTGCCTTCACTCTCTTCCATTGACGCAAGTGAAGCCGCCAGTGTTAAAAAATGGCGCTGACGTCCTGGGTCTCGAGTAGGGATGAAACGGTATGGAAATTTAACATCACGATTATAGTGACCCAAATTATCACGGTTATCAATATTATCACGGTTTTGTTCAAACGAAATGAAAGTGTTCAAAAAGAACAGATGCACACACTTAAAACATTTCAACAAGTTTTATATTTGAAATTCAACAAACAACAAATAACTAAAGCAGCTCTAAGCACTTTTTTAAGCTAGATTCTGTGGGATTTCCTTCCTTAATGGCCGTCATCAATAGCAACGCATAATAACACATAAATAATAATAATTTGTCGTAAATATAATCTCTAATATTATCACTGTAAATATATTCCCAAGCAATATTCTCATCAGTGTTCTATCAGACACATTTAAATCTAGCATATTTTGTGTTAGAGCCCAAACAGTATCCTAGTGAAATAATGCATATCCATATTTCCATATGATTTGACAGTTTATTTTATTAAATATCAAAATGTGTGCATCATACCTGACACCTAGATGATCACTTTACAGTCTTTTTATGACTGTCATTCTCTTCAAATGCTATTGAAGTTTGAAACGTGTATAACGTTACCAATGTTGTATGTAACTTTAGAGACGGTCCCTAAATTCGCCTGCGTTATGCCAGTCATATCAGATGCGCTGTGGTTCTGCTGTGTTTTTTTTAAACCATTTTCGCTGCTGAAATAGAACAAAAACAGTCAACCACTGTATGATGAGTGAATCTCCTGCGTGCATCCCACGTTTATCTCTGCTTTGAGTGCAGATTTCAGCGTGTGAGAGCGGCGCGCGCTCTGAACAAAACTCCGCTAATCTGAACGCCTCTGATTATGAGATATTGCATTCATAAACTCAATAGAAGCACGTGTAAGTGCTTATAATGCGCAACGCGATTATAACAGATGGCTTTTGAGAAGACTATTATAAGTTCAACAGCAGCTAGTGGCTAGTGTGCAGCCGAAATAACGTTACACCCGCAAATGGCGGTTGTTGATGTCAAGCCCTGATTATCCCTTAAATGTCACCCTAGTCTTGTCTGAATTTGTTCGTTCGCTTCACGTTATTATTTCCCAGACGTAGGTTTGGTATTGAGGTCAAAGTCCACTTGCCTTGCGTTCGTAGTTTTGAAGTGTTTTCCCTATTACAGCGACTTTCTTCTGGCATGTTTGCAGACAGGTGACCATCTTAGATTAAGTTTCCCTCAGGACTTTTGTAAAAGCCAAAATATGACCACGCCTCAGATTTGGTCCTTTTAGAGGGCTGAACAATCCCCCGAGTGCTGTCACTGCTTTCTGCCATTTCTCCTCATTCAGAAAACAGCGGTGCGCCAGACTGACGCTGACTGGACAAGATTTACCGCGAGTTTTCACAACAGTGATAATCACACGCGGTTTTAATGATAATAAAATTTTATACGATATTACTAACCGTCACTAAATTTTATCGTGGTTTATCGTGAAACCGGTAATCGTTTCATCCCTAGTCTCGAGTCTGCACAGTAGTGAGCGCAATATCAAGATCCCACCACACACTCCCGCCTAATCAACAACTTTTTGTGAAATAAACAGTTATGGAAATGTAGAGATTAAAGTTAAAGCTCCATCTCCTCCCGAAGTTCCTGAAAAATGTCCGTTGGTGCCTCAGTGACTACTTCACTCAGAGAAACTGTCAATCTCAGCTGTCAATCATAACATCACACCCCCGTTTTTATAGCATCAAATAACTAACTAAAACGAACACTTGAACTAACATTAGCATGATAAAAACTGCCTAAAATGACAGAAAACATCTGTGTAATTTTATGGTTTGGTTTGTCTATGTCCCATTACATTTCATGGAGAGGGCGGGGTTTATGACCTATACTGCATCCAGCCACCTGGGGGTAATCGAGACGCTTTGGCTTCACTTTTCAGGACTCGTGTGGAACACTTGGTCCAGGTAGTGAATAGATCATTTAAACTGGTTCAAGGGGCTTTACAAATCCCAAATATTATTGTTATTTATATTATTATTATAGCATTCATATTTTGACTATTTTCAATATTTTGTAGTAAAAGGGCTGGTTTAAAAATATCGATTTCATGATTTTGGCGCTCTTTATTGTGGCGTGACTGATCGCTGTAGCTACGGCTTTACTACTAGTTACAGCACAAAATAAACAACAGAAGGAAAGACCGTATTCATCACATATTACATTTTTTTATAAAAAATATTAGCAGAAACATAAATGTAATTAAAACTATGAAATATAATTGTCATTAAACATTAATTTGAACCTTTAATATTATAGTTATGTACCAACTGGTGTTCCCTGTATAGCATACAGCAATTATTTGAGAGATTTTTTCTTTCCTTGAGGAAGTTTGCCATGTACTGTACCTGATCGGCCCAAAGTAATTGATATATTCAAATTTAAATTGAATCAAATTGCAAGCTTGTGAATAAAAATAGAATTGAATCATGACATTTGTGTCAATGCCCATCCCTAAAAAATATGTAGAAAAAAAAAAGTTTGTGTGTCCAGCCATACATCACACATTGATTTACACTATTCGGTAAGCGTATGCACAACACACTTATCATCATTCACAGTGATTAGCAAAAGCCGGCGTCTAACATGCACTAGAGTCTGCAGCTCTTTGGTTAAACAGCTGAAATTCATTTAGCTTGATTTACGCAGTCGGCCCCTCAGAATGTGAGTTGCTTGTTGAGAAATATAGTGGCCTCTCGACAGGAAACACAGATAATGCCAGTAATGATTGTGAAAAATGGAAAAGTTTTTTTCCCCATGATGTCAAGTCCTAGACCTGAATTGAACTAAAATAGTTTGTTAGGGTGTGTGTGTGTGTGTGTGTGTGTGTGTGGGCACATGTTGTCCCAGTAATCATGTTTCCTGTTTCAGGGTTCACCCGACCTGCTCGACGAGCACATGTATGTGCCATAAAGTTTCACTGCTTGTAATTTTGAGAAAATATTACAACTGTCCATCCAGCAGACCCTTTCCTGTACCACATCCTGTTTTCTATGGTAACCACAAGAACATAGCAGAAGCTTGGCACCCTATGGCAGGAAAAAGTGAGGGAAATGAAAAGAACTGAAGAGCTTGTGAACTGGGTTGAGTTTGTCTAGATTTATGTGATAGCTGCAGGAATTCACATTTCTGCACACAGCTGAAAGACATTAAGGCCATATTGAACCTGAGCCCTGTTTCAGATCCCCTCCCTCCACGCTCCCAGATAAAGGTCACCCAATGTCCCGTCATCAAAAAACACACTGAGCTGTGAGAAATGCACAAACTATGAATGCATGATTATGACTAAATCAGTTGATCACGCTGGAGAAGTAATCTCTCATTTACACAGACGACACCTTGTTGATTGTGAAGGAAGCATTTTATGAAGCATAGTTTTGTCGTGTCGCTCGCAGTGTGACGTCCGTCCGATTCAGTTTTATTTATTTAACACTTTTTAAATGAATTGAGAGCTTTTTTGAAATTTTCTGTATTTTATATGAAGGCATTCTCCAGTAAAGTGATATACAGTATCAAACTGTTCTTGAATAATTGTTTGGAGCTGTTGTTATTGGGTCTCCAGTGAGCAGACATACAGAGCTCCATTATGTTTGACTCCAGCATGTTCAAAGGGATTTTTGCAGCGACATTTCCCTGTCCTGAAAACACACCACGACGCTTCTGAGGCAGCATGTGCTAATTCACAGACATTTTTTGTTTGTTGTCTGTTTTTCCGCCTGGCATGTCGTGAGGATAAAGAAAGCCAGTGGTGTGTTATGCAGAGCACACGTGGTACTAATGCTCCGCTAAATGCTGGTGCTGTGACAGATGGCTGTCTCATTCCGTTACTTTCTTTCCATCATCCTCTCTTTTTTGTTGACAGAATGACACCACTGATCACTGCAATATCATTGTTGTACCAAAGCAGAATAGAATAGCTCAGTGTTAACAAGCCTGTATTAGGTCACTCTTTGTCTCTTGGTGTGCTTGCGTGTGTTCATTCATAACTTCTAGTTGTGTGGTTAGATAACTGTTTGAATACCCAATTATGAAGGAATGCAGCTGACCTGCTTTCCCTGGTGTCGAATAAGGACTCCACGTCTACTGCGTACAAGAGACTGGCCACAGCTGATAGCATTCCCAAAAGACATTCCAGGATCTTACAAGTCAAAACTTTGGGAATTAGAGCTGGGCAGTATGACAGTATATACCGTGCAATGGTCAAATTATGTCAGCCTGTAGAGGTTTTGCTGTTCTGTTTATTCTATGGTAAGTATATTTGCACAGCTATAATTAGCCAGAACTTCTTGGCATTATTTATACATGACAGAGAAGAAACATAGAGTAATGTGAAAATATAGAGCAGGACAAGTCCTATAAATATAGAATATAGTCCTGTTCTTTTAATACATATATGTGTGGTCACATATTGGCTATTTTTAGCTGTTTCTCTAATAAGAATTTAGAGTCAAAACTGTGGGCTTTATAATATTAGTTATACTGTTTTGAGTCTTTTGTGTTCTGCTCCTTTGTTTACATAATGTGAAGCTGATGCTACACTAATTCATGTTATGAATAAATATTCATTATTATTCTGTATTAATTTGGGGGCGAGATTAATAAAATTCTTCTTAAGACATTTCTAAAGAATTCTAAGAAGTTTTGATATTAAAAAATATGTCACTTGCAGATCATTGTTTACTATATTGATCAATGGTGTCACTTGAGAGTATTTATGCATATCCTTTGTAACAGTAGGCTAATATGTAGCTACTGTTAATGCTTAATATTTGACAAAACCCAATATATTCATGAAACATCTTACCTTTGCTGATTTAAGATCAGTTGGAGGTTGTCCTAACTTTAAGACTTTATTTACCTTATGATGTTTTTTTTTAAAGATTATTACTTTATTAGATTATTACAGTCTTACGTCTTAGATTTTGACTTTAGAACAATCTTAAGAAAGAGAAAAAAAAGATATGAACGTTGTTAAAATGTTTTTGGGAATACAACATTTTCTTAACTTTATTTTTAAGTTGTGAATTCAGCTCCTGATGTTTTGGTTTGTGCAATGATTTATATAAAGTTTATAGTATCCTGCTGCTATTATAAATTTAGTTTTTAAATTTTACAACAATGTTCTACAGTATAAACATTGTAGTGCGGCAGAGCTCATCTGATGCATCTGCTTAGAGAAACGCACTTGTATGCATTTAGATTTGAGCTATTTTGTCTATATAAGCCTACTCTCGCACTCAGACCATCATTGTATCTAAAGTAACTTCTGGCAAGAGGCATGTTATGATTATAGATATGTATTCATTTTCATAAGGAATTTTTTTAGAATTGGAAAATGGCATACAAAAATGCCTGTCGAGATTGTCCACGGCGCCTGTACATTTTCCCACAGAATGCTAATGTTTGTTCAGGGTTTTCCATGCAATTGACCTAGCTTTGGAAGGGAACCTTATCACAAGATTAACCTTAAAGCAGGAGTTTTTGTCCCCCCTCTATAATCCAGCCATACACCGGCTTCAGCGGACTTATTGAAGCGTCCAGCTAATCAGGTAATCTGAAACAGACCCACTGCTGTGTTGTTCCTCAAGTGGAAGGCCGTGATCTCACTCGGACTCCATCTCACCCCCTTGTTCTCATTTCCGTCTTCAATAACTCAGTCCACCGTATTTCAAGAGCTCGCAACTACTCCATATCTACTCCTTCCGAGTCCGCATTATCATTGTTCTCACATCACCTCTTGTGAATCGCGAGGCCTCTGCAGTTGTGTTCGGCTCATATCAGCTGTGCTGTAAAACAGCCTAGTCTCTCATGGGCTCTCTGAATTATTGATCATAGGCTATATGTCGGAGCTATAGATGGATGAACTAATCCCGCTGCCCGTGCCAAAATTAAACTGCGATGGAAACATCTGGTGCTGTGCTGTGCATTCTGACAGATGTAGTATGGGTGCTGTTTTATGACCTTGTATTTAGGCAAACATCTCTCCTTCTGCTCGTTCGTCCCCATCTTTTATAGGTGGCACACTCCATTTTATCAGCAGATGTTCAAACAGCGCAGAGGAGACAGAGAGAGAGAGAGAGAAAGCTGGTGCTGTTTTATGATTTCAAGCCTCAGACCCATTGAAGCTCTGCAGAGAGTATTTTTATTTCATATTTGTTTTTCTCTTCTTTTGACATGACTGAAGCAGTGCAAAATCTGAAACCTCTGGAAGGAACCTTTTGAATAAGGTTTTAACAGGACGATATGCTCTTAAAAATAATAAGGTTCTTTGTAATAAGGTTCATCTATGGTTCCATGAAGAACCTTGGAACCTTTCCATTGCTCAAAAGGTTTGTCGAGTTTGGTGTTGTAGTGGAAGAAGGTTCTTTAGGCCCCGTTTACACTAGTGCGTTTTAGTTTTAAAACGCATAACGTTTGCTATGGTTAAGCCGAATTGCTACACTACTCCAGCGTTTCCGAACCTCGAACAGATACTTTTGAAAACGCTGCAGACCCCATTTTAGTTTGAAAACTCTGGGGTTGCGTTTCAGTGTAAACGGACCAGAACGGACACTTTTGAAAACGATGCTTCCCAAATTACGCTACCTAAACACGAAAATATCAGATGCCTAAGTTGATCGTAGAGACCATTGGTGGCTATTGTTACAGTGATTTTGGGAAACCCAGCCAAGATCCGTCTCTCTCAGCGGCTCAGTAACATACCAGCCTCAACGACCGTGTAAAAAATAACACAGGTGACGGAACGGCATGCTTTGCTGACTTTGTGGTCCTTTATAGCAGCCGTTGTGCAGTTAAATGCTGTATTGTATAATACTGCAGATGTCTACATGCACAAGAGGCAACGGTTTACATTTGTATGTGCATGAATGGTCATGTGACATGCATTACCGGTCATGCAGATAGTTTCTGAAAGGCAGTGGAAACGCTGAAAAGTGGTTCTAAACTGTTCACTGAAAGGTTCTTTGGAGAACCCAAAATTGTTCTTCTATCGCATCTCTGCAAAAAACATTGTTTGTCCTACAACTCGCATTGTGTTCAGTAAAAGAAACAAATATATAAAAAATATGCTCAAATATTTTGAAGGTTGAAAAATGTAATTGAATAAATATGTAAAGGCAAAAAAATTTATGAGAAAATTATATAAATATATCTCTTCTGAATACAGAATCGGCCAACATTAGGACATTTAGCGACTGGCTATTTTAATAACGGGGCCAAAATCTCAGCCTTGTTAATGGTTTTTTTTTTTGGCACATTTTCTTTTTTCAAATCTATTCAGGGAATTCTGAGTATATATATTGTGTAAAATAAATGTTGATTTGAATTCAGTTTACATTTTAAGTACATCTCATTAAATAATTATACCAGCAATCAGCCACCTTGATCTCTATTTCGGTATCTGCATCGACCACTGAATACCCCATATATCCCTCGACCACTAATTAGAATCTTTTGTTATGCCTGACAGTGATTTAATAAACTCTTTCTTTATGCCTTTTTTGATGTAAATGGCTTGCTGTATTGATAGGGTTGTGTAATCAAAAGACATCTTGATCATCTGTGGTCAGGCAAATTCCACCCATACAAGCAGCTCTCTTGCCATTATATTTATCTGCTCTGTGAGTAAAGGCTTATGTGAATAAATCAACATCATTAGTCTGGCTGCTTTGTTTGCTTGCTCACAGGGGCTGTGTGTGATGATCAGTCAATACTACGCTGGAGCTGGCATGCTAGCTGCAAACCTACATAACCTACAAATTACAAAAGCCTTGCGGAAGGGATAGCAATTGGAGCTGGCATGTTTTTCCATGCATGTTGGAAAAATCATCTTGTACAACAGCTAGTTTGTCAAGGAAAAGGAAAAAGACTCTCTTTTACCATTGTATGCACCAATACAGATAACAGAGTTAAGAGTGTTGCATTCAGGTGATGCAAATGTGTTGGTGTTAGACTGACGTATCGGCCTGTATTTGACCATTTCCACTTTTCTTTTCACTGTAGTTTTAGTTTAGGTAGCCAATTGTGTAAAATTGTTTAGTAGATATTGGCTTTTTAATTTTTGGATAAACTATACATTTTTTAATTCACAAAAGTTCCACTCTTATCAACCGTAAAGGGGGCTCTCGCTCGCGAGCGTTTTCTAAAACCTAAAATGACAAATAGGACACCCTACGGTCTTGTGGACTTAAAGGACATGCGCACGCGGCGACCATTGTAAGTTCACAAGACCGTGAGTGCATATGAAGTGTGCCATTTGGGACCGGGACTAGATCATATGAGATCAATAATCTTTGACTATTCGTTTTGTGTCGATGACGTTGTTGATAATGTTGACTAATCATTGCAGCCCTACTTTCTCTTGATCAAAGAATCCTGAAAAAGGAACTATTATGCAGCACAACTATTTTTGAGATTGACAATAATAAGAACAATTTTCTTGGGCACCAAATTGGCATATTATAAGGATTTCTGAAGGATCATGTGACACTGAATACTGGAATAATGACTGCTGAAAATTCAGGAATAAATGACATTTTAAAATATATTAAATAGAAAACCGTTATTTGAAATTATAATAATATTTCACAATATAACTAGCCTGACGTCGTCATACTCAATTCTAGTCAGAATATGAGTCTGATACTGCTCCGTTGGGCTGTGATTATGGGGCGTGTTTCAACCGAACCAGGAAAGACCTCAATTGGATAGACCTACAACCAATCAGAGCAACGGAGCAACGCATAACGTTAGTTGTCAAATGTCAACAGAACTCAACTGCACTGTGTTGCCATGTCCGCAGGTTGAAGCGACCCCAATTATGTGATATACAGACCCAGGAATGCGATTTTTAGCTGCCATCCCTGCCAACATAACACATATTTTACCCCCCAAATGCCTTTTCCCCCCCCGGAGAACCCCCCTGGAAAGCTATTGGGCTTGTTTTTGGCTAGTTTTGAGGAATGTTAGCAATTGGGTGGTTTTGTTTTAAAAACTTGGCAACCCTGTCTGCACGCACGCTGGAATAAGTTACGTTAGAAGAAAAAGATGAGTGTAAACACATTGTGTTGTGTTTTTACGTGTTGTAAAAAAAGAATTTAAGGATACACAGAGTACTTACCAACACGATCATCATTTCTGAGAGAAATAGTAAAGGTGAATGCATATACAACAAGTTCTCTGTTTAGGATTAGAACAAATTGAACCCAAGCGCTCTTTGGTGACGTGGATGATTACGTTACTGTTTATCATCTGTCCATCATCATCTAAAGCCCGCCCTGACAATTTCATTGGTCCGAACAGTTTCTGTTCGGGCATAATTACTTCTCTACGGAGAAAGTCCAGACCGAACTGCCCGAGTAAAAATGTTGAGGGCGGGCTAAGTTCGGCTGGCATCCAGGCTACAATATAACTTTTTATTGTAATTTTGATTAAATAAATGTAGCCTTGGTGAGCATAAGTGACTTCTTTCAAAAACATTTAATCTTATCGACCCCAAACTTTTGGTAGTGGATATACTAGCATTACATACCACCACACGCATTATTTGTCCTACAGGCTCATCAAGCGCTGTTCTCACACTGGTGTCTTGTGCTGGGCCTCGGGTAATGTGATGCTAATGGGTGCTGGGTAACAATAGTGATGTCAGCTGTCATTCTCAGTCTGCATGGGACCATCGTTTTTCAATTCAGCCTGATGAGGTGGAGGATGAACATCAAGCCATTTGCAATAATGAGATGAACCTTGGAGCCAATGCACTGTCCATTATTTATGAACGCCTTCATCTGGAGAACAAAACCACTGGGCCTGATCAGTACGCTTGACTGCTTCGTCACGTGCAACGAACAACTCCAAACTTTAAAAGCACAAGGCCATTTGTTCACTCTGCTTTTATGTTTCTATCCTTTTGTGCTCTTGTTTGAACTGCAGTATCTTGGCTCTCGGTTAACGCCTCCTCTCATGTGTTATAGCAACTCTACACCCGTCTCCATGTGGAGACTTGAGCTCTTGGCATTCAGTGTAATTAACACGACCTGTACGGCAACCCAGGAAACTGGTTGTGCTTGACTCAAGGTGATGTTGTTCAAGTTTGGGTTTCACAGCCATAACACCGGAATCTGTTTTCCCAGGCTAGGAAGAGGGGTTGGAGGTGGAGTTTAGGGCAGTTGCTGGAAGACGGCACACTTTTTTTTCTTCTTCATTGAGGTGCTGCTTTCATGTGTGTGTGTGTATGTGTGTGTGTGTGTGTGTGTGTGTGTGTGTACAGGCATGGTGAGACAGCAGTGTGGCAGCCAGGGGGCTGGGTGCGGGAAAACAGGTCGGCCACTCCCTCCACTTGTACCAGCCTGTTCCATAATGAAGCAGTGCTGTCAGGGGATCATCTTTCTTCAGCCCCGGTTTGAAAGCCAAACATTGGAAGGCGCCTGAAAAATGTGCCGGCGCTTAAAGAAACACTAACCTAATATGCTCCTTCAGCGAGCACATGTGTAATGAGAAACAGAGGCCCTCTTTGTTCATGCACCATGTGGAAAATCATTGGCTTTCCCCCCTCTGTGTAATTTTTTGTATTTTTTATATTATTTTCTTGTAGCTCAAATAGTAGAGCCAAGGCACTAGCAATGCCAAGGTCATAGGTTTGAATCCCAGGAAATGAACTCATAGAAATTGTATACCTTGAATACATTGTAAGTCACTTTGGATAAAAGCATCTACCAAATGCATAAATGTATTTTGGCTCAAAAAGGTCAAAGTAGAAGATGATGACGGTGTATTTGTTTCATTTGAGCATAGCACGTCATGTAAGCCTTTCAGGGGTCGATGTTTGGGAATTGTCCAGAGAGTCAGAGGCACCTCAACCACGTCCATTCCAGTGCGCACACACATGACTGGACAGGTCGAACTTGCTCTGGGCAGTGCAAAAGAGATGTCTTTTCATACGAGGGAGTGGACCTGTCTTTAAAAACGCTGCATGATTCTGGATAAATTAATCGGGAGAATTTTTTGTTTCAAATAAAGATCATGATTTTCCAGACGTTCTGACAAAAAGTGAATTGAAATTTCATTTGAATGAATTATTTAAAAAATCGGGTTGGATGAATGATTCAATGACTCACTCATACTTCACTTGTTTTATTACTCGAAGAAACATTTTTGAACAAATCTCTTGACTGAGTGATTCAATGACAAAATCATTTTTTTAACAGTCACTTGTCGCCACCAACTGGCATAATGATGTAATCAATACAATCATTATTTGAAGCACCAAGTTACTTTCAAAAAGGTGATTTTCTCCATTATGATCGCTACTGTAGACAACAGAGCTATGATACTGCTGTGGTTGTTTGTGAAACTGTTTCATACCTATACATGACAACGCAGATCTGAATGTTTTTGTGTGATTTTTGTCAAAGGTTTAATAGACATAGGCGAATTGTTGTCATTTAGAAATGAGATTGCGATCTTTTAACGTTTAATCGTGCAGCTCTACTATGTTGTGTGTGTGCGCTAGGGGTCAAGGTTATTAGGGAAAGGGGATTGCAGCTTCGCTTGAGCTGACATAAATGAGCGCCACTTCCCCAGCGGCCAAAGCCATGATTAATATCCTGCCTAGTACAGCCATAAATCGTCAGTAACTGTAAAGTGTTATAAATTAAAGAGCATGCGAAAAAATGGACACCAATGGAAATTGGAATATGGAAGCATGCCTTGCATGTCATATGCCATATACATGTTTCAATATGAGGGAAAGTCAGTTTAGATGCACCTTTCCCCTCTTTTGAGGCTCTAAACCTCATCTTACATTCAGTCATGCCTTTAGTTTATGGAAGCATTTCATGAAGTGGAGATGATTAAATCCTAATTCTGAATCCAGCGGGTTATGATCAGCTTTGTTGTGGCATATAGCGGTTTAGCTCAGTGAAGGTAAACAGACTGCTTCTGTGGGATGTGTGTCCTGGTGCTGCGCTGCTAAATACTAATTAGAAAACAATGGTGATCACACAAGTCTCGCCTAGATAACAGCAGTCATTTCCTCTTAGTAAATACCCTCTCTCTCCAGGTCCTTCCAGGCAACTGACAGCTGAGATATTTCTGTAGGTCAACAACCTGATGTTCTATTGCGCGTCTTGCACTATTATTCACCAGTGATGCTCCGCTAATGCCAGATCTACAGTTTTTTAGCAGTTGAATTGTGGGCTTGTAGTCTAAATTGTATGTGGTGAAACAGAAAGACTGACTGTTAAACAGTGATAAACACATATAACCTAACTCTCTATTTTATTGTCCTTGGTGCATGCAACAACAAATATACTACAGACACTAGACATGTCTGTATCCTCAATCAGTTGTTTTTAGGAGTTGGATGTCATTCAGAACGATTCTTGAACATGTCTGATTCAGACCGATAATTTGTAAGTTTGATTACTGATTCACAACTGACTCACTTATTGAACACCATGTCATTACGTTCTGTAATGTCTGACAACATGAGCTGAGACCCGCTGTGTTGCTTTTTTTAAGCAGTGTTTAAATTAGGAATGTGTATTGTAAAGAAGAGGATGGAATAGTCACCCCATTGTGAAAAGCAGCTTTCGGTAGCAAATTGAATTGAGAATGCCTTCAATTCCTGAATTTAAATTGATGTAGCAAACTTGATGCAATTAAAATTACTGCTTTAAGTGTAGTTTTAGTAATACATTTACTTTTTCAGGATGAATTACCCAGAAACAATACATTGACCATTTCCATAAACATTATATGATTTAATCTGTAGAATATTGTATTATAATAATCCGAACATTCAGGGATTTTTTTTACAGGTAACAGGGAAGTGTTTTTTACTATGGTATAAAAGTTAAATATTTTACTAAATATAATGAATTGTATATACATATTTTAATAATAATTCAGATATGTTATGGACCATAGTCTCATTAGATCTGATTTTCCCCAAAAACTGATATCATTTTTTCCCCCAGTAAGTTATTAGAAAACAGTTTGCTTTGTTGTATGACACTTTAAAAATCAAACTAATTAGAAATAAAACCTGAAATATGCTTTTGTCAGAAAATGTTAGACATTTCTCTGTGTTTATTGAATATCTTTTGAAATGTAATAATTCTACCTGTCATTCAAATTCTAATTCCAACTCATGCATTAAAAGGAAGCCAATTCTTAATGTGTGAAATTTTTCCAAACTTGGTAAGAAAACAGGTTTTCAGTTTGCCTTTAACAGGTTTTTCCTGAAGAGCTGTCTAAATGGGTGTATGGGAAAGGCCCATGAAGAATGTAATCCAGCACAGCTGAGTCCTGCCCGTGCCGTTCTCAAGCTTGCTTGACTGGATTCCAGTGAATTATTTGTCTGTTGCATCCTTATGCATAATACACATGGTTTTGTACCAAAACTGTCTCCATAGTTTTGGACAAAGAAACATTAGGTGAGGGGAAAAAAGCAACAGTTACAAATGAGACATTGAACTTATCTCATTATTTTTTAGATATTTACCTTTCTTTGTGAAGATCTTAAATTACCACAGGCTTATATGAACAACAGATTCGAGAATACTTTTCTGATATTCCCTAGCACTGTTAGAAACTGTTGCCCTGTGAAGGCATGTACTGTAATGAGATGAGCCTGTGTGGCCAGTTAGTTTACATTTGGCTCTTATCAGTTGATCAAAATAATCACCACTTTCCTGTTGAAGGAGCACTATCTAACTCGCCCTTGGATCCAGAGGAAGTAGACTATGCATTACATGCAGTGCACGACCTGTTTTGAAGAGTCAGTTTTACATTCAAGAATATACTTTTTGTCTTGTGGCCAAAATAAAACAAAAGCATCCTGGAGGAGGACAGTATTTTCCCATGTTATGTTGAGAGTGCCCTAGATTTCAGCAGAATCTCATCTGATATACAGGTGGCTATTTTGTAAAAAACTTTGGAACAAAACGCATATCAAACCAATGAACAGCGCCCTTGGTGAACTTTTTTGTTTTGTTCAGCCTGATGAGGTGGAGGATGAACATCACCTGCCATTGTTGTTACATTAAGAATTTTAAGAAACTGTGTGTTGTATGTTTTACATTATTATACATCAGTTTATGTCCCTATGATAATGGAATTAATTAACTGATGTTTTTCTTGCATATCTCTTGCAGTGCAGGTCATTGTGCCACTGACCGTATCATATAGCCTATGAGATGAGTCAGTCTTCCCACCTGTCATGTAAATTAAAAAAGGGTGTTGTTTCTCATCCTGGTGGCTTACTGTGAGGAATATTCTACATTTGTTTTGCCACATGTACTTGTAGTGCCAAAAAAGTATAGAGACTAGGGATATGGTGGTGAGGAAATTTTCCCACCGGTTAATCGGCGCTATTTTTCTCATGTCATGTCATGTGAATTTCCTGCTCATCCACCACATTTATGACCATCAGCGTGGCAAAGTAATGACTCTGAATACAAAAACACTGGAACAGAGATACCAAGAAAAAACATGAATCATTTGGTTCCCAGAAAACATTTTTGTAGATCTCAGGTTAGCACAGACCCTACCAAATCTAACATTTTTTGCTTTAAATGGTTTGTGTTGCTGCATTAGTAAGAATCAGACCAATTCATTCTTGGTGAGTAATTTTGGGACCTGTCTGGTGCATTTCGGAATTTATAGGAATGATATTTTTGTTTATTATTCACACTGTAGCCCGGATATTCATTGTACATGTTTGGTTTCTACATTAGATTATGCAAGACTCGCATGAAAACAGACTTACAATGAATCAAGGCTTACATCAGTGGAATCAATGAGATTTTATAATAACAGAAGCTCCTTTTGCACTCAAGTTCGAGCATCAAAGCTACAGAATCCAAGGGTGTTTTTTTGGAGATCGTCCCCAGGGGTTTATCAGCTCCAACAGCAACTCATGGCTGTGTTTCTCTCTCTCTCTCTGAGTTTTCTGAGATTGGCTGACACGTCTGACCTTGACGCTAAATGGATGCTTCTTGAAGCTGTCGCAAAGCATTTCTTCAGACTGTGTGCCAGACATGTCATCCAGAAATGCTTTTAACACCATTTTTATTAATCCACTTCAAAGATGGTGGAAGAAACATTACCAGAGTTCGTTTCATTTGTTCTTATTTTTTGTTTTGTTTTTGGCAGGATCACTACATCTGTTTGCTTTCTGATGACCTCTGTGTCTTTGAATATCTCAAATGAGATTCAGACTTCCTCATTGCTTTAAGAGCTTCATTTAAGCTTCAATGTGCCTATTTAAATTGTGCCTTCACTTACCTTCAAGGAGGATATTGTTCCTCAGACACACAGGCAGCTTTGCCGTGGTGATCTTTTGTGGCATTATGCGCTCTGAGTTGAGACCTCTCCAGCAGTGAAATGTCAGGAGGATGAACGGTGTAAGACAATCCTTCTTCTGAGTACTGTCTTCTCATCGATTTTTATTATCAGGATGAATAGTGTGCTGCAACCCTCATTAAAAGGAAGTCAAATGCACTCATCTTCCACAGTGTCTTTACTGTATCTCTAATTTCCCAGCCATGGCCTACTGACTCTTCTGTTACAGTAGACGTATGCTAAATCGGATAGAATGGATTATATTAATGAAATGCTATGAGATATCTTTAGCATGTCTGCTTCTCTCCATCATTGTCGTCTCCATCATTCACTGGAGTGTTTTGTCTTCAAGTTCACCAGTGACATTGGCATTATGAATCCAGCCTTTCACAGTAATGAGCTCTGAAGACACTCTGATGCACTGATTGATGGATGGCAAGATCAGTTTTAGGAGAAAGAAAAAAAAAAGATTATGGAGGAGGAAATGGTTGGGGAGACGCGGAGAGCAAGGATTGCGTGTTCTGCAAAGAGACTAGGAGGAAATAAATAATTTTGCAATGTGCTGCTTTTATGGCTAAATTGTAAATTAAAATATTGATATTCTGGTCTATAACTCCTCCCCGAACTTCCCGCTGCCCTGTATCTTGCTCTCTCATTGGCTGTTGATCATCGCAGATGTAATTTTCAGTCAGAACACATTTCGCACAGCAGGATTTTGAATCGCCAACTTTTTTCAGATATTTAGCATGCCAAATATCTCACGGGCGTCGCCGACTCGTCAGTGATTCTCTCAGATGGCGTCTTTGATTATTCACACTGCGTGATTGTCACTCGCGTGAAGGAGCGCCAATTTGCCTATGATTTCGGGTGTTTGTCTGCAAATTGTGGCCTTAAATCGTGCAGTGTGAACTCGCCATTATGCAGTGTAAAGTAAGTGTGCAGTTGGCGTAATGTATCATCTACAAACTGCAGATTATTGACTGTACTGGTCAGACAAACTACTTTTACTTTATACTTATTTTATACCCTAGAAGCTGTTTTTAAAGTGAAAGTGACATGATGTGTAAACCTGTATGGATTTCTTTCTTCTGTGGAACACAAAAGATAATATTTTGCTTTCAGTGTTTATTTAATTTTTTATGTTTTTAAAATGTGTCCAATGCTGTTTTGAACGCCACTGACTTAGTTGAAACATTCGTCAAAATATATTTTATATTCTGCTGAAGAAAGTCTGAAAGAACATGAATTCATTAATTATAATATCATTTAAATTTTAACTCGATAGCCAGCATATTACCCTGAAATGACAGTTACCGTTGTACTTTTGCATCTACATTTTATTAATTTATGTTTTTATCAAAATGATTTGTTTGGAAAACTTTAATTCATTGCAAGGATATGGTAATATTATTCCTGTATCACAACATTGTGTTGATTAGGGTAATACGTAATGTCCAATCTTGCATTGTTCTAACTCTTACCTCTCAAAGTTAGCCGTGTTGGTTACCAGCAGTTGCTTGTTAATGGCTGATATTGGAGAGCGGTGTGTGTAGAACCGCATGGATCAGTTTCGTGGAGGATGTGGTGTCATTATTAGCGTAATAAGACCTGTGTTTTAAAGCCCATTGGCTCGGCTGGGTGATCTGCACTAGTTTATATGCAGCGTCGGTGTACAGCATAGCGACCTGCCCACCGCCAATCTCGCCGGCACTGTCTCCGCCAAGCAGGAAACGCTCAGACACAATGGGTTTGCACTGCAGCCAGCGATGCCAGAAAACGGCATTCATCTCACTGCATTTATTTCACAGTTCTGTTGATCTTTTCTTGTGGATCATAGTTGTATGATAACATTTTGTTTGTATTCTGCTAAGAAATCGAGAACAATGATAAGCTGTTTACCACTGACCAGGAAACCGCTCCTTATCTCCCGTGGTGTGACGGGCTTGTCATTTGTATGCACCACATGTACACCAGAAACCTGCGTCCCAGTCTAGTTGCCATGCACACAATATACTAACCTGCTGAACATGCTAGGAATCGATCACCTTTCAGACAGCATTCATGATTGAAGCAACAAATAAATGACCTTCTCCAGCGCTCAAAGGGAAGCTGGTGTCATTAGTTGTATTAATTGTTTGTTAAATGATAGCCGTGTTGGGACCAAAGGCAAAGCGGTGTGGTCTTGCTCTTTTATTCGGCTTTTATGGCACTAGCAGCTGCAGTCACGTTGAGAACACAGATGTGTGTGTGTGTGTGTGAGAGAGACAGAGTTAATTGGTGTGTCTCATCGCCAAGCAAGAAGAGTAGTGCCTTTTGGGAATGACACGGTTCCAGAGGTGCAGCGAAAAGTATTTAATTGGATTCGGCAGTCTTTTTATTTCTTTCTCTCCCTCTGATACACACAGCGACTCCATCGGCTCTAACAAACCCTATTAAATTTTGCTCATTAATTTACACATGTAGCTTCCAATAGTAGTCCGAAAACAGGAAATCTGACTTTTTAACGAATTATCTTATAGACGAGTCCTGTCCGTCCTGGAGATCCTCATTATATTGGCAAATGATTGACACTATGGAAACACACACTGCAGTTAAACATGGTTGTCTCTCGTCTGAGTGTTTAATTCCCCTCACACAGAGTTTGGACATTTACGTACAGGGCCTTAAACTAACTTTTTGTCAATGGCTGGTGACTTAAGTCTTAAATTTACTGGCCATAAATTAGGGCTGGGCGATATATCGCATGACATTGTTAGGCGCATCTCATCAGTAAAGCCGGTTCCTTGATTAGTAGTAAATCGCCATCACCTGCTTTCAGATAGAGCGGCATTTACTACACAGAGGGTTTATCGCACACACGTTCACTGACAAGCTGAGCCATATCGCATTAATTATCACGGACGTATCGCCTGCGATAATTAATGCGATATGGCTCAGCTTGTCAGTGAACTACGGCTCTGTGTAGTAAATGCCGCTCTATCTGAAAGCAGGTGATGGCGATTTACTACTAATCAAGGAACCGGCTTTACTGATGAGATGCGCCTAACAATGTCATGCGATATATCGCCCAGCCCTACCATAAATGTATTTTACCGGTCATGTACATTTTTATCCATGTGATTCGTGGAGTAATTGCTAAGTTTAATCATCTTAGAGTGAAAGTTTATCATTTGCACATGCTTTTACTTGACGATTTACACATGCAAGTGATTTTAAACCATTCAAGCTCAAGCGAAAGAAGCGAAAGCTTGATCGTGCGCTGTTATCTGAGAGTACAGCCATACACACCTGCACACAGAGAGCGTTTCAGAGTGCGAACACCAAATTGATTCCACTTTCGCATCCCGTTGCGCTTGACACATACACGTAAACAGTTGAGAAAGAAATTGGATGTGTATCATTTATATTGGATCCGTGCATTCGGTCTTAAAGTGACAGCAACCTATAAATATCTGCTGCTGTCTGTGTCATTAATTTTAACCAAAAAACAAAACACATCTTTAACAAAGAATAACCTATATTTAAAGTATACAGTGAACACTATAGTGTTCTTTTACATTCAATGATTACATTTCTGTACCTGGATACTTTTAGACCTTACTTTTTTTTTACCTTACTTCAGTATATTGTATTTCTCTATGCTTGTTATTTGTGTCATTTATTCTTATTTTATTACTGACTGTTCACTTGTCTTTTAATAATGTTTATTTACTAAAAGCTAGATTTTGCTGTGGTATTGAAGTACATAAAGTGGGCTTTAAAGGGTCATGAAACCCTAAACCAAATTTTCTGAGATTTTAACAGAAGTATGTGTGTTGAACATCATGGAAGACAATGTTACCATCTGTTAGTTTTGAATATGGGAGAAAACTGGTTAATTTTAAAACTTTTTGCTCTATTTTCAACTTCCTGGTTTAAATTTGTCTTCATGTCATGTCTCGTACTATAGTACGGCGACGAGTCATCTGTGTCTCATAAATATTCATGAGACTTTGTCCTATGAGAAGAAGCGTTGCTTAATTCATGACAGCGCGCGCTTAATTATTCATGACAGCACGCGTTGATAGGCATTTTCCTCTGACTGGTGCTTCAAACAGTGAGATCGCATACAGTAAGTGAGAGATGCATTAATGGATCAAAAATCCATTAATGTTTTTTCCGCTTTGTATGAGTTTCTGCGTTGCCTACGTTTTCTTCAATAGACCCTAAATCTTCACACAAACGCGATTCATCCACACTGTGAGTGTAACCGTTCTTTACGGCCATTTAACCGACCAAACGGCTTATAAAAACTCCACAAAATAAGCCTCAAAAGTTATCAAAGGTATGCAACAGCGTGTTCATATATATTTATATATTATACAAATTGCGAATGGCTGTGCATTTAATTGTCCATTGATTATATGATTAATTATAGGTGTCTCAGGATATATATGTATTTGTGTAACGGTGAGCTTATAGCATGCAGCATGCATTTTTTTGGAAAGCTTTGATGCTTTTAATGAGAGCGAAACAAAATTGTCTGAATCAGAAGCCGTTGATGTGCTGTCAGTCTCCTCTCGTCCCCCTCCACTCCGCCACTAAACCACGCCCATTTTTATAGCATTTTTCAAAACTGTGGTGAGAACTGACTGCTGCTGAAACTGGGGGTTTCGTGATCCTTCAAGTAATAAATGAAAAGCAAAGTCACATTAACCCCCCCATTTGAGTTTTTTGCTGATCTGAAAAAATTATTCATGAGTCAAAAAGCGTAATATGATCCGAACTGTGAGTTTAGTGATCTGTTGCACCACTAAAAGCCATGCTGTAACTCCTCTCAGCTTGCTGAAGTTAGTTTGGTCAAAAATAGCAACCACCTAACTATTGCCATCCATGTTTCTTGTTTACAGCCAAGATGGTGCTATCGATATTGCCATGACAACCACCACAAAATCAGGGTAGTGGGAGTGACTCCTTTATTCCATAAAGGCAGTTCATTCCCACAAACTCAGCCCTGAAATTTTGGAGTGTGCATGTGCTCTGTGTAAATTATGAGATTTTGTACCAGTCTGTTAGCATGTTTTCTGAATGTCCTGTTTGTGAAGCTTGTCTTTTCTCTCACCAGAGAAACATTACCTGCTTGCATAATTTGTTATAATATCTGATTTATGTGAAGACTGTGTAGCTGAGCAGAATGTCTGTTCTCAAAAGGAGCTGTTCATGTTGACAGCCTGCTTATGCTTGTGTTTAGTGCTTTTAGTGTCAATATTTCTCAATCCTGTTGGTGTGGGGGCATGTTTTAAAGTGACTGTCCACTTGACACATTCTGATATAGTCTTCCAGCATCTCGCTGAAACTCTGGCAATAAAACTACTAATGATATGGGCAATTAGGTCGTAATGTGAGATGTGTGTCAAAGCCCTTTTGATGTTTTCAATATTATGATAGGCCACTTTAATCTGGTTTCAGCGTCAAATTGGCTGTCAGGCCTGCTGTTATGGAAGCAGACCGTTTTTCTGTTTTGCTGCAACAGTGGATCTCCCTGATGTAAACACACACAGACACAAACACACGTGCACGCTTTCAACTGCAGATTGTCGCCATTGTTTTTAATATCGCTGCTGAGCGGGCGGTCGGAGCTCAATACAAACAGACCTCTGTGTGTGAGTGTGAGTGTGTGTGTGTGTGTGTCTATGCAGGTGCCCTTCCCTGTCACTCGCTCTCCTCTGACCACCCACAGACCAGCCCACACACACACGGTCACAGAGGTTTACTTTCAATAACACTCCAGACATTTCCCTATGAACTTGATCGATGTGACAATCTTAACTTTATTTATACTAATCCTAACTACAAGTTACAATAATGTTAACTTCATTTGGTTGAAGAAAATGTGAATGGTGCTAGAGGGTTTTGGGTGGTTGCCAAGGCATATTGTGCAGTTTGCTAAGGTGTTTTGAGTGGTTTCAAGGATTGAATGGATCAGGTTGATTGCTTGGTGGTTGCCAGGCAGGGTTCATATGGTTCTGGAAAACCTGCAACTATCAGGTACATTTAAAAGAGTATTATTATAATTTCCTCAGGCTTAGTCAAGTCGTGGACATTTCTGTATTTTGCTGCGTTCACACCAAACGCGAATAGAGCGTCAAAATCACGTCTACCGTGTCTAGTTTCACGCACAAACATTTTGAATGCATTTGCGCGTCCGCGGCGAATTCGACGCGCGTAGAAATCGAGCGATGGAAGCAAAATTAACGCGCGTTCATGGCACTCCAGGAGAAATATGTCATAAAACACCACTCTGCCTCTTTTCATTTTCATTAAAAATATATATTAAACATTAATAGCCACACAAATGTGGTCCCGGCAACTCCTATATTATCTTCACTGCATGTATATTTAAATATCCTTAAAAAATAAAGTTATGAAACTTCTCTTTGCCCTCAGTCAAAACGATTTGGCAGAAAACAAATTATAGATTCATGACACCAAAGTTCGCCCATTAGATCCACACAAGATGAACCACTACAGGACATCAGAGCCAGCGGCAGACGCCAGAAGGACTGGCCGAGGAAAGGCTGTTCTCGCCGGGGTTATGAGCGCTGAGTGCCCGGTGATCGCCTGGATCTCGTAACTCCAAAAACACAAGATCATTTTTTTTTAAATAGGCGCTCTCTTTATAAATAAACCACAGATTTGAGCTTTAAACAACTACATTCTCACCTGAAAAAGTATTAAAACTACATTTTGTGACACAATAGTAGTATTTTTAAATTATGCAGGGTTTCTCATTACGTCACTTTACCACGTGACAGCAGCGAGCAGGCTCCTGATTGGTTAACGTGGCGCGAATTGACGCCAAAGTTAAAAATTTTCAACTCTGGCGTCAGACGCGAATTCGCTTCAAATGCGTGAATGTACAAAAGCACCACTCGCGTGTAACGAGTGTATCGCGCAAGACGCTCAATTCGCGTCCAGTTTGCGTCATTCGCGCGAACTGGACACACGAATGAGGCGGATTCGCGTCCTTCCCGCTGTGCGAAACGCGCCTTCCGCGCCGCGGGACCTCCAGACGCGCGTCAACGCGCCTTTTCCATTGACTTAACATTGAAATCTCGCGCCAGACGCTCTATTCGCTTTTGGTGTGAACGCAGCATTAGTGTAATTTTATCTATTTTTGCTCGTTTTAAAGTATTTGTTGAGGTAGAAATGGCTCTTTGGGAGTATGATCTCTATAAAGTAATTTTTAAAAATCCCTCGTTTTTACTGCGTTACTATATGATTGCTGGGTGGCTTACTGAACCAAGTCAAAGCAGTCCACCCCATAGACCATAAAAAAATATGGATGACGTGTCTTCACTACCTTCCACTGAAGAAAAGTGAAGCCGCCAACATCCGAATATGGCGCTGACATCTTGCACAGATTTGGGACGAGTCTACGCAGTAGAGAGCAGGAAGTAGAGCCGCGATATCAAAAGCCCGCCCACACTCTCGCAGTAGATGCAGAACAATTCATTATGTTGGTGTGAAATAAACAGTTATGGAAATGAACAAATTACAGCTAAAGCGCCAATCTCCTCCCAAAAATCCTGAAAAAAGTCTGTTAGTGCCTCAGTGACAACTTCCCTCAGAGAAGCTGCCAATCATGACGTCACAGCCCCTGTTTTTATAGCATCAAATAACTAACTAAAACCAAACTTATTTAAAAAACAAACTCTTGAAATAAAATCATTGTGATAAAAACAGTCTAAAATGACAGAAGCCATATTTGGAAAAAATATTATTTGAAGTGTAATTTGATTGTTTAGTTTGTCTCGTGTCCATTAGAATAAGTGGAGGGGTGGGGGTTATACTGGGGACAACCACCTAGGGGCGATCGAGAGCTTTGGCTTCAGTTTTCAACACGAGTGCGGCAGGCTTGGTCCACCCTCAAGTGTTGGTTCTAGATATGACTCTTAAAAAAAATGTTTGCTAGTAACCGCAAACCTCTCAACAGCAGTCCAATTTAGCACAAACATGCAAGGTGAGTTTAATACAGTCTGAGCAGTTGTAATAGTGATTCTTTTTGTGACAGATGCCACTAATTAGGGATAAACCTGCATTTATGAGTGTATTATGAGCCGTGTTGAATGTGGCTCCCACACTGTATAGTTGGGTGAATTGAATTTGAACGAAAACGTATAAACCGTTAAAGCCAGACTTACTGTGAGCTACGAGGTTGTTAATCGATGGTATATGCTTTTGTTGAAACAATCAGCCTGCATTTTCGACATTTAAAAAAATAATAATAATGGTGTTTAACAGTGAAATTCCTGATGAAAATACTGCATTGCCCATGATTCTTCAGAGAAATCTTAACCAATCAGAGAATTGTGACAAGCATATTGTGGCGAAAGAACACCTTAGTGCCTGCCCACTCCCATGAAGCACTGCAAATGATTGAGTCAGTTTCCCTCAAATTAGGTCCTGGAGGGCCGTTGCCTGCAGAGTTTAGTTCCAACTCTAATCAAACACACCTGAACAAGCTGGTCAAGGTCTTCAGAGTTAATAGAAAATTGCAGTTAAGTGAGTTTGATCATGGTTTGAGCTAAACTCTGCAGGATTTGAGGAACTCTGCCCTACACTTTCAAACAACTTAAATATGTGTATGCATAATGTGCATATTTTGTCATTCGCAATGCTTTGATTGTAGGTCTTTCCCCTCATTAAAGCTTTAAAGTACACAGTCTTGTACTTTTTTTTGTTGCTTTAAATCAACTTTTTGTAATGTTGTGATTCACTTCGTAGTTGGTTGGTTTGGTTCATGGCTTATAACTCTTTAATAAAGTCCCTGAGGGAATTTAATGGGAAAAATACTTTTGGAACCAATGCCACTGAGAAAGTGGGTGGACACAAGAGCTTACTAAAGAGCTTTGTGCTAACTTTGGATGGTTTGCCGATTGCTTCGCTCTCTTTGTGTTTTCTTCTTCTAAGATAAAATAACCTTTTAATGGTGTTATGGAGATGTTATTTCACAGCTCAGTCAGCCTGAGGAAATCAGATTAAATTTGGCTAGGAGGGCTGTGCCTGTGCCCGTGAGCATCACACCTATTATTCGTGTGAGGGACACAGAAATGGCCTGCAGAAATGCGTGTATGGAAGTGTGGGGGTTAATCAGTGCTGAGGTCATCAGAGGGAGACCGGGATTGATGGCTTTATTTAGGGGCCTGTGGAAATCCCCTTCCTTTAGCTGGAGCACAGCACATGAGCGCTGCTTTCTCTCACACATGCTCATGTGAGTTGCATTAGTTCACAGACACACACACACACACACACACACACACGCATACACACAGTCACACGTTCCTTTAGTTTCCAACACTCACAAATACTCCCCCTCCCCCCTTCATTCTCTCTGTCGGTCTGATTCTTTCTCTGTTCATGTCCATTTAATCGTGTTCTCTGCTGTTTATTCTTAGGAAAGGACATGTAGGAAACAGAGCCAGTTCAGTCTGAGCTCTCACACCTGGGGCCATAAATAGAGCACAACAGGGAACGGCCACTTGTTTTAGAGTCCTTGGTTCTAAAAAGTCATTTTCCTATTTATTTTCTCAGGACAGAAACAATAAGCAGTTGATTTAAAGCAAGAAACAGGAAAAAAGACTAGACAAGACTGTTTGCTTAAAGGGTTAGTTTACCCAAAAAGTCATCTTTTATTTACACTCACGTCATTCCAAACCTGTATGACTTTTTCTTCTGTGGAAAACAAAAGAAGATATTTTGAAGAATGTTGATAACCAAACCATTTTGGTGACTGCCAGAAAAACCCTGAGATGTTTCTAAAATATCTTATGTTCATATGTTTCACAGAAGAATGGCTTTAACTACTGTTATTCTTATAGGGAATGAACTCATCCTGGCCCTTAAAGCATTGCAAGTTGCATGACCACAACGACATCCACAAAACTGACTATGGGTGGGCGACAGAAATCGTATTTCTTGATATGAATAATTTTATATCACGATAGCATAGCGAATACATATCACAATGTAGTTCTTTTTTATCTTTGATATTAAAAAGATCAAAGATTCTTTTGAATATGTTTTGAATACTTTTTGAATATCACTTTAAGACCTAATGCAAGAATCCAGTATACTGATGCACATCCAGTTAAATCATTACTGAACTTGTTGTACTTGAATACTTGCCAAGACAGGCATTTTGACATCATTTTATGACTTTGACTCTTCAAGTTCAATAAGCCCTGCAATGAGCGGCTTTCTGTGTGCGCGCTTCGGGTGTGTCAGTCAGCACGGGTACCACATTGAGTTCTTTTTTGCAGCTTATTGCGCTTAATTCCTTTATTTTATTATTTATTTATTTTTTACATCAAGCGTGTCCCGCACTTTATTTCTCACTTTATTTTCTTTCTTATTTATGTTTCTTTATTGCTTCAATGTGTCAATAACTTTAAGCTGCACTGCAAGGATATACTTACATACCCTGATTATATAGCAAATATATAATCGATAGACATTTTTATCATAACAATATTTATTGTCATACCGCCCCGCCCTACTATTTACTTTGAGTATTAACACGGTGTGATTGGCAAAGCTTTGACAAGTCAATCTGCTGAGCTGAAGTTTTTGTTTCCATGGTAACAGCGACTTCTCTGAATGGTGAATTTCTCTACAGGATTATGGGTAGTGTTGTTCTTCACATGGAATTTTTAAACAATTAAATCTGTTTTGAGGGTCAGTGACTGTTTTATTATTTAGTGTTACTAATGCTTATACAGGTTCAGCTAACTACACAAACACTTGTTGATCAGAGATGTGTTGTTACTATTTGAAGTAATCAAATTTGCAATTTCTGCTTGCCAGACTATAACACGGGGCTGAGCTCTTGGCTAAGAAAGCAACCAGCCCTGAACACCCTAGCAACTGCATAGCAGTGCTCTGGCAACCACCCTCACATTGTGGTATTGACTTTTGCCAGCACCATTTACATTTTCTTTCAAATTTCTTTAGCTTTTCTTTGATATATATTATATATACATTCCCTCTCTTATCCTTTCTTCCATCAGTGTACCTTGCCACATACTCTTGCTTTTCAGTGATGAAAGTCTTACAGAGTGCTTACAAAGACAAAGAGAGAAGACAAGCGTGTGTCAGACCTCGTCTCTGTCTGTCTTTCTGTTCAAGGTGCCGTTAATCTCAGCTGATGTCAAAGCACGTGCTCCAGTGAGAGTGTGAGAGGCTCTTCTCTTATGTAAGTGCAGCATTATCTCTGTAGTATCAATGAGACAGTGAGGATGTGTCTCATGACGGCTGTGTTTGCTGTGGCGCAGGAACTCTGAGCTCTATGGCTGATAGATAAACCCAACAGACTTGACCTACTTTTGTTTGTTTACTTTGGGACGAGCTCTGTGTCTCTGGTCAGTGTTTGTCTGCAGCGAGACATGTTGTTTCG
Source organism: Gobio gobio (assembly GCF_949357685.1). Classification (NCBI taxonomy): domain Eukaryota; kingdom Metazoa; phylum Chordata; class Actinopteri; order Cypriniformes; family Gobionidae; genus Gobio; species Gobio gobio. Next base: position 37,990,620 of record NC_137113.1, read on the forward strand.
GGTGACATGTGGGACAATGTCCTTGGCTGTTTCGTGTGGTGTTTGTTTTTATAACATGGCCTCGGTCCATCAGATGAAAGATCATTTTGATTACTTGTTATTCAACAATAATGTGCTTTGCATAGGCGGCCTGAGATGATTTCTTCTGTATCAAAGTGACATCTGGACATAAAGTTCTTTGTTCATTTACGTATGTATGAGCAATATCAAAAGAGGAGCCGTGTCATATCACTCTATATCAGCACGGCTGTGCAGGCTGAGTGACGTGGGCAATCACAGCCGTGCTGATATATAGAGCCATATTCCACGGCTACGATTGTGTTTATACAGTTTGACGGAACAAGTGTGTAAATAAAATAACGGAGTGTCTTTAAAAACCCTCCTTTGTGTGGAACTACAACACCAGATTCAAATCTCAAGTTGACAGTTTAACAGTTGAGCCCAAGCCTCCTTTACTTATTCTAAAAGTCACTTTAGATCTAGTAACAAAGGAACGTTAAGTTGCTTCATTAAAGCTTATTGTATTATGAGAGAGTTCAACTAATCAAGTGCATTAACTGCATCTAGCTGATATTCTTCAGGTCAATCTAATATTCATAATCACAAAATCAGTTTGAATGTCTGTTGAGAAATGTGATATCTTTGTCTCTGTCATTTTAACAGTTAAGGCCCATGACGGCGCTATGCGTCTTATAAGGTGTTGTTTAAAGTAAAAACAATGTCCTTGTTTACAATCTTGTTTCAGTCCCTTTCAATATAAAAGTCTTTGCAAGGAGCTATGTTTCTATCACCCTGTTTTCATGCGCATTATGAAGTTTCGCATCAGAAACGAGTGATGGAAATGCCAAATTGAGAAAAAATTGTTAATTAGCAAAAAATGCCTGTAATTTTGATAAAGAGATAACTTGTGCTAAAAAGAGTTAATGTGAATAATGGGAGATGGAAACGCATTTTCTAAATAAATTCTGACGTAGCGTACATCACGTGACTAATCGGCTGTTTACGCTGATGCTGTTTCATTTACTGTTGGTTACTAGGTTACCAATACCACCGTCATCTGCTCGAAAAACTAGATGGAAACGGACCTAATTTGCTTTTTTTTTGTGCAAACTTTGAAAAGGTTCGCTTCACGTTTGGATGGAAACCCTGCTACTGATTCACTCATAAAGATGGTCTTTGAGGCTATCTAATGGCACAGTCATGTAACTTTCACTGAAGTCAAAATCACAATGACTTAGGGATCCCTTCTCAATACCAAATACGGCGGCATATTATTATTGTTAAAAAATTCTTTATTGAGAAATACAATATTCGCCATTATAAAAGTATAATAAGTTTGTACAATAGGAAATAAACACAAGTACAAAAGTACAAAAGCAGCACTCAAGTTATAGTACAGGATTTCAGTTAAATAAAAGTATATAGTTGTGATGACCTCATAGTGATATTTGTACAGTACACTGAATTGCGTCTTTAGTCTTTTTTTTTTTACACCCAAGCTTACTTAAAGCTTAACACTATTCTGTTGCTGCCTTGCTTTGTGGGATGCAAATCTGAAATGTTTTCAGTATGGAACACTGATACCTCTATCATCTGTATGTTGTCATTTTACCTCTGTTCAAGGGGTTCTTGACACAAAAAGAAGCTTATTGCATTCGCATATTTCATATTGCCGCCATCATACCGTTGTGTGTTTGAGAGGATCTATTTCTTCTTCTGAAGGATGGAATGTGTCAGCTGACAGTGTCTGCTCCGCCATGCCTCGTCTGCAGCTGAGCTCAGCTGCACCGCAGTGTTGACCGATCTCTGTTGTCATGTGGGAGGAAGAAAGCGCTTGTGAGGCGCGGCTTTAGCGTAAAGGTGGTAAACAAAGGCATTGTTTTAATCTGGAGAAAGTACAGAGCGTGCTCACGCTGCAGATGTTGCCTCGGGTCACGACAGAGCACTGTTTTCTTAATGCTCTCTCTACACATAGCTGTGTTTGTTGTTATTTTTGTTGCGCTGTCTCCTTTGTCAGCGGGTTTGTAGGCAGGAAGTACAGTGAGTTGAGGTTTGTTAGATAAAATCTTACAGCTGAAGAGATTTGTGTGTATGATGTGGTTTCATCGTGGAATCTGAATAGATCACACAGATCGTAAAATGCTTGGTTCCTGGTTCGCATGCTAATATGCCAGATGTGAATAAATATGGTGAAATTATGTATGCACGTCTTGTTTACATCTTGGGCTGTTTTAGTTTAGGAAAAACCCTAAAATGAAACCAGAAAGTGCTCTCATGTGGTTAGCAGTCTTGCACAATAGACAGTTTTCTGTAGGCTTTCTTTTGTTAGCTCAGATGCTAACACATGTTCATGCCCATTTCCCTGCCAGTGATTATTGAACGAGACAGTAAATGGCCTTTTTCTTGTATCAATTCTGTAGATGTGGCCTTTGTGATGCTAAAGATGCCATGACAAGGTTTGGCAAGTGCAATTTTCTGCCCTGTTTTGATGTATTTCTTATTAATAATAAAAATAAAAAACTTATATTGCTATTGCTAATCATCAGTGGTAGGTGGTATCAGAGGGAGAGACAAATTTATGTGAGTTACTGAGTGCCAGATGAGTCATCTATGTTTTTTTTGTGTCTATATTAAAGACTTCACAAAGAAGGACTGTTCATTTTAATCTGCAAAAGCCTAATTTTGAGGATACTAGCATATAGATAACCTCTGTATTAGAGGTTATAGATAATGACGTGGACTAAACATCTAATTTTGATTTCATTTCTACATTGTAGATTGACACAAGTGCTCAATGTAGACTGTTTACACTTGCACAATATATTTTTTTTACTCCCATCTGACACTGATTGGATATTGTGTAAACACAAAAATCTGCATGAGATTCAATGTTTTCTACATCCGTTCTAAGCCACTTCCAAATGGGGTTTAAAATCAGATACAATATCTTGGACATCTGATTAATGTCTAAACACATATTTGATTTACATTCAATGACAAGGTGAGGATGGCACAATTGCCCACAAAGATAACCTTAATAAGCTATTGAGGAGAACTTGAATTCTATAAATAAAATATAGTTCTTATGGCAACGCCCACTGTTTTTTTACTCACAGCTTCACTTTTGTATAGAGACACACAGAGAGGCTGCAGAGACACAGGTAATCACATGCACAATCGACCAACGACCCATGGATGAAGTCAAAGAGCCACTCAACATTAATTTTATAAATACTTTTATCAATTGAATAGCAGAGACATTCAGAACCTAAGGGTCAAACATGTTGCTGAAGGCGATCACAGATATCAGATAGTCGTGTCTTACTCTTAATTGAACTGGTGGGACAAAAAATCAGATATGGTCAAAAGATCAGATCTGTGCATTAAGCCTTGCAGTGTAAACGCAGCTATAGTCTTCTCGACAAATGCTGTCCGTGATATGTAAAGCTGTTCAATAGCATTGAGCCCCAAGGCTAGATAACTGATGCCGTATGATGAAACGGCAGCGTAAACAAGAAACTGTCCTCTTTCTTTCCCCAAGGCTCTGAGGAACACAGAATTCTGTCTGGCCCATGAGAGCATGTGTGTGTGCATGAAAGTGACAGATGTAGAGAAGACGTGATGGCCCATGACAGGCAGGGGAAATGAGGACACTGTGATATCTGCAGCAGGGCAGGTTTGCTCACCGTGTTCATTGTTATTTTTGTCTCTTTTATGCTTAAAGAGATCAACACCGGAGGGATGGTCCCCATAGGCTATAGTTTGAGTGACATTAACATCTCATTTCATCATCTCTGTTGCTTCGTATTGTTCTTGGCTCACCGGGAGGATGCCGTCTACAAGGCGAGAGCCGCTGGTGTTTCTGCGCCCAATGCCGCAAAAGAAGCTTTCCTCAGCGTTAATCTGATAAAAGAGAAAATATCACTAAATCCTTCTCTCTTCTGTGCACTTTCTCTCTGCTCCAGTGATTTGAAAGGCAGATTTGTGGTTGCGCGATGTTAGCGATCAGCGCTAGCAGAGCGGCGTCTGGGCCCGCAGTGATTGGACTGCAGCGGTCTGGGCCCAGCCAGTCAGGAAAGTCCTGCTGCTGTTAGTGAGGGGCAGATTTTCCAGCGGCGTACACACTAACACGGCGCAGTGAATGATAATCACTCTACTGTCTGAAGCGGCGGGGAGGACGTGCAGACGTGCTTTTAGAAGTCATTTATTGATGAAAGTGTTCCTTCTCTGAGCTCACTGAAATGTCACTGGGCTTGTTATGAGCTTGTTTTTCCACATTTTCTTTGTTCGTCTGTGTGTATGCTTATGTAATCTACACATTGACATCTATTCATCTTAATTAGAAAAGCACAGGTGATTCGTCATTTGAAGTAATTTCATTCTCCCCAATTGGGTAATAAAAAGTGTATTTTTAATGTTGTTAGAATTACTCGATTCCCTCAGAGGAATAATTCACCCAAAAGAAAAAAATCTCTAGAAATCATCCTCATATCGTTCCAAATCTAAAAGATATTTTCAATGAAGTCTGATAAAGTTCTGTTCCCTTATTGAAAGTCTATTACATCAAATTTTGGCATGTAGGAAAGTTCATAAATACATTTATCCACAATACAAATCCATATGAATTGACTATTGAGCTTCAGTTTAATGCTTTATATATGTGCATTGATCAGTCTTTTTATGTGGATAAAAGCCTAATTTAAATGTCTATTATATAAAGCAATCTTGTATCTCCAGAAGACTTCAATCAAACAACCAGATTCATATTGATTTCTTTAAAGATGCACAAATGGTTTGGAACAACAAGTACATTTTACCACGACAAGTAAATGACGACAGAATTTTCATTTTTGGGTGAACTATCCCTTTAAAGGTCCTGTTCTTCGTGATCCCATTTTTCAAACTTTAGTTAGTGTGTAATGTTGCTGTTAGAGCATTTATAATTCCTGTAAAATTATAAAGCTCAAAGTTCAATGCCAAGCGAGATATTTTATTTAACAGAAGTTCCCTTTCAAAGCCTACAGCGAACGGCTGGTTAGGACTACATCCTGGTATTTCCTGCTTTAATTACGTCAGTAGAGCAGTATGTCGACTAACCTCCGCCCACAAGAACACGCGAAAAAGGGGGCGTGGTCTTGCTGCTCCCGCGTGGAGAATAGGAAGTGTTGCGTTCGGTTGCGTTCGTATAGTTTGTTTGTCGCCATGTCGTCGAGACGCTGTTATTTTCATCCCGGAGTCAAGTCACCTTTGTTTGGCTTTCCCAGGGACGCTGTACTTAGAGATCATTGAGCGCATGCATCCCCGTTATGGTAAGAGGCGTGACCTTTCCGGTAACGTGCGCTCTGCGTGCCCTAAGCTGCTGTCGAATCACAACACGGGAACCACTGGCACAATCAGAACTCGTTACGTGTTTCTGAAGGAGGGACTTCATAGAACAGGGAAATCTTTCAAGCCGTTTTGAGGACAGTGAAAACAGCAGTATACAGATAAGTAAATTGTGTGAAAAATACTGTGTTTTTTTACACGCGAAACATGAACACATGTTATATTGCACACTGTAAACACAATCAAAGCTTCAAAAAAACACGAAAAACGGGACCTTTAATGTTCTTTTCTCCCCCACTCCATTCTTTTAAATGGCCTTTTTTAATTCCCTGAAATCTATTTATAATGTTACTCATGGTTTCTTGGACCGTTTTTCATCCTCTCTGACTGTTACAATTAAATAGGCTGTTCTGCTTCTGTATGTAAAATTATTCATCTTGATTGGCTGTTGTCTGTGTGCCAAGGTGTTTAACTTAAATTTAGACTGAAACAGTTATTCACCAGCATCCTCCACACTGAATCGCTCTCTAATTATTAACAGATGCCTCAATTTTAAGTTGGTGTATCATATATTCAGTTGTGCCAGGATTGATGTTCAGTGGCGCTGTGCTTGTGTGTCTCACTGTGTGCCCAGTATGTGAAAGTACAAATAAAGCCCTATTCGGATGGTAATTGTTTCTCATGTGGACGTCTGTAAAATTTGTAAATTTGCATTGTGATAAAACTGCGATTTATTCATGGTGGAGAAGCAAGTTTTGTGATCAGTGTCATGATTGTCTCCTGTAAATAAAATGTCATATACTTGGAATAAGGAAAAAAATATATATTTTAATTAGGAAAATAATGTCCTGTTTATTATCTAAATCTCCTGTTTTAAAATAGGAAGCTAGACACACCATATTTGAAATGGTTTTCTGTCTTAAAATGATGGATGTTATAAAAAAATATGGAAATTAGTGGAATTAAGTTAATGCAGTTATTTACATGAGGTAAACATAAACCTCCTTAGTTTATATTTTTATTGTGTACAATTGTGTATAATACATATATTAAAAGTGTATTGTATACAGTTTATTGCTGCCACAAATTCAATAACAACCCATTTTAATTTAGCTTTTTTCTCTCTCTCCTTTTTGTTCTTAACAGCTCCCTCTCGCTAAGGTGTGAGTGTTGATGAAATATTGTTCTTTTAAATACTCTCCAGCATTTCAGTAATAAAAGTATACATCTTTAAAATGCATGCAAATGACAGTGAAGCGCAACGGTTATCATACGGTGCTCCGCAGTGGTCCAAAAGGATTTAAACAGTGAATTTTGAAGCGATCTCTTCTTTTCTCGGACTCGGACGGCAATTGCAATTACCACACGACCATGGTGTTTGTCAAAGAACAGTAGGTAATTCGGCTGGGTGTTGGGAGAAAAACACTGACATTCTGGATTCGGATGGCAATAAAATCACAGACTAGCCCCTGTAAATGCTGAAAATACCTCACGTCCCCATGAGAAACAATTATTGTCCGAATAGGGCCTAAGATATGAAACCTGCAGCAGAGAAAAGATTTTGAATGCAAAAAGAGCAGCATTGACATTTGGCTTCATTTCTTCTTTTAAGCGTTCCACACGATGGTGAATAAATGAAACACATTTATCATTTTTGGCTGCACTATCCGTTTAAATGTGTTGAGCATGTGATGGGCTGATTCTCAGGCACAAGGTGAATCAGTGACAGTCGTGGCTGTTGGAGAGGGTCACTTCAGTTCAGTTCTTTTATAATACTCCCGGCCCGCTCTGCTGTCTGATGAGTCCAGTAAATTCACTGACCCACAGCGAGTCCAGCAGCTCGCCACGTTCCCCAGGCGTTCATAGCGGACATTGTCCTTTTGAAAGAAAGCCAGAATGGAGAGAAAGATAAAGACGGAGCGTTCTGGTCTATGTGCTGTTAGTTGCATAGCAACCAGCTCTTACATATCGTAATGTCTGCACATTTGTTGTGTGTTTTTTGTATCCCTGCGAGTAGTCACCCTAGAGATCCATGTGTGTGCTTCAACATGCCCTCTTCATTCTTCAAACCAGGACAGTGACTTTTCCTCTGGACTGGTATTGAGGTGTACGCTTTTGCGTGGTACGACTCGGCTTGGCTCGCTTTACTTTGGTTCGGTTTGCATTTCCACTGGAATTAGTAGTGGATTTTATTTGTCTATTCATTAGTCCCAAACTGCTCCACAATAGTGCAAAACTATTGATAATTTCATCATCGTCAGAATGTTTAGTCCAACAGTTAGTGTTAATGTGACACTGTATAATTGGTTGGTTTAGTTTGTTTATAAACTGTATCTGGCATTTAATTCAACGTAAACTCTTGTGGCTTTCCTCTGGGCCGCCCCATCACAGGAAGAAAAGACTGTCAACTTCATTTAACACATTCAGTGCATAGATATCAATAGTACCTGCACAAAAGTCTGTTTATTACGTTTGTTTAAACATAATTATTGTTTTGAATAAGGTCTTAAAACTTCTTACGTTTGATTTTAAAAATCCTGCAGATACACTGATACAAGGATTTTAATGACTGAATGTGGTTCTGTAATATTTCCATTAGCGTAATTTTGAGAAAGACCGTATGGGCAGTGGTTGACGGTACTTATTGCATTCATTCTCTGCAACATGTTGTAAAATGAAGTCATTTCAGATTTCAAACAAAAGAACTGTAATCATAAATAAATGATGCAATATTATACAGTAGGATTTGCTTTAATATAAGTGATATAACTAGTTTGCTGTAATATAATATCTCTCCAATGCCTATACCTGCTATTTGTCATGTGCCTTTGGAGTCTTTCCATTTCAAAGAAGTGGCCTGCATCACAAAATGTGCTTTTATGCAGCGTTTTAAGCATGGTGATTAAACAACGAATCACATGTTTAAAGCTGTTTGTTGATTCTCGTGCTCTACAGACAGAAGATTGGACGTGCACTGATCGTCATGACAACGGCAGAGATTCAAGTGGCTCTGATTCATGTACTGCATATTTCTGTGCAGAGTTCTGTCCACATTGGCAGAGGAAAACAGATGTTCTAACTATTAATGGAACTGAATGTTTGAAACGAGAACTGGCAGATGTTCATCAAATTGCCTAGTATCTATAACCTTTCGTTACACAAAACTATAGAGACGTACTATGGATTATGCATAATAATTGGATAATTTTTTTCACACATCTGCATTTGAAGTAATTCACCCTTCGCCGGGAGTTTGATTGACAGGCGATCTGATCAATCATAATCCGCCATTTGCCGAATCTGCCATTTTTGTCCAACAAAGCATTCGAGAGTTTGTAGATTAATGTCGCTGGACTTGAAAAACGGTGTGTACTGACGTCTTTCCGCGGTTGAAACATTCATGTTTATTTGATACTATCAATGAACTAGAAGGAAGAGATGATTGGTTCACGAGCAGCTTTAACTGAGGCGCTACAGCGACCTGTCACCACACATTAAAGAGCCACAAAACCGCATTTGTTGTTTACATTTCTTTAAAAAATGACAACATTTAGAGTTGAGTCTTTGTTTCATATTAAAAGTAACCTGCTCGGTCCTGTCTGCCAGTGCGTTGTAAGTATCATCTTTGCTCTGCGATGTGTTTTCCACTGCGTGAGAACGTGTGTGTGGTGTGAGAGCGCGGCTTGGCGGACATAGCAACAGTAACTAAAGGGGAAGGGTTTTTGGGAACGGTCAAATTGTTTCTGATGCTAAAGCTCTGATTATTTTGAAGGGCAGTAACGTTTAATGTTAGACCCCTCTCCAAGGCATTGTGTCTTTCAATTCCTTTTTAAGCAAAAAACTGAATTATTCCGTAAACAGTAAATGACTAGTTGGTTGTCAGACAACTAGTCCTGATCTGTTCCTACTCCTAAATCATTACAGTATTTTACAGAATAAAAGCCTAGTTTTTTTTTAACACCTGACATGTTCTGCAATTAATTTTCCAAAGCAGCCTGTATAATGCAATTCATATACATGTTGTTTTAAATAATCAATGCCACTATAACTTATGTTTGTTTATTTCTGTATTTTTATATGAATTGTTGTGGAGTTTGGGGAACCAAAATACAAAATACATGTTTTGCTTCATTTTTGAATATACAGTCGGAAAAATACAGTAGATTTATTCACCAGGGATTTGCTTGCACTGCACAACATGCTCAGTGACTCCAGTGGCCAGATTCCAGAACTGTTTAGCAACAAAGAATTTTGCGGCCTCGTTATTTTCCATTTTCGGGCATTTCCATAGTCTTACATAAACCGGTCAAATCCTGGACGTGCCTGGCCTGGCCTAACTGCTTTTCTAGACCTTAATCTAGTTGTGTAGGGTTCAACAACCAGGCAGGCAGCTCTCATCTCCCCGAGCGTCTGACTGAATGCAGTTATATAACACCCCTGCTGCCTTCATGATTTTGGAGTCTGTACAAGCCTCATCTCTTATGCATGGCCAGGTAGACCAGAGCTGAACCACTAAATGTTCCCATTAAAAACATTCCTTCTCTCTCTCTCTCTCTCTCTCTCTCTCTCTCTCTCTCTCTCTCTCTCTCTCTCTCTCTCTCTCTCTCTCTCTCTCTCTCTCTCTCTCTCTCTCTCTCTCTCTCTCTCTCTCTCTCTCTCTCTCTCTCTCTCTCTCTCTCTCTCTCTCTCTCTCTCTCTCTCTCTCTCTCTCTCTCTCTCTCTCTCTCTCTCTCTCTCTCTCTCTCTCTCTCTCTCTCTCTCTCTCTCTCTCTCTCTCTCTCTCTCTATCTCTATCTCTAGTCTTGCTCTCCTTGTGTTGTCTGTGAGCTCTGAGTTAACCCTCAGTTATCCCTGCTCTGCTGTGTAGCTGGCACCGGATCCATAATCAGATTAAACGTGGCGTCTGACCTCCGTTTGGTTCTGTGGGCCACAGCGTAGGCACGTGTGGTGGCGTCCTCCATCTGGAAACGAGACGGGGAGGTGTCATCTGTGTTCAGTGTTTCCAGCCTCTTCCTGCTTTTGTTCTGCTTGTTATCTTAGGTTAACCCATCCTGCTTTCATAGAACGTGCATAGGCATTTTAATTAGTGTGTTGCTTTAGTTTACTGTCATGTGTGTTTTAATATATTGTGTGCTCTTCCTCACACCTCTCTTGTAAATAGCAAATCATTATTTTTGCAGAGATCATTAAGCTGGGTAAAACTGCTCTTAGGTCAAATCTGATCTTGGATCAGATTTTCACTGCGGTTATCCTTGTGCTTTCAGCTTTAGCTCTGCCCCTTTCATCTGTAGTTAAACAGATGGGGCGGAATGTAAAAACGCTCTGGCATCTTGGAGGATTTGTGGCATCACAGAGATGGTGAAATGTGTTTGTTGGCAAAAAATATTTGCTTCTTGGAATGAAAGAAATAGTTACTTGTGTTCATGTCATCCTATACTATCTTCAAATGATCTTTTTATTTTCCTTGGAAGACAGAATGTCCATGCTGTGCTTTTATTTTGCTGTGGGAAATAAACATAATATTACAAATTACATCTGCACAAAATGACGCAAATGTACAAGTGAACTTGAACTAAGTTACGTGCTATTCAGATTGCGTGACTCATGTTGTGCACGCACTCTTCCTGGAGCAGAGCGATAAAACACAGCAACTAAACAAAAATAATTCACAATGTTTTATTACAATATTGCTCTCTTTTAATGTTATGTAATATGACCCATTCATAGTCATTATTAGTTGTGCTGAAGCTGAAGATGATCACCGACACGCTTTACTACCACTCTAATTCTTAACAAAATGCATCCTATATGAGATAAATCATATAGTATAGGCCTACACAAAATAAACACAATATTAGACTTGCATTCGCACAAAACAAAAGGCTGCGAATGCATACGCAAACTTATAGTCATGATGAAAGTGTAATTCCAGTAAGGCTGTGAACCTACACTGGTCTCACGGTTCGGTTCGATTATCGATTGGTTCAATTCGATATCACAATGCTTTGACAATGCCCTGCATCCTCATGTATACAATTTTGTCAGGCAGTTATATGAACTGAACCTTTAATTTTTTTTTCGGTGATGTGAACTCCATTAAATCTGCATTTAGTGCGCTAATTGAAGATCGGAGATACATTTATGTGCCAAAGTGTAAATGAAATCGTTTTTGATAAATCATATTTACACACAGTGCGTGTGTTCTCCAGGTCGTGCTTACTAGGTTGTTCATAAAAGCCGAAACGTGCCCAGATGTCGGCTTTTAAAGTAGTTGGAGCATTTGAATTACTCGCACTCACGTCTCGCCTCCCTCTGCCATTGTATGCTAACGCTGGCAAAGCACGTACGAGACAAATTAAGTCAGAAAAGAATCAGTACATTTATAATCGGTTATGGTCTATTAATGAACCAATACCGAATCGTCCTCGTCTGCATCGCGATGCATCATAGAAACGATTAATTTCGACACCCCTAAACTCCAGCTGTAAAATGGTCCCAAACATAACTCGCGGTTGAGCAACACGCACACGCGTGACCCTGCTTAATCGATGATCGATACATTTTATCGATTAAATGTGTTATCGACAATTAATCTATCATCGATTAATCGTTAACATCCCTAACCTGAACTTTAAAGGGGTCTTATTTGTTAGTTGTGATATAGTGTCTCACCGGAAAACACTGGATCACGAGCTGATCGTGTGAGCAAAGCGCACATCCCGTTGAAATTTTCAGCGTGAACAGACTTAATTAGTGATTTGATTAGATGATAAAGTCAATTGCGACGTTAAAGACGTTTTATATGAGAAGTTTAAATATTTTTCAGTTCATTATAAAACTGTGGCGGGAAAACATTGTATCTGTTTATCACATTCTACATTTAATCGGTTTGTTAAAAACAATCGATGATTGATAAAGCTCTGTAGGTCAGTTGTCTTATTGTGAAATGTTGGTTTATCTTGAGAGAGATGTAGCTCTGGCATGTTTGACAGGAACTTCTGGAGACCAGACATAATGACCTTCCCTGATCCACTTTCTACTAACAGACACACACACTTAAAATATTAGCATGACATGATGAGGTTTGTAGTAGTAATCTAGACTTGCATGGAGGAAGGTTTGATTTGTTTTGTAATCTTGTGTGCGAGGCTTCCCCTCCGTTCAGGTTGGTAATCAATCTGAGCAGCTCAGTCGCTGTTGGGTGAGGCGGCTTCCACCCTGCTGAAGGAGCAGAACTGTACCATCTGTCTGTGTACTGTACTCCTGTCCAGCAGCCTTCCCATCCTCCCTCTGTTTATTTTCAACCAGGTTTTTCCAATCATTCTGCTGCATTGCTTATTTTGTCAACATTTTTGAAAAATCACCATAGAAATCATCTTTTTTATTGACAACAGTTGGTTTATAATTGCTTCTCATTACAAGCATGGGAAGATGGTTGGTGCATGTTGGGTTCCTAAAATGCATGTTATAGTGACCCAAACTCAGAGCCCATGCAGTGATGAGTTTATGTGGAGCAGCATTTACTGCAAACAGAGCTGCTCTGAAACACTGAAAACACTGGATCATGAGCTGCTTATGTGTGAATAAACACAGTGACTTGCTTCACTCTGAAACGTGCAACGCGTAGATTTTTTTTCAAATTACATCGCAGACTTTGCAATTTGATATTTGCTCTAAGCCATATAGTGATTTTAGGTTTTATTTTGATGTGTAACACTAATTACTAGGATACTATTTGTGGCAGCAGTGTATGGAGCCTCTCACTAATACCAGAACCTCGGGCTTACAGGTCACTGCCTGAATAACCAGCATAAGAAGTAACTGCGCCCTACACACACACATACACATTCTGGCCCTCTGCCCCATGTCAATTTTTAATGAGAGTGAATTTTTCATCTAGCCAGCAGCGGAGACTCGACTGAGAGGGTGGGTTCAGCAGAAACACAATATGAAGTTAATGTTTCATTCTGAGACTGAGAGAGGGCGAATGAGGGAAGCCGTCCTCCATGATCCCTGCAGTGAAGGGGATTATGGGAGGGAGGGGGCAGCAGGATGGGGGGAGGGGAGAACAGAAGTCGTCGGTCACATGTGTCGCTACAGGAATGAAGGCTGGACACACACACACACACACACACACACACACAAAGTCTCAAAATGTTGTAAGCTGACTACTTACCATTTTTGGGCATCACACTGTTTCAGATGTTCTTATTAGTCGTTTTGGAGGTGGAGAGAACTGTTTTTCTTTAAAGTGACATGGTTGATGATCTATGCATAACAAGACAAGGGACTTTAATGAATAGGTTTATATATTAGTTATGACGATAATTTTGGATGTTTCTAAACAACATTTGAGTTACAGTTATTAACATACATTCTTAGAAATAAAGGTGCCAAACAATGTTTTTTTTGCGGCTGGGTCCTTAATTAACCTTAGAGTAAAATAACCATTTTTTTTTATAACATTTTAATAATCAAAATAACCCATTTTACTATAAAGAACCTATAGTGCAATGGAAAGGTTCTTAATGTGTGCATAAATAGCAATAAATAACTTTTTTCTTTTTTTTTTTAAGAGTGTAGGACATCTGTCATTTCATGTACTGATCCAGATGTACAGATGCTGAGGTGGGAGTGTCTGTTCTGTTGTCTCTTTTTACGGAAGGTCATGTGCTCTGCTGTTGTGCAAGGATGTGTGCATCACATGTGGTCATATGGTCATATATTTTTATGAGCTTTTTGACTGTTGGTCATACTTTGGACTGTTTGTCCGATATTGTGTTTTCAATTCTGCATGTGCATTTTCTTAATTTGAACATTTTACATAACATTTTTTTGTTTTCTACTATTCCAACAATTTTTATTTTAGAATAATATACAACTTTTATATTGCTTCAGCTTTAAAGGGTTAGTTCACCCAAAAATGAAAATTAGCCCATGATTTACTCACCCTCAAGTCATCCTAGGTGTATATGTCATTCTTCTTTCAGACGAATAAAAGTTACAGTTATATTAGTTTAGACTAGTATATACATATTAAAAATGTCCTGGCTAATCCGAGCATTATAATGGCATTGACTTGATGGGTCGTTTTTAGGCACCTAGGATGACTCGAGGGTGAGTAAATCATGGGCTAATTAAAATTTTTGGGTTGAACTAACCCTTTAAATAATAGCTGAAATCATGTGGCTTGTTGAGGAGGGGTGTGCTATTCGTTTTCAAATGATTCGATTTATGATTTGTCTCTGGTGGATTATAAACGATGAAAGATCCCATAGACTTACATAGAAGGACTTGGGGCCATTAGCACCAAGGACGATAACTATAATCTAGTTTTAATGATTATTAAAAAGTTTGAATAATCATTCATGAGAATAATCAATCATGAGAATGATTTCATTTGGTAATCCACACCACAACTATAACGATAACAACACAGACATTCTAACTTTTTTTCCAGCTGGTGAAAAAATAGACAGCCAATCAGAATCCACACGACTTTAAAGAGCTCGAGCGTGTCAATCAGCAGGCGACAAAACAGAACGTTGGTGTGGATGATAATAGTTGGGATGCTTGGTGTGAAAAGGGCCTTAAGAAATGGACTAAGGACCCACAAAACCTGGCTAAAAATTCACTTTGTTTTGGTATTAAATTGTTTTCATTTCTTTCATTCATTGGTCACTGGGTCACTGTAGGGACAACATCCCTATAAAAACACCACTTTGAGATTTTGTTGATAGGACAAATGGGACAGGATGTTGCTTCAAGCGATGCTTTAAAATTGGCCTTTTTATTTAGCTTAGCCTGCACATAACAGGGGGGTCCAGATGTGAAATCTGCCCTGACAGGTCTGTTCTTCCCTCGTTTCTCTCCAAACACTCATTAGAGCCTCACAACCCCAGTCATGGTGAGAGAACCACAACAGGCAGAGTCAGTGAATCATTTCTGGGATGAATCCACATTATGAAACCCGCTCCTGTTACTGCACGTTGCTCAGCACTGGGGTTGTGCAATGTGCTCTTGGCTGACTCACTCACGCTGATGATTCCCACAGCTCTCAGCACCAGATCTGTGCATTTCAAATCATTAGCTGGGTGCTTTCTGTACGCACTTTAAAAGTGTTGTGCGCAGGATCGTATTAGTCAACAGATGGATGTTTTCCAGTGGAGGAACCGTTTTTCCAGTTGGAATACAGGTTCAAAAATAGTGCCAAAATTTCAGTGCAGCTTATTTTTTGGAAACCAGTTCTCCAGCCTATCACGCTACGCCCGCCTTACGCACACACGCGGCGAAAGAGGAGACTTTGACAGGCCAGAAACATGCTGTCATTACGACACGCTGCATATGTTGAAAACATCCAGCAGCTCAAACACATGTTCTCCCTCTTACACACCAGCTCCTCTTTGAATAACATGGCTGTGGGTTGTTTCACAGCTAAACACAACAGCAGGACAGAGGCGCAGTTTTAGCGCCATGACTGTGAGGAAGGCAGGACATTCAGTGGGTCTGCAGTGACCACGTCTGTCCATAAAATCAAACCAAAACGAGGTCATTTAAGACCACTGAGCTTTTATGGCTGTGAAATTGCACTGGAACTTATTTAACTTTTTCCTGTAACAGTCAATTGTTGTTTATCAGATGCTTTTATTAAAACACTGTGAGGGGTTCCCAAAATGTTTTGTCAGCAGAACCCCTTATATGGAAAATATTTACCAATCCTTCCATTTTAGGTTAAGTAATTGAACTACACATTTGTTTGTTCAAATTACTCTTTCAGTTAATCATCACATGACATGCAAGTAAATATATTCCTGTTGTAAATTAGTATTGTACTTTAAAATACAAATTTATATTTGATATCTATTATATTAATTTTATTTTACACTGCAAGTGACCATACTAATATTTATATTTCAATTCTTCACTTTTTCAAATCCTGAAGTCTGTAACATTTAAAATTTGTGAGGTTTTATTTTGGCAGAATACTGGTAAAATTCTGTAACTTTTAATATAATGCTTAATTTTTTAAACATAGGGTTATTAAGTTAAAAAAAATAATCAATCAAGCTTTTAGACTTTAAAAAGGGAATGTTCCAACTAAGTAGAAATAATGATTGTGATTTTTGTTTAGAAGTTATAAGATGTTCTGCAATTTAGATGGTACATGTCAAGAATGTAAACTGAAGGATGCTTGTTCTAAAGACTTAAAGTACTTAGATGTATTATTGTGGGTCTTATTTTTTTCTTTCCTTCCTTTATTTCTAGTTAGACCTCCATGTATTGAACCCCAAAATGGTCTATAAAGGGGGGAGTGAAGGGGGTGATTTTACCACTTCTCTGCTTGTATTATATAATGAATTTGAAATCATAGTTTTCTTAAAATAGTGTATCTATTCCGGTATTTATGTTACAGGCAGTGTCTGTATTTGCTATCTGAGAGGTGACTGAGGCTCTGACCCATGTCAAGATGTCATTTAGCTTGGCTTCCAGAGAATAAATATGTACTTGTTTTGTAATGAATCAGTTTGAACTTTATTCTTATTCATTTTATTCTGTGCCCTGTGTGGATGTATATTTCATGTTCTATTCCTGTAAAGTCCTGACAAAAACTTAGCCGTGAAGGGAAAAGATTGCTTATTTTTTTGCTTAATTGTGCTCACAGGGGTTGTTTATTATTTTTTAGTGGCATCCCAGCAAGCAATAGCCGTCATTTCATCTCGGTTAACTATTGACCCAAAATAGTCCTGCTATGAGTAACCCATGTCTAGCCAAAATAACCTTGAATTTGGTTACATGTTGTTTTTGCCAAAATAACTTGCGAGATGAATGATATTCCATCTTGTAAGCAAAGTCAAGATGTTTGGTTTCATTTCTTTGACATGTTCATGTTCTCTAGATGACTAGTCTATTCTTGGGTTATGGTTAGACGTTTCACTGACAGACCCAAAGTTTGCCTTGTTTTAGACGTCAGGGCTGTGTTTGGATGACTATTATGGATGACTATTAGGGGTCTTTTAAACGCAAACTTGCTTGCTGGTTTGCAGTGTTGGGCAAGCTACTTGGAAAATATAGTGAGCTAAGCTAGCAGTTACTCTACATTAAATTAAGCTTCACTACACTGAAGCTACCCCCCTGGGAAATGTAGTAACCTAAGCTACAGCAACATGGCAAAAGTAGTTTACTACATACAAGCTATTTTTTTTTTAATAAAATTTTTATATTGAACCAACTTCATTCCAATCAATGCCATCTCAGTGATCAATAAAAGTCAAACAGATAGGCAGGCATACTTTTTCAGTTCAATTGTTTATTTAATAACTGTCCCAAATCAATTTGGCAACAAAAACATGTGATCACATAATAACAAAACCAGGTGTCGAGAGTGTGTGTATGTTCATCTATATGTGTATGTATGCATACGCACCTGTGTTTGCATGTTTATGCTCAATTTAGACTCGGGCACTTTTGCAGGACAAACTTAGTTAATCTAAAACTCAACTCAGCTCAAAGTACAGTAGCAAAATAATTAAGACCGGCTCCAAACAGTACCAACATGCCAAAAAACAAAACATGTATTTATATTTAATGATGTGTGTGTATGTGTGTGTGTGTGTGTGTGTGTGAGAGATCTATCTCTCTCAATGGAAACAAGATTCTGCCACCACATATCAAGAGGTGGCAAGGCTGGACACGATGCTTTTAACAATTGAGTGAATTGAGCGCTTGGAAACACACGTCCACCAGATAGTGCGCACGCACCAAACCCGTCTTTCACACTCACGGCCGAAGGAGTACTTTGAAAGGCTCGCTCTTGGAATAACCTCATGTTCGGATGTTGCTAAAGTTACCTGTACTGTTAACCTATCATAGCCTGAAGAAATGACATTATACTGGTCTCTTTATGTGGCTTAACTGTAATTCCCCTACTCCTGCATACAACTTAGGGTATTTACACATAGTGTCAGACTGTCTACCATCTTATGATTTTTTGTGCCTGTACCACTCATATAATAATACGTCACATTGTCTGATAAGCATTGGTTGTGCTTCTAAATGTCAATGGCAAACAACATAAAAGCTGAAATTGTATGGGAATTACAACATGTAATAAGCTTGACCTGGCGCAACACTTAACCAGGGCTAATGCCAGATCTTGATGCTTTCCTCGTTAAGGTTCAGTGCAGTGGGTAACTTTGATGCGAATCATGTGAATGTCCTTAACAATGCTCCATATCAACTCAAAAATGTCTTCCCACACCAATGAAATGCTTTTATACCTTATACAGCTGGGGAACTTCTCTAGCATGATGCTAACTTGCGCAGTACAGGACGAGTGCTCAGAGTGCCACCGTGACCAAACTTTGACCCCTCTTCTTGCTCTTTCCATAGGTGTACGTGGAGTTTGACGACCTTGAGTGGGAGAAGCGTGAGTGGGTCAAGGTGTACGAAGACTTCCAGATCTTTCTGCTGGAACATCAGCTGGTTTGGGCCAAAAGGAAGGAGGGTGCCCAGCTGCAGGGAACAAAAGCCAAGCAGATCCAGTGGCCAGCTCTGGTGAGTCATTCCTCCCAAGATCTTTGACTCGGGGATGTGCTGTGCGTTGAGCTGCAGCTGTGGAGTATTTAAAGTCGGAACAATAGCTCTGCGGAGGCAATATGACGGGATCCTTTATGTTGCTGGAATGATTTGGGGTTTGGATGACTCTCGGATCAATGGCTCATGTCTGACAATAAGATCATTATTTGTTTAGAAGGCCTGCTGAAAAGATGGAAAATAACAGAGGGTTTGACATCCTTTAAAAGAGACAGAAAGGCAGCGAGCAAGAGATTGTAAATGTTTCACAGCTCACGCTGTTGATTATGTAATGTTAGCAGCAGCACAGCGCCATCTGGGCCAGGCGCACACGATAAAAGAGTTCAAAGAGAAATCCTAGTATGGCACACGGGACGGTTGTCATAGCACCCACACATGCACAGGCTGACGACCCAGCATGTGTCATGGTGCACTTACCCGAAGTAGGTAAAGAACTCGTGGGCACTCCGTAAGCCCCTTGCTGAGCTACCAGGAAGTTTTTCGTATTCATGAAGTTTACGCTACTGTAATTTGTTCACTTCCTGCCTTTGTTTAAATGAATTCTGATTGAAATAAGTAATAAGGTATGAGAAGTTGTGCCATATGGTGGATATAATCTTGGCTAAAGACAGCAGCGTGACTGTATTCACAAAACAATTGCTTTTATAAAATGGTAACTTCATAATGACAATATCAAGAACATATTTTCATTTATTAAATGCGTAAAGCACATGTAATCTGAAGTTAATATTTGGGTTGTTTTGTGTGCTGTGCAGTGATATACTGTAAAATATGATTACAATTTAAAAGAGCTGTCTATTTGAATATATTTTCAGATGTAATGTATTCCTGTCATGCAAAGCTGAATTTTCAGCATCGTTACTCCAGTCTTCAGTGTCACATGATCCTATAGAAATCATCATGATTTTGCTCAAGAAACATTTCTTATCAATGTTGAAAACAGTTTTTGCCACCAATATTTTTTTGGAAGCCAACTGTGATACTTTACCATACAAAAGTTTAAAATTAAACATTAACAAACATTAAATCGATCAAAAGTGTCAGTAAAGACATTTGTAATGTTACAACATTTCATTTCAATTAATGTTCTTTTGAACTTTCTATTCATCAAAGAATCCTAAGAAAAGGATCATGGTCTTTCACAAAAATATTAAGCAATTTTCAACATTGATAATAATAAGAACCATTATTGATAATTGAGCACCAATAATAACTGAGCACCAACTCAGCATTTTAGAATGATTTCTGAAGGATCATGTGACACTGTAGACATGGTTGTGTACACAGTGTCTAGGTAAACTAGGTCATAGCTCTTACCGTATTGTGTATTCTAGCATGACTGGAACAGTATGTTTACAAATCAGCATCCATAAGCGGTATTATTTGTTGGTTTTGGATGGGTTAGTAGAAACTGGTGATTTTAACTGGAGAAATATTTGATGTAGGCTAGCCAATAGACTGTTGACAATGCCTGATGTTCATAGAAAACATACTCTGTGGTTGTGAATTGGCAATGTCCGTGCTTTTTGTGTTGCTTTTTAAAACTGAGACCAATTTTTCATCGATTCTTCCTCTGTTCTTTACACTTAACACTCTTCTGACTTATGATGGGTTTGTACAGTTGTCAAACAACTTAATAACCTAATTACTTTACTCAACGCCTGACCAAACAGCAATTTACCCAGAAGCCTTGCGTGATTGTGTTGTTCTCTGGTCTTCTTTGAAAGCTGTTATTTTGCCGTCGTCTTTCCCTCTTTCAAGTTTCCTGTGTCCCTCGCTCACACACAATTGCCTTCACGGCTCCATAATTTATGGCAGCCATTGGAGGAGAGTTTACTGCCACCAGATCCCCTTACTCAGCACTGCCTCTCTCTGTTTTTGCAGCACACTTTGGCGTTTCTCTGTAGGTCTGGTGATATATGTGGCCCAGCTTGAGCTAGCTGATTGTTTTCTCCTGTGTTCAGATAAGCACACTGGATCTTTTGTCTGAATGTGACCCTGAGCAGGTTTCTTCGCTGTTTCCTGCACATCTTTGCATTGCGTAGTCATTCCCAAACTTGCAGTGTGACCAGTGTAGACCCGTTTGTGAATGGTTTGTGGTTCTTTTAAATGAGTCAGCAAAGAAGACTAACAAATCATTTTCAAGCTCATGAATTATTGTTTTGAATCAGTCTAACGACTCACTTAAGAGTGGTTACTGAATTAATATTTGACCCACTGTCTGAACCACAAGTCATTACTTTCAGTCTCAATAACTACCAGAGAATTACTATTGTGTCATCTCTGGCTAGTTGTTCACATTAATGATTTTAGTGTTTAACGTAAATAAAAAAAAATTGAATAATTGTGTTCCAAAAATAATTAAAATGGTTTTCTTTTGTTTTTCTTTCTTTTGTTTAGTATGTATATGTTCAAAATGTTGGGGTCATTATTAAAAAACAACAACAACAAAAAACGCAGTGACAGTAAAGACACTTACATTGTTATAAAAATGTCTATTTCAACATTGATGATAATAAGAAATGTGTTTTAACAGAAAATCATCATATTAGAAGGATCATGTGACACTGAAGACTAGTAGCCTGACGTCGTCATACTCAATTCTAGTCAGAATATGAGTCTGATACTGCTCCGTTGGGCTGTGATTATGGGGCGTGTTTCAACCGAACCAGGAAAGACCTCAATTGGATAGACCTACAACCAATCAGAGCAACGGAGCAACGCATAACGTTAGTTGTCAAATGTCAACAGAACTCAACTGCACTGTGTTGCCAAGTCCGCAGGTTGAAGCGACCCCAATTATGTGATATACAAACCCAGGAATGCGATTTTTAGCTGCCATCCCTGCCAACATAACACATATTTTACCCCCCAAATGCCTTTTTCCCCCCCGGAGAACCCCCCTGGAAAGCTATTGGGCTTGTTTTTGGCTAGTTTTGAGGAACGTTAGCAATTGGGCGGGTTTTGTTGTAAAAACTTGGCAACCCTGTCTGCACGCACGCTGGAATAAGTAGCCTAACGTTAGAAGAACAAGATGAGTGTAAACGATCTTTGTCGGTGTTGTAAAAAAAGAATTTAAGGATACACAGAGTACTTACCAACACGATCATCATTTCTGAGAGAAATAGTAAAGGTGAATGCATATACGAACAAGTTCTGCGTTTAGGATTAGAACAAATTCAACCCAAGCGGCTTTTGATGACGTGGATGATTACGTTACTGTTTATCATCTGTCCATCATCGTCTAAAGCCCGCCCTGACAATTTCATTGGTCCGAACAGTTTCTGTTCGGGCATAATTACTTCTCTACCGATCAATTCCAGACCGAACTGCCCGAGTAAAAATGTTGTGGGTGGGGCTAAGTTCGGCTGGCATCCAGGCTAGAAGACTAGAGTAATGATGCTGAAAATTAAAAACAGTTATTTCAAATTGCAATAATATTCTCAATATGACTATTTTACTGTATTTTTGATCCAATAAAAGCAGCAAACAAGACCTCAAACCTTCAAACAGCAATTGGGTAGTTGACAAATATGCATTTTTTTTTTGTAAAACACCACTTTTGAAGAAAATATATATAATGTGAAGTCTTATGTTTGATAATATATATAGGTTCACTAACTTTGTCAAATCTTTCACTATTTTTGAAATTCTGAAATGTGTCCCTTGACATTGCAACAATTAAGAATATAGGGGTGTCGCACCAAAGGACAACAAAACGTAACACTTTTATAGTGGTTCCAAAAAGTTAAATATTTAAAAAATTTTGAGACAAAAACTTACCATGTGCACGTCACGGGCGTCACAGAAACATGACCTTGAATGAGGTCCTTCTACTAATTAAACTTGTCAGTGGAATTTTAGGATATGGTCTCACACCGGAGGACATGGTTTTCAGTTCCTACGCTTTTAGAAATATATGGATAAAATGAACTGCCATTTACTAAAATAGACACTTGTAAAATTATGCATACATCGTTATGCTTTTCCTTTTAATTGATAAAAGTTGTAATTTATTGAACCATGCTTGAGACAGTCACACCATAGGACAATTTGGAGATTTGGCTCAAAAATGTAAAAAATTTAATAACAAAGCTTTTTTGTCAACAGGTCCTTGTAAGACAAAGAAATGTTTAAACATTTACTGCATTTTAAATAAAAACAATACTAATTATATAAATGTTCACGTCAACAACCCAATTATTCTTTATAAATGCTCAGTGCTCACTTTATTTGTGTGCCTGGTGCGTGTCTGTTCGAGATGAGTTCACATTGCGACAGATGTGGTGCAGCTTGTTTGCAACTGTCACTCTTTCTGTATGATTATCAGTCATGACGGTTGTTCGTTCAGATGGAATTGTGTTCTACAAACACGGCTCCTCCTGCACATAACCCGCAAGGCCGTTATGCATTTACGACATCCCGTAAACCTTCTTTGTCAAGTGCTGTATTTTACGCATCCATGCTGATGTGGCTAACTCTCTGATGGCTTAATTGTGTTTAGCCCTGCTTGACCCTTGGCTTAAGGGCAATCTTTACTGCTGATAAACGCACAGACCCCTGCCCCGCTGTCTTTTTTAGTGAAAGCTTTCTGCCTTCATTGCGTTTGAGGGATGAAATCACTCGGCAGAAGGAACAATGCTGTGGATTATAATCTTCAAACCCATTATTTTCATCAGCCCACATGAGTGACTTTAATAAATGGTTTGGCTTCAATGTTTTGGCTTGATCATTATGATGTGAAAAGTGTGTGTTAGAGGTACCACTGCTGAAGCAAAATGAAAACCCTTTTTCCCCTTTCTGTTTTCTGCTGTTGAACAGTTAAGCCCAGTAATACAAGTTCTCCATACACTCTAAAAAAAAAAGGTTCTATATGGCACCAAAAATGGTTCTTGGCTCGTAATCATAGGGGAACCTTTTTAAGTGCTATATAGCACCAATTTTGGTGCTTCAGTGGTTCTTCAGCGGTTCTTCAGAGGTTCTTCACCGGTTCTTTGACTAAGGTGCTATATAGCACCGCTACCATATATACAGAACATGTTAAGATATGGTGCTATATAGCACCAAAAGTGGTTCCTCTATGATTACGACGAAGAATAGAAATTAACTGTAAATGCTGATTAAAGTGCAAATGTTTGGTAGCTTAGACAGCGACATGGATGTTGTATAACCCGCATGTGGTTATTTTTAGTCATTTTGTGATAGGAATCTTGCCGAACAGCTGTTGAGCTGATAACACATAGTGATTGGTTTAGTGTTGCTCATGTGGCACAGCAACAGATCAACAAACACCCAGAGAATGTAAACCATGTGCTCGCTCTTAGTCTTTACTGCTTATTTAGTTCTCTATAATAAGAGTTTGCGCAGAATTTTTGCACAGTACTATTTTTAGTATTTCATGTTGTATTTTGAATTAGACTTTGAGGTCTAATTGATTAGACAGGGCAACTTTGGTCTAAATGTGTTTGCAAAAGTTTAACCTTTTTTTTTTTTATTTGACGCACAAGGGATAATAAAATAATGCCATCCGTCTGATGTATGGCTACGTACACTAACAGTTAAATCATACCAGCACTCCAACTCATTCCAAGAACTTTGTTGATTTATCTATTGTCAAAATGTCCAAAATGCCCATGCCTATACATACTGTAATGGGCGTACATTGATTAATAGAATATTTTTCTGTTTTTTACGGGATTTCGTTTTTCGCTCCTGTGTTTGATTCAGGCTAATTTGCCATTTGATTTGAATTCTCATTGAAAAGACTCATTAACTCATTAAAAAGAGCCGCATTAATCAAAAAATATGTTCGTGAACTGGACAGCATGGTGTGCTGTTTGTAGCGCAGCGGCTTTTAAACTGATCAGCCACGTCAGCACAGTTCACACACACAGAGCCTTTTTATTATTGTTAAAAATTTATTTATATTATTATTAATATTCACTGTTTTACAATTGTGGTTATTGTTTACCATTTATTTATTTACATTGTGTTTTGCACCATAGCTTTGGCAAAGCATTTGTCAATCAAACTAATATTCTAAATTGCATTATAGCTTAGTGCACTTATCAAAACATAAAGGCTGTGATTTAATTAAAGGGATAGTTCACCCAAAAATGAACATTCTGTCATTAATTCCTCACCCTCATGTTGTTCCAAACCCGTGGGACCTTCGTTCATCTTCGGAATACAAATGAAGATATTTTTTATGAAATCCGAGAGCACTCTGACCCCTCCATAGACAGCTATTTAATTAACACTTTCAAGACATTGTTAAAATCGCCCATGTGACTCCAGTGGTTCAAGCTTAATTTTATGAAGCGTCGTGAATACTTTTTGTGCGCAAAAATAATGACTTTATTCAACAATTTCGTTCTGGCCTGTGTCAGTCTCCTACGCAGTTTACGTTGTAAATACAGTGCAGCTCCTGAGCATGCATCATGTGGTGTTAACGTGAACAGCATCGGCGGAATCAATCCGAGGGGCGGGATAAACGGTTGTCTTTCAAATTCCCTCTGCACGCAATAGGATAGCGCTACAACCAACCAGAGCAACGAAGAATGTGAAGCGGAGCTATTTGATAGATTAAACTTTCGCCATATCCAGTTGGCAAAACTCAGAATACATCTTCCTTTCTTAAGAATGACTTCAGTGCCGTTATTTGTTCTTTTCTCAAAGAAAAGCTTAACTCCAAGTCTTCCAGAGTCGCGGCCAAAGCCGGTTCGAAAGACCGCTGTTCGCCAGCTTCTTTGTTTTCAAGTAACACGCGGAACCACGGAAACTCTGCCGTCATTGTTAAGCCCGCCCACCGACTCTATACACGATGTGATTGGCCTGACCAGAGTTTGGTTTTTCCAGCTCGCAAGCCAACGGAGAGTTGCTAGACGACCCTGGCTGCAAATTAGATTTGCTGCCGCTAGGGTGCGTCTAGATTTCTTGGCTAGATTTTTGCTACTGTAGTAAATTAAATATTCATTATTTTACAGAGCAGTTTATGTCTTAGAGATGATGATAATAAATTAAAACAAAAACATAATAATACAAATTTGTTATTATTATTGTTGTTTTTTTCTAATAATATTATTAACTTAAAAGTTGATAAAATGTCCTTCCTGGTGAGCATGTAGACCCTCATAACCCCTAGGAATCCTGTGGGGAAACACAGCTTTTGTCTGAAACCACAAAGTTTTTTGTGCTTCTAGATTGTGTCTGTGTTTATGTAGTTTTGCTGGTGCTCCGCTGCCTGTGACCTTTGCTTCTAGTCTCTTTCTAACTCGCTATAAAAATAAGCCTGAGGGAAAAATCTCTCTCTCTCTCTCTCTCTCTCTCTCTCTCTCTCTCTCTCTCTCTCTCTCTCTCTCTCTCTCTCTCTCTCTCTCTCTCTCTCTCTCTCTCTCTCTCTCTCTCTCTCTCTCTCTCTCTCTCTCTCTCTCTCTCCCTCTCTCCTCTCCCTCTCCCTCTCCCTCTCCTGCTCTAGCATCGGATTTCTGTCTGTGTCATATGACGCTTCAGGAGTTTGCCAGCCCTTTCAGGTTGTATGATGGCAGCACAGAGGGCAAAGTGTCATGCATGTGTCTTTTGTGCAGAGACCGTGTGAGAGAAGAGGTACAGACTCATGCTACATTGAGACGGAGGAGTACACAGATGATCTTTCACTGCCAGCAGCACAGCTGGCTGCTTAATGGCAGCAATCATAGACAGCAGCGTATACAGGGATCGCCTGGGGCGGCTCTCTCCTGCCTGCACCGAAAGGACTGTCTCTGTGAGTAATGAAGCCCGGCTGATGGGTGGGTGCGGGACATGACTTCACCAAAACCCCCCCTCTGAACATTTGGCTTTGATTTGCGTTGGTGCTCACTTGTGATTTTGGGTTTCACAGTCAGCTCCTCAGACTACAGAGAACTATAGATTCATGGGAAAAGGCAGATGTGAACCTATACTGTAAAACGATTGGACATCCTCCTTTTTATTCCTTATCATCACATGGTTGTAATAATAGTATGCAGTGTTGTCATGTTTACACGTGTCATATGTGTGTCAGTGATGTGGCTAGTTGTTAACTGATGCAGTTCCATACAGCACATTAAAATTTAGTGACTGTTCACCTTTTCTTTGGCATTTTTAACTGCAGGCAGCAATCTCTGCAAATGCTTTGGTGATACAAATGTAAAAATATTTTACATGCCAATAAAGTGAAAAACTGAAAGCTGACTTCTTTGGATTTGGTTAGTCGTCATTTAATCTCAAGCTATGTATGAACAACATAACTGTATTTAGCTGTCTAAACAGGACTGACCATATTCTGCTGCTGGATGAACATCTAATAAGTAACTGTAGAGTGTCAATTGTGTAGTTTTTTTAGTGTGAAATCAATATTTTGTATAGATGTACACTATTCCTCTCATAAACAGGCTGTCTGATATATAAATTGGTGTTTAAAAGTTAGTATTTTTTTATATTCCTGAAAAAAGTCTCGATTGCTCATCAATGCTGCATTAATTTTTTTTTAATCAAAAATACAGTAAAAATAATAATATTGTGAAATATCATTACAATTTAAAATGATTGTTTTCAATGTGAATATATTTTAAAATGTGACCCGTGCTGGCAAAAGGAGTCAGAATGCGCACGGGCTGATTACGAGCTACAGGCAAAACAAGTGAAAAATATTTTACTTGTTTTCACAAATATGAGTTCATTAGGCCTTGTCTAACGATCCCAAATGGCAATTAAACATCTAAAATTATCTTTATATTTATGTTTTCTGAGAGGAGGACCTTGTCTGAGAGGAGTAGCCTACCTCGAGCTGACAGACACGTCTGAAGTGTGCGCACAAAGACGCCTCAGACAGTGCGCAATCCCGATATACACATATACACAGATTTACAATAGTCCATAATATCTGTCCTGGCGACTATTCACACAAACATTATCTGTTATGTCTTAAGTGAACGTTTGGTTAACTGTTGGGGAAAAACATCTGATGTTACTTTAGGTATGTGCGGTACTGTAGGTCTTAGCTACTGTCAATTTCATTAATGTTAATCAATAAATGATGGTATAATGGGGAAAAAAGTTGTATATATTTTTCTCCTATAGATATTTGGTTTTGGTTTTGACAAATTTTGTGTTGTTTAAATATGGTTGCTGGGTGATCTTTTTTTTTCCGGAACCTTCAGAAAACTTTAGCGACTTCAAACAGGTGTAGCTCAGTCATTTTTTTGTCTGATTCCAACAAATCATATATCATTGTGAAGGTTTTTAATAGAGATAATTTTAAAATGTGCTCATTGCGACTCATTTTGCCAGCACGGGTCACAAACGTAATTTATGTGCTGTGATAAATTCTGATTAATAGAAGTTCAAAAGAACAGCCTTTATTTGAAATCTTTTGTAACAGTATATGTCTTTACTGTCATTTTTGATCAATTTAATACATCCTTGCTGAATATAACTATTAATTTATCGCAAAAAGAAAAAATCTCACTGACCCAAAACTTAGTAATGTTAGTGTAACTTTATGGGAGTGCCTTAATTTCCTAGTAAAAGTGGGTTTTTGAATGTATAGTCTGTCATGGAGCTACATTATAGTTGTTAAAGGTTCAGATCTATGTTTTTTTCTGGCTCATATGAAAATACAGTTGTGGTGTAACTATTGAAAATAAAAATGTCAGCAGGGTTAAATCTGAACTATAGGCCTGTCTGGGCCAGCAGAAAAAAAAACCTTATTGTTGAGCTCTGTACAGTGACCCTTCACTGAGACTCCCTAAAAAAAAAAACCCTGTCTGTTGCTCCAAGGCCTGCTTCCTGTCATAATACTACTGTTTCTCTCTTTCTGTCGTCTTTCTTGTGATGCCAGAGGAAGCACCCCCGCATCGGCAGCAGCTGTGTGGCAGGAAGTTAGACCTTTGTGGCTTACCTGTGTGTTGTCTCTGCTCTCATGTGTGTGCAAATGTGTCGTATAATGTGTCATTCTGAGGGCACGTTGCATAACACTCATCTTTTTATCAGACCTGCTCTTATTGTGTGACTGCAGGAAGGATATTAATGAGAGGATTCAGTGCGTGGGGTCAGGCCTGCATCTTCACAGTGGGAGGTGCAGTTTTGTGGTGGTCTCTAATACATCTTCTCCCATTAGGGTTTATTTATAGAGAGACTTCCGTTTACACAATCCTGACTTGCTTGAAGCCTCAGAGAGAGAGAAAGTTTATGCAGCGGCAGTGAATGGGGATGTTCCCACAGGACATGTTCTTGTGTTCTAGCTAGATGGAGCGGGAATGGAACAGGATGTGCTTTTAAAAGCTAATTTTTTAGACAGTCTTACAGGTGAAGTGTATAAATGATTGTTAAAAATAGTTTATTTTCTAAAGTATTTATATAGTGCTTTTCACATTTAAGCAGCTTTACAGAAAATCATGACGTTAATGTTTGTAATTTCTTAATGTCTTAATGCTTTATTGTTGCATTTAACAGATTAGGCTGATGAATGGTTTACATTTTGCAATGATATAAACAATCCAATAGATTTGCTCTATAGTATACACTCACCTAAAGAATTATTAGGAACACCATACTAATACTGTGTTTGACCCCCTTTCGCCTTCAGAACTGCCTTAATTCTAAGTGGCATTGATTCAACAAGGTGCTGAAAGCATTCTTTAGAAATGTTGGCCCATATTGATAGGATAGCATCTTGCGGTTGATGGAGATTTGTGGGATGCACATCCGGGGCACGAAGCTCCTGTTCCACCACATCGTTCCACACGTTTTGGGTCAATGACCAGGCCCAATTCGACGACTCCCAGATGCCAAGTGTTCTAATGATTTTGGCCACCACTGTATGCAGATATATACCGTATACGAGTATACTGTTGGCCTATGTATGTGGATAAAGTTGGACATACTATATATCCAGTTTTATATAAAGAGCATGGTGATTATAAAGAGCATAGTGATAATAAATATCATTGATTTATTATCAAATAGTTAATTACTTGGAGTCATCTATGAGTAATCTATTTGTTAGCTGACTTCCCCAAAAGTGTAACATCCAAAACATCTTATGACAAGAATTTGGCGTGGGACTATATTTTTTTCCTACCAGTGGCAGATAGGGGGTTTGTAAAACTTGTTTAAAAACTTTTTAATTTCTTGTTGGTGACACTAGTGCTGCAGGAAACACACACTTCACTTCCAAAAACCAATTCGCTGATGCAGTGCGATGCTGACAGTGATGCAACTGCCAAAGATGTCCATCTGAAGCATGTGTACAATAGACCAATAATTGAAAAATTATTCAGATGGAGCGCAAGAACGTGCCCTGTGTGAACGGACCTTAACACATGGGAAATACAGCTGCCTCAACTGTAGGTTTGTGGTTAAAAACAAGGTCCACTTCACCTCTGTTGTACTGGAGGTTGAGTTAGAAGGTGTTCACTAAGGGCAGATGGTGTGTTTTAAGCATGACTTCACCATATGCCTGCATAAGTAGCAGTTTAGCGTTGCACAAGGGAAATGTTGCCATTGTGTTCCTGAATGTTCAAAGGGTCTACTGCGGCCCACAGTGTTTTCACTCAGTCTGCTCAGGGTAATGCAATCTAGTGCTTTAGCATGATTGACAGATATGTGTTGTGTGGGAATTAACTGTGTAAAGGTCATAGATAGTAGTATTTACACACCGTAAGGTTCACAGGACATGAAGGGCTGAACGTTTGTACCACTTATTGTCCTATAGTCCGCCTTACAGGCCTCTTTAAAAAGCAGGCATCATAGTGTTTGCAACCTTGTCATACAATGTCTGTTCCTGTGGTTTTCTTTTGAATATATATTAAATACATAGAACAAATAACAAAACACTACCTCTTTATATACAGGTGCTGGTCATATAATTAGAATATCATAAAAATGTTGATTTATTTCACTAATTCCATTCAAAAAGTGAAATTTGTATATTATATTCATTCATTACACACAGACTGATATATTTCAAATGTTTATTTCTTTTAATTTTGATGATTATAACTGACAACTAAGGAAAATCACAAATTCAGTATCTCAGAAAATTAGAATATTGTGAAAAGGTTCAATATTGAAGGCACCTGGTGCCACACTCTAATCAGCTAAATAACTCAAAACACCTGCAAAGGCCTTTAAATGGTCTCTCAGTCTAGTTCTGTAGGCTACACAATCATGGGGAAGACTGCTGACTTGACAGTTGTCCAAAAGACGACCATTGACACCTTGCACAAGGAGGGCAAGACACAAAAGGTCATTGCATAAGAGGCTGGCTGTTCACAGAGCTCTGTGTCCAAGCACATTAATAGAGAGGCGAAGGGAAGGAAAAGATGTGGTAGAAAAAAGTGTACAAGCAATAGGGATAACCACACCCTGGAGAGGATTGTGAAACAAAACCCATTCAAAAATGTGGGGGAGTTTCACAAAGAGTGGACTGCAGCTGGAGTCAGTGCTTCAAGAACCACTACGCACAGATGTATGCAAAACATGGCCTTCAGCTGTCGCATTCCTTGTGTCAAGCCACTCTTGAACAACAGACAGCGTCAGAAGCGTCTCGCCTGGGCTAAAGACCAAAAGGACTGGACTGCTGGACTTTTGTGGTCCAAAGTTATGTTCTCTGATGAAAGTAAATGTTGCATTTCCTTTGGAAATCAGGGTCCCAGAGTCTGGAGGAAGAGAGGTGAGGCACACAATCCACGTTGCTTTAGTTCCAGTGTAAAGTTTCCACAGTCAGTGATGGTTTGGGGTGCCATGTCATCTGCTGGTGTTGGTCCACTGTGTTTTCTGAGGTCCAAGGTCAACGCAGCCGTATACCAGGAAGTTTTAGAGCACTTCATGCTTCCTGCTGCTGACCAACTTTATGGAGATTTCATTTTCCAACAGGACTTGGCACCTGCACACAGTGCCAAAGCAACCAGTACCTGGTTTAAGGACCATGGTATCCCTGTTCTTAATTGGCCAGCAAACTCGCCTGACCTTAACGCCATATAAAATCTATGGGGTATTGTGAGGAAGATGCGATATGCCAGACCCAACAATGCAGAAGAGCTGAAGGCCACTCTCACAGCAACCTGGGCTCTCATAACACCTGAGCAGTGCCACAGACTGATCGACTCCATGCCACGTCGCATTGCTGCAGTAATTCAGGCAAAAGGAGCCCCAACTAAGTATTGAGTGCTGTACATGCTCATACTTTTCATGTTCATACTTTTCAGTTGGTCAAGATTTCTAAAAATCCTTTCTTTGTATTGGTCTTAAGTAATATTCTAATTTTCTGAGATACTGAATTTGGGATTTTCCTTAGTTGTCAGTTATAATCATCAAAATTATAATATATAAACATTTGAAATATATCAGTCTATGTGTAATGAATGAATATAACATACAAGTTTCACTTTTTGAATTGAATTAGTGAAATAAATCAACTTTTTGATGATATTCTAATTATATGACCATCACCCACATGAAAACCGAAAAATACATTCCACTTAAATTATTGTGTCCTGTATACAGAATTCTGGCAGAAGGATAAAAGATATTGGTAACACTTTACCTTAAGCCTTTATATATATAATGTATTATGTATGCCTTGTAATGCACCTTGTAATGCATTGTATGGTTTGATGAATAATTGTTACCAATTGTGTACAGTAGAAGATGCAATATTAAACAATATACAACAGTAAACAAACAGAGACAATCCAGACCGATTATAGATGGCTAGACAGGAAGTCTGTTCATCCTTTTGTCAGTGTGTAATGTTCAGAGATGCTATGCATTTGTAAAATGGTCTTGTACATTGCAATGGAAATTGTTTATTTAAATACATATTTAAATAATTCATAATGTTTGTTTTTTTGCTTGGCAGGGCCGTTCTTAGGTCAGTGCAACTGTTGAGACTAAACAAGCTCATCCATCTTTTGTCTTTGACTGTCTGCCGTGTGGTGGCAGACAGTGCACGAGGCTTTGTGGCAGAGCTCTTTTCTCTTCTTTTGCTTTCTCATTCCACTATCTCTGTGCTGTCAGCAGTGTGTAGCTCAGACTGACTTCCAGAACAGGAATAGCAAAGTTCAGTACGTCCACAAACTGTGCAGAAGAAAACTTTCTCTTCAGGTCTCCATAAACACAGCTCCATGAAACATAAATGTGTGGGAAATCAAAATTGCCTGGCACAGCATGATACAAGGCATCTCTTCCTCGTTACTGTGTTTTTTGTTGTCCTAATCAGCTGTGACTATAATATTGACGCGGACACCACATTTATTTCATTTGCTTGGATTCAGCTACATCATGTCATGTAGTCGCACATACAATGAAATTTGATGTACCACTCCTCGTGTGTGTTAAGAATTAAATATAGACAATAATGTAGCAAAATATTGGATATTATATGAGATGTGCGAAACTAACCGACTAGTCGATTAAATGTAAGCGCTGTTGCTAGTCGACTTGGAAAATACTAGTCGTTTACCTTTTTTTGTTGTTTTTGCACATTTAATGTTATGCATTATATTTTTACAAAGGCTACGTTTAAATTACCATCATGTTAATGTTACATCTCAAAATGAATACAGTATATTATTTTGAAAAATATATATCTGCAGAAAAACGAAATAATTTAAGACTTTGCATGAGTTGGCGCTCTCTCGCTCAGCGGCTTCAGAGAAATGTCCACTCTGAAGATGAGCAAGGTGAGAGAGGATTTTTCCGTTTTCTTCTGTCATGTCAAACTAGAATAACAATTAAGCTGGCTTAGGCTTGTTATACTACCGCTTATGAGGGGCAATACAGAATTACATTTTATATCAGATTAAAGGAGAAATATTATGACTGAAACTTACTTTACACTTGAACAGTTGCTATATCAACATCCTAACGATAAGAAAATGCAGTTAAATAATGTATAGTTGTCAGTACAAGTCAAGCTACGCGAGTGATTGCCGTGGTAACAAACAACAACACTTGAATGTGCTGACACTTGTATGGACTAACTTTTGTGGAAAATAGGCTCTTGGGTTTGGACTTTTTGGTCCTGAGCTGTCTATTGACTCAGTCGACTTGGATAAATATGTCTGTAATGGCTAATGTTGCTTAAGTGCACGCTCAAGCTTAATACAATGATCACAATGCAAGGCAAGCATGTCGCATGTGATCTATTTTTAGTGGCATTCAATATGGGATTTGACTATTCATAGATTCAGTGTCCTTTCAAATGGATCGCATATAACGTTACAGACTGTCTCCGGATGGTGGGGTTAGACTAGTCGACTAGTCAGTTACAAAATGTGTCATTGCGCACATCCCTATGACAAATCCCTAAAATTCCACAAGAGAAAAGCATAATTGATGCGGACAGGGGACGCAATCAGAGAAAATAGTTGATTGGCTGTGTCTCATCACGCAGTATTTTTATGTTCAGTGTGAAAAGACAAATTGCTTGTTGCTGAAATCTTATCACGTTGTGCCTGATTAGGGCACAGTGTAATGCTGCCAGAAACACAGCTTGTGAAAATGAACTGCACAGTTAATAGATCACATTATTAGCATCAATACAGATGCAGCAGATATACAGCTCATGACTCCTGAGCATTTGACTGAGTGTGTTAAAGACACACACACACACACACACACACACACACACACACACACACACACACACACACACACACACACACACACACACACACACACACACACACACACACACACACACACACACACACACACACACACACACACACACACACACACACACACACACACACACACACACACACACACACACACACACACACACACACACACACACACACACACACACACCTGCCCCATAGAAGGTCACTGACTGATAGACATACATAGCAGGGCTCTACCATTTTCTGCCTGTCCTGCTGCTTATTCTGTCTCTCGTGCACATGTGCCGTACACACGCCTCTGCCAAGCTCCACAAGCTCATCTCTGCTGGAGTCCTTTTATGAAAAAGAGACTTTCTTATTAATGTCACACGCTTCAAATCTGTGCAACGCGCTCTCGGCATGGAGGGAAATGGGAAGAGAGGATTATCAGCCGAGAAAGACGTAGCCGGTGACAGACGAGCCAGGGAAATAAATACGCTCACACACCTGCTCGGAAACGGGCCGCATCGCACTGCTGCGACCCAGAAACGATTGCATGCGTCTCCTCACGTGTGCTACACAACTGTTTAAAGAGATGGATTACACAAAAATTCTAATTCTGTCATCATTTTCACGCCCTAATGCCGTTATTTCTTTCTTTTTTCTCTATACAAATGAATGGTGACCAAGTACTGTCAATCTCCAAATATGATGACAAATGCATCATAAAAGAATCATAAAGTAGTCCATACGACCTATGTTCCAAGTCATACTATAGTGTGTAATGAACAAAATTATAAGTAAAAAATAATAGTTCTGAAAGCCATTTCGTCATATGGGAAAGAGCAGCATTAATAATCAAATTTCATTTATGGGGTCAATGCACATTAATGAACATCAGTTTAAAATACGAAATGTAAACATGCATATAGCAACATAATTTACAACTAATTTATGTCCATAGTCCCTAGGCAGGTAATATAAACAAAGTCATTAGTGACAAGATACAAATATACAAAACGTATATAACAATATATAATTGCAGATCCTGTGCTCCAGAAGAAAGAATGACATGCAGGCGAGTTAAATAATGCCAGAAATGTCATTTATAGGGTAATTATTTCTCAATGCATAAGTGCTGTAGTTAGGCCTAGTGGAGTTGTAACTCTTTGAGTCATTCATGTTTAAGATAAAGAATAGCAGATTAGGAGCTTATCAGCTGAGGTTTGCAGTGTTACCTAAGTTCGGCGGCTGTACTATTTCTACACAGGCAGGCGGTCAGGTAATAAGCATGTTCTTAAGTTCAGTGGTACGCAGGTGTTTGGGTCAGCATTACACTCTGCCCTGTTGTGGCACCCTATTATGCAAGTGGAAGCCAGTGATGTAACCAGTAATATTACATCACAACTTCCTTGTTCTTTCATCTAATGAAGCAGGACTTTGCCGTCCAGACACATGTCTGGTGATTAGATGGCACAGGTGACTTCGGAGTTACAGATTTCTCCTGCAAATGCAATCATAACAAACTAGCACTGTGCTGTACCATCACGCTGAGATCAGGAAATATGAGAATCGCTGGTGTGAATCTGGTGCATCTATGAGTCAGGATACAGCGGGATCGGTGCTCTTTGCAACAAGGTGAGTCAAGAGAGTGACATGCTCTGGTTATCAGGAAATACTAGTGAATTGTCAACCAGATTTATTTCTGTAATGTGAAAATGTCTGTGAATCTGGATATTTAAGACAAAGAAATGTAGTGTACACTGTAAAAAGACAAATCTGAAACTTGCTGTGGTTGCCAGGAATTTACAGTAGCAACATTTTTGGTTTTACAGATTGAACTTTAAATATATATTAAGATATCAAGTAAATATATAAAGCTATTGAAGTACTAATGTCTGTTTTGAACATTTGTAATACACTGACATCCACCAAAAACAGGCGATATGAGTCACACTATA
This sequence comes from Gobio gobio, assembly GCF_949357685.1. NCBI lineage: Eukaryota > Metazoa > Chordata > Actinopteri > Cypriniformes > Gobionidae > Gobio > Gobio gobio. Next base: position 38,027,128 of record NC_137113.1, read on the forward strand.
AATCAAAGATCATCACAAACAGCTTTTCCACAAGCTGAGAAAGTATATACTAATATATAAAATGTGCTCAGTTTCATTCACACAAACACAAAACTCCATCATGGTAACACACGACACTAAAGTTATGCAATAAACATTATTTTAACAATAGATAAACCCTAATGTACATAACTGATAAGAACAAAATATTGTGTATATATAGTATATACGAAATATAGTTATTTTATTTTTATAGTTATAAAATGTGAAGTGTCACGCAAGGAATTCTTGGAATGTCAATCACCATATATAATAAGGAAACTTACTGTTTACCAATTAGCAGGTTTTTACAGTTTTTTTACCATTAAAATCATGATCATTTACAGTTTAGGACTTTATTTACTCAACAAAGAATCAAATAGAATATGTGGCCTAAATGATGTCATCAGAAAAGAAAGTTGTTCCAGAGGCGATGGAGCAAGTCATTCCATTTTGATGAAAGATTATAAATACAAACCCTTTTTTATTTTCCTTTGAAAATTCTCCATAAGATCAGCATCATTCATTAAGAAAGTAAATGGGGTCAATTTTAAATTCATGTTGACTTAAAAAATTTGCTCTTGTGGCACAGATTAACTGAGATGAATAAAGCGAAGGTAATGTAAACACAGCTCAACCAGTGAGCGCTGCAGCTGCACGTTAGCCTGTAAACAACACTTCTGGGATAGGGGTCATTTATTTTGTCTCGCTGCCAGATATTACATCATACATGCTGAAGCTGCTAGATCTATAGACCGACTGACCTGATGAAGGTCAAGGCCACGCCACCACTGCCCTCCTCCCTGTTCATTTGATCAGACTGCAGTGCACCCAAACCACTCCGCTCCAATCTAAAGACAAATTAATAGTGCCGGCCCGTGTTCAGAGAGAGAGCAGCGAGCAGAGTGCCCGTCTTATAATAAATGTAATGCACGCTTGCCCTTCCTCTTTCTTTACAGATTTCTTTTTGGCCGCATGCCTCCAGCTTCAGAAAAATGTTATTTGGCAGGCTGTTCTGTCCTCATTCTGAGCCTTTCATGTTAGAGCTGAGCTGCTTTAAAAGAAAGAGAGAGAGAGTGGAAAAACAAGCTGAAATCAATGAGACTTTCAAATTAAAGGGCTTATTTCTGTAGAAAATAATGTGTTGTGATTTATTTAGTCTTATTTTGGTTTTAATATGTGGAATAAAGTATTTTTTTTTTCTGGTTTTGTTAAAACATCATTTAAGGTCAACATGGAATCAAAATGTACTCTGTTTATGCTCCTATTACACGTTCCTGGTCCTATTGTATGCAATTCATCACTGCATGTTGTTCCTAAGAAAACAATATTTGTCTTTGTAGTTTTTCATCAATTATATCTTTTCACCTCTGAAAGTCTTTCTTTGTCCTCTGCCATCTTCTAGCTACTGGGTAATATTCCACAATGGCCAAATAGCTATTCTGGCATTTGTTTTAGTAAACTCACATTCAGGTCTGGCTCCATTCTGGTATGGAGTTCTTAATTTTGCCATTCAGTTAATTCCCAAGTCCTGCCCTACATTTTTCGTTGAATGTCCTGTTTCAGGACTTTTTGTTTTATGTACATATTTAAGTACATATTTCCTGTGCAGCGAAGCCAAGGTATCGTTCACTTCTGTAATGTGAAACATTTTTCAGTGAAACAAGATGTAAAACTGTATCAGATATTGATTGAATTGTGAAAAGTGCCCATTCCATGCCAGGATTGAGTCAGACCTGAAAGCTGGTTTGCTGAAACAATGTTTTTATAGCTAAACACACTGTATGTCAGTGACACTGTATGTCACTGTATGTTCAGGCGAAGTCAGTGGAAAAGTTGTTTTAGAGGTGGAGCAAGTTTTGATGAAAGGTTATTATTAAAGCTTAAGACTGATGGATTTGGCATGATAAGACCGGGAATTAGTATTAAGAAACTAGAGAAGGTAAATTTAGATTTTGTTCTATAAATATTCATACAGAATAGCTTTAGATTCTGTTGTCTTATGCAACAACAGATGCACAGAAAATCTAAAGTGCTTTGGGAAAACAAAACAGATGTTTTCATCTGCCTAAAGAATTTTATTTCTGTGCAGAGATGGTGCCCTGAAAATATCTTGTTCTCAGAATGCACTCACTGCGGTAGCTGTGTATTATTTATAGCTTTACTTTTCGTTTTTTCCGTGTGACCTCATTTTCGGCGGGAGGAGGTTGGGGATGATGGGTTTGACAGCGACCGCAGCATGAGAGAGAGAGAGAGAGAGAGAGGAGTACAGACGCAGCCTTTTCCTCAGCCAATGGGAGAAAAACAGGATTGTGAAAGAACTGAATGCATGGCCTGGCTTCTGTCGTTCTTGTAAGAGCCCGCTATTCACAACGCCAGGGTTAGTCCCCTGTAGCCATACTTCTGACTAGCAACATAAAAGTCTGATCCACATTGTTCTAAAAACATTAGGTGATCAGAATTTCTGTTCAGTAATTAATATGGATAATTTCACAGGAAAAACTTGCATAAAGCACAATAGACAGTTAGAATACCTTGTAAACACAATTTAGTTTCCATGCACCTGCCAATCATATTAGAGCTTTCCCAAAGAAGAAATGCTGTCCAGTTTTAGGGCATGCCGTCATTGGTTGAAAGACTAGTTTAGAGTTGTCTTCCTCAACCAGACTGTAACAAACCCAGAGTGCTTTTGCTTTAATCTATTTAGCTCGTTTCATTCTAGTTCGTGGCATAGAAAACTTGAAGTATACACTCCATATAGTGTTAGAATGAGTCAACGAGGTTGCAGCTTGCCAAGAATAGAAATGGGCTTTTTGAAATATTCATGTAATAAACTGTTCCCAGTCTGAGACGAGAATAACTGGCCGTTGTTTGGTGGTGGGGACAGTGTTCCCTCAGGAAGTTTGCTCGACTGCGATTGTACACTCAGCGAAACCCTATCAGCACCACAGCTCTGCTGATTATAAAACTGTCATTTGCATATTCCAGCTGGCTTTGATTTTAAAGCCACAGCTCGCTTTCTCTCTCTCTCTCTCTCTCTCTCTCTCTCTCTCTCTCTCTCTCTGGTGCCTCAAATTCAGTGTTATGAGTGGGATTTTGATTAATTCACAAAGGAATTTTCTAAGCTTAATTGCTTTAAAAATCCAGCTATCGATAAAATGAGCCGTTAATTGTTTAAGTATTTCGTAGGCAGTCCTCCAAGGGCTTTTTGACAATAGTTGATGATATAATTATCCATCATAGTTTGTGGAGAGATTGTCCGTAGCCGGAGGCTCTCAGGAGATCAAGCTCTCCACCCAAGACATTCACACTGTGGAAGATGGGAGCAGTGTTTGATGGATTGAAACCTTTGTACCACTTCTTCTTTACAAAAATAACTTTACATAGAATGTAGCTAAAAGCAGCAGAGGTGGTGGTGAAGTGAATTTCAAAAATCACCACAAACACAAATGCAGAAGTAGAGATGGGTGATTCACAGAAAGTTTAGTTTACTACTTTTAAAAGCCATGTAGATATCTCGGTTCAAATCCTAGAAGTTCCGGACACCCCCGTTCACATTAGAGCCATCCATAACGCTTCACTGCCTCTCACAAAGGCGCCGCTATTTTTACAAGCCCAGCTTGAAAGAACACACACAAATTGATATCATGAGGCAAGGCGACCACAATCTCCCTTTTATCTGTCCAATCCCTGTGAGCAACAAGTGGGCCTGTTGACAGACAGTTGTTCCTTTGTTTCAGCGTCTTCCTCTGAGCTGCTACCTTTAGACAGTTGTTCTGTGAATACTCTGCTCTATCATCCAGCTCCTTTAATGTTTGTGTTATGGGGCTTATTCTACACTTTTTGTAACTTCTTTGTTATTCCTGAAATCTGTTTTGTCTTTTTTTGATACTGTACCTTTAAGACTAATGTGTTTGACTGATATGGGCTTTTCTTGAAGTTGTGATGAAAGATCTTTTTTTTTCTTTTTTCGTATTGTGATAGAAGTGAAAAATTGTAAGGCAGGGACTTGGTTCTATGCATCAGTTGACATGCATTTGCCAAAAATAACATGACATTTGTTTTACTTAAAGGGATAGTTCACCCAAAAATTAAAATCCTGATGGAAACTGACATTAAAGTTTTCATTTAACCAAAAAACAAAAATTAAATTTGGGTAAATTAACTCTGAATAGTATTCAGTGTGTCGTGTCCTCCGATAATAAACCAGTAGTAAGGTAAAGCCTCTTGATATTTCACCCAAGCAAAATTTGTATATCTACTCTAGCATCATTTTTGGTCATGGTGAAGTGCATCTACACTGCTGACATATTTACCTGTTGAAGCCTATCCATGTTGTTTGCACAAAATAGACACTGACACAGATAAACCTTTCATTGGGAAGGCGCTGATTAAACGGCAGTATTTTGCACAAAAATCAAACAAACAAAAAAACAGTAATGGACACTTAGTACTAACAAAAAGTGTCAACCAAAAAGTTTCCAAAATGTGAAAAAAAGATGACGGATGTTTCATTATTTGAGTTGAACTGTCCCTTTAAACCTCTTTTGTTAATGTTGCATATTAGCGTCCATACTTTTTGGAGTATGTTTACACAGTACATTATAGTTTTATTTCAACAGAGCAGTCCTTTTTTCCATTATACTCCCCTTTAAGAATTGAATCTGGCTATACAATTATAGTTTATACTGACACCGATCAGCGTGGCTGCAGCATCATGTGAAAGAAAAAGATTTCAGTTAACAATGCACTATTCGCAGTCAACCTTAATCTGTTTCACATGCAAAAGGTTCCAATAGCGAGAGTTTCTAATGATGTGTTGGTCATGTGATTTCAACGTGAAGCCACTATCAATAAAACCACAGATACGTCTGGTGTTGAGAGTGAACATAATTTTAAACACATTTTTCAACAGTGCCATTTCTTTGTGTAAAACTTTTTAATGAGGAATGAATCTCTAAGGCCATTCAACAGATGTGGAGCGTGTGAATTGTGTTATAAGTCACTGGAGTGTCACAGCAGCAGTGAGTGTGTAAATAGTGTCTTTGTGCCTTATTTTAGAAGCAGTGCACAGTGACAGACTGAGATGGCTCATTGGCTGTTATTTTTGTGCCTACATCTTCTCAGCAACCATACGAGAGTGATTTTATGTGTCAGTGCCTGTCTGTCTCACCGTTGACAAGCTCCTTAAAAAGACTGCTGAATTCACTGCTATGCCGATTATGCCGTGCATGTGCATGTGTATATTAACACTCATACAAAGGCACATGCACTCATCACAACATATTTAGTGTTGCTGAAGTGAATATGTTCTCAGTGCTTCCCAAGTCATGTTATGTGTTTAATAGACCATGCTTTTGCTCGTATTTGGATTCTGTTGGCTACAAGTGGATTATTTGATATTGGCATGTGCTGGTCTGCTAGTTTAGGGTGTTCTGCAGATCACTCTGACATTGTACACTGCTGATCAAGATTATCACACTCAACAAAGAGAAATAGATTTGCTTGTGTGACATTACAACAGGCCTGAAATATAGTGTCTTTGAAGTGAACTACAGTTAGTGGTAGAGCAGAAGTTTGAAGAGCCATCTTGCTGAGCAACTTAGTAAACTATTGAAAGACATGTCATCTATTTATTGTTGTTTATAAATATTACAGAACCCAGGCGTTTCATTACATTACATTCAAAACACTGCTAGGTCACAGCTCGGGTCTAATGCCGTTTCTTTTGCTGAGTAGCAGTGCAACAAACACTGGTATATTGACATGAACAGATATGCTATATATTTAATATTATTTGTGCTTGGAGGATTATTGGTTGATTTGTAAATCAGCATGTAATGTTTCATAGACAAAGGGGATGCAGTGTTTTCAGGTCTGTCTGGTGTGGACATGTGTGGACATGTTTGGCCTTCATAGCATTGACATGGTCATTTGCCTGTGGTGATGTTTGTCTGATTTGTGTTATGATTTGCAGTGCTGGTGAGAGAAAGAGAAAGAGCGAGAGGAGGAAAACAAAGGCCTATTGACAATCAGATGAATGTCACAAACCAGCCAACGCTTCCAGCGATACCACTCACAGATCAGTTCTCCAGCACTCAAAATGAAGACAAAATCAGACAGGCTGTCTTAATTTTCCAGTTTCTGTTTTCAATCCGATCAAGTGTCTACATGTCCTATCGAAACGGGTTGAAAAACGTTTAAACAACCAATTACAATCCAAATAAAATTTCAATCGGATTTGGTCAATTCAATCCAATTGGACATGGTTACTTGTCACTTTTTTATTCCGACTGTGCTTCTAGTCTGATCACAAACAGATTATTAGGGTCCATGTAAACACAGCTAATGTTGCCTGCTCACGGAGTCTAATTCCTGTTTGTGCAAGCAGCCTAATGTTCTCAAAATATCTGCCCTGTTAATCAGAGGCAGTGGCAGGTGGAGTCTGTGGTATTATGGCAGACCTCTGATCGGGGAGTCCAGGGTCAAACGCTGAGCATGACCTATGGCCACCTTTATTACCAGAACAAGAGTTTGAGATAACACTAATAAACATATAAACCACTAAATAAAACACTGCTGTTGTAGATTATGTTTAAACTACCATAAAAACTCTTACCCCTTTTCCTCGGGCACCAGATAAGGAATTTTGCCTTAGCAGTAAAACAACAATCAAAGATCTTTGTTGAAAAGATAAAATTATGTAAATTGGAGGGAGTTTGTCATCTGACCAATCTGAAGCATTTGTGAGATATCGGTAATTTGTTGAGCCTCTTCTGTATTATCAGCACAAGGAAGACAAGTGTTATAAAATACATTTTATTCACAAATACATGGACAAGAGTAATCAGCACAACACAAATGAAAACAATGATGAAGGAATAAAGGGCTCACGACAGATCAAATAAAAAAGTGATTCAATTGGGTATGGCTATGGCAGTTACGTTTTCTTAAAGAAAAATTGTTTTAACTACAGTAATTGTGAAGATCCTTATTATGCATTAAACAAATAAATTAAATGTATTATTAGCTAACATCAGTTATGTTACTTATGTAAATTAGCAAATCATATACTGATAATATACAACAATGCCAAGGTCACTGGAAACAGGTTTGGTAAAGTGATATTTACAGTCCACGTGGTCGAGTGAGTAGTCTGATGGCGGTGACGTCTTCCACTGGTTGTGCTGGGTAATAATGCAGTAGGGAAAGGAGCTGGAATCCGTTTCAACAGCCTTGAATATGAAGCTCTGTGGGATGCTGATCTCCTGGAGCACCAACAATTCTGGCCCTAAATTCTGGAACATGCAGACAAGGCCCTGACGTAGGTGCAGAAGGTCCTTAACAATATGGAACATGCAGACAAAGGTACCTTGAAGTGAAGGTTTACTTACTGGAGCTAAACCCTGTTGCAAATGTCTATTTGTCTTCTGCCTCTCTGGCTAGAGACTCAAGACTTAGTGAATCCGCTTTTGTCTCTTTGGCTTGGAGACTCAGGGCGTGCTGCATCTGTTGTTGTCTCAACTGGTCGTATTCGTGGCTGCCTCACTTCACAGGACAAAGACTCAAAACGTTGTATCTGCTAATGTCTCACCTTTGCAGGACTGAGACTCAGAACAAGGAGTGTCTGTTGAAAGGGTACACTTATCCCTTTCCGATGAGAAGGAGATTGCAATGTGGCACTTCTCCATTCCAGTGCTATGATTGGCTGCTGGCATCAGAGGCGACACACACCTTGTGGCCCACCCTTCTTTGCCCTGTGGAAGTCTTTACAGTGTCTTTAACGTTTTACCAATGCATTTCTCACTTTCCAAAACACCACCAGAATACCTTTGGCAATGTTCTGAACAGAAAGTCCAATCAAGATGGGAAAAGTAAAATGTTCATGCATGCATTCATTTGTACATTAAAAGCTTAGTTTGTGTAAGATGTTGCACTACAAATAGCTGTCATTGAGAGAACTTATTTGTAGTTTACATCAATTTTAAGGTTTCCAAACATGGTTATGAATGGGTTCGGATGGATCATTTTAGGCTCTCTTTGTTTCAGCCACTGGAATTTTTATGGCAGTTGGCTTAAACCTTAGGGATTAGTCTCAAGATGGGTGCAGAGCAGAAACTTCCCGTCGACCAATAAGAAGTCCTGACCTTCCAGTCCTTGAGATGTCTGTCAGTTGTCCTAGCATCCTTATCTGATGGCGTTGGACATTTTGTTTGTACTAGTTCTCAGAGATCCAATCAAAATGTAGCAAAGAGAGGGGCCTTGTTGTTTCCTACAGTATGTCAAGAGAAATCAAGAGAGTGAAGCTCAATATCACTCAACACTTGAAATGCTGATGAAATGAAATGCTCTTGTCAGGACATCTGAATACAGGTTTGCCATGTTGTCTCTAGGGCAGCTGGCAAACATATCAACAGACTTGAAGTCCCTGCACTACAAGGGATATTCTTGGAGCATTCACCTATCTATCTCCAAACCTGATCCACACAAGCTGCTTTCACTGTGCTGAAGATTACACTCTCCTAGTGATCAGGAATCATACGAGCTTGCTGATTAAAATCTTCACCGGTGAAATTCTTCCATCTTGGCGCACAGTGCTTTTCTGGGTTGACACATAATTGGCACCGTATTTCATCTTCATGACCTTAAAGCAGGAGATAAGGCAGCGTTTGCTGAGGTTTATGCCGGAGCATTTGCCGAAACGTTAATTGCATGAATGCGATCACAGCTGCCGAGCTGCTACCTGACCCTATCGGAGCGGAGCAATTTGAATGGTTTAAGTTATTATGCAAAACAGGCAGAACAGAAGAGGAACGCTCCATTAAATGAAATGTCACAGTGTCTAGAGCTTCCATTTTGCATTAGAGAAAATAGGGAAAAAATTGCTATCAACCCATAAAGCCTAGAGTGATGTTTTTGTTCTCTCTGCAACTCTTGTTTGTGTGTACTGCTTAAAAGTTTGGAGTCAGTAAGATTTTTTTTAATGTTTTTGAAATAAGTCTCTAATCCTCAAAAAAGGCTTAATTTATTTGGTTAAAATGTGAAATATTATAACTTCGTTTTGAACGGGAGTGCATGTGTGTGTGTGCATGTTGTACATGTTGTTGGTCCATAAAAACCCACTTTTTAGCCCAGGCAGCACTGGGGAATATACAGAGCAATCAAACATGTGATTGACTGACACTGTGTCTACAGTGGTTGAGACCGATTTCATGTCGCAACAGCTAGAAGCAGTCCACACCGGACAGTCATTGCAAATCTATTTGTCTTTTGTATTAGAATTAGTGTGAGTGCTTGAAGCATGTCACAATGGTGCATCAGTTTACCATCGGGAATTTGTTGTCGCGTCGCATCCAGTGTAGAACACATCAATGATTAATGCATTACTGTGCGTTCACACTGCCATCTGTGAGAGCGTCAAACTTCGCTCGGACTCTCGTGGACTCTGACATAGATCGAATGCTTGGTCTTTTTTTAAACTTGATTTAAAGGGGTCGCAAAGCAAACAAGCATGTTGATCGGTATATGTGCAGACTGACCACTAGTATAAGTTAACCTCATGAAATCTTTTAAATGTGAAAGTAAAAAAATTGATCGATGGAAAGAACTTAACAATTATAGTTTGCTAATGAAATAAACCGATTAAAAGCCGTTTGTGTGGTGTGGCTTTTGTGTTCATGGTTAAGTGCTAGTCTAATTTAACAGTTTAAAGGAGACGTTTGCTAGCCTTGTTCTTTAATTAACATTAACATTAATTTGTGTGCAGCCTAAATTACAATAACTGTCCTGGTTGAAATGTAGCCTTAATGCAATTGGTCAAATCGGTGTTGTTTTGAGCAGATGAATTGCATTCCCGTTGAAAAACAAGCGTTCTAGCACAAAAATGTTGCCTATAAATAATGTGGCGCCTTCTTATCAAACCGGCCACAGCAATGATCAACCATTTTGCTTGGGAACTAATGTTTGGTCGGAACCAACGTTTTCAGGACTGCGTTCTCTGGAATCCTCTCAAGCGGAGGACTTCTACATTCCGATCGGTTGCCGCCATACCGCGTCATAGCTCATTACTGTTGACCTGAAGTTCAAGACGCGCCGTGCCGCTGCTCGCATTTTCACATTGAAAAAGAATGACTTCTGGCCACTTTGACATTCTTGCCAGCAGCGGTGTGAACGCATGGTTAGGGATCATTAATCTAGGTAAAATGTTAAATGTTAAAAATGTATTATATGCAGAAATTAACATTAACTTCTATTTATTATAAGTATTGGTCAATTTTTAGTATATGATACCTAAAACATTAACTATATTAAAGAGTCTTACTATAAAGTGTTTAATTTAGCTTAGGATTCTTTTCTTTGGCTAATGATATCGTGACCGGGATGAAAGCACAGGAATTCTTGTGTAATTCTTCTATTATTTTACATTTTAAAACGCCGGTTTTACACATACTGTGTGAGCGAGGCGTTTCATTGAATGGTATGAATTCTGGGATGTGACATCACACAGCTCATGCTCCCAGTGTGAATGCTGTAATCTGTTAATATGCGTGTGTGATGTGAATCCGACTTGCTGAAGGTAATGATTGAAAAAAAAAAAGTTGTTTCACCAGTAGCATGCAGACATTACACATAACACAACTGTGAAGGCAGGATCTACAGAGAACAGTCAAAGCAATTACACGTACGTAGAATGAATGAGGACTGTAGAGAGCACATCAATAGGAACATAAAGCCAAAACCCATGCATTTCTGGCTGTTTAGAAATAATAGGAAAATAGGAAATTAAAAAGAGGATGGATGGTCACCTTAATCCAGTAAATTACACAGATTTACAAAATCAACACGGAAAATGGAAAAAAAAATCTACATATTGTGGGTAAGAACTAGCAATCTGAGAGAATGTAATGCATTTACTAATAAAAGACTTGTGGGAAATCACAGCAGCATGTCTGTAATTTTTTTAAAGCGGTGCTGTGTTTGACTGTGCGCTGGCAGTGTACTGAGAGACGGAATGAGCGCGAGACGTGGGATTGGGTTTCTGTGCGTGAAAATGTTCTTTGATCATTGTGGAGCGCTTTGGGTCTTTTGAGCATGACAGCTCGGGTGCCAAGAACACACTGCGGCATAGACGCTCTGGACTTCAGCAGGCTTTTATCATGCTGTCTGAGAGAGAGGGAACACTCACGCACCCATACTCATTTCCTACCACTTCCTGCTTTTCAACACGGGCGGCTTCAAATGTCATGCTGTTATCTTCACTGGCTCTTCATTCCTAATGTGTGTGTGTGTGTGCGCGCGCACACCTTGTTCTTGCACATGTCTGTGCTTGTGCCTCTTATAAAGCCATTTATAATGACTTAAATTGCCATAATTGTCATAATTTCCTCACTCTGATGTCATTTCAAACCTGTTTGACTTTCTTTTGTCTGTGGAACACAAAAGAATAGATATTTTGATGATAAAGATATTTAGAGAGAAAAAAAATCCATACAAATGGAAGTCAGCGTTCATCAAAATATCTTTTCCAGTGAGGTATGAACGTCATACAGGTTTGGAACAACATGATACATTTTTTGGGCGAACCATCCTTTTAATTGCAATTCTGTATGATCTACTGGTGAATACTGAGTCTGAACAATTGTTGGTGGTGGTGCTAAGTATTAAAGTATTCAAATTCGGTGGCTTGTGGAGGATACTGCTGTTACTCTTCTAAGCAATTTGTACTTGAGATTATTGTCTGGCAGAAACTGTTACCTGAGATTGTTGGGGCTAAAAAGTCCAAAATCCTAATTACTGGCAAATAAAGTTATTGACTTTATGTACTTTAGAATAATGTGCACTGATGAATTGTGCCAAATAAGACCTGATATATTTATTAAAAGAGCAAAAAATAGACTTTGTCTTTAAAAGCTAATGTCTTCATTATTTTGGACTTAATCATTGTGCCTGTATCTGTAGGACAAACAGAGCTGTTATTTTCTCACAGTTCCTGTCTTCGATTCAGGAGACTGAACATGGTGTCCTGCCCTTGAGGTGGGCACAGCCACTGGAGTGTAAGGAAACCCACCCTCTCCTGCGCTCTAGTGGGCACACACACTTCCCTTTAATCCTCTACTGTATTACACACCAAGTCTGAGCCAAGGACATCCTACCTTCGAGCCAAACGCCTGTCCCTTCATTTTAATTTATGTGGATTATTGTGTCCTCAGTGTGTCCGGTGACTAATGGGTTTCAGCAGGCTTGTATTTCAGCCCAGCATGGCCGTTTGAATACCGAGCTGCTGAGAAAGTCGCCAGGACCCACGAGGAGGAAACGTGTCCATGGCCTTGCTTACTAAAGCTTTATGTGCTCTTTAAAGGAATAGTTCACAACCCAGAAATGAAAACCCTGCCCACTCTAATGTTACTGGTATGACTTTCTGTGGAACAAAAAAAGTGAAGCTGTGCTGAATGTCCTGTCTGAAATGGGGACAGATGACATTAAAGACAGCTCCCAAATTGTCATTAAAATTATACTTGAACAGTGTATTTTGAATATTGTGTATTTTTACTGTTTTAATTGTGTGTTGAGAATTTTCCTGAATGAATTTCCCTTATATATGAATTTCCCTCAATATCACGTTGTTATTTGCTGCATTTTTATTTTATTGTTATTATATTTTTTACTATATAAATAAATGTTACAATGTGGTCAGCAGGCACGAAGAAGGAGATTAAAAAACAAAACAGGCTTTATTAATAATCCAAGCACTCTGAATGAATACACAGGAGAATAACGCAAAGCACAAAATGCATAAATGAGAACTAACCAAGAACAACTGAAACACTATATAAACAGGGGTAGAACAAAGGAAAGTAAACTAGACATACACTATATTGCCAAAAGTCTTGGGACGTCTGCCTTTACATGCACATGGACTTTAATGACATCCCATTCTTAATAGGGTTTAATATGGAGTTGGCCCACCCTTTGCAGCTATAACAGCTTCAACTCTTCTGTGAAGGCTTTCCACAAGGTTTAGGAGTGTGTTTATGGGAATTGTTGACCATTCTTCTAGAAGCGCATTTGTAAGGTCAGGCACTGATGTTGGACGAGAAGCCCTGGCTTACAGTCTCTGCTCCAGTTCATCCCAAAGGTGTTCTATCGGGTTGAGGCCAGGACTCTGTGCAGGCCAGTCAAGTTCCTCCACACCAAACTCGCTCATCCATGTCTTTGTGGACCTTGCTTTCTGCACTGGTGTGTAGTCATGTTGGAACAGGAAGCATCCCCAAACTGTTCCCACAAAGTTGGGAGCATGAAATTGCCCAAAATGTTTTGATATGATAAAGCATTAAAAGTTCCTTTAACTGGAACCAAGGGGCCAAGCCCAACCCCCACACCATAACCCCCATCCACCAAACTTTACACTTGTCACAATGCAGTCAGGCAAGTGCTGTTCTCCTGGCAACCACCAAACCCAGACTCGTCCATCGGATTGCCAGACAGAGAAGTGTGATTCGTCACTCCAGAGAACACGTCTCCACTTTTCTAGAGTCCATTGGCGGCGTGCTTTACACCACTGCATCTGATGCTTTGCATTGCACTGGGTGATGTAAGGCTTGGATGCAGCTGCTCGCCCATGGAAACCCATTCCACAGAGTTCTCTACACACTGTTCTTGAGCTATTCTGAAGGCCACACGAAGTTTGGAGGTCTGTAGCTATTGACTCTGCAGAAAGTTGGCAACTTCTGCACACTGTGCGCCTCAGCATGCGCTGACCCCGCTCTGTGATATTACGTGGCTGAGCTGCTGTTGTTCCTAATTGCTTCCACTTTATAATACCACTAACAGTTGACCGTGGAATATTTAGTAGTGAGGAAATTTCACAAATGGACTTATTGCACAGGTGGCAACCTATCACGGTACCACGCTTGAATTCACTGAGCTCCTGAGAGCGACCCATTCTTTCACAAATGTTTGTAGAAGCGTCTACATGCCTAGGTGCTTGATTATATATACCTGTGGCCATGGAAGTGATTGGAACACCTGAATTCAATGATTTGTAGGGGTGTCACCAATACTTTTGGCAATATAGTGTATGTGAAACTAATACGTAACTAATGCAACAAACGAGGACATAATCAGTAACCAGTGATACCCTATCTAAACAGAGCGGGGAAACAGGAACTAAAGGAAACCGAACTAAGGGTCAAAATAAGAGTCCACATAAGAAGAACATAAACCTGACAATAAGCTTGTTGAGCTATTGTTATATGTATACCAGATAGTTCCGGGTCTTCAAAACTGACTGGACGAGAGGCTTTCTAAGACTGCTGATATCTCACCAATATCAGCACTGCTTGTCTCTGCGCGTTCTAGACAGGCTGTCAGTCAGTGCAGGTTACAGTGTTAAACTATTAGGTGGTGGCAAGGGACTGTTTGAGTGAGTCATTAAACCGCGAGTCATTCAACTAATGCGTTCAAAAACGCTGATTCATTCAAAGTGTTGAAATTATTTTTACTTTGAGCGTCACTTTACAAGGCCCAGCAGACCAGCAATGCGTCACCGGGGTAATGCTGAAGCTGATGCTTCACTTCATAGAGAGTGGAATGGTTTCAATGCATTCACCAGTGCTGACATCATTCATGGGAAATACCCTTAGACGTTAAAGATCGCCTTCCTCTTAGGACATGGCAAACATATTTTTTTTCACAAATATATGACTTAACCTAAAGAAGACAGGCGGAGGTTATTGCACACGCTCAGTCGATCTGTTTCGGCTTGTTTAGTGCTAAGGAGCCTTTGATCACAATGGTACACAGTCTTAAGTAAAAAAGGGCCAGTTGGTGGAAAAAAAATATTTTTCTCTTGTTAGAAGGGTATAGTCTTATGAAAAAAGTAGAAACGTGAACATTGCGTTTGTGGCGGTTGCTTGCGTTCCTCTGTTTGGCTTCATGGCTAGTATCGCGGTATTACAATATTGCAGTTGTCGTGACAGCCCAGCTACTACTCACTCATAGTCTAAGTATACTCCATTGACAGCGAGTGTGGATTAATGTGTTTGGCACATGTGGATGTGGATTCAAATATGGCATGTTAAGGTGCTTGCTTTGCGCAAGATTTGAAGTCAGTGATACCAAATGACTTTGGTTGTTGCATGACTTGTCGACACTCAGCAGGTTTAAATATAGGTAAGTGCAAAACATTTGATAGCAACAATTTCAATGAAAAACGACTTGCATTTCGGTGTTTTCCTCACATGAAACTATCGGGTGACTTCAGAAGACTTGAAATACCGCTCATGGGTAATATGAACTTCTTTCACTTCTTTTCATGTCGTTTTTGGAGCTAAAGAGCGTCTGATCACATTCACTTCAATTGTATGGCAAAAAGAAGCCAGGACTTTCAGCCAAGGATCTGCTTCTGTGTTCCACAGAAAGTCATACGGGTTGGAACGACATGACAGAATTTTTCTTTTTGGGTGAACTATCCCTTTAATTCTTAGTGTGTGTGTGTTTGTGTGCGCGCACCAGTGGCCTGCTCATCAGGGTGAGTCATACTGTGGGGCGGCTCTGCCACCTGTGATGGCAGACAGATTAGTTACATTGTACATAGCAACGCCCTTTTCATGGTTTACACTCGCCTCCATGCCACCCCCCACCCTCTCTTTTCCTCACTCACTCACACTCTCTCTCTCTTTCTCGCTCAGATTCTTTCATTTCACTCTCTACAGTGCCACACTGATTTTCTCACCACACAAACAGCCACTGAAAAAGCCGTCTGCGCAACAGCAAACCAAAAATCCATGACGAGGGGGAAAATACAATAGCAGCCTGTGCGTGCTTGTTCTTTCAGTACGTGGCTCTCAAGAGCTTCCTGATCGCTGCAGTGGCGGAGTGTGTGTGTTAACCGCTTGTGTAACCGGGCTCTGGAGGAAGCAGGGAGGCAGCCTGACCCAGTTCCAGACTCAGGCAGGCCGAGAAACATCGCTCACTGGACGGATCGGACTTGTTCTCTGGCACCGCTGACGACAGACTCGCTAACAGTCTGACGTTCAGATACAGAGAGACGAGCAGAAGAGGGAGCGTGTGAGCGAACGAACGGTCCGCTTCACTTTTTAGTCCTCCTCGCCCTGTTTCTTTGAGCTCTGCGGCAGTGGAGGCTTTTCTCTCATTCTGTGTTTCCTGTCAGCCACATAAAATGTCTGACATGTGGCCAGCGTCTGAGCAGGGAAGGTCTCTTTTCAAAGCACGCCTCTTCTTTTAAAGACCACGAGACGCCTTTGAGAGAAACTTGTGCTTGTTTGTTTTGTTTTTCTTCCTCTTTTTCTCTCGCTCATCTGCGTCCCACTCCAGTTTCTTTAACTTGAGCGGCGCATGTCCACTGACCGGGCTCCACCTTTGGCTTGGGCTCATCCTTAAGACCAGCGAAGAGGTAAACAATCTCTTGTTTTCCATAAATAAGCCTTTTTATGACTTTGAGACCGTATAGCCTGAAGACGTTGAGGGAAATGTCTCATGTTGAGCCAGTTACATCAGGGCGTGTTGGAACATTCATGTGTTCGTCTAACAGGATGTTTATCAACCATCTGCTTGTGTGCAGTCAATTGTGTTATTGTGTCTACAGCTACAGGGCGCTAACTTAACTGGTTGAAAGCACAAGCGCCTTTTGTAGCCTTGCTAAAGCTCCAAGCCTTCTCTCTTGCGCACAAAAATATATCAAGGACAGATTCGAGCATATCAGAGTTTACTGGCAGAACTGAGAATTAAAGTTGCAGGGGATTTTTCCTGGTTGTACGCTTATTAAAGCAGTAGTGCGAAAGACATGTGAGCGGCCCAGACAGACGGTGGGTGTCGGATAGAACTGCAGCTGTGTGGAAAGCCCCCGCTTATTTGAGACAGGGATGGATGGTGTGCCTGTTTTTGGGTGGGTGTTGGAACAGGGGTCGTCTAGTGTCGGTTAGGGCGATAGTAGGCGGAGGTGTCTTGTGTTTTGACAGGCCTGTTCGCTCATTCCAGCGAAGTAAGCTGATTATATCGTCCTGTTCTCTCTCTCTGGGGCAAAGTCTGGAGGGGCATTTAATCTGCTTGATCCACTGAGAAGTGTAATGCCTGAAACAGTGTATGTATGTGTGTGTTTGAGCGAGGAAGGGCAGGGTTGCACTATGACCCATTTAGCAAACAGCTCCTTCAATGCAGCACTGTGCATAGTGCGGCTGTTTCTAATTATGGCTCTCGGATTCGAGAGAGAGAGAGAGAGAAAGAGAGAGAGAGAGGACGAGAGAGACTTGTTCCAGAACAGTCATTTTAGAAGGATAGTTCACCCAAAAAACGAAAATGGTCATTGTTTACTCAATATCATTTTGTTCCAAACCTGTATGACTTTATTTCTTAAATGGAACACAAAAGGCAATGTTTTGAGGAATATCTTGAATGCTCTTTTTCAATACAAGGAAAGTGGATGGAGATGGTCAAACCACAAGTAGGACAAAATGCACCATAAATGTGGCACATACAACTTAAATTTCAGTCTGTTCCTACATAAAAGTAACATGGCTTCAGAACACTCATCATTCGTTTCCACCGAGCGGTACGGTTCAGTACAGTCCAGTACGATTCGGGACCGTAAACCCTGATCCGGCTTGCGTTTCCACCGCCAACAGTACCCTTATGATAGGCGCGGTGTAGTGATCAACGTCATTGTCGCGCATAGAAGAAGCGACACTGTGAACATCAATGGACATCAAATAGCATATACCCGACATATCTTGTTCTTGCTTCTCTGCATGTGGCTGTTTGTCACAAGAAGACGACATGCTTTGTTTGAGCCAAGGCTGCAGGCTGCAAGGAAAAACACAGCCGAAAAAGCATATGCAAGTGACAATTCTCTGTCAACCAATCAGCGTTCTGCAGTGCGTCTAGCTCAACCCTTAAGTACCGGACTTCTGTGCTAGGTACCCCAATGGAAGGGTGCTAACAAAAGTTGTACGGTACGGTTCGGAATTAGGCAACTGACAATGGAAACGGCAAAAATTGTGTACTCAACCGTACCACTCAGTGGAAACCAGCCATTAGAAAACAATGAGAGAGTCTTGTAGCAGAACAGTCATTTTCAAACCAAAAGTTATATGGGTTTGTAACAATATGAGGGTGAAAAAATAATATTTTAATTTTTTAATAAACTTTTTATCTAATTCCTGTCCTATCTTTGTTTTGATCCGGTACATGTCGTTCAGATTGATTGAAATGATAAAAGTGTTTTTGTGCTGTTATTGGATGTTATGAGGGAATGTTGCTTTGGTTTCGATTATTGTGTGTGTATGTCTATGTCTGTGTGAGGAGGGATATGTCAGGCAAAAGTGGGAAAGTACCGTTCCTCCTGTTGGGATGTGTTTTTTTAAGTCTATCTTTTCTTAGGATGTCAGAGGGAATGTACAGCTTTCTCTGGATCTGGACACACACATACAGACAGCTTTGTGCTTCTTCTTAGAAACACATTAGACAGGAAGTGACCATTAAACTGAAGTTGGTTGTTAGAGCTGACTTGGCCGGGTGTCCCAGCCTTCTGCTCAGTTTCACTGTTTTATGGGGATGAAGTTCTGCGGTGAGGTTATAAATCTTGTATACTGCAATATTACTTGGAATAGTACGGCTCGCTCTCTGTCTCTGGGTGAGTTTGCAATGTCATACTGCCGTACTACTACTAGTAGTATGTGTTCTGACAGTATACAAATCAAAGTATACACATATTTATGTATGGAATACCAAAATGTACAGTAAAAAAACTGCATGGACCTTCCATTTTCAGTGTGATAAATAAAGCAGAAGGGATACCAACCACAATTTTACTTTATGCAATGTACCTCTTAACTAATTTTCTTATTAAAATGTTAAAGTGCATTCAGTAATTTCATGAGAGAATCCTCACACTCATTGGCGAAAATGAGTGAAAATTAGACAATGAAACACATTTATGAAACAGAAGGAAGGCTGTAAGGCCAGAGATGTAGGAGGTAGAAAGACAAAGACCAAAAAACATTAGTACTGAGAATAATTGCTTATTTTTTTGTTGGACAGGTATGGAAATTACTGTATAGAACTTATTCAGACAATCATGTTGAAATACGATATATGGCAATGCATTTTTACACAAAATAGTTTTTTTTAAATACATTGTCACTTGCAACGTATTTAGTAAAATAAACATGCTGCATATTGAGGTCATGTGACACATTTAGTAGGCAGCATACATTGTATATTGCATAGTAAGCAGCATATTTGTAGTGTATTTTGAGCCTCCCGGAGACATGAGAACCAAATTAGTAACAGTTGTGTTTAAGACATCGTGGGGAAACTAGCCCCCTGCAAACACTCCGAGTGTGTTTATGGAATATTGGATATGGCGTCTTCCTCCACAACAGATCTGTCATTTGCTAGAGAAACAACAACACTGCCGGCAAGCTATATGATGCAACTAATAGATCAGTGTTAGTGTTTTCATTGCACACTCGTAGACAGCTTAGTCATTGATAATGGGAGCAATCTACTTTTTCTCAGAGCAGATGGGGGGTTAATGACACCTCAGGACATGACTGACTATCTAACCTCACTAAATGTCTTGTTTCCTGTAAACTACTATCAGTATGATGTCATTGCTCTGAGTTGCCCAAATGTTACCATCAAGCTCACGCCTGCTTATGTGCAAATTGGGAACGTGATGCTATTTGTGGTTGTAACGTTACTGTGAAGAGTGTGTGTGTGGTGATTTAGGCAGTCTGCAGAATAACTGCTGTCTGCGGCAACTGTTTTTGCAGATTGTCAGATATTTAGCGGGCTACAATTACACATGATCATCCACGTCGATAAATGGCAGGTTACACTTAATTTTAAGGAGACGTTACAGTGTAATTACTCAAATAAGTACAGAGTTAAAATAATGAGCTACATTTACTTACTGTAGAGGATTCAGTTTAGGGTTAGTTGCTTGTAATTATGCATAATTTTAGGGCCGCCACGATTCCTTTGATTAAATTTGAGTACTCGATTTAAAAAAAATCTGTTCATGTCGATTAACCAGCAAAATACTGGAAGTGCTGCATTCCAAGGATGAGAAACCACATTAAGGCTACAAGATATATTTAAACCATTTAAAATCATAATATAGCATAGTGCTATTGTAAATTCACAAAGTCTGCGATTCGTGTTTCATAGCAAGTGTCCATCATTTTGTACATGCATGGAGCGCATCTCAGCAGCTCGGTTAACAAACTCATATCTCTGCATATGCTGTGAGTTTGGGTTGCTTATAACCTTCATCTGGGAACGCAGTGTGCGCCATTTCACCAGATTTCTAACATATATGACTTAGAAACCTTCGGCAACACAGGAGAATAAATCAATATGTTTCAAAATATGCAAACTGTTGTTCATCGTGATTTGATGATGCTGTAAAGTGTAACAACAAGGCCGCCGGTGCCCTCTGGAGACTTTTGTTATAGTACATAAGTTGTTTGTTTATATTATGTATTTTAACAGTGTTGCTCAATAAAATCAAATGATTTCTTGTTTTTGATACTTTATTTGAACCAATTATTATTGCCTCATTGTTATTATGTATTTTAAGTAATTTTAAAGGTTATTGTTCACTTTTATAGACTAATAGACTAATTACTCAATTACCAAAATAATAGTTACTGACAACCCTACATAACGTGCAACTGTTACCTTAAAATAAAGTGTTCATAGACATGCATTTTTACACTAAATTGG
The DNA here is from genome assembly GCF_949357685.1 of Gobio gobio. NCBI lineage: Eukaryota > Metazoa > Chordata > Actinopteri > Cypriniformes > Gobionidae > Gobio > Gobio gobio. The sequence continues at coordinate 38,047,894 of NC_137113.1, forward strand.
TTTTTAATTACAAATTACAAAAAAGACAACTTTAGATGCCACTTAGTTAAGTAAATATACTACATAGTGAGGTCCTGTGACACTTTTAGAAGGCACAAAAGATAGTAGCCTGTATACAAAAATGACTGCGCAGTACACTTGTAGTGCGTTACATACGGGAACGTGAGAACTGAATTATTAACAGTTGTTACTCATTCATGATGGTATTTGTGGTCGTAGCATTACGTGAAGAGTGCATGTGGTGATTTTAAGCAGTCTGCGGAATACATTAAAAAATCTGATGTAGGATTTACTTTGAAACTATTTTCCCTCAGAAATTGTTAGTAAATTTCGCAAATAATTACAAATAAAATGAGTAACAAGTAACACATTAAATTAAACATGAAATGATGTAGAAAAACTAGAATGGTATTTTCTTGTAAAACGTACTCCTATAATCTTTCTTGGAGATAGCTTTTTTTAACACTGTAACTGTTGTCTGCTGTGACTGTTTTTGCTGATTGTGTGAAATTTGCAGCCCACCATTTTGGCGATTTGCACATGATTCGAGGACCTGCGTCAGTGCAAAAGAGACAACAGAGAGATGTATTTATATGTTCAGTGAAAGACAAGAGCGTCTGTCTGTCACTGACAAGATCCCACACATGCTTGTGTAAGCGCAGTCGACGTTCCTTCATGACCTTCATCAGACCGTCCTGGTGCGTCCCAGCCTCCAGCACACTTGGCTATGCATGAACCCCCCTCACAGCTCCATGCACATTCCAGTGCACTCAGCCTTATCAAATATTTATAGCTGAATTACGGCCCGCCGCGCAGCACCCAGCCGAGGACTTTTGGAGATGCTTTGTCTGCCACGGCCAGCCTGTGCTTTCTCTGAAAGAGCCCCTCCTTTCATTGGCCTCTTTTTGTTCTTTCAGAGGATACATGTATTGTGTGTGTTTCCATGTGTGCGGCTGCATTTGTGAGGGTGTATCATGGATCCACTCAGGTGTATTCTGTATTCTGGAGATGTGCAATTATTGCGCTGTCTGTTTGCCTGCTTGATTGTGATGAGAGGTAACTCCCTAATGACAAGTGGCAGATGTGACCCAGTTGCAATCGCTCAAGGAAATGCTTTTGCGCTTCTATGTTTGTGCGTGGAGGTGTCACAGGGGTGATATATCGTTTCTGATGAAATCCTCTGGCTGTAAAGTGCAAAACGCCGCAGTTGTGGTAATGTTGAATGTTTGGTTTTGCTTTCAGCAATAGACTGATTGCTACCAGACGTCATCCAGATTTGAAATCGCATACTGGTTTCGGAAATCATTGAGTAAAACTTAGGCTCCAGCTGCAGACCTGCTCAGGTCTTTTGTTTGTTTTTATATTTCTTCTCACAGCTGTATCAAGTGTGCATTTTCCCGAGGTCTATGTTGTGTGTTTTTATTAGAACAACAAAGCCTGGTTTTCCTTTAAGAGATGTAGATCTGCTGTTGCTATATTTATCTGTCCTAGAAACAGCTCATGTTCCTGTAGCCTTGATTCAACTCCCTATGCGCAGAAGAGGAGGTAGACAACAGCAGTGAAGCTCTACTACAAGCCTGATAAATTCATGCTGCTTCTAGTAAATAAAATTCCAGTTTCTCAGAATAAGATTGAGATACTCAATGAGTAAAGCTAGGTATGGGCAACTACACAATATAACACAGACTCGTTTTGAATGCACAAATTTTCTTCAATCCGAGTGAATCCAGTCCAGTTTCAGATTCTGAAAGTTTTGCTTATGTACCCTAAACTTCTGATTTGCATACTGATTTGCATATTCATTTACATGTGTATTACAGCTATCCTGAACACATTTTTAGCTCACGTGTCACCGGAGCTACCTCAAACTTAATTGCAGTTTTAGTTTTGATGACATGTCTATAAAAAAAAAAGTCCAAAAAATATTTTACAATTTAACAAATATGTAGCAAATATTCAGTCACCTCCACTGACCAGTTCATAAGACTTAAAGAAACAAATGCATCACAGCACTGCGCACGTGAGCAAAATATTTGATCTCATTGAGTGTTGTCAGATTCAAGGATAATTCAATTGGATCGAAATTTCATTTGGATCAATTTCAGTCAGATTGATTGAGTTGTTTACATGAAGGCTATCAGTTTTATTGATCCACCAATCTGATTATGAACAGATTATTAGGTTGCATGTAAACGTAGCTAGTGTCAAGCATATTTCATGATTCAACTGTGGGTTGGTTTGAATCTCTTAGGAGGTTTGCATCTCATAGAAATGTGGGTTTCCGAGTTTTAATGAAACTGTAGAAAATTACGATTCTGCACACAAATAAATTAAAAACTGATGCAAAGATCAAAATTATTGATTCAACATCATAAGGAAAATATTTATTTTTCATTTTATAAAGCAAATTCATTTTGTGCCATCAGTCAGCTAAAAGATATAGTCTCTTGGTCAATTTCACGTTGTAGTTATATAATGTATTTTAGAATCCCTTGAAAGTTTTATTAACCAGTAACTATGTGCAGCAAATCGTTCGGTTGTTTTAATAGTAGGTCAGTACTCCAAATAGAAATCAAATTCAGTAGCAGTTCACTTGACTGCATGTGAGGCTGGTGAAAGGTTTATTTTAGTAGTGTAAATCTACAGCTAGTCTTTCCTCTGCTGCTGCAGGATCAGGTTCAGGTTCAGTGAGAGACATGCAGGCAGAGAGACAGTCAATACAGGTCGTCTGAGCTTAAATCGGAAACAATCAGAATTATTCAGCTGGACTGAACTATCACAGAGATCGGTGGTCAGACGTCTAAAAAGTCTTCCTGTTGGTCAGTGTGGTTACGTTTCACTTTTAACAGTTGTTTTGGAGGCAGCCAGACATGGGCATGTTTATCTGACCTCTGTTGATAGAAATAGAAATGGTCAGTTGCGAAGCCAAAAGTCCAGCATGGATTAAGATCACATGCACACACTTGTATAAGATGAAGTGAATAGATGCAGTGTGTGCAGTTTTTTTAATACTGTTCAATTATTATTATTAATTTTTATTATTAGTTATTCATTTACAGATGGCCCCTTTAACTCTTTAAAAAAAATGATGGCTCACGGCAAAAAAAAAAACATCACATCTACAGTGATAAAAAAAGGTGTTTACTTTGAAATTCATTAAAATGCAACAAACATGCCAAAATCTCAAAATACTTTAATTGAGAATGTAGTCTATATGCCACAACTGCTTTATTTATTTATTTATTTTTTCTTACATGAATACAGTCTTAACTTACCAATGACCTGTTCTGCTTGTAGGAATTATAGGAATGTTGTAAACGAGAAACTAAAATGACATCTAAATCCATAAGCTCCTGGTACATAGTGTTTAAAGTAGATGTGTTTAGATGTGTTCCCTTCCCAGCAGACATGAAGAATAGATTGTGATGGGGATCATGTGCAGCTAGTCTCATGACCGCCATGTCTGCATGGAGTATGAAGACTTCACGACCAGATGGCATGCCATTTACACACACACACACACACACACACACACACACACACACACACACACACACACTACAGATTTGTACTCTACTGTGAGGCCGGTCTTGTAATGAATCCAATTACTGTCCACTCAGTCCAGCTCTTGTGTAGTCATACTAGTGCCAATTTAGCCTTCTGATTCAATTAGAGTCTCAGGAAAGACCTCTGATCTAAGGTGAAGCTGCAGATGTTTACTGCGCCGTGAGAACATTCTCTCAGAGCCCAAACATGCAAAGTTTAGTTCACACAAGAGCATGCTCACAAATGCATCTGTTCCTTAAGTGGTATTGCATCCTTTTGTTATTTTATTCAGGTTTCCTCTGGGCCTTTAAAATGCGTTCATTTATCATTTGAATGGGTATTACATATGGGGCCAGGAATTGTGATACAGCCAAATGTGATTATTAAACTTCAAAAGACAATAATTTAATTTAATAAATGTGAGCGCTGCACATTCAAAGTACGAACGCCATGCTTTTGTACATTCTAGACGCTCATATTTTATGAGATTTTATTGATTTTTGAAAGATCAGCTACAAGTAGTAAAGCAAAGAAAGACATTTAAAAACAAGAGTCCCTGTATAGTTTTGGCTTGTTCAAAATTTCTGTAAAATAATGTCTGGATACTATTAGGATCTGGCATTTAATTCAACAAACTCTTGTGGCTTCTTTCTGGGCCGCCCAGCAATCTAATGACCAACAAATCAATTGAACACATTCAGTATATAGATTTTACTGGCTTCATTGCCTTTTATTTAAACACGTTATAGCAGCAAAATCTAATATCAATTGACCTCTAATTCCTATGTTTTGATATATTAGTACATACACCCATTTTCTATTTTATATGTACTGTATATGTTAAATAAAACATGTCTTGAGTATTTTACACTTGCAGTTACCCTCTTTTGCTGTTGAATATGAGCCCCAGCTAGAATCTGAGAAACATGATTTATTTTGAGATTGTATGGATTTGTTTGGTGTGGATATGGTATTCAATGTGGATACGGCACGGTATTATGGATATGGTATGGATACCATTTTATTGGTAAAACTTTACAATGAGGTTTCGTTTGTTCACATTTAGTTAAGTAACACAAACTAACAATATCTACGTAATTTATTAATTTACTAATACATTTTTTTAAATCAAAGTTTGTATTTGTTAACATTAGTTAATGCACTGTAAATTAACATGAAACTAAACTAACTTGAAACAATTATATTTTTACTAAACAACATTAATAAATGCTTTAAATTAAAAATTATATTGCTTAATTGTTAGTTCATGTCAGCTAATGCATTGACTGTTAACAAAAGGGACCTTATTGTTAAACGACGTTGCCATTTTATTTGTGCGAAAGACTTGGTTGGAAAGATACATCACCCTGTTTATTGGTTCATTGTCAGGAAGCACAGCCAGAAGGAACACACATGTGTATTGCTCACTTGAAATTGTTCATTTTTAACCTTATGTATACATAATCCTTTGTTTTCTTGTATCATACTGTTTATACTTTACCTGGGTTAGCAATTCATTCTAGGTACTCAGGTTTGAGAACTCACACTGTACTTTTGTAGTTGTGATACCATTGTTCACAAAAAATATATCACAAAAAATAGAAACCCGTAGTTGTGTTTTCTGTAACGGTTCCTCATTTTTAGTGGTTTCCTCGGATGCTGAAACTAAAACAGACACATAAGCACATAAGTAAGTAAGCACATAACAGAGATTCTCTGACTCTACAAAGCATATAAATATTCATTGAGCTATGCATTGAGGTTACTGTATGATTGGTTGCATGTTGGTAAACAGTTCCCTTTTACTTTATACCAAATTCACAGAAGTAAACTCCAGAGTAAATTTGGTTGCTGATAAACCCCATTCAAAATAGTGTGAAATGTTGTTTAACCTAGGGTATAAAAGACAATTTACCCAGCATTAAACACAGTCTGATTATGTGCTGTTTAGGTTGGGTGAATGTGAAAAGGGATCAAACTTATTTTTGTTCCGTTTGAGCTGTCAAGCATGACACTCTTTATTTTTTTTTAGCTTCTGAAGCCCAGAGCATTGACTAACCTGAGTGTTTTTTGTCCTTACAGACGTTCAAGCCTCTGGTGGGGAAGACAGTGTTTGGGTCCATCACAGCCATCGAGTTCTTCTCTGACAGACACTTGGACTTCCTGACGGAAGAAGGAGCCTTTCAGCCCTATCAGGTGAGAGTGTTTTACACTGCTTCTGAATTCAAATGCTTCCCCAATGTGTGACCCTGGACCACAAAACCAGTCTTTAGATTTAGTCATCACCTGAAAGCCGAATAAATAAGCTTAAATAAGGTTTGTTAGGATAGGACAATATTTGGTCGAGATACAACTATTTGAAAATCTGGAATCTGAGGATGTCAAAAAATCTAAATATGATTGAGAAAAATATAGTCCTTAGCAATGCATATTACTACTACTACTATATTTTTTTTTATATATTTATGGTAGAAAATATTTTCAAAAATATCTTCATTGAACATGATCTTTACTTAATATCCTTATGATTTTTGGCATAAAAGAAAAATGGTTAATTTTGACCAATTCGACCCATACAATGTATTGTTGGCCATTGCCACTTATATACCCATGTGACTTATGACTGGTTTTGTGGTCCAGGGTCACATATAGAACAGTATGCCAACAGAGTAGGATGTCCGAATACATAGTATTTGAAAAATGTCCCCGGATGACCTTTTACTTGCGTTTCTAAAGTGTGCATTCAATAGACACTTTAATATCCCATGAGGCCACGGGAGGGGTTTTATGAATGGAGGTGAAGCGATGCCGGTAGATCACATGATAATGACAACATGGTGGATGTAGTATGTCTGAATTACATTAAAGGTCCCATGGCATGGCATTTTTCTATTATTTTATAATGTTTCCTGAGGTGTACTTATATTGTTAGTATGACTTTTACATCATAAAATGTCATAATTTAGAAATAAAAGGCATTTTTTCTATACTGCTGTTTGCCCTGTGGCTGAATGCCCTGCTTCAAGAGGCGTGTCTGCTGTGAGACTTCAGTAAAAACGCCCACTGTTGTGATTGGCTGACATCTTTGCATTTTAAATGAGCGGAGGGGACGTGGTTTAATGAGGTCTACGAGGCAGGAGCAGGCATGAGCTGCTGCCAGAGAGACGGATGGACCTGAGTTCACTTCACATCAGTTCTCAGCATGTCTGAACTGTTGTAGTTACAGCATATACTTCAGGTTATTAGTCTATTTCTAGTAGGAGGGACTGTCACTCATGTCAGAAAGTTAGTAACTTTAGTAAATTATGGATCAGCGCTGACTGGAGACGCGAACCGTTTTGAACGATTCAGTCCGATTTGGTGAACTGATTCGGTTCACTAAAAAGAACTGGTTCAAAAGAAAGATCGTTCGCGAACCGGACATCACTAATGTATCAGAGACTGAGCGATTGCTAACAAAATTATTTATAGTAACTACTGAGTTATGAGAGCGCTGTCAGTCAGCGCGAGTTTTATTGTTTGTATCTGAGAGTTCTGAATAAACAAGAGTCCCAGTCACACCGAGTCCGTCTTCATCATTATTACCAACTTTGTAACACATGCAAAGTACCATTACAGCTGTCGAGATGAACGAGTTAAAAGTAAGTGTTGATAATAGCATTATTTTTAAAATAAAATAAAAGCGTCAGTGACGCGCGTTGAGTACACAGCGCAAACAAAGACACAACAGCAGTAATCGAATGTAATCCAGTTTATTGTGGGGCTAGGCTGGCTAGCCCGTATATGCTCACGCTTACCCCCCTTCTGCTTAATCTCACGCCGCGTTTGGTGCCTCCGCTGTGGGCCAGATGCAGTACTGTGGGTCGGGGATGTTGAAGGCCACCGGCCAGTGCAACCCGAGCTTCGGCGTGTGTGAGGTTTATCTCTAAAGATCTGACTCTGCCACGTTGAGCAGAAACTCATGACTGTATGCACATTTTAGAACCGATAGACGCGACGAGGACGTACAAAAACACTGACTCACAAGATAGAAAACACCGTTCTGTCGGGAGAGAGAGAAGCCGCATTGTGTGCACGAATAATAAATAATTAGCTACACATCAGAAATCACTGATCACAGATCAGAAGGAACTGAAAAAAGACTTCTGTTTTCATTTGTACATCCAAACACTGAGAAACTGCCAGCGTTCACTCGTTCACAACCCATGATCTCTCGAGCGTTTGCATGGGTGTGCCAGATTCTCTGGGCGGAGGAAAGGGAGGTAACCGTTCCTGCTTGGACGTCAAACCAGGAGACTTCAGGATTGGCTAGTCTGGCCTGTCATTTTCTCAAAGGCAGAGAAAGACAGCCAGAACTCGGTTTTACACCGATCAACATTTCTATCCACTTGGGGACAATATTCAGGCTAGGGGAACTCATATTAATGTTGAAAAACCTCATAAAATGAAAATTTCATGCCATGGGACCTTTAATACTACAAACATTTATGCTATATAGGATATACTTTTTTAAGTATCGTACCCATAGATATCAATGGTTATATGCTATATACTTTCATAGTGTTGCTAAAGAGAAATGTTCCTTTGTAGCCTTGCTGTTCTTCAGCAAAACACAATGACAAATGTGGTTTAGAGTAGACCATGCGATTTTGGAACCTGGAGTGATGGGATATTTTACTAATAAAATGATCATGCCAGAAGAATAGCATGAGAACTTTATTATGTCTGCTCTCTCGCTATTATCTTGTGAACTTTTAGTATGTTTTATGCATGCGCAGATGAATGAATCTCGTGGTTCAGAAGATGAATCTTGTGGTTCAGTTTGGTTAAACTTCCTTCCCTTGTGTTCCTCAATCCTTTGCTAGAATTCACCCGCCATCAGAATACGTTCCCTCCAGCTTCCACTAATGGATGCTTCTGGGTGGATGGGTATACAAGCTGGTCAGCTACATGAGTTTCCCTCTATGGGCGCTTCATGCTCAGAGCACTAATAAGGACAACAAACAGCCTCTTCTATTGTTCTGTGCTAAGCCACTCTCATAAACAGCTTAATTAATCTAGCTTAGATAAAACACACAGTGGCAGAGAGAGAGGCTCTGAAAACAAACACACATGACAGATGGGAGGAGATGCTCTCCACTGCTGGATTCATATTCACGACATGTTTTATCCCCAGTGTTGTGGGCTCACCTCCATCCTGCATGACGTATAATGAAAGGCCATCTGCCAGCAAATTATCGTCGCTCTCATATCATCTCCCTGAACCCAAACCTAGGCGTATCGTGATTCGTGTGTGGGGGAAATTGTTGTGAAATTTTTGAGGGGAACAATGAAACGGGTCCTTGTTTTGTGTGGTGTGGTGTACTGTGTGTGCTTTCAGTGTTCACATTTCCGTAGGTGATTTGGACGAATCTATGGAGATGCTTGTGGTTAATCTCTGCAGGAAGTAGAACAAAGAAAATAAATGCTAATGAGTTTACAGTAAATGTAGCAAATATATCAATAATATGATGGAATATGAAGATATAAGCTGTGTTCCAAAACTTGACAACATTTCTAGGTTATCATATATGTGCTTGTGATTAAAAGGTTGTTTTAGGGGCCTGAGCTTTCCCTATCCGATTTTTTTTTTTTTTTCTCGTTTCAAGAAATATCCACGTACACACGAGAGCATTGAAAACGGCTCAAAACGATGTAGTATACATGCCAGACCAGTATGTGGCGTTGTAATTCTGCCACAGAAATTGCAGAGTTGCAGCTAGAAGGGGTACAGCAATGGTAGGAAGTGAGGCAAAATCTCACAATAAAATAACATTAAATAAATGTGCTACTTACCAGATGTGTTTTATTAACTCCTACACCTACCCCAACCCTAAACCTACCCTTACAGCTAAATGTGTTTCCGTGTGGACGGGGCCTTAGTAAGCCAAAAAAAAAAAAAGCACTAAAATCTACTACGCAAGCTTCTGGTTAATATTCTCCCATAGCAAACAGCCAACTCTTTATGTCATATGTCTAATAACTGTTGATCACAGAAAATTATATTATATTATAATATACTATACGTTTTATTATACTTGAGCATTTAAAGCGACAGACTACAGAACTGCAGTGCGTGTTTAGAATAAATGATATTGTCCACTGGTGTGGACGCTAATATAGTTATCGCTATAGTTATCTTTCTTGGTGTGAACAGGCCTTAAGCCTTTAGCTTTGCGACACTGCTAATGTAAAGATGCGGTCCATTTACCATTACTTGGTGAAATTTCACAGGCAAATTCCAGCCATTCCACTAGGAATCTGTGCAATCTGGAGTTTTGCGAAAAAAGTGAAATTGAAGTGAATTATGTGCTTCATTCATCTCTACATAATTAACAATGGACACTGGATCTGTTTTTTACACACAACATTGCTTTGCTAATGTGACCGCACCTTGAGGCTGTTGGAATCGATGTTGAGTGTTGACACAAGCTCGATTTTCATTTGTCATGGCTTTTTGTTTTCAAGTCTTAATGCGAAAGGAAGTACTCGTTGCATTCTCAGCATTGTCACAAGGGACATTGACAGGTACATTTTTTTCTGTCTGGTCGACGTCTAGTGCGAAAGTTTAAAGAGAATCTTTGTCAAGCTACTCTCAAGCGCTATTTGTGTGGTGCAAATGCATGCACTCGAGTGACGGGTGTGTCGAGTATCAGTCACTTTTATATGATTCCTTGTTAGTTAGGTTGCTACTATAGAGCTTATTTAAACATTTGACTATGAGGCAAATCGCTACAGAGTATAAGTTTCACTCCCGGGTGAAAATGAGGTTATGGTGCTACAGTCACGAACAGCAAACTCTCACACTCAATCATTTTCACACCACAAGTGTGTCAGGAGGAAGCAGGTATTTCTTCCTCTCTACAGTTCCACTCACAGCTGAGAAATGTCATCAAAATTAGTATTCCTCAGTCCCAGATCTGCCGCTGTGACTCTCACGGGACTCTCACACATTCCAACACACCATCTTGTTCTCGAATCGAAAACACGCCTCCTTTTAAAAATCCAAAGGCTGACCTCCGAAGTGCTTGGGAACTCTGCGTCGTTTGCTTGCTGGAGTGTGATGAGCTGGCTTGCTCACATCCTGTCCTGGCCTCTTTTCTCCTTCATGGATTTTTTCCACAGTGCTGCCTTATCCAGGGATGGCTAGAGGAGAGAGGCTGGAACCCAGGAATCTGTTTGGCATAATCGCAACAATTGAGGCTCTGTGTGCGAGGCCAGCCGGCGAGAGAGAGAAAGAGAAAACAGGACTGCTGTTATGGTGTGCATTACTGGAAGAGACGACTACACGCTTGTGACTTGCACTCATTATTCTCTGTGGGCTACATTACTGAGTGGGGATTGGATCTGGGCATGCATTTGCATTCGTTTATCCTTGAGTGGGATGGAAGAGGAGGAATTTGACCTCTGACCTCAGTGTGGCCGCATAGAGGACTTGAGAACTCTGTGTAACAATGAAACATGCTCTTGTTTACTGTCATGGCAGTTAAGGTACATTCACACTGACAGCCATTAAATCGCCGGAGGTCGCAAAGTCGCTGTGCTGTTGGTCTCTAGTAGCTGTATCCAACCAATCCTGTCTGCACTACCGTTTCAGGGCCTAGATGAACTCTCTGGACATTTATCCACACTTTCTGAGCTGATTTTGGGGCAAACGTATTGTTTCTGTAATACAATTTTACAATACAAAAAAACACTGTTACAGTTTAAAATCAAGGATTAAAAACTAGAAACATGTTTTTCTTTAGATATCCAAGGCTTGCTGCTGGGACTATGTTCTATGCTTGATGGTCAGTTCCTTATTTCACATCAAATCACCAGCTCTCATTGAAAACAAACGACTTCTAGTCGCTTTATGGCTGCAAATTGCAGCCACTGTGAATAGCCCTTCAGTGTTACGCCCTCTGTGTTGAGTGGTGGGATTGTTTTTGCACCCTGCATATGAAGCGTGCATATACAAGTCACAGCGCACAATATCCCACCATCCCATAATGCTATACCATTTGTGTGAAATTGTATTCATGGATACCATTCAACAAAACAGAACGTACATCACACTGGCGTACTCTATTTTAATGAAGAAACATATATCACACACACTTACAGACGGCTCAGCCACCCTCCCCCCTACGCTTACACACTTTCACACATTCACACACAGACAACTACTGTTTCAGCATGTGTATTTATACACAAGACTGCAGTACTCCCTGAATGATTTAATCCACAACGTATAGAATTACTCACTGTAACTGCGCTAAATAAATTACCTCGACAACACATCGCTTGAAATGGCACAAAACCAGAAAGACACAAACAGCGCACACACACTTGTATTACCCCAGCAACAAGCTTTTTTCACACACGTCACGTATGTAGTATTGCCATAGCAACAGGAGCGCACACATCGTCTGATCCTCAACAAAAGCTTTTACGTGCCACTGGGTTTCTGCAGCCGCTTTTGTGTTTTCCCAACGCCGCAGCGGTTAATTGCGCTCAAATTTACGCCTCTGTTATAAGACATCACCATTAATACTATAATAGCGTTATTATGGTATCTTTCTTCATGTCATTCCAGCTCTCCGCACAATGATTCATCCTCTGACTGCGTCATCTCTGTGAAAAGCATTTGTAGAGCACTGGAAGGAACATCCTGTCTCCGTGCGCTCGTTCGCTGTTTACACCTCTGACTGATGCAAGCATTGTGTCAGCTCCCTACGCTGCCCACTGCCATGGCAACACTCCGCCTGCATGTTCGCTCTCCCATCGCCCAGCCGAACAACATACTTTTTTAACATCAGTCCATCCTCATTTGCACCGAGATATGTGCGTTTGTGATTTGAAGCAGCGTCCTTTGTGTTAGGCTGGCTAGTGAGGTGTATCTGTGCATGTCTTGACCATTTCAAACATCATAGCCGAGCAGAATTTGAAATGACCTATTATTCCTTAGAAGCAAAACTGTACAAATGTACCAGCATCTGTCAAACTGCTTAGTTGAACCGTGGTTGTGCAACTACAATGGCCTATAAATCAGTATGACATAATTGCATTTTTTTATTTTTTATTAGACTTCATTTGTGAACAGGCGTTTTTGTTACACATGGGGCATAAATTTGGCCTGTCTCACCTTGACACATGCTCGAGTTGTGAACCTTCATAGGACATGACGACATTAACGCAGGAGCTATGCTCTTCAGAGAGGGACAGATCAGGGACACGTCTGCCCTTTGTGTGCACAAAGACAGTGGAAAAGAGCGACGGAGAGAGACAAGTGAAGGAAGCAGAGGAATGCTAATAGGAGCACTCAGTCATGTGGAGCAGGACGGTAATGGGACTTCATTCATTCTTAATGAACACATTGTTAATTTCACTGACGTACAGTAACGGTCTGAGCTGCACCCTCTACAATGACTAGACTAGATATTGATTTGAATTTGGCACATTAGAGGCCATTTTTAATATCGTCACATACCTCTTTATTTTAAACCTGCTTTTCTGATCATGTAATTGTTTAACTGTTTGTGGTTAATCTGCCATTGAGTTAAATCTGAACTGGTTATCAGAAGCATATTGTACAAAATATATATTTTATGTAGCAATAGGATTTAACTTTGGGCGGGACTGTCTAAAATGTCACTGCAGAAACAAACAACAAAAAGTCTTGTCATGGTTGTTTTGTATAAACTCTTTTTGTACATTGGAGATATAGCTTGTCGTGCATGGTTTAAGACAGCATAAAAGACAGGTTACATTTACTGCAAAACGTTGTGGGTGAAATCCAATCATTTCACACGATTGGGAATTGTATATGAGGCCAAAATATTTCCCCATGCAGATTTTGTAGCAGGTTCAAGTTGGTTGAGCGTATTTGCCTCATTGACCAACAGAAAGCTGCTTGGTTTGAAAGGGTGTGAGCTGTGCTTCATACATTGTAACACTTGACAATTGACAACAAACCTTTTTCGGCCTCAAAATTTTGTGACCACATCTTAATGCTGCTTCTAGTTCTAGGTGAGTAGTGTCCGAACCAGGAATGACAATAAAAGTTAAAATCACGAGACGTTTGTTTGTTTGTTTGTTTGTTTGTTTGGCCTATTTACAAATGTGTCTCTGGAAACTTGGTTAGAACATGGTGTACTGCCACATCTACACTGCAAACAAGTTGCATAATGTAAATGTTATAATTGGAGTGTTCTAGTTTTGTTTATTAATGTTATATCAGTCATCACATATGATCACAGGCTTGATTGTTATTATTCAGGCCGGGTGGATTTTTTCAGTCTTTAGATAAAGCACTAACGTTGATTATATAGCTGTCAGACGTAATTGCACAATGGGAGGAAACATTTTATGGTTATATTTGGACCACCTCTGTCTCTAGTCCATGTAAAATCCCAGACTCATCTGATCAGCATCAGTTCGTCAGCAAACACAGATGGTGCACAGATATGGATTCTGGACCTCATTAGGAACCATGGTGTCATTTTACGGGCAGCACCCTATAGCACGTTCTTACGGGTCTGCATGGCACCAAATATCAGTGAAGACTGTTATTTATTTATTGGCAGACACACTTCTGTGGCTTATGCCTGTCTAGAACAGCAAATATGAATGTCACATGGGCAATACAAACAAGATGTCTCTAAAAACGTGATTCCTTCGGAGAGCCAGGGAACAGTATGAAACACTTCTGAGCAGCTGTTGGATGGAGAGAGGCTGCTTGTCGAGAACATGGAGACGGGCTGGAGGAAAGAGTGCAAGCCCCACGCCCAGCCTTGTTCCCAGGCTGCAGGTCGCCGGACGGAGAGCAAGAGAGGGGAAGGAAGCTGTTTTTATCTGGGTCAGAGTTTGGATCTGGAAGCACTTTCCTTTTTCCCCCAGTGCCGAGCACCACCCTGTTTCGCAGTGTCTTCCACCGCAGCGCCATGTGGAAAATCCTGGAACATATTGCTGTTAAAGTGATGGATGGCAGCCCGGTGCGGATTGGGGTGGGGGGATGGAAAGAAAAGTGCATCTGCTCCGTCCTTCACAAGGGGGTGTGTGCAGAGGAGGTGGAGGAGATGAGATTACAGCTGAAGTCTTGCTGAAGGTGCTCGACTAGACTATAGGAATGAGATCACGTCTCTCTCTGTGATTTAAATTTCATTGTGCTTATTCACAATATTCGTCATTCGTCTGATTGTGAGTTGCTTCGCATTCCTGCTAGCGTGCATTGCCCTGATCAGAAACATTTGGACAAGGGATATTATTTGTTTTATTTGGATGCTACTTTTTCTGCCGTTGAGTGGAAGGGCGATGGGGAAACTAGGCTGTCCTAACAGATTCCATTCTTGGATGCCACCAAGAGAGAAAGTGCCCCGTGCAACCTGCAGACCAATAAATAAACCATGTTCCCTGCAATGCTCCAGCTTTAAAATGGAAACTGGAAGGAAGGCGTTTGTATGTGTGTGTGTGTGTGTGTGAGTAATGCGATGGTTGTCACAAGGGAAAGGACGATACAATGGTTTACTTTCGCCAAAGATTAGGCTCACTGGTGATGCAATGCTGCATTTTTTAGACAAACCACAGCACCACTTAGTTTAAACACATCCTCAATCAGATGGTGTCACTTCTAACTTACAGATCTGATCTAACATTTGTTATGAGCAACAGTGGAGGACCTAAAGGAGACATGCCATGGATGGCATATTTCAAGCCAAAAGTAAAGAGAAAACATCATCACAACATGACATCACAATGACATTGACAATATGTTCTAGAATATGAAGTCATAACATTGAGCACATTAACATTTGACCTCCTATATTTACGTACCTACCAGTATTGACTCGTCCTGATGAACGTCACTGTGAAACTTATTACTGGTACATGGAGATTAGCCAATTAAATGTAAATATTTAAATATTAAATATTTGCAATTTACTCAACTTTACTGCAATCCTGCCGATTTAAAGTTTGCGTTCTTAATTTAGCTAAGAGGTCATGTTGTGAATCGGTGTTTCCTGTCTCCCGCATTCACTTGTGTATGAATAGAAGTCAATGGAGCAAAAAGTGTATTTTGACCACCCCTTAAAGGTTCAGTTGAGTACTTACAATATCCCAAATGTTTCCACCTATTTGTAAATCGTGAGAAAATTGCTATTTTAACCAAGGAAGTGGGACGGTGTGAGGGAGTCGCCTGTCAATTGCTTCATATCTGCGTTACCCTCGTTTTCCGGTTTTATTTTGCAGAAACGCTTTACTCTCACTGCAGTGTGAACAAGTGTCATAGCAGCCGCCAAGCGAACGCACAGAGTAACGCCATAACATCATTTTCAACACACTCAGACATATCTAATATGATAAACAGAGCTGCGTTACCTCATACTCAAGACCGGAAAAGCAGAAGTGGCACCGGCGACTGTGGTATAATAAAAGCTTCGCTGCTCGTGAGGCGTGTGTTGTGCTCTTCTAATTAACAATCGCTCCTGCGGCCTTGCTCAGCTCCCACAACACTTGGTCCTGCTCTGCTTCAGACTACAGTAACGTTAATAATCGCATACATGAACATGATTTTTGCCCGAGTCCTATCCCGATTCTTTTCCACCAGCTGTGAGGTGACCACGTCCAGAGATTCTGCGCTCAAACGTGGCGTCATCAAACTGCGCCTTTGTTTTGAATAGGCAACCTCTAGCGGATGGAAAAGTTGCATAGTGCAGCTTTAAGCGTAAAAGAGAGGGAGAAATAAAATTCTACACAAAGATTATATACGGCCATATTGAAGTACCTGCGTTTCTGATCAGATGTGCTGTCATTCACTCTAGCCAGCAATCACACCACAGTAGTGTAGGCTTTTGTTTTACACTCTGTGTGTGTGTGTGTGTCAGCAGTGGGGTATTTCCACGGCTCAGTTCATGTGTTCACCAGGCCTGCTCTGTGATTGTGTAAATAACTGGTGCTCCTCTCACACCCATACCCCCCCACCCCCCTCTCCACTTCTCATCACCATTAACAATTAATGGAAGTGCAAGGCGGATATCCCTCTCACCCTGCCAGACCCATGACACACACACACACACACACACATCTGCTTCACTGCTGGGCTCCTGTGAAGCGGAAATGTAGCGTTGCTATGCCTATGCCTGAAGAGGTGTGAGAGCTTTCCTGTGCTTGTTTCAGATTCTGTGGGTCACTGGCCTTCATCAGATCATTCAAATCTCTCTGTGACTAGAAATGTTTGCGTGGCAATTGCAATGCCTTTTGCTATTGCTCATACTAAGGCTTAGGGTTTTGTTTAGATCACTACACCTACATATTACGTTTGGTGGCCTTTCTTGCTCTGCACCGTTTGTGTTACAGACATGTATGACACCTCAAATCATACAGCTTGCTGCTTGCTCTGGGGCGGCTGGCACTGTAAGCAAGACCTAAGATTAATCTCAGACTTAAGGTGTGAAATCCAGTTCGCACTTCCAGTTTGTAATTTCGAAATCAAAATTTCATGAGCAGCGGTAAATGTGAGTGCACATTAAATCTGATTAATTGTTTGCGTGGTTGATCCCTTGATTTATAGGTCATAGAAAACGCTGTAACTGTTCAGTGGGTTCATTATTAACTCCAGCTCGACAGTTTCGACTTTGCATTGTGTCCTTGTAGTTTTGATATGCTAACGTTTTACGTTTGTTTTCTGCAGGATGAGGTGGACAGTTTAAGTCCTGTTCTTAGGGACTATCCACATCTCCACGAAGAAGTGAAAGCCTGGGTGAAAGATCAAAAAGTTCAGGAAATTTTTATGCAAGGTAAGGTTGGTCACATTTTATCAATTATTCTTAAGGGCTAGTTCAAACTAAATCGTTCTTTTTTCAGATGACAGCATCTATAATTTGTGCCCACCATCCTGCCTTTTTGTGTTGTAAAGTGAACATTAACTCAAAAATTATATTTTTGCCTTGCTTAAAGTGATCTCAGGGTATGTCCAGCAAAAATATTTAGCATCGACTATTTTGGTTGACTCTTAATTTCAGTTGTAGTGCTAATGTTCATGTAGTAATGGTTATGACAGTAATAAAAATAACAATAGATTTGAAAAAGAGAAGTTAATATTGTAATGTTGGCATGACCTTCAGCCAGAGTTTCCTGGTCAAAGTGGGTTTTATTTCGAGGGGGGTAAGGGGGTTGGGGATGGTTCTTCCTAAACCGACTGCCAACTCACATTCAGTTGTAGCTCATTTCGGGTACAGAATGCCCACTCTTCAGCGTCCAAAACAGAAAAGTCCCTTCCTTTTCACTTGGTAAGAATTACAGAAGTAAGGCTGTTGTTGTGGTCTTGGCAGAAGGTCTTGTTTACAAAGTCCATACAAAATTCCAGGCCCACAATTAGTGATAATTGTTGAACTTGGCAGTTGACAAGGGCAGAATGGAAAGCATCTCAAAGCCAAAGGTTTTGGTGGGGAAACAGAAACAGAGCACAAAAAAAATACAAATAAATGGTCTGTGGTTTTGTGCAGACGTCGCCCCATGGTTTATGTGCATGTGGAACGTGTGTGAGGGATATGCATTTTGGGTTGTTGTAGGCACAATGACAGTGAAGGGTTAGCTGTTCTAGCAGGGCAAATGAGCGGTGTGTTCAGGAGTAATTAATGGAAATGACCTGCCCTGCACTAATAAGCTCCAGTCAGTTTGGACACCTGCCAGCATTCACTCTGCCTAACAGCATATAGATACAAGGATGGGATTCCCTGAGGTAAAGTTCACCCAGAATGAACAAAAAGAGAGCTTTGCAGAATACTCACATTGTTTTTTTCCATGCAATGACAGTAGACAGTGACCAAAGGCTGTTCAGAATCATGGTATCAAGTGATGTGATAATATGTACGAATCCACTGTTTATAGAGTAGATATGCCGCACTGAAATTAAGGGACTGTTATTAAACTAGTGTACTGTTAAAAATCAAAGTGCACTTTTGAAAGTGTTTCTGGTTCCTGATATCTCCAGGTCCCTATTCATTGAATGGCTACCGTGTACGAGTTTACAGACAGGACTCAGCCACCCAGTGGTTCACGGGCATCATCACCCACCACGATCTCTTCAGCCGCACTATGGTTGTCATGAATGACCAGGTACATCTGATGCCATACAATGTTTTTGTTCGGTAAAATGTTGTGTGATGATAATGTAATACTGTATGAGGACTGCCATTGTTAATGTCAAAATTATTAATGACAATAAAATTTAAAATGTATGGTTTGCTTTGCAATGATTTTAAAGCATGCCTTTCATGGTTCTTTAAAAAAACAACCAAAAAAAAAACAAACATTTACTCTCTCCTCTGACTCTGTGTGCAGGTACTAGAGCCTCAGAACGTTGACCCTTCCATGTTACAGATGACCTTTCTTGATGATGTGGTCCATTCTTTACTGAAAGGAGAAAACATTGGTATCACGTCGCGACGCAGGTCTCGCTCTAGCCAGAACAGCAACACTGCCCACGTGAGTGTAACTTACAAGAGCACACACATTATCTCAATGCCTATATGTGCTTTTGTTGCTAGATGATCAGTGCACCTGCCTTCCTGGATTAACATTGTGTTCACTGTTATATGCCAGTTTGTATTTCTGTCTTGTGCATGTCTGTCCCAGTGTCTGTCTGTGCTTCGTACTGGATGTTTTGTCTGTAGCTAGCTTTGAAGCAAAGTTCCTATGTGCTTTTTTTAAAATCTTTTTAAAGAAAACTAGAGCCTTGTAGAACACATATCATTGCTCCCTTCATCATTAACAAGACTTCTCTGTTCCACCTTGTTTTTTTTTGTTTTGTTTTTGTTTGTTTTTCTTCTCTGTTTCCCTGTTTAAAACATTAATTGGGGATATGCAAGCAGACCACAGGAGGGAGACCAAGCGGCTCTACAGGAATCACTCAGGTACCGGGCCGCACCCCCCTCTCTCCATAGATTTAGAGCTGCTTTTATACCACCTGCATATCCCTGTCTATTATAGTTATTTAGAATTAATTTATTACAAGTGCTAATTTTGCAATAAATGCTTACCCCGATTACCGTTTCACGTGCTGTGCTTGCATGGATTCAATTTCAGGTGAAAATATTTTTTGAGCTATAGGGCTGGAAAGCATTTTTAAGAGCCATAGGAACTCTTCTTTAAGCCTAGTTCTGTGACCACATTTTTTTTTACAGACGTGTGTAGTGCAGTCATTGCTGGCAAGGAAGTGTTTTTGAAATTGGTGGTTTTTAACTTAAAAATTCTCTCACCCTCTATAGCCTAAATCCATTACAAGTCCTCTCATGCTTGTGTTTGCTGTTGGTGCTGTTTTTGTCTTTTTCCAGGGTCATTACACACGTGCCCAGGCCAACAGCCCCAGACCCATGATGAATTCCTCTGGCTCCACCCCCAAACAGGCCTCTCAGGCCCAGCAGCAGCAGCAGCAACAGCAACAGCAGCAGCAACAATCTCAGCATGCTCAGCAGCAGGTATCCCAGCAACACCAGCAGCAGCAGCAGCAGCAGCAGCAGCAGCAGCAGCAGTCCTCACCAGGTCAACAACGCGGATCACGATCTTCACGTCGAAAGGGTTCCGACAGCAGTGTACCAGATGATGAGAAGATCAAAGATGACAAATCGGACAGTGGAGGAAAAGGTAAAACACTGATCATTGTTACAGTAGTCACACTACTGCAGTGTTCTGGTATGTTAATATCCCTTTTTGTGTTACAACTTCCTGCCCCTCAACCACTGTTTTTTGGCCTCTGTATTGAGACAATTGTAATGTAAATATGATTATGATGCTTTTACCTGAAGCATGCATGTTTCTTATATGGAAAGGTGGCAGGTAGGTCTGTGAATTATGAAGGAAAAATGTAATAAAAAAAAGTCTCATGTTTTGCTCTAAACATGGTGAATGTGGCAGATTTTTGTATTACTTGTGTTAAATGTTTTCATAAAACAAGCAGTTGCAGCTCTTCACTCAGAGAATTTAAAACATTATAAATCTCCTCTGGATTGATTGGATTTTCCTCTATTATGGCTTTCATGTTATACAAAGACTTTTTATGTTTGGCTCGGTCTAGTGCTATATATTTAAGTTGATGAAACCTTCTACTGGATAGGTTCAGTGCTAGCTTCTTGGCTGGATGGCCAGCTGGTAAAATATCATTTAGATCCTTCCATCATGATTCCAGCAGTACAGTGTTTGGCAGGGTGCTGGGTCTTTGAGAGATGAGGTGAGTGCAGCCACCACAGTGAAATGGACATTTTAAGTGTGCATAAATTCTACCAGAGTCCCATCCATCACACTTCTAATGCTGCACTTAAGATTCAATCAGCCTTTAACCTAAGTACAAAATGACATCATCCTTATCCGTGCTTGAATAATCAATTGGATTGAGTTTCTTATGCACTCAGCTTGCATGTAATTATTTGTTGGTGGCACGTTTTGTGTCTGTGTTGAAAGTTCTTCCTGACAGAGTGGGTCTCTTTTTTTCTAGATCCTTCTAAAAACAAAAGCAAGCAGACAAACAAGAGGAGGAAAGCAGATGAAGAAGACAAGAAGGGCAGTCTCAAGCGGCTCAAAACAGAAGCGTCTGACCTCTCTGAGAGCAGCGACTCTGAGAACTCTAACAAGCAGAGCGTAGACTCCTCATCAGAGCACAGTTCAGAGAATGAGCTCAAATGCAAGAGCACTAAAGTTCCAGAAAAGGAGGAGAAGTCCCAGGGATCCAAGCCTGTGGACGAGTTGAGTGTAATCAACAGACTGTCTCCCTGGGATGAAATGCAGGATAAAAGCGTGAAGCCAGTGGCCGTGGAGGTGGCTCAGCTGGCAGATAGCGAACAGTCCGGAGAAAAGAGATCTCCACTGCCTCCTCCGGCCTCCTGTACACAGAACCAAGCCTCTGGACCGGCAGAGGTCCAAAGCTGCATTGTCGAGATGAAAAGCACTGTGAAAACCCTCCCCAAGGACCATTATGGCACAGGGACACCTCGGACGCACACACCCAAGTGCGTGATTGATATCACAGAAGATGCCAACACGCAGCATAGTTCCAGAGAGAACTCTGAGGCCGTATCGGCCTTGCTGGCTTCACAGAAGTGTGATGCTTACATCCCCGAATCGAGACATTTGGTGCTAAATGCCTCCCACTCAGAGTGCATGAGGCCGGATGGTGAGCAGCAGCAGAACGCTCGCAGCATAGGCAGTAAAATTGAATTCGCCCACTCTGAGGTCATAAGGCCAGTGACATCAGTGAGTGAGTCAGCAGCCCTGGGCGAAAGAGGGAAGCTCCAGCAGCAGTATACATCTATGGTTATTAAAAATGCCTTGCTAACCGAGGACATCAGGAAAACCCATAAACTCAGTCCGTCTCCTGAATTGTCCAAACCTAAGTCCAACTCGTCCCCTGACATCCTCAAGCCCAAGTGCAATCCTTCACCTGACATCATAAAGTCAAAAACTCACAGCGTTCATGAATCCTCCAAACCCAAACCAAATACATCCCCTGAGGTGTCCAAACATAAATCGCGCCACCCTGAAAACCTACCTACAATGGGTCGCTTGGCACTCAAACCTGAACCGGATGTACCCCGCTCCAGTTTTAAGCCTGTGCTAGCCCGTGGGGCACTCTCTGAATCCACAAAAAGCCCCCTTGTTGTTGACAAAAATGAGCATTTTACAGTGTACCGGGACCCTGCGTTGGTGCGTCCTGAGTCGGATGGTAACCACGTGGCGTACCTGCACCCGCACCTGCATCCACTACATAGTTCTTCTCACGCCACTTGTCTCACACCCAGCTCACACCACCCGTCCCACCTCCTCCCTTCCTCCTCTATTAGCCACTCGGTGCACCACCCACACCTGCTGCCCACCGTACTGCCCACAATTCCCCCAGCCTCTCTCCTGGGCAGCCATCCCCGGCTGGACTCCGCAGGACTCGGGCACCTGGCCTTGGCCCACCACCATTCCCACCAGCAGCAGCAGTTCATCCAGCAGCAGCAGCTGGCCCAGACACATGGAGGTGCCTCATATAACCAGCTCGGCCTCTATCCCATTATCTGGCAGTACCCAAACGGTACCCACTCCTACTCATCTGGGTACAAGTGGGTACATCCGGAGAATGCTGTCAATTCAGACCCCAGCCTACGGAGGGTAAGTGTGTGTGCCTGTATGTACTAGCAATGTGCGTTGTGAATTAAAATGCACAACGTTTGACTGTGGTTGTTGTAAGGAGATCTCTTAAGAGGAGGGACAAATACTTCTTTCTCTTTCTGTGTTCAGAGATTGTTTGTTTTGAACTTGCCCTACAGCAATTAAGCTTGATGTGTCTGAGCATGTGCTTGTATATGCTGTATTATGTCTGGACACATCTCCCAGTTTTTAGAGATCACACATGTTCATGATAATTCAGTCAAACTTAAAATTTATTTAAGGAACACTCTAGGGCAAATACAAGTTTAGTTCTATCAACAGCATCAGTGGCATGAAGGGTGTGCTACCACAGAAAATAATACAATAGTTTCCCTATAGACTTTTTCCATTTCTGTCAACACAGAATATTCCAAGATAATGTAACGAAAACTGTAATCACTTTTTCATATTGTTCATTATAAGCATGTCTGAAAGAAATCACAGAATAAGAGACAGTAATTCTGTCAGAGAAGTGCATGTTGCCTTGAGTGCATTTTGACCTTCTGTGTGTGTGTGTATGTTGCAGAACACTCCCAGCCCCTGGCTGCCTCAGCACACCCCTATAACCTCAGCAGACAATATGGGGATTTTGAGCCATGTCCCTGGAAGACCAGCCAGTGCAGAGCCTCATCGACCCATCAAGATCAACTCACACTCCAGCCCGCCACTCTCCAAAACCCCCGGAGAACTCCACAAAGAGTGAGCACGCACACACTTGTGTCTCTCTCTGTCTGTCATTAGCACACACGGTTAATCCATTCCCACAGTCCTGCAGTGCCTGGAACTGCGGCTAGCTGTTAAATACCTTGTGACTAGAGGTGGAACAAATGCCATGTGATAGGAGCACTGTACGCTAATTCAGTGACTGTGCGCATAATTAAACTATTCTATTATAGCTCGCTGAATGTCTGTACTCATTTGAACCACCCCCAGTGCAGTTACCTAATATCTGAAAAGGAACTGTTGCACTGACCCTAGAACAAATATTAGTCCAGCATAACTATAACTATAACTATTGAACAAATCCCTGAAGTATTAAGATACTCGATGAGTTTGATATTTTCAGATATGTAGGTATATCTGAAAAATGTAAAAAAAAATTAATGAGTAATGTTTTTTATCACACTTAAAAAATTTTGTGACGTTGATTTTTTTTTTTGTACTGCTTCTTCAGAGATCATGACAAGAATGTGTTTGTAGACCCTATGCGTGGCCTGACAAGTGTCCACCTCAAGCAAGAGCCGGATCGCAGCCGGACACCTACCAATAAGGAGCTACACCGCCTCTACATGGAGTCACCACACAGCAAGCAGCAACTACCACCACGCATGCCTCAGGATGGGCCCGACCGCACCAGCAAGTATAAGGAAGAGAACCGCCGCATTCTTCTGGAGAGCATTGAAATGGCCCCCTTCACAGCCAAGATTCGCGCCGGAGAGACAGAGCGTGAGTCCTACTCCCGCATTTCCTCCCAGCCCAAAAGCCATGAGAAAGAGGCGGAGCACTCTGTGGCTGATCTGTACAAGTACAAACACTCTATATCCCAGTCCCTCCCTCAAACCAACTACTTCACCACGCTGTCAAATAGCGTTGTAAATGAGCCACCTCGACTTTTCCAATCCAAAGATCTCAATCCGTACTTTGACAAGGCACCCACAGCCTCTAGCCCCTTGTCTTTGAGCTCATATAACTCTAACCACACCAAGTCTTTGTCCAAGCCTCCCCCTCTTATTAAGCACCAGCCAGAGGGAGAGGGACTGGTTGGCAAGATCACCGAACAGCTCAGTCAACAAACACCCATACACTCACTCAGTACCTCAGTGGTGACACTCAGTGAACGCTGCAGCCCAGCCATCTCTCCCTCAAATCAACCCAAGGGCATGCCAGCCTTGCGCAGAGCGCCAATCTTTCGCCCGCCCACCCAGCAGGCGCTTGACCGCAAGGAGGGGGCCTACGGTCGCCTTTCCCCACCCACACTCACCCCCATCCAGCCTGTTAGCTCGGCAGGAAAGGTGTCAGAACAGCAGAAACCACCCACCCTGCTCCCAGAGCTCAGGGACGAAAAAAGCGGAGCCGAGCCGGGCTCGGCTGAATCCTGGCAGACTAGCGGGGAAGCAAAGAGCCACGAGAAAGTGGCCTGGCATTCAGAGAATAGCCAAGGGAAGCCGCAGGCAGCCATGGCATCTGTTATTGTCCGCCCTTCTACTTGCATAAAATATGACGGTTCGCTAGGTCCCAAGATTGCCTCCAAAGAGCATCTTGGTGGCAGATTGTTTGCTGGCCGCACTCAGTCAGACAGCCTGAAAGTGGCCGAGAGCAGGGAATCTGGGAGAGTCATCTTACCAAACACAAATTTGGAGGATCCCAGTGATCAGTACAACAAAAACCTGATTAGAGCATCACCAGGTGTCATTCCCAGCTCAGTGGCAGTTGTGGCCAATTCTTTGTGCAACACTAGGACTAATGAACCCATTGCTACAGCCAGCAGCACGTTTAGCACACAGAGCCACAATGGAGCAGATTTGTCATTCTCCATCTCTGGCACTAGTGGTAGTACCAGACTGGAGAGCTCTTCTTCAAAAAGCCGCCCTCCCACTGTTGTTGAGTCGCAGGAGGGAGGTTCGAGAACCACCTCCCCTAGTTCGCTGCCTCAGGCCGGCACACAGGCCTACTCAAGGAACTATGTTCACCTGAAGAAGGCCAAAGCAGCTCTGGCTGCGGCACAATCTCGTGGTTCCAGCAGCGCCTCTGAGAGTGAGAGCAGTAGTGTCAGATCCTCTCAGGACTCACCCACCATCACCCAGGATAATTCCATGCCCAGCAATCCTGCCAGCAAAGCCAGCCCATTGCCCAACGGACAGCCAGCGCAGGTGTGCCAGTCTAACTACCACAAGCTCAAGAAAGCCTGGCTCACACGACACTCGGAGGAGGACAAAAACACAAACAAATCTGAAAAAGGCGGGAATGCCATTTCTGAGCTAATTAAGCCATGCTCCGTCAACCTGATTGCCCCTGCATCCAGTGATGTGGATCTAGGCAAGGACAGCAAAGGACAAGAGGACAAACTGTCTCAGGACGACAGAAAGACACGCCGTACCCTCAAGCGTACGTACGAATCGGGCTCGGAGAGCGGTGATGACTCAGACTCTAGCGAGAGCAAGCTAGAACAAAGGACTAAACGGCAACCCAAGCCCACTTACAAAAAGAAGCAGAACGACCTGCAGAAAAGGAAGGGAGACAATGAGAAGGAGGAGGATGAGGTGAAGCCAAATGGTATTTTCCGGAGTGCCAAGGAAAAAACCAAACTCAAGCTGGCCAGTACTAGTAAGTGCACCATAGTCCACATCACAGTTTGAACATGTGTGTTTAGTACACTGCAAAATCATTCAGCTTGCCCTGTTTCCGAAAGGTCTTAGTACATTTTTATGGAAATTTTAGTTTCTATGGCACATATAATATTAGATAAAGTTAAATGTTTGAAGTTTTATTGTGTTGACATTATTCCCAGAATAATAAAAAAGTCTTTAAAATGTATTAACTTCCTCCACGAGTGAACCAACTTTTTATGGGGGATGATGTTACCTAGGCTAGAAATTATTTTAACCAATACCTAATTGTTTGTGGTTAATAGTAAATAGCAATTCAATGCTGATTAATATTAATGTAATAAAGGTCACTGCAATAATAGCAAATAATTTATTATACTTTGAGTATTAATTAAGAATTTTGACATAAACATGTAAATGGCATACAGCAAAATGATTGACAATGAAAAATGACACAGAATAGTGATACAATATTTAAATAAAGGTTTGTACTGATCTTATTCATCAGGTCTCACACACAATGACAACTTCATGTTCCTTTGAGTTTGTACAATTCGTTACACAGTAATCATCTGAATATCTCTTCTCCTGTCTCTGAAAATGTTCCGTTTTTTAAAACTTCATGTGGACACTCTTTTTAAGTAGCGTTTAGTCAAGTAGGTGCCTAGAGCACATGGAAAATGTACATAACCAGAAATAAATGAGATGTACTATTTCAAAACGGAAGTGCGTCATGAAGCTCAGTGCAAGTAGTCCATTCATAATGGGGGGGGGGGGGATATGTTTTATTGATTTTTTTCCCCCACTTATATATAACCCACAATATGGAAGTAAAATGGATTGCGAATGCCGGTTTCATGTTAACTTGAACTTTGGGGTTATTGCAAGGTTTGCAGTGTGTGAGAAAGAGAGCGAGGTGTGTTTGGTGAACATCTGGACGGCAGCTGTGCAAATGGCTTCTCCTAGAATGCTCACATTTATGTGGAAAACATCTCCAAGAGCACTTGGGCTTTTATTAGCGCTTTCTGATGATTGCTGTGTAGCAAAATGGAGCCTCTTTGTAACTGCATAGCTTCTAAAGCTGTAGGTCACTGTAATAGAACAGCAGGTCACAACTGTCAGTTATGCTTGCTTGTGGTTACAACATAAACATTAACTCTTCAAACTCGGCACACTTCTCTCACCATCCCCACATAGTGATAGACTAATATATCTCAGCCAGGATAATTGTTATTCAGTTAATGATTAATAAATGTGAAGTTTTTATGCAATACATTGTGTAATGGATAAAGCAATGGAATGTATGATGTATAATCTGTGGAAATAGATGGCATTCCCCGATCAGTACTGAAGGACTGGAGGAAAGTAAAGAAGCTAAAGCAGACAGGCGAGTCCTTCCTGCAGGATGACTCGTGCTCTGAAATTGGACCCAACTTACAGAAGTGCAGGGAGTGCCGCTCCGTGCGCACCAAGAAAGGGGAAGAGCCTGCCCACTCGCCTGTCTTCTGCCGCTTCTACCACTTTCGCCGGTGAGTATAAAGTGAGAAACTACATACCACATTTGCTGTGCACTCATCAGGCTACATGGTAATACTAATATGTGTGGTGTAGTAAATAGGGAAGTGTGTTGCTGCCGCAGAAATATTCAAAATCTGTAGTGTAGTAGAAATAGACATTATAGTACAGACAATACAAAATTGTTGTTTCTAGGTTTTAGAAATTATGAAATAGCTTTTTGCAAAATGTCCATTACATTGAATTGAAATAGTTAAATCTTTACTTGTCTGACAACAACTGACAACTTGAGTCATTTGAATTGAACCTTGTTAAACTGTAGCTATCCCACAATTTAATTAATTGTGTTTAAAAGATTCATAGAAGTCATGGAGTCTCATCTGTGTGCACAAAGTGAATGTAGATCGATGTTTCCAGTGGCAAAGATTGGGACATGGATTGCAGCTATTTTTGACATGTATAAAAATACTTACCGTTGCTAGGCGCCTTGATGGTTGTCTTTAATTATTCTTTCCATTTAAAATAGGCCAGGCTCATCTTGGTTGTTCTATGAAACCAGTCTGATGTCATCTCACAGAATGTACTAGTATTAAGTACTTGTGCTTTTTCTACCGTGTCTTGCGTCAACAGTTTTCTCATTTATGTTGTTACAGAATTGCTCTTAGGGAAGGAAATAAACTCTAATTGCACATTCTCTTTCTCCTCCTCATTTCCAGCCTCTCGTACAGTAAGAACGGAGTGATCCGGATTGATGGCTTCTCCTCTCCTGATCAATATGATGAAGAGGCACTCAGTCTCTGGGCTCCTGACGGTTATGAAGAAAACAGCCTGGACCTGGAGACCTCCAAATACATCCTCAGCTACATTGGAGACAAATTCTGTCAGCTGGTTATAACTGAGAATACAGCAACTACATGGATAAAGAAAGATGGTGCGTTACATCGCCCAATAGAGCCTTTTCTATTCGTTTAACAGTATAGAAAAATATAACAATTTTCTGTCGTACATGACCTCCTAAAACATTGTTATCAGTACACCATTATATTGACAGCAGACTGTAAGGAAAAAGAAATAGTGGGTGAGCTCTGTGAATGTCCGTTTCATCCTTCTCCTGTTTGCTTTGCTCTGCAGCCAAGATTGCCTGGAAAAGAGCAGTGCGCGGAGTGAGAGAAAGCTGCGACGCATGTGAAGCCACATTGTTTAACATTCACTGGGTCTGCCAAAAATGTGGATTTGTGGTGTGTTTGGACTGTTACAAAGCCAAGGAGAGGAAGAGCTCCAAAGGTCAGTCGTCATTTTCATATTCACCTTTGAACACTGACTGTGCTTGTACACTCCTGCTGTTGATATGCAGTAGGCTCAAAAACCCTAACTGGACTGGAAAAATGCCCAGACAACAAAAGTCTATGTAGTTAATTCTTCTGGTTAATCTATTTTACAGGAAGGGGGGGGGGGGGGGGGGGGGGGTTGACTTGTAGCTGTCAGAATTTGGTGTCATAAGTGAGTGATGTGAAGCTGTTATGCCAATATAAAAAAAGCTTTTTTTGAATATATTTTAAATATGACGGAAAAACAAAAAGGTAAAGTTGGTTATGTTATTTAAAATGATTTAGCAAAAAAGGCAAACTACAGCTATAGGTTTTATTTTACTATGCAAAAAAATGCATGAAAAACAAAAAGCTCACAGGAAAAAGCATACATTAAATATAACATAATCAGTTAATATTTAATTGGTTGTCATTTTTTTTATGATTTTTTTTTTATAATTTGATAAAATACAAAAATGTTCTAATTGCATTTAGTTAAAGAGCAATTAATATACTTCTATATTTTAAGAATTATTTGACAAAAGCACACTGTTTTCATTTTTTTATTTATATAAAAGTAAAATACAAGTATTAAAAATAATAAAGACGTCATAAAAATAATAAAATGTCTAGTTTTCGGTTTGGTTTGAATGGCAGCGCTTGTTTTTGTGCTGTAGGATGTGGCAGTTGTTCTAGGACTGTCTAGCTCGGCTGTCTCAGGGGTTTAAGATGTGCCTCTGTCTCTTCCTTGTCTTTGTTCGCCTCATTTAAGTCCCCCATTCCTGCTGCAGATCTTCCTGTCTTATCCAGGCTTCAATTCTGCCGCAGGGCATAAAAAAAACCCCTCCAGCTTTAGAAGTGTCATTTCTGCTGAATCACATCTGTGCATCTTTTTCTACAAGTCTCAGAGCTCCTTATTTACTTTGAAGCATAAACACCACGGCTCCTCTACGGGAAAATGGGCCAGTGACAGCGCCCTTCTCTGTGCGTGTCTTTGCTCTCAGCCTCTGTGTGTAATCCACCTTTTCTTATTCTGCAGATAAAGAGCTGTACGCCTGGTTGAAGTGTGTCAAGGGACAGCCTCATGATCACAAGCACCTGATGCCAACACAGATCATTCCAGGAACTGGTACGGAAAGAGACGCTTTCACTCTGGCGTGATCCCAGATTGCTTGTAGTTACGCCTTTGGCTGGAAGTAGGGAAAGTGTGCTTCTATTGACTTGTTTGTTTTGTCTGTGTTTTAGTTCTAACGGACTTGGTGAGCGCTATGCACATGCTCAGGGAGAAATACAGCATTAAATCACACTGTTTGTGTCCTGGGAAGCAAAACAGCCTCTTCAACAAACTGCCATCCACTAATGGCGTCTCCCAGGTATGTGTTTGTCAATGGGCAGACCACAGTCAGGGTATATGCCATTTTTTTACTTAACATGAATGCAAACAGGGCTGTGAGGGATGTATGGTTGTGGTATTGTATGGTGAGCATCTGATGTCAGTACACTTTAAAAAGGATTTTTCTACTTAACTTAGTTTCTACTAAGGTAGGGCACTACAGGCAAGCATTTTTTTGTCAAGAACTGGTCAGTTTTAAGATTTTGGGTTATTTGGCTTTTTATTATTATATTATATATATTATCTTGTATATTATTTTATTGTACTTTATCTATTTGCATTTACAATACATTTCTTTAAAGGCCATTTTCTCAAAATATATATATTTTTTCTCCTGCACTGAGCCAGAAATCTCCAATTCAGTAGAACTTGCATACACCACACATTGCAGTTTTATTCCTACCTACATCCTAAAGGACATGAGAATTTCGAACCTGGCTTTATCCAGTGTTCCCAATTTCTGTTTTGGAAATATATGCAAATTAGTGTGTAGTTATATTTAAACATAATATTTCAGAAAACTTAAAAACAAGAATAGTAAAATAAAAACTGTTGTAATCAACCAATGGGAAAGTATTATGATTTGTTTTTTATTTTATTCTATTCATCTGGGGTGTCTTGCCGTAAATCAATACATTTACTTGAGAAGCAAAATGCCAATGGGGTAAGAAAATATATTAATTATTAATTCAAAGGAAATAAAAAAATATTTTTGAACACCATCGGCAGATATTTAACTCACTTAACTTTAACTCTTTTTTTCAGAAAACAAGACTTAACATGTTATGTCGTTTTGCATCTCAAGTAAATATATCTTTATTTTAGAATATTTAGATCCTTTTTGCAGAGTAATCTCAAAAGGGCCAAATATTGACACATTAATTGCACCATTATGAGTATAATAATTTAAATCTATTCATTTCGAGGAATGGTATCGGACATACAAATGGAAATCTGCCCCAGCAATTTCTGTGAATTGATTCAATCAAATGCCAAATCCTGTAATCACATGATTGGTTCATCCTTCCTGACCAGCGTGAGAAAAGTAATGGTTACCATGTGACAATACTGTATGTTTGCGACTTCAGCAGTGACCTGGACAACTGTGAATCAACTCAATTCTGTTCAATAGATTCCACTGTTGATTGTTCAGCCAGCAAAACATTAATACATTTTGACAAAACAATCAGATGTGATTTATGGCCTTAAGACAGTACATCCTATTGAACAAACCATACATGTATTCCTCTCAGCCACATTTCCATTCACATGAAATGAAAGTACGTGCTCTCAGTGTAAACATAAACTCTCACACTCTCTCAGTCTCGCACAAGTTTTCACATTCTGTTCTGCACTGGAATGTTGAATTCAGTCCTGCTTCATCTCTCAACCACTAAAAGTCCACAATATTTCCCCTCACTCTCCTCAAACTGCTGAGCTGTCTCTGACACACTCTTTCTTTTCACAGGTGTTACAGAACGTGCTCAATCACAGCAACAAAATCTCTCTGTGTAAGCCTGAGGGCGGCCAGCAGAACTCCTCTCTGAAGGTGGAGGCCAATGGAGGGACCAGTCCTGCCAGCGACACCAGCACCGACAGCAAGTTCACCCCGCCCGAGTCCCAATCGCCTCTGCACTTCCTGGCCGATCTGGCTGAGCAGAAGTCCCGCGAGGAAAAGAAGGGTGGGTACAAAACAATAAAACTTCAGGTATGATTGAAGTTATTGGTAGCCAGGGGCCGGAGGTCTGCCAGCTGCCCCGTGTTTTTCCTTTCTCTGCAGGCGTGTGCGTGCTTGACAGGCCGCCAACATTCCACAATCCTCACATTTAGTGGTGTGCGTTACAGGCCTTCTCAGTCGTGAGCTCCCACAGTCTAAAGAGCTCACCTAACCACATGTTTATCCAGTTCTTCAGCTGCTCTCACATGCCGAACACGCTGCTCTCTCCAAATGAACTGCACTTAAAAGACCATCAGCCCTGTGGTCATTGGCACACGTTCAGTTCAGTTTGTTGCCCAGTGCAGCATATAGAAGTTTCTTCATTTAGCAGCTATGCTTAAGTTACACTTTTTGATAAGTCTACATTTTTTTAAATTTCATGTCAGCTCTTAAAATATAATAATACAAGGGTTCCCACGCATCCTGGAAACCTTGAAAAACAGGAAAATGGATGGCAAATTTTCCAGTCCTTGAAAACAAATGGAAATTAGAGAAAATGTCAAATGTCCTGGAAAATCTTCTTGTTCTACTGGAAAATGTTCTACTGGAAAATGTAAAAAGTTATTGGGTTTTTCTTTAGCAGAGAAAAAAGAGTTTATCGCTGGCCCAAAATAGTCACTGTTAGGCTCTGTTTACACTTGCGCGTTTTCGTTTTAAAATGAAAACGATCCTTGTCTGTACTGGTGTTTCCACTGCATTTCAGAAAAGATCTCCTTTCACACTACATGACCGAAAAACATTAGCCAATAGCCACCAATGGTCTCTACGATCAACTTAGGTGTATGATGCTTTTGGGAAACTCAGTCCTGGTCTGTTATTGTCGTGTTCTGGTGGTGTAATGTGGGCAGCAGCCACACCATCGTTTTCAAAAGTCTCCGTTTTGGTCTGCAGCGTTTTCGAAAGTCTCAGTTTTCGAGGGTCAAAAACCCACTCGTGTAAACGGGGCCTTATTTGCAGAAAGTGCGTCTGTCTTGACACGTGAGAGTAGTGTTTTGAATAATGTTTAGTCTTGTGTTGCCACTTGCAGCAGTTAGCTAATGTTATTAACTGCTCAAATGTATGCAACAAATGTTAACTGGTAAGCATCTACCAAATTCAGTAACTAATAATTTTGATGCGATTATAAGGTCAATAGGAGATTAATTGTGCAGTGTAGCCAGCTTCATTGATTATAACAGGAGTTTTCGCAACAGTGCAAAACTCACAGAACTTGTGCTGCAGTGTTTATAAAGGAACGCTCTTTGTTTGCTATCTGTATAACCCATTCGTAATTTGAAAAAAGTTTTATTGAATGACTAACTTATTTAAATATGGGATTGAATCCAAAATTATATTGATCGACATGGTGGTAACCAGCATTGGACAGGACAAAACGTTCTGATGTCAAAATAGATGTGAAGCAGTAGCAGACTATGTTAGGCTCACTATGTTGCTGCATGTTCCATTTCATGTTATGGGCGTGATCCTTGCCTTTTTTCCGACCGTAGTAAAATTTTAAACTAACCCTAACCCTATGTCCTGGAAAATGATCGCTGAAAAAGAGTGCAAATTCCATGGCATATTGGTGCTTTGCTAAGGTTTTTTGAGTAGTATATTGTTTCAGGTACTTGCAAAAAATCCCACCCTCAAGCCTGTGATATTCTCTGCTGTTCTTAAGATATGTCTCTTTTACTACCAGCAGCATGATTTGAAGCATATGAAGTGGTAAATTTAAACCAAAAGGTTATGGGTTTTTGCTAGCTCAGTTTCATTGCTTTAACTTTAAATCCATAAACTTTTAATCCATCAACTTTAAGTCCTAATAAAAAGTTCCTCTACTTAATTTCCAACAAAATATTATGGAAATGTTTTACCAAAAGTTTTACTATTTCTTTTTGATTTTGACTTTCATATGATGTGAAAGAGATTGACACCTGAGGTTTGAACAGCGGTACACCTGTGCTTCTCTCCTGCAGAAAATAAGGAGTCACTTGTAGGGAAGATAAAGGAGGAGAAGGATCAGTCAGATGCTTTGGAGTCTCTGCACAGTAAAGCATCATCCCTGGAGCAAGGATCAACCCTACGAGACCTCCTCACCACCACCGCAGGCAAGCTGCGCCTGGGCTCCACTGATGCCGGCATCGCATTCGCTCCTGTGTATTCCACTGCCTCACAGGTCAGAAAACCAACATCTACTGATCACACTCAAACAGAGAGACTGTATTAGCATACAGAGATGGCAACATATACACAACCAATCAAAAGTATACACATGCTTGACTTTAAGAAGTTTTTGATCTAAAGGTTTATGATTAAAATTCGTTTTTTTAGACATTGCATTCACATGAAAAATAGTAATAATAAATTAGTTGGTGTTTCCTTACTTTTGACTGGTGGACAATATAATTATACAAAAACGAAGGTGAACATCGTGTGAACATCAAATTATTTATTATAACTTGGCACATTACTAAAAATATGGCTATGCTGGCATTTATAGTCTAAAATAGCTTACAGTTACATTTTTTTGTCTTCCACAGATTGTCAAGAGTGGTCGCAGCATGCCCAACATCCTGGATGACATCATCGCCTCTGTGGTGGAGAACAAGATCCCAGCGGGCCGTGGCACCAAGCTGAACCTGAAGCACGAGCCTCAGGAGGAGCCCAAAACCGAGAGAAAGAAAGCTGTGGAAGAACCGCCCAAACTATACGCTGACATCCCTCACTGCTGGCTCTACGAACGCAGGCTGCTCTGGCTCAAAGACCACCGCAATAGCAACAACTGGAAACTCTTCAGGGAGTGCTGGAGACAAGCACAGGTCTGTGAAACAAGCCCACAAAAATACGGAATCTTGCATTACTTTCTGTTCTGCTGGAGCCCTGGTTCTTTTGAAGCCAATAACTGTCAAAAAAATTGGCAAAACGGCAAACAGATCCCAACTCTCATGTAGTGTTTTGGGTCACTCCTCTTGGTGCCCTGTCCAGAATTCCCACTGATATTCTTGCTCTCAGGATAATCCTAATAATCTTGTATACCACTCAGTGTTACAAATAATCATTATCCATCTATACAATTTTGATTTTCCACGATTATATACAGGGATTACCTTATTTAAAGCGTATTTCCATATTTTGTGACCTGAGGACTATGACTCATATGAATCGCGAAATGGCTTTAAACAAATACAGAAAAATAGAAAATTGTTGAGTTTTCAAATACATTTATTTCATGCATGAATTGCTTTGTACAGCACTGCACGAGCTAGCGGTGCCATCTAGTGGCTATGTGTGGGACACATTTAGCATCTCGGCCAGGGTCCAAAATGAACACCCGCCAAGCATCAATATAAATTGGCTCTGGCGAGTATATAAAATGGTGTTAAGTTGCGGTTACATTAGCGAAATTTCAATGACATTTTGCATGAAAAAAAGGCTCCATTGTCAATAGCGTTGAGATGTATTAAGCACTGCTCACACAGAAGTCACTTTCAAACCAAGCAGCTTTCTGTTGGTCAATGCAGTGAAATCTGTGTGGAGAACATTTTCACCCTCACTCGAAACTCTTGGTTGCGCAAATTCCTATTGGAATGATTTCGGCCACACATTTTCACCAATTTTCGCACCTTTACTTGCCAGTTGGTTTGATTTATCAAATCGCAGAAGCTAAAATGTAATTATATAAATATAGTCTTGCATTGTACTCTTGTTTGGTAAAATAATATTTATTTTTATTATATTAAATACGCAATAAGAACAAAATTGCTATATCAGTATTTATGTAAAATTTGGAAAATTATGCAAAATTTTGATGAACGCAATCTCTGCTGCCGCTGGCTAGTGTCTCTTTAGCTCAGCAGACAGTAGTTTTCTGGTTTGTCTGACACTTCAGTCTGCATTACATGTGCAGTGTGTGTCCAGAGAGAAAGGCGCCATATATTATTCAGTCCATTTATTCAGTGTGTACTTCACATAGGCAATTATAGACGTTTAGTGCTTTGATGCTTTCATAAGATGTAACACCTCTTTACATGTGCAGAACATTTCAAGTGAGCATATATGTCCTTGACAATGAAATCTGATTTTCACTAATGGACAGAAGGATACAGAAGAGGTGTGAGGTTGAAATCTTAAGGCATACATCCTTTTTCTCTAGTCACTGCATTTATTCAAAAACAAAGGTCTCTGGCTGCATCCAAAATCAGCCCCTATACCCATTCCTCCACTCCATTCGGACACTTTGTGCGCCAAAAAGGCAGTGGATGCCATCTTATGGCAAGAAGCGGTAATTAATTTGGCACAATCCTTACAGTGCATGGACATCATCTTCCATCTGGCCGTTTCATGTGCATTGGCTGTACACTTATTATTGCTTTGCACTATAGGATTGAAGGTTTTCTACATCACTTCAAATGACTGTATAGTACATTAGATAAAGGGTATAGAGGGTGATTTTGGACACAGCTTCTGTCTCTGCTCCTCTGGGTTTGAGCTGCACTTCCTTTTCCAAGATGACATTTATTGACTTCTGCTCAGTGGACCATGATTTTACAGCTCCGCAGGAAGTAAACTGACATTATGAAATGTGGGTCTCCCATCACATAGGATTTCTTTGAAAATCTAGTAAGCTGCCTGAGTAGGCTGCATTTCAAGGTTCTCAGTGCAAAGGCTGTTTCAAAGGGTAGACATTAGCTCCTTTCACACAGGAATACCAGAAATTTCCAGAATGATTTTACCGGTAAATACACAAATATGCTGTTCACACAGGCAACAGCGTTCTGCCTTTTTACCGGTAAGAGACCGTTCACACATCAGCAGCAAAATACCGGTAAATTCTGTGATGTCGGTCATCGGAATTGATCTTTTAAACGGTTTTCATCCATCCGCATGAGGAGAAGCGCTTTAGTTTCACTATCTGTTAAATTTGACATCCTTTTTTTGACGTCTGAGTGACAGGCATAAAGGATGATCAAACAGAACGTGTTTTTGCTCTTAAAAACACGACACTCACGTAATAGTATCCAACTGCAGAGCTACAGTGCTGATGAATGGAAAAGAAGGCTGGCTCTCAAGTCCGACATGTTGAAAAGCTGCGAGATGTGGATGATCATTTAGCGCATATTTAAGTAGAAAAACTATTAAAAACCTTACTTATCTTACTTCAGAAGTCTTATGATTGGCCCAAAGCAGACGTCTTACGTCAGCGCGTTCTGATTTCATACTTGAATATACTGGTAATCTTCATTCCATGTTAACACAGTGCACATTACCGGTAATTAACTGGTAATGTTACAACTTCCCTTACTGGTAAATTGCCGGAACCAATTTACCGGTATTTTTGAAAAGGTCCTGTTGACACATGATCTGTTACCTGTAATTTACCAGTGAAGACTGTATGTGTGAAAGGGGCTATTGTTATGCTTCTTTCTAAAATTTCTGAAATGGTCAAATTTTAAGACTGTATCTCAAATATTCATCCCAGAGAAGGTAGTTCTATAATACATAGCAATTATCTCAGTGGACCAATAAGAAAAGAGAAAGTCAGCTTTATGTTACTGTAGATTTGTATGAGATTCTTTGTCTGTGTATATTTAGCTTTTTCAGCTGGCACAGTCAGGCTTGCAGTTTCATATTTTCACTTTCTTTTCCCCAAATGAGTGATACATTTTTATTTTAATCAATATAACTTTTTCTTCACAAAAATATTTTTACAAAAAGAATATTTGGAAATAGAAAGAAAAATTAAAAGCTGGAAATTAAGCCGCTATAGTTTTCATATATATATATATATATATATATATATATATATATATATATATATATATATATATATATATATATATATATATATATATATATATATAATGTAAATTCATATTTATGAAACTCACCCGAAACACTAACACTGGTCTCAGGCCAGTGTGCTATCCTTATTATTGAGCTCTGCAATTTTGCAGATGCTAGTTTGGCACTCAGTTTATAATAAACTCACAGATTAAGGCTTTTCAACAAATGTAGTACATTTACCCCCAGTTTCACAGACAAGGCTTAAGCTAGTCCTAGACTAAAATGCATTTTTGAGTTGTGTTAACTGAAAGAAACTTGCACTGATGTATCTTAAAATATGTCAGTGCCATTGTTTTGTCTTAAGATACACACCAGTAATGTTTTTTTTAGGGCACATTTATAAAA
This sequence comes from Gobio gobio, assembly GCF_949357685.1. NCBI lineage: Eukaryota > Metazoa > Chordata > Actinopteri > Cypriniformes > Gobionidae > Gobio > Gobio gobio. The sequence goes on from NC_137113.1 coordinate 38,086,072, forward strand.
GTTACTTAAATGTACTAATTGAACTAATGCCTAATCCTAGTTTAGCCTAAGTCCTGTTTGTGAAACCGGGCCTTAGTCTTTAGAGTAATCCATCTTGCAATGTCTTTTTTTTAACCAGACTTCATATTTTTTTCCACTATTCAAAGAGCAAGTCTTGGTAGTGTTTGTGATCTCAGCTGTCATTAAAAGGCCATTTCCTGCGTGCTGTTTTTGCAGCCTGTGCTGGTCTCTGGGGTGCACAAGAAGCTCAACGCCAGCTTGTGGAAGGCAGAATCCTTCAACCAAGAGTTTGCTGACCACCAGGGTGACCTCTTGAACTGCAAGGATGGAGTAATGTCCAACTCAGGAGTCAAAGAATTCTGGGACGGGTTTGAAGATCTCACAAGTGAGTGCCAACTGAAGTAGACAAATAAGCAGTTATCGAATTAATTGGTCTGTTTCTATTTATGCTGATCACGCTCTCTCTACAGAGCGTCCTAAGTCTAAAGATGGAGAAACTGTGGTGTATCGGCTGAAAGACTGGCCCTCAGGCGAGGAGTTTATGGCTTTGATGCCCTCCAGGTATTATGCCCTCATGAACTTAGGAACACAAGAAGTAGATTTGCTAAATAACCATTTAGAAATTATTGTGAATGCTGTTTCACGACACTAAACATTTCATTTGTACGTTTCGGATATAGCTCTGTTTTAGCCTTGTTTTAGAATATGCGTCATCTCATTGTGTAGGTATGATGATCTCATGAAGAACCTCCCCATGCCTGAGTATTCAGACCCCGAGGGGAACCTCAACCTGGCCTCCCATCTGCCCTCCTTCTTTGTGCGGCCGGACCTGGGCCCACGCCTCTGCTGCGCTTACGGTACTGCAGCTCTGCCCTTTGTCTCTCTCACTTACTCACAGGCAGATTTTTAGTTTTATTAGTGGCCTGCTATGTTTACTGCATTGTTTTATTGTGGAAAAATAAAATCATTTAATCAAAAACTCCTCAAACCTGTCATATTTCACCCCAAAAGAAAATAAAAAAGAACTTTTGCAAAAAGACAATGTGGCTATTTTAGGACCGTTTAGATTGTTTGAATTATGACATTGTTTTCATGGTTATTAAGAATATTTTCATCCAAATTGTGTCTGTACTGTAGTCATTACTGTAATGCAAAAATACTGTACTCTCATGGTAGTATTTGTTGTATTGCTTAATTATGCTTAGTTTAAAAGGGATTCACTTATATGGTGCAATTAAAGGAAGGAAAAAAAGAAAAACTGAAGCCTGTTTTGATAACATGTTGAATTGAATGATGCATGATCCATGTTACAGGTGTGGCAGCATCTCAGGAACAGGACTTTGGCACCGCTAGCCTGCACATGGAGGTGTCTGACATCATCAGCGTGCTAGTTTATGTTGGAGTGGCTAAAGGGAATGGTGTCCTTTCCAAAACGGGTAAGTCTGAGACCAGCTCACCACACAACTGTCAACAGCCTGTCCGTTAACTTGGTCATCCGTGTTAGAGAAAGAGACGGTGGGGGAAAAGCCTCTGCTAGAGCTGAATTGTTCCATAAACCCCTGAGCTCAGAGGGGAAAAAAACACAGAACATGGTTTCCACCCTGGAAACAATGAAATGTGAGAGATGCATCTGGAATGAGTTTTCCCTGCCTGTACATGGCCCATAGCAGCACTGCAAAGAGCTTTTCTCTGCACTCATGAGATTAAATCAGTAAAAACTCAATCCAAAACATGGAGAAGTTTCACATTAACAGGGCCATATTACTCTGGTATCAACTAAAAAACATTTGTAGTGTTACATGACATCATCTGGGCTCTCTCTGATAGTATACAGTTAATTATCTGATGGGTGTCCACTACAGTAGACGGTTCTCTAAAAAACAATTATTTAACTATTCAGAGTATGATGTTACATCTGAAGCACCATAGGTCAGTGGTTCTCAACCTTTTTGACTACAAGGCCCCATGACTAGTCTTGATATAAATATGCCTATGGTGTTTTAAGGTTTTATTAATTTCATGACTTAACCATATCTAGAAGTCCCACTTATAAAATTAGGCAAGCTCATATATCCAAGCTTTCCGAAACAGTGGGAAACGTGGTTCTTATGAGAGGAAAAAAAAGTTGAATGAAACCGAAGGGGTTACCCGAGTTCATATCCAGTCTCCTGGCCTATCACTTTCCTCACTGTCCTGCTTTGTTTGCCTTCCGCTTCCCTTGAATGTTTGCTGAGGCAACAGCCCCCTGGTTGAGAACCACTACCATAGGTGATCACCTTTGACCCTCAGCAAAAATGTCTTCATGAGTCATGACAACATGCATTCAACATGGCTGATCAAAGAGATTCACCAAGACCTTATCGTCTGTTGTGTAATTCAGATAAAAAGCAGACATTTTTGCCATTGTACCTTTAAGATAAAGTGTGTAAATGACTTATTTTGTGATTGTACTGGTGTAGTTCACACTGACGTTTATCAGTGCAGGTCAGTGTGATCGTGGTTGTGACATTATAAAATCACAAACATGACCATTTCTGAACAACAAATTTTTTGTCTTACTTTCCGGTTGTAAGTACTTTTGCAATCCTTGCTTCGTGTCTCATCCCAACAGCTGCTCATCCCCCTTCTCTCTTTCCTACTGCGATGGCCTTTCTATTTTTAACCACCGTCTCAGACATGAGGAGAATATATATAAGCCAGACTTGCGCACACACACACACACACACTTCTCTATTAATTTTTAAACATCGCTCCGTCTTCAAAAGAGGATGGCGCTCCCTGGCTTTATAATAAATTAAGCTGACTGTGTGATGTGTTTGCTGTGTAACTGCATGAATGTGTTTGTGCCAAACACACAGGAGTGCTGAAGAGGCTGGAGGAGGAAGATCTGGATGACAACGTAAAGAAAAGATTAAAGGACTCAAGCGAGACTCCCGGAGCCTTGTGGCACATCTACACGAGCAAAGACGGCGAGAAGATTAAAGAGTTCCTGCACAAGGTTATTTTGATTTGATTTCTCTGATGTAGAAATGTAACCTTGGGTCGCTCACTCCCTCTCTCTGAGCGAGTGTCCTCATAAAACCTTTCGTTCTAGCACAAGGGACTTTTATAGGATTCATTTCATATATTTGCAGATATGTTGTGCGTGTGCTGTTGATTTAACTCAAAGTTTGTGCATGTTTGGACATGACAGGTGGCGAAAGAGCAGGGTGTGGAGATTCCAGCGGATCACGACCCCATCCGTGAGCCCGGCTGGTACTTGAACCGTAAGCTGCGCCAGCGGCTGCTGGATGAACACGCCATTCAGGGCTGGACTGTGGTGCAGTTTCTGGGTGATTCGGTCCTGATCCCAGCTGGAGCTCTGCACCAGGTCTCATTGCACTCCTTTCTCTTCTATGATTGCTCAAACCACTGATACCATAAAAGCAAATCAAGATATGTACTTGATTCGGAAGTATATATTGTATTATTGATTATTTAGACCAAAAAAAACCCACTTGATTGACATGGAAAGCAACAAAGCTCAAGGATGTCTTGTTTACAGTGACACTTATGCCAGACTTAATGTCTGAATGTCATTGAGTTATTTAGAACAAAATAAAACAAATATTTTTTTCCCACTTCACTTTAACCCTGTAAAGCCTAACTTATGAAAGAATAGAAATATTTTGTAATCTATTTTTTTAAATGGAACCGTTTATTGAATCTTTAGACAAAATGTATATAACAAAAGTCGCTTGCATGTGTTTTCGTTGAGTATCATATTTGATCTGGCTTTTATGGTTCATATAGTATGATGTAGGAGAATATGGAGCTCATACTCTGAGAAAAATAACAAAAATATACAATTTAAAGGTGCACTGTGTACATTTTAGCGGCATCTAGTGGTGAGGTTGAGAATTGCAACCGCTCACCCCTCCCTTTCGAAGCACAGAAGCTACGGTGGCCGACACAGGACAAAGATGTCATCGTCTGAGACATCAGAGAGTAGCTAGTGCTCTGTAGAGAAGTTTGTCCGTTTAGGGCTACTGTAGAAACATGGCGGCGCAAAATGGCGACTTCACTGTAAGGGGACCCGCGGTGTATGTAGACAGAAATGGCTCATTCTAAGGTAATAAAAACATATCGGCTCATTATGTAAGGTCTTTATACACCACTGAAAACAGGAATGTATATTATATTGCGTTTCTGTCAATAGATCCTCATAAATACTACACGCTGCAGCTTTAACGCAGTTGCTGATATTTATATGGCCAAAAAGGAAGATGAAAATCTGATAGTTTGTAATGTATATCAATGAGATCTTTATAACTATATAACAGACTACTTACATAAAAAATACATAAAAATATCAGTGGTCATGCTAAATCTCCTAATAATATGTCTTTGTAAGGTAACATTTAAATGCTTAGTTTTATGATCAATATCCTGTAGTTGTTATTGTGGAGGCAAAACATGTAATGCAATGTAATACAATGATGACTGAGAGATGAACAAATAAATGTTCCTCAAAAGTCTGATGTATCATATTTGATACTCACATTTAAACATGATTTTTATGAAAATGATGTATGGATAATCAAGCAAACCTAAGTTGCTTCACTCCCGTAAGTGCTTATCTTGAAATATTACAAACAATATAAAAGGTATTCTTATGTTTACTTTATAAAAATTAATACAGATTTGACAGCGAGAAGACACATGTACCACGACCTGAAGCAGGACAGTTTTAGAATTATAATAAAAGGCCTTTTACTTGAAAAAAGTAAAAAAAGTAAAAAAGTATGAACTATCAATCAGACAACAGAAGGCATTTGGGTTTGCTTGTAGATTGTATACAATAGGTTTTTCAGCAACATTTTTATCATATTTATAATTTAGTGGCATAATTTGCGTACCACATGTGATACAGTAGGCTTTATAGGGTTAATTACATTTGACTTATTTACAATTACACATATTACATGATATTTATGGAAGGTGAGTGTGTATGATGAAACAATAACAGGCACACTTCCTCTTTCTGTACTAGCTAAAGTTCCAGAGTACCAGCATCTTTATGATAAGCGTCCCATCAGTGCACACTGACGTTTGTGTGTGTCTCATCCGTACAGGTGCAGAACCTTCACAGCTGTGTCCAGGTGATCAATGACTTTGTCTCTCCGGAGCATGTGGGGCATTCGTTCCACTTAACCCAGGAACTCAGATCCTCCAAAGAGGAAATCAACTATGAAGATAAGCTACAGGTACAGTTCAATCACACTGAAGAAATCACATGTCAGCATTTATTAGAATGTGTTCTATACTCAATACTTTTTCATATGCATTGTAGGACATGAGATCACATGAAAGTTACAAGTTTTTAAATGTTGAAATTCATAGCGATCAAAGTTAAGGTCAAAAATATGTTTAAAAGGTATAACAAAATCTTAATAGGTCTTATGGTGCATTCAAATCATGTCAAAAAGATTGTATGTTCGAGCTGAACGCATATGAATGCCACCAAAAAGTCATAAATACTAGTGGGAAGCTCGGGATTTTCTTTACGTCCCGATCTTTACGAGTTGGGGGCGTCAGTGAGAAACATGACTAAAAACACTTAAAGGAATTTAGCAGTTATATTGTCAGGTTTTTTTATTTACAGCGATAGCATATGATAACATTATAATATAACAATTAGTGCTGGGAATCAATACAAAAAAATAACTAACTAATTAATCGCATGGTTTTCTGTAATTAATCGCAAGTTTTTAATATTTTTGGAGTTTTTAATATTTTGATATTGTAATAGTTTCAGTTACTCTCCAAATTAATGTAGAAACAATTTAAAGACAGCATATTTTAAATATGTGTTGTAATGGCATCTTTTTATGAATGAAGGCCAGTATCACTGATACTAATGTCTCTATGAAATATTAATGATGTTACATTACAGTATAACTGAAAGCTACCAATTTCAACATTTATTAGGCTTTAAAAAACAACTTTTAATTTAAGTGAACTTAATCTTTACATAAACCCATTATAATAAATGTTATATTTACCTGTGTACAGAAATGTAATAGTTATCAACACCTTTCTTAACTGCATAAATAATAAATTAAATATATATTAATCATCTTTTCTCTGTTCCCGTTCATCTGATCATATAATGTAATGCTAGACAAAATGTATATAAAAATGAACGCTGCGTTAATTATGTTAAATATTTTTAATGTGTTAAAATTAAAAAATGAATAGCCCACGTTAACGCGGTAATTTGCCCAGCACTAATAACAATATGTGACGATAAATTATGTAAAGTTTACTGTGGCTTAATAAATTAATTAAAAACATAAAAAAGCAAAACACACCTGATGCACGTTCCTCGTTCTTCATTTCGGGAAGTAGATTTTAAGAACATTGCTGTATTTTTGTGTAATTAAGAGAAAGTACTCCGCCATCTTACTCCGACAAAAGTGACTTGAACGCACATGACGTCGTAAACACGACTTCCCACCTTGTAAATGCGAACTTCCCAGGAGGACTTGAACGCACCAATAAAAACGACTTCCCACCTTGTAAATGCGAACTTCCCAGGAGGACTTGAACGCACCAATAAAAACGACTTCCCACCTTGTAAATATGAACTTCCCAGGAGTAGTTGAACGCACCAATACATTTGGGGGCGGAAAAAAAACAGGAATAGTCTCAATTGGCTTGTTTATAATTAAAATCCCTGCATTATGCATAAAAGCCTTAGATTAGGCCTTAGTTCAATAAGGATATTTAAGTAGCTTTTATAAACATGCCTTAGAAAAAAACATTACTGTTTCAAGATATGTCAGTGCAAGTTGTATTCAGTTAAAACAGCTCAAACATACATTTTAGGTCCAGATTTACTAACAGCTTGCATCAGCGCAAACACTCTTTTGCCGTTAAAAATCTACTGTCAGGATGTACTAAAGACACGCAGTGATAAATTAGCGCAGAAAAGACGTGGACAGGGTTATTTTTGCGGCTGACCTTATTGCATATGCACTTGTTGGAGTTTCCCTTTCAGGCGCAAAATATATGGGAGGAGAGTATTTAAATGAATCATGCGAGGTGGTTTAGTAAGGTTTGCGCTCGTCACTTTACTGGAGTTTGCGCCATTATTTACCACCCCCCAAAAAAGCAAGTCTTAAACCAGAAGCTAACGGGTAGATTGCATTGGTCATTATGGAAATTATCCGGCTGTGTCTGTGTTCATTAATTTGCGCGTCAACAGTAGATCACGCACAGAACTGTACAGTCCCATCAGTGCTTTATTGCACTCTCACGCTAATAATGTGCCCTGTTTAGTAAATCTGGCCCTTAGTCTAGTACTATCTGAAGCCTTGTCTGTGAAACGGGCAAAAAAAAATGTTTTCCTCGTTATTATTGAGGCTTTTCTCTGGGACGCCCCATCACAGGAAGGAAAGACTAACAGTATATAGATATTATCGAATCTGTATATATTGACTTGTCAGTGCAATACATACGAGTATTTGAAACTCGCACACCCTAGTATCTGAGAGAAATCATTTATTTTAACATTTATATGGGTTTGTTCTGTATGAACCTACCGTATTCATTTCATGTTCGCAGGTCTTGAAGTCTTAAATTTGATGTTAAAATCTCAGCAGATACCCTGTAAATATATTGTAAACCGTGTGTGGTTCAGTTTCATTTATTATAGAACTGATTTGTGGTTCTTAAGTGTAACAGCAGAGTGTTTGTTTGGTCCTGATGTGGCTGTGATGAGCGTCTCCATGCCATCTCAGACGCCCCTCTCGTCTTTTTGAAGCATGCAAGTCATTCTAACAGCCTGCTGTTTCTCCCAGGTCAAGAACATTTTTTACCACTGCGTGAAGAATGCCGTGGGGACATTAAAGAGGTGCTGCGCAGAGGAGGAGGAGGAAGAGGAGACGAACTCATGACACCCGTCGACACGTTCCCCCAAATATGCACACTAATGCTCACACCGTGAACCTCCAGTGCCAAGCAGAGAAAAACACACACCAGGAAACTGTATCTATTTGTTACTGACACCATAGCAGTATAGCCCATCAGGATGACTGTGATCGACACGCCACGCATCTGAAGATAATCTGACAGCCCCGCTGTCCCAACTAGTGTTTGTTTGTCTGTTTGTTTTCGTTCCCCTTTTGTTCTTTCCTACTGTATAGTTTCAGTGGAGAATCGTATTTATTTTCAGGAGTTCTGCTCTGTTCTCGATCAAATGTAAATGTGACTTGTACAGTTTGCTAATGGATTTCTGATGCCGCTCACTACTTTGGAGACTTGGAGTTACTGTGAGAGAGATCCGCTGTCTCATGTCCTCATGCCATATCTTTTGAGAAAAAGAACTGCCAAACAATTGTAAACATTGTAAAGTTCTATTATGTAAAGAAAGACTTAATGAATAACACACTTCAGCATTTTATTAAGAAGTATTCACTGTAAAATGGAGACATTTACAAAAAAAAAGTTGTAATTTATTTAAGAAAACTCATTTCTCCTTTTTATGTTCAGATTTACTATGGTGAACTTTTGAAGTTCAATGGAAAAAGGAAATCGTACTATGCTGTGTAAATATATACATATATACATTCACTGATGTATTTTTTTAAACATGGCTTGCTTCAATTTCAAATTTTAAAGTGCAAGTGATACATGCTTTGTACAAAGTTCAAAGGGGTTTTACATTTTCCATTAAAATGGATTTATCAAATATCTGCCTGCCTTTTGCCTTATTGACAAGCTGAAAGAGAAATATATACAGTATATATTCAAATATATACAGTATATATAGGCTACAGGTTCGATTAATCCATCAAAATGTGGGGAGTATATTTTTATTTGTTTAAATACAAGGGAAGAACAAAATACACTTGGTTAAGGTAAAAGGGTAAACTACAGCAACAGGTTTTATTTCACTATGCAAAACAGATACAAAAGCATACATTGACTACAACACAAGTAATTCATATTTCATTGATTGTCTCTTGTTTTTGCATGTGTTCATAATTTATTTGTATGACGGCCTGGCCAAAAATTATGTCTGCACAATTTGGCATGTTTCATTTGGTTATGACGAATAAAATAATTGACTCCAAGCACTATGCAATATGATTACAAAATATTTAAGTTCATGTTTGATATAAATCATATTTGAATAAAGAGCTTTGGCCTGTATGAAAGAAGTCAGTTATAACTGCATTTGTGCGTTTAAACCTATGGTTTAAAAATGTTTCACTGTATCACTCCGCCTGTTGCTGTCTGGATTCTTTTAGGAATATATTTTTGGCGGAGTAAAAATCAAATAAAAATATGTATCTTACCGTATAGCACTCACTCAGTAACACAATCGTGTTGCATACAAAACTGTAGTTTGTTCCCGCGTTGTTTTCTTCAGATTCTCATAATCTTTCATCGATATACAGGTGTTGGTCATATAATTAGAATATCATCAAAAAGTTGATTTATTTCACTAATTCCATTCAAAAAGTGAAACTTGTATATTATATTCATTCATTACACACAGACTGATATATTTCAAATGTTTATTTCTTTTAATTTTGAGGAAAAGGTGTCTAAAACACCTGCAAAGGCCTTTAAATGGTCTCTCAGTCTAGTTCTGTAGGCTACACAATCATGGGGAAGACTGCTGACTTGACAGTTGTCCAAAAGACGACCATTGACACCTTGCACAAGGAGGGCAAGACACAAAAGGTCATTGCATAAGAGGCTGGCTGTTCACAGAGCTCTGTGTCCAAGCACATTAATAGAGAGGCGAAGGGAAGGAAAAGATGTGGTAGAAAAAAGTGTACAAGCAATAGGGATAACCACACCCTGGAGAGGATTGTGAAACAAAACCCATTCAAAAATGTGGGGGAGATTCACAAAGAGTGGACTGCAGCTGGAGTCAGTGCTTCAAGAACCACTACGCACAGATGTATGCAAAACATGGCCTTCATGGCAGTCTGGAGGAAGAGAGGAGAGGCACACAATCCACGTTGCTTGAGGTCCAGTGTGAGCACCATAACACCTGAGCAGTGCCACAGACTGATCGACTTCTTGCCACGTCGCATTGCTGCAGTAATTCAGGCAAAAGGAGCCCCAACTAAGTATTGAGTGCTGTACATGCTCATACTTTTCATGTTCATACTTTTCAGTTGGCCAAGATTTCTAAAAAAAATTTTTGTACTGGTCTTAAGTAATATTCAAATTTTCTGAGAGACTGAATTTTTGATTTTCGATTTTCCTTAGTTATTGATCCATAAATTGTTGAACACATGAACTGGGCACCAGAGGACGCTATTGAGCTGTTGTGGAAATTTAGAAATGACGCCTTCAATGAAACGCGTTTGTAATGCAGTCACTAACATTTCAAGTCTTAGAGTTTAATCGTGTCTCATACCAACCTACAATTTTTACATTTAGCTAATATTGAGTGTAATAACAGTGACCGATTTAGAACCGAACTGCATCAGTGGGAAGTTAAGAACTATGGGAAACTGTGGTGGTGCTATATATCTGAGACTATTATCAACGTTATACAATTATGAATGCAGCTTTTATGAACTCATATTTAACAGCTACTTGTACTATTAAAATTATGAGAATTGAAAATTAAGAAAAAAGAGTAATATAATTCAACAGCCTCCAAGAAATGAGAACACAGAATTCATGAATTCAGTCACAAATGTGTACGGATTAGTTGTTTTACAATAGCTTTAAGGTGACCAGATTTATGAAATGGAAACCGGGGACATTTCCTATTTGAGTGGTCAAAATATCACTAAATCTCATTTGTTATTATCTTTTAATAAAAATAAAAAAACAGGGACAATACATTTTTTATCTTTTTATGTTTATGGGTTCCTTATATTATTAGCATTAATAATTATTATGATTTAGTTTGATTATTAGGATTTTTGGTCTGGATTTAATACAATTCAATGCACCCGCGAAAAAAAAACCTGGTATAGTAACCATTGTAAATAACAAGCAGAACAAAACAATATAACATGACTTAAAAAATACACATTACATAAATAAAACATAAATATTATAAATAAAACTATTTAACAATTTTTTTAACATTTTATAATTGTATTTCATATTTTAATTTTCACAAATTTATATAAATTACTTTTTTTACTTCAAATGTTTTGTTACGTTTGTGCTTGAAAATGACTTACTATCCTTAATTGGTTTTGTTATTTTGCATTTTAGGCTTATTTTAAGCAGAAAGTATGTGTATTCTGCACATGTATTTGTTGCAAGTGTAATTGTTTAGGTATTTTTATAGTAAGATGTGTGGTAATCCCTGCTTTGCGACGGCAGAACGCGCCCTGTTGAGGCTCTGTTATAAAGCACATACAAACAGTATTACTTTCATTTAACATGACTAGTTAGTATATTACTACCTTGAAAGCAAAATCTTCATGAAGTAGTAGATAGGTCATAGGTCAATTAACCAAAGTAGAGTGAGCATATCTCACAGCGCCATCTGCTGGTGAAAATAATCACTACACGATTGCTCCTATAACCAGCAGCTGCTGTATGTTGGTTGGCCGCTTCTTCTTACTTTTTTGCTTTCTTTTTCTTTTATTAGTTGAATGTATTACGAATAAGAGTATAACAGCAAAACAACTCGGATGTATGCTTCCACTTGTTAAAATCTTTAATGCTTGTCAGAACAAGTAAACTCACAAAAGAATTATACATAAATTCTTGTTTTCAATGTCTTAATCATGTACATACAGCTACTGCAGAACAGCCATTCATGCATCAAAACACTTTCGTCATTTGATTTTCATAGATTTTTACATCATAAAACAAAACGTAAAATAACAAAACAATCTGATGCACCCTGATTACTGTGGTAAACCAGTAATTAAACATTGAATTAAAAAATAGTAATAAAAAAAAAAAGCAAAAATGTGGATTTGGTTCCCTCTTCATGACAAAAATATGAGCCATAAAATCATCTCTTCCCAGGCGCGTCTGGCACATGTTGGTACGCTTTTGATTAGTGTGAGGAGTGGACCTGGTTTATTGTTAGACGATGTATGATTGTGCAATCAGTTACCTGAAAATATTAGCATCGTGATCCAGACGATCCTTGATTGATGAGTACAATACCAAACGAAGCTTCGAAAGAACTAACAACATCCTCAGTTCATCCAGAGTTCACACGGGTCCTGATGTGGACAAAGAGTGAAGGTTTCCTATGCTGTTGAAGGATGACACAGCGGAGCAGGAAATAGTAGAGATGAGAAACAAAGAGGTGATACTGAAGCACATGACATGATTATTGCTTATAGTTCTGAATGCAATAGTTTCACACTCATGTTCAGTCCCTTAGCCTATTGAAATAATCCACGGCTGTTTTCGGTGTTTTTATAGTTCAGGGTTGCTACAAATCGTCCAGGGTGGCGATCTGGCAGAGATGACATCATGACTGGGCTTCGTACTAGTCTACGGGACTTATAAGGCAAAACAAGTGCTGCAAGCTGGTTATCTGTGTGTGGAAACAGAACGCGGAACTAATTGCATCGATGCCGCTTGGCTTCCTCTATGCCCTAAATTTGCGCTGTTGACAGACTGAAACTGCATGAACACCGACGTCGACACTGATGTGCTAATCAACAGGTACCGCACAAAACCCTCACACACTCACACACACACACACACATTATGGATGTAATTCACAGTGTCTGTGTAGGAAATAGTTTTCAATTCAAAGTGGGATTTTGCTGATAAACAGTGTCCGACAGAATCTGTTTGTCTCCAATGTCCCTTTTCACTCGTACTTCATAACAAAACAAAAAAACGCTTTAGAAATGTTCAAAAAGGCACACGTACTTCAAAAAGAGTTGTTTTCTTTCTTCTTATATCCAATCGCTACGGGCGCCACTGAGAAAAGTCAGGAACCAAACCTACTGACGGCCGTGCGAACCATCGTTTGCGCCACCGGGCGGCTTCGCCGAAGCGTGTTTTCAGATCTTCCCAATGCGCGTTCGCTGGCACTCGATGGCGATCGAAGTCTCCCTTTGGTGCGTGTTTCGAACGGTCACAGCTTCTCGCCGTCCAGCAGCTCCTGCAGGATGTCCTCAGGAAGTTCCAGACCGGGCAGGTCTTCCAGAGGGATCTCCTGAGTGGGCATCTCCAGCGGAGGGAGCTGTGGGATGGGAATGTCCTTCGCCTTGCGCTCCTCGGCCGACTTCGGAAGCACCCATAGCTCCGACTTCTCCACGAAGTCGGCATCGGCGTAGTGTTCCTTCTTCAGCCGCACGTTCTCCGACCGCAACCGCTCGTTCTCCTGTTTCAGCCGCTCGTTATCGGACACCAGGCGGTCCACGAGCTTGCGTAGGTCATCGATGGTGGTCTGCTGCTCTTCCAGCCGGGTTTTGTCGTTTTTCTGGGCTTTACTGCCTGTGCAGGGCTCTGGGACGGTGCCTTTGTTCTTCAGGAGGTACAGCCAGGTGTCGTACTCGCGTTCGGAGGGTTGGGAGATGTCTGCGGCCGCTCCGCCAGGGTGGCGCCGTGGCATCTGGTCTGAGGCGGGGACGTGCTGGAGCGTTCTGGGCTTGTCCTCTCGCTTAGCTCGCTTCCATCGCTCCTCGATCAGCCTCTGCTGCTTGACGTGACTTTCCCTCTGAAGCTCCAGAGACAAGCGGGCCTACGTAAGAGAAAAAAACATCTGAAGATCTCACACTGTAAAATAAAAAAAGGCAATACCTGACAATGAAGACCATCTAGGTGTACCTGGTCACACTCGGTGAGCTTCATGGCCTCCTTGAGAAGTTCTGTGGAGAAATGATAGGTTATTTAAGCGCACGCTTCCAGGGCTAGTTTATCAATCACAGAGAGCCCAGTGCTAGTCATAGATTAGACAAGAATTTAAGAATGTGTGAGGCAAACCTGAGGAGAATGAAGCCCTATTTGTATTCGGACGGTAATCGTTCGTCATGGGAACATAAGATAATTTCAACATTTACATGGGTTACTTTGATTTTATTGCCGTTCAAATCCAGAAAGTCTGCATTTTTCTCCCACCTCACAAAAATGACATTTCTGTCCACATTCACATCAGTACGTTTACAAGAAGGGATCAATCCAAAAGTCATTTTGCAAATCCTCTTTCACCACTACCAAGCACCGTACAAAAACTTTTCAAACAGGCCATTATTATTAGCCTGGCTCTGCCCTCCTGCGTACTTCCGCTCAATTTTCATTTTCCTTCAGTACTCCGTCTGGGATTGCAGTATATTCTCTGGTTTCTCTGGTCAAATTTTAACCGGTCCAATCAGTGAACAGAGGGAGTGGCTGAGAACGATGACGTTGATGTCGTGCGCTAGTTTGAGATGACATACGTCACGACCAAACTTTAGCGATCGTTAGCGGACGTTATTTATTTATGATTTAATGCCATATCAGCAACAATGGCTATATTCATGGCAAACAAAATCACACATATATACCAATAACAACAACAGTAATAATAACACCAATTACATAGAATCTTTATATATTTGACAGAAATTCTAAAATTACTCCAGGAGAAACCTTTTTAAAAATGTCCATTAATGTTTTTTTCTGAATAAAACCGTTCTCTAATATTATTTAAAAAAGGACATTCTATTAAAATATGTTTTACACTCGTGAAATTCTTCCACAGATCACAAACCGGTTCCTCTTCCCCGTTTAATAAATACGAATGAGTGAGTCTTGAATGTCCAATTCGGCATCTCGTATATACAACCTGGTCATATCTATTTTCAAAATAATAACTAATAACTCCTTGATTTAAAACTGGATTCACCTCATATAATTTGTTATTTACACATTCGTTCCATTCCATTTGCCATTTATTGTAAATGTACAGGTTCAATATGGGTTTAACGTCAGATGCCTGTATTTTACATTCTGTCATTTCCAACTGAAGTGGTTCCTTTACTGCTTTATCTGCTTGTTCATTACCAGTCAAACCCATATGGCCTGGCTGGTATCCAACAAAAAACAGTATTAACATCTTGTTTCTTTAAAGAGTCCACTTTTCCTATTATGCTGGTAATTATAGGATGTTCCGTTTTCAAAGAATCAAGTGCTTGTAGGCAGGATTTAGAATCTGTGCAAATTAAAAAGTTACGTTGTTGTTCCTTCTCTATTTTTTCAAGAGCTAGAAGTAATGCACAAGCTTCAGCTGAGAAGATTGAACTTTGTCCAGAGATACACTTGCCATAGCGTTTTGACCCAATCACTACTGCAGCCGATACCCGATTGTCTGACTTTGTTAGCGATTGGTTATGGCAGATCCAGAGTGGCTCTGGGCAGATCCAATAGTTTTAAACTTCAACAGAGTACCCGCCTTCAAGGAAGTTAAAAGGACACACAAAAGAAGATATTTTGAAGAATGACAAAGCAGATAGAGCAACCATTGACTACCATAGTATTTTTTCCCAACTATGGTATTCAATGGTTGCTCTCTCTGCTTTGCTGCAAACATTCTTCAAAATATCTTCTTTCGTGTTCAGCAGAACAAAGAAACTCATACAGGTTTGAAACAACTTGAGGGTGAGTAAATGATGACAGAATTTTCATTCTTGGCTGAACTATGCCTTTAACGCTTGTCAATGGAGAGTGGCCAGACTCTCTGTACAAATGAATTGTACGAGAGTCTGGTAGGACCAGGCTACATTATTATAGTACGCAATAATAATATACATTTATGTAAATAATGGCTTGCACAACTAAATGAGTCAAATGTTTACCTTGTGTAAAAAATAACTTATTTCTGCTAACTTCCACATTTTTAAAATGATATCCACCATTTTGAGAAATAAAACGTAAGGCAGAAAACAATTCAAACTATAGTGTGTCATTTCATATTTTAAATAGGATAAATAAATAATATGATATTTTCCTATTATTAAATTAACATGAATTACAATAACAGACATTTTACCCACAGGAAATAATTTGCCATCTGAAAGCATGAGTTTTTTCACTGAGGTGCCACACAAATGTATTTTAATAGATGTCCCCATGAGAAACAATTTGCGTTCGAATAGGGCTTAAAACAGAAACACACCTGCAGCTTTTCTGTGGCAGGAGATGGCATCTTCAAATTTCCCAGCAGCCAGCAAGCGGTCTGCTTTCCTGCACTGTTGATGGGCCTGAAAGGGACAATATAACCCATTACATTATTTCATCATGTGTAACACATTACCTATTATGCAAAATTCACTCTTATAAAGTGATTCAACACAGATGTTTGTCCACAGTGTGTGTAAACAACAAGCCTATAATGGTAAAAATCCACCCACTCCTTTTTTTATAATTCCCAAAAATCATAAACCGTCTCTCCAAATGAGCGGTTGCAGATTTCCCCCTACTCTTACTCAAGAATAAGCCCCACTCATGACTGGTGGCAGTCCGCCATTTCTGTTTCCTCGCTGGAGTTACAATGTCTGCGCTAAAAAAACATTACGAACATACTAGGACTGCGCGATCAATCGAAATCGAACCGCAATTGCGATTTGGCTTATGTGCGATTATGAAAGTGCAAAGGCTGCGATTTGAATGAAATAAATAAATGCCCAGCGTGTCAGTGAAGAGCGGCTCTGTGATCAGGAGTAAACGCTTCTCTGTCTGAAAGACTGCGAGTTTGAGTCGCTTATAACGTGCGTTTGAAAAAACAACAGGCGTCAAACATCTTCACAAACTAGTCATTTCGAAGCGTTCATAAACCTGTTGTCCAACAAAATAAGTTTAATAACATGTTTTAACTCACTTCATATAGTCAGTCGAGCTGATGTGGCTTCTTATCACAGAATGTCAATCAGCACTGAATACTTTATTATTACGAAAATACCCGAGACGGCTTGAAGAACTCAATACACCATATCTTGTCGCAGAATTATTATCTTCATGTTTAATCAGTCAAAGCGTTTCTATATTCGTTTTATTCAGCCTACAGTGCGAGCTTCACATTAGGGATTTCCTGAAAACGATTACTTCTCTGAGGCGTCTGTGGAGTTTCTGCTCGGGGGCGCCCTCTGGCTTCCAGTATGAATTAAACTTTTGGGTAGAAAATAAGAAAAATAAATACATTTATATGACAATCCATATGTTTTTCTTCAATGTACAGGAGTTTTAATCCCCATAGTGGATGCATAAGAGGCTCATATTTCATTTTAAAGACATAGACTTTAAGAAATTGATATCACAGATAAAAAGCACAGATTTTTATAATATATATATTTTTTACAATAAATCCTTAGACCTTTCTAATAATTTTAGTCATAATTTTAAATCGCAATCGCAATTTTAACCAGAATAATCGCAATTAGATATTTTCCCCAAATCGTGCAGCCCTAGAACATACGTCTCCATAAATTCTCATTATCTGAGCCACTGAGTACTCTGTGGTTGAATTCCATTTATGAAGGAAATGTGCTGAAGAAAGTCAGTAAAGTATTATTTTACGCAAATCATTTTAATCCGGACTGCTTCACAAATGGGGGGTCAATTCAACGATTTGGATTTGCACAAAAGATTAACAGAAATGTCCAGTTGCATTCTAAAGTTGTAACTACTACTTCCTGAGACTCCGGTTCGAACAATAAAAGGCTGAACAATGCTACTGACAATTTCTGACATTTTGGTTGCGTGAGATTCTCCAGTTTTGTTGTTGTTGAGCATATGAAGCACAAGCTGTAAAGGCAGTAAAGAAAAGCAGCTCATTTGCATTTAAAGGGACACACAAAAACTGCACGTTTTTGCTTACACCCAAATAGGGGCAAATTTGACAAGCTATAATAAATGATCTATGGGGTATTTTGAGCTGAAACTTCAGACACATTCTGGGAACACCAGAGACATGCATTACATAATAGGTCCCCTTTACATACTAAGAACAGTAAAGCCCAATTTATACTTCTGCGTTGAGTGTACGCCATAGCTACGTCGTAGGCAGTGTGCAGCACACGTTGCCTACGGCGTTACCTACGGCGTTGCCTGGCTTGCACCTCTCCAAAAATGTAACAGTGTGTCAATTCTACACGTACCTCAAGCGCTGTGATTGGTCTGTCAGAACCCCTCCCTCAGGGGTTATCATGTTCCCTCTGCATGTGTAATTGCACGTTGACGCGGACAACGACGAAGAAATATAAATAAAAATCGGCGCATAGCCCACGGCATAGAGAATACGCCGCAGGTCCAACGCAGAAGTATAAATCAGCCTTAAAGACACCTTATGCTAGAGCAGGGGTGTCCAAACTCGGTCCTACAGAGTTTAGCTTCAACTTGCCTCAACACACCTGCCTGGAAGTTTCTAGTATTTCCCCGATAAACTTTGAATGACCTACTAAAAGTTCTAAATGAAAGTTCATCTAATCCTTTCAATCACAACAGAAGGGTATCTAAACTGATGTGACTGCTTCTATCATCCCTACATCACTCCAGCTCCAGCTTTATCTGCGTCTATTTTACTGTAACTCACCAAGCTGTCCAAAGGAATTACTGGGAACTAATTTGGTTCACTTGGTTAGTTTGGTCTGGACCAATCAATCTCTATATATATATATATATGTATGTGTGTGTGTGTGTGTGTGTGTGTGTGTGTGTGTGTGTGTGTGTGTGTGTGTGTGTGTGTCTGTGAATAAAAGCCTAAATTCATATAAAGCAATCAAGTCTCTTCAGAAAATTTGAACTAAACCGCTCAGTTCATATGGATTGGTTTTACGATCTCTTTATAAACTTTTTGAAGCGTCAAAGTGGTAGTTGGGTGGTAGATTAGCTATCTGAATTTCTAAAACACTAAATCCCACTCTTTGAACCAAATTCTCAATAGCCTAAACCAATTTGTTGAATAAATCACTCATTCTGTAAAACCTTAAACAAGTTCAGGCAGTTCTATAAATCTACTCTTTTTGCAAAACAAATACATTTTGCACTGTGATGCACTTGTGTTGCAAAACACTAAACACAGGCAGGCAAAGGTTATACAACTAAACACACAGTTGTCATCGTTTACACACACCGACTCATAGTTGTTCACACTTATTTCTAATGATGTGATCAAACCAACTGTACAAATTAAGCCAGTTCAGAGTTCACATGTGGACTGAATGTTGATACGAAAAATAAAAGGAACTTTTTTGAGTGTAATGTAACATGCCTTTTATTTAGAGCCTTTAACCTTTTTGGCTTTTGCAGTTGGACTATTGTATCTTTACAGTATGCAAGTGCTCAATATACATTCAGTACTGTACACTATTCAGTACAATACTATACTTACAGTGCATACAGTAAACAATTTATTCATGTACTTTAATTTATTACATATTTTTCCGTAATTGCAAAATTAATTTACTGTTGAAATATACTTTTTTTCTGTAACTACATACTTTGGATGCTGTGTTCTCCTTTTTTTGATGTATTGTCTAATGAATGATCTGTAGTGTTTATATTTTGACTGACTGTGTGTATGATCTGAAAGCATTATTTGATTTTGAGCACAGATAAAATAGTTTTGAGGCAATTTTTGATTTTGCCAGAAGAGTCAGATGTTCTCTGAATCTTGTTTGAAGAATTGGTTTTGAGAAATTGGGTGATGGTTTCAAGAAATAAAAAAAACTGTAATATCTATAAATAATATCACAATATAGCTAACAGATGGACAAAAATGTGAAATCCACTAAATTACTTGTATCTTTGTAAAACGTAATTAAACTAGCCTGTATATTTAAAAAAAGCTAAGTAGAAGCATTTTCACAATTAATCTCATGATCACTTCAGGATAATCTCAAGAACAGCTTTCAATAACGTACTCTCATAAATGTCATAAGACTAATAAATAACACATTGAGAGTCATATGTCAGTGAAGTACTTGAGTGTTTGTTTAAAGGTGATCAAATGTCAACAGTAAACACACACACACACACACACACACACACACACATATGGAGGCTAACTCCGACAGACTACATTATAAAACGGTTTATAGGAAACCTTCACATGCCGTTTGAAGGAATTAAAAAAACCAGCTAAAGGACTGCTGGTGTTTCCGGACAGGTGAACCTCTTCGCAGCTTTATTTGAATTTGTTCAGAGATGCAATGCGGCTAAGCTAACAGCAGCTAGCATGCTAATGTGGCTTGTAAACAAACACTTACGAGATTGAGAGGACTGTCCAGCACCTCCATTCCTTCATCGACTACAGCCTCAACTACACGAGAGACTCATTGGCACATTATTGTGTTTATTCCGGGACCAGAGACTCTGGTTTCACCGGTTACTGATCCACTGCTACAATAGACGAGCAAAAACAACAACAACTTCCCCCTCCGCGACGTCACCGCCGCGTCACATTACGACGTGCGTGTCGTGGGAACTCTGTTCCTTTCAAAAAAACACCAAAAAAAAAACTCTGTTCCTTTCGTCATTTCTACTTAGGTTTTCACTTTAAGACACATTTCTCTTAGAAACCATCTCCCATTTTCTCACAACATTAAACACAAAACCAAATCGTCAAACTACATTCACAAAACCACTGATTCTTCAGGTCAAATCAAACAATCGCTTTAAAAAATGTTTCTTCACCTTTTGTCAAAATCAAAAGCTTTCAGATTGTACACACATCAGGGCAGGAAATATATAAACAAAACATTTATCAGACATTTATCATTTATCAAAAAAAAAAAAAGAGGAGAACACAGCATCAAGGGCATGAGGTTATAGTTAAAAAATGTATTATAGGCCTACAGTAAACACATTTTGCAGTTAGGCTACGTAAAAAAGTAGGCCTATAGGCTATTGCAATATATTGTATAGGCCTACTGTAGGCCTACTGCAGGTGTAGGGCTAGTATTGAATATTGTAGCCATTAGTATTGAATTTATGTATATTCAGCAGTTGCATTCTGTCAAAAATGCAGTAGGTCGCAAAGCAACTGCAAAATCAAGGTCAAAGAGAGATTCATTCTGACTCAGCGTCATGTCTTCGTGTTGGGTCTGGCCTCAGCCCAGACAGAAAAATAGTGTCTGCCCAGATTCGGCCCACATCTGGTACGTGTGGACTCCACCAGATGTAGGCCGGATCTGGGCCAACACCATATTGCTGTCTAGGAGGGGTTTGCCTTTGTCCACATCAAAGGCAAAGATGTCCTGTGTCTGGCAAAGTGGAATTTACCCTCTGGTGTACCGAAGCCTTGACATCACTCTCCACACCTTGCTCTTTCTCGTCTTCAAGTTCCTCCTCGTCCACCACCTTGTACACATAGCCTACTCTTCCCTCTCAGATTGTTTCCATCCATTGTTGGTATCAACATTCACTGTGCCACCTGTGTGCACTCTCAACGGGCTGATATTTTGTACTGTTAACAAGTGTGAACGACTTTGAGCTGTTGTGTTTAAACAATGGCAACTGTGTTATTGTGTTTATCTTTTGTCTGCCTGTATTTAGCGTTTTGCAACACAAGTGCATCACAGTGCAAAATGTGTTTTAGTGAGTGAGAATATGTTTAGAGTTTTGCAAAAAAAGTTTGCAAATGGCATCTAACTGCCTGAACTTGTTTATGGTTTTGCAGAAAGAGTGATTTATTCGACAAATTGGTAGACCTTCCCTTACGGAAATTAACCATGGTTTTAGTAAAATTGTAACCATGGTTTTTTGGCTAATTGATTACCATTTATATAACCACAGTTTTGCCACAAATACCATGGTTAAACTATGGTTAGAGTTGCAAAACTATGGTTAATTTGTGGATACCATGGTTTAACTACAATAACCATTGTTTTGTGGTTTTATTTGTAGTAAAACCATGGTGCATTTTCGTAAGGGTTTGAGCATGGTTCATGGAATGGGGATAGTGTCTTAACAATTGTGAACAACTGTAATACAAAAAACACACGCAAAGTCATTTCACATTCATAATAAGTTACATGCTTTAGTTACTCCGTCTCATTTGATGATGTTCAAACTCTCTGCTCTGGGGTTCTGTGACGTTTCTTCACAACTAGAGGGCGCTTTTGTCCTACAAATTGCTAACATAGAACCACAGTTTCTTGGACGTCGTGGTAACATTGTAGTGCACAGTGCTTTTGTTTTTGGACATGGACAATATTTCCTTTTTTTGACCCGTACAAGTACTCTGAAGTACCCCCTATATACACTCTAAAAACAATGGTGCAATATCGTGGTTATTTGGGATGACTGAGGTGCTATAGGCCTATAGAACCTGTTAAGATATGGTGTTATATAGCACCAAAAGTGGTTCCCCTATGATTACGAGCCAAGAACCACTTTTAGTGCCATATAGCACCATTTTTTTTAGAGTGTATAAATGCATAATATTGCTTTCTGATGTCATTATTACACTGTTTGTGTAATGTGTAAGGGTACTTCTACAACATAACAACAATGCAACATAACATTATTTTGGTATAAATATTAATACAATTGAACAAATATTCATAAATAAACATAAAAAAATAATATAAATTCAATATCAATTTATATAATAATATATAAGTATATAATATATAATATATAATGCAACTACACACTGTAAAAAACACAACTTGAAAAAAGTTGAAATTACTGATTGTGTTGTGTTGGTTCATCAAAAATTCACACACTGTAAAAAACACAAATTGAAAAAAGTTGAAAAGACTGATTTTGTTTTGTTGGTTCAGCAAAAATCCACACTGTAAAAATCTCGTACAACAAAAAAAATCTTAGTACTAATTTCCCCTAGCTTTTTCTTGTTGACTCAGATTTTGTAAATAACAGTTATACAAACTGAAAATTTACTGAAAGTTGTCTGTGACACAAAAAAAAAAAAATGTTTAATTGAGTCAACTTGACATTATTTGTTTTCTGGAGAGATGCAACTATTCTGTAAGAAAACTTTTGTAGATGAGCCAATTCAACATTTTGTGTCTTTTGGAAAAAGAAGTTCTTATTAAGAATTAACAGGTTCAGACGTAGATTTTTTTATTGAAAATGTTTGGTCACCATTTTGGGATGAGCATTTCCTTTAGTCGGGCAGTTTGACTCTTGGCGGATTAGGTGAGTTTGTGGTTTTTGTAACAGTGTTTAACAAAACACATAATTTGTTGCAAAGAAAGCCGCAACCAATGATCAGGTGATCAAGATAACAGCATTATAAAAGGGAGTAGTTTACTACGTTATTCCTGATCGAAAGTGATTGTTTATGATAATCTATTATATTTACCAACAAAAGTTGTATGCAGCAGATCAGTCATTCTGAATTTTGATTTTTAAATATATTGTGGGAACTTTTTTTAGACACACACACAGACATCAAGAATCAGCATATGAATCTTTACAATGGTGACATGTTTCATGCCACAATGCATGCTGGGAGCCATCATTTTAATACTTTGTTGGCTCCCAGCATGCATTGCGGCATGAAGCATGTCACCATTGTTGAGATTCATATGCTGATTCTTGATGTCTGTGTGTGGTTTTTACCTCCTGTAATGTATTTTAAATTCAGATTGTCTGATCTGCTTCAGAACTGTTTCCAATGGACAACATTTCTTGAATTGGCTTGACTACAAAATATTTGTTACAGAATAGTTGCATATCTCCAGGAAACAAATGATGTCAAGTTGACTCTACTAAACATTTTTATATCACATATAACTTATTTTCAGTTCGTATAACTGTTATTTACAAAAGTTGAGTCAACAAAAAAAAGCTAGGGGAAATTGGTACTAAGATTTTTTGTTGTTGTACAACCTTACATTTTTTTTTACAGTGTAGGCATTACTTGGACAATTCTTCCGGCTTCCCTCCATCAGCACATATTCACTTTTATGTCTATCTTATAACTAATTAATTTAAGTTCGGGGGTTATTCAGAGGTCAAACCCTCCATCATAGACAGCAAGCCAAGTGTGTTATATATCCAAATACAGTAGTGGCCAAAAACAATGCCCGGGTGGGATATTTGTTTTTTTATGGCCCTGCAAATTGATTTGAACCATCAAAATATAAGGAAAATATTTTATCTATTTTAAATATGAGGGTAGAACAAAACACTAAAATTGGTACAAGGTACTTAACAGACAAAATTATTTGGCAAAAAATGGCAAACTACTGCTACAGGTTTTATTTCACTATGCAGACATGCAAAAACATACATGCAACACAATCAGTTATTAAAATTTCATTGATTCTCTCTTGTGTTTTTTATGTGTTCATCCTTTGAAGGTTGAAGGTGTCAGTTTTCCTAGGCCGGATATCACTTTTGACCACTATTTATTTTACTAAATGATCAGATTAATGTAATCTAGTGAATGCAAATGCAATATAAGATACCACTGTATATTAGGTGTCTTTAACTACTAAGTACAGTATATTGAAAAAATGTTTTAGATAAAATGTGGTTAATGTGTTCATGTTGTATTGGAAAATACTTTTGCTGCTGTTGAGGCGAGATACGGGTAAGGTTAGGGTCAAGCATCTGTTATCCCTGGATATGTGTAATGCGTCACTCAGACATTGGCCAATGTAACGATGTAAAAGCACTGAATGTATATGATATATACATCAAAGACACATGCTCTGTTTTCTCTGTCCATCGAATGGAGATTCCTTGCACAGCATATTTTGTTCATTCAAAGAGTGCACTTATTGGTCAGTGACATCATCAGCTCAAGTACTTTGTTTTTGTTGTCAAGTGCCACTTGCTTAATCCAAATGCTCTTCAATTACTACTAATAGAGAGCAGAACCGGATCTGATACAGCTTCATGAATCACAGCATAAACACTGCCATGCCACACTCACAGTTCTCAGGGCCAATGCACATTTCATATAAGAACCTTTGATCAGCTCTATGCTGCATTTGTTTGATTGAGTTCATACTGTTTTGACATGCAAATGATATTACAATATATTTCAGACATATGACTCAGAAGTGACTCTTTCATGAGACCAGACAGTTGACAGTAGCCATTGACTTCCATAGTATTTTTTTTCCACACGTTTGGTTCTTCAAAAATGTACTTCTTAGAAGTTTAGTTAAAGTATCAGCTAAAGTCGAGTCAAGTCATATTTATTTCTATAGCACTTGATACAATACAGATAATTTTAATGTTGCAAAATTCCTCAATTAGGAAACAACTTAAATTTGAACTGTAGAGCAGCTCTACCGAAGACAAGTGTCATCATTCAGCTCAATTTAGTTAAATGTTTATTTGTTTTCTCATTTGGTACTCAAAAAAAAAAAAAAAAATTCCTCAGGGGAAATAGAAAGAAGACACAAACGAGTCGATTAATGCTGACAGCATAGCTCAGGCCATTTGGTCTGGCAAGAATTTGATGAAAAATATTCATTTTGAAATCTTGTTGATTGCAGATACAGTACGGGCCAAAAGTGATGTCCAGTCTAGGAAAATGGACATCTTCACCCTTTATTCAAATGATATTTAAAATCTGTTAAAAAATTTTTTAAGCAGATTACATAGTTGTATATGGAGTCAATCCTTTTAAATGTGATAACGTGATGAACCATGCCAAATCTTTGGCCAGGGTGTCATACAAAGAAATGCAAACACATGCAAAAACTAGAGAAAATGAATGAAATATTAATAACTGATTCACTCTAAAAAAAAAGTCTCGTAATCATAAGGGAACCTTTTTTAGTGCTATATAGCACCAATTTTGGTGCTTCAGTGGTTCTTCAGAGGTGCTAAATAGCACCTTAGTCAAAGAACCGGTGAAGAACCACTGAAGAACCGCTGAAGCACCAAAAATGGTGCTATATAGCACTAAAAAAGGTTCCCCTATGTTTTCGAGCCAAGAACTATTTTTGGTGCCATATAGAACCTTTTTTTTTTTTTAGAGTGTAGTCAAATCTTTATCAAATTCAAATAAAAGTTTTTTGGTTTTTTTTATGCATTTATTTTTGCATAGTAAAATAAAATTAAAAAAGCTGTAGTTAGTCCTTTTTTTGCCATATTATTTTTTCAGAAAAAAAATTACCAAGTGTTTTGTTCTTCCCTCATATTTAAAATTACATATACACTCTAAAAAAAAAAGTTCTATATGGCACCAAAAATGGTTCTTTGCTCGTAATCATCTAGGCCTAGGGGAACCTTTTTAAGTGCTATATAGCACCAATTTTGGTGCTTCAGTGGTTCTTCAGCGGTTCTTCAGAGGTTCTTCACGGTTCTTTGACTAAGGTGCTATATAGCACCGCTACCATATATACAGAACATGTTAAGATATGGTGCTATATAGCACCAAAAGTGGTTCCTCTATGATTACGACGAAGAACCATATAGTTGCCATATAGAACCTTTTTTTGTTTAGTGTGTATATATATCAAATATATACAGTATATATTCTTTTACCTTTTTTTTACAGGTCAGTATCTATCAATGGTGGTCCAAGGAAGGAACAGTGGTGAACCGGTGACATGGGTCATAGGCGGCCAAGGCTCATTGATGCATGTGGGGAGCGAAGGCTGGCCCGTGTGGTCCGATCAAACAGACGGGCTACTGTAGCTCAAATTGGCTGGTTCTGAAAGAACAGTGTCAGAATAGTGCATCGCAGTTTGTTGCATATGAGGCTGCATAGCCGCAGACCAGTCAGGGTGCCCATGCTGACCCCTGTCCAACACCGAAAGCACCAACAGTGGGCACGTGAGCATCAGAACTGGACCACGGAGCAATGGAAGAAGGTGGTCTGGTCTGATGAATCACGTTTTCTTTTACATCATGTGGATGGCCGGGTGCGTGTGCGTCGCTTCCCTGGGGAACACATGGCACCAGGACGCCCTATGGGAAGAAGGCAGGCCAGCGGAGGCAGTGATGCTTTGGGCAATGTTCTGCTGGGAAACCTTGGGTCCTGCCATCCATGTGGATGTTACTTTGACACGTACCACCTACCTAAGCATTATTGCAGACCATGTACACCCTTTCATGGAAACGGTATTCCCTGGTGGCTGTGGCCTCTTTCAGCAGGATAATGCTCCCTGCCACAAAGCAAAAATGGTTCAGGAATGGTTTGAGGAGCATAACGAGTTTGAAGTGTTGACTTGGCCTCCAAATTCCCCAGTTCTCAATCCAATCGAGCATCTGTAGGATGTGCTGAACAAACAAGATCCATGGAGTCCCCACCTCGCAACTTACAGGACTTAAAGGATTTACTGCTAACATCTTGCTGCCAGATACCACAGCACACCTTCAGGGGTGTAGTGGAGTCCATGCCTCGACGGGTCAGGGCTGTTTTAGCAGCAAAATGCGGACCAACACAATATTAAGTCATAATGTTATGCCTGTTCGGTGTATACATTCCTCATATTTGATGGTTTAATCAAACTTTCAGGGTCATTCAAAACAAATATACCCTCCATGCATCAATTTTGGCCACATAACTCAGTCATGTTGCTCATCAGTGTAAATAACCCATATTTAGCAGGGACACTGCAAAGCTCTCTTTGTGTTTTGTGTACTGTATCAGAAGGCCGTCTCTGGAACGCTGTGGGTGTCCATCGAGACAACGGACAAATGTGAATCGAGTCATAACTCATTGAAAAAACGTCTGCCCGTTCATGTATGGCAGGCCACTGGAACAGGGTTTCCTTTGTTTCTGCCTCTGAGGTGCAAAGCTAGCCTGCTTTTCTCTTTCAAAGCGATCCTAACTGCCGTGTAGGAGAGTGGGCTTCATTGTGAACCTGTTTCACATGCAGCTACATTTGTGAGACTGGTCCTTTATTTAGCACACGAATAATGTCTTCTGAGCTGGATAATAGCTATGTGATGTTCTGAAGCACCACAGTTGTTTCCTGTTTGGAAACTCAATACCACTCTTATCAATGCTGCAGCACAGGGCCGTGCACAGGGGGGTGGCCCGGTGGCTAGAGCCACTGCCCCTCTGCCCTCATCAGCTGAGGTGCCCCTCTCGCAGTCTATGGTCGCTACCCATCCCCACTAAAAGTGTTCTGTTTTCCCTCTGCTAAATTCCGCGAATCTGCTCCCGTGTTTTCCCGCTAGCTCCCCAGCATCACTCAGAGTATGTGTGCGGAAATCTGGAAAGCAGAGACGACAGTTTCAGAATGTCGTTGCATTAACGTTATGCATTATCCGCGGAATTAGTAATTTGGTAGTTTTTTTTGTGTATTTCTGGTGGTATTATTTTGCTTCTGATCTTCTAATAGTGCTAACAACGTTTACAAAATACACGTTCTTGGAAGAGAATTATAATTCTTGTCTAATCAAATTTTTGTAGCTACTGATCTAATATAAATAACATCAACTTTGCTGTTGATAGCTCACTTATAATAATACATATATAGGCCTAATTTCATATAATTTCATTTTACATTAAAGTGTCATTAATGTAAAATACTAAAAATAATCTACTTAATTTTATTTTGACAATTTAGTAGAATAATTGAATAACTGATAACAGAAAAAACTGAATCCCATTAAAAGATAATCATCTGAAAGGTAAATAATGTGTGTACTTATGGACTTATGTACAAGCAAATCAATATTTACTTATTCAATTGCCCATATTTTAATTGAAGATATGTCATAATAAAAAATAAAAAAAACCCAATGTATTTTGTCATAATAGATTTTCACTCAATTAACTGTTTTAATGAAAGTGAAGACGCCTGAAATGTACATCTAATTCATGAAAATATTAAATAATAGCCCCGTTAATTACAATAGGTATTACATTTAAAAACAATAACACCAGTAACAACATGCCCCTTGGGGCCTTCTGTGCCAAATATGGCTGGGTCATCTTACCCCAAGAGTCTAATTTTATATGTTTACTTCAAAATAAAAGATACAGGCCTAACATTTACTCCACAAATCCCTCATTAACAAATAGACACAAAAACTTTGATATTCAACAGACACAAAAACTTTGATATTCAACATAATACAATGTCATATAGGCCTATCACTATTTTCGATAGACACAAAATTAGATCAAAACTGTTTTGACTGAATAGTAAAAGTAAGATGGATAATTTTTATGGACAAGCACCCAATCCTCGCCCCCAATGCCACCCCACCCCAGTGCCCCCTTTTTTTGGTTTGGGCCACTGCCCCTCAAAATGTCTGTGCACGGCCCTGCTGCAGCATATAGTATGGATATTCTGCGTTGTAAGCATTTTTTTTCTGAATGAACATTGCAAGATGACCTACTCCATTTGTAAAAACGTGCAGCATGCATTTACTTGACTTTCCATTTCCTGTGAGAAGTACAGTATGAACCTGATATTACACTATGCTGTTCAAAGGTTTTGAAAAAAATTTATTACTGCTTTTAATTGCTCAAAACATTGACTGTAAAGACATTTATAATTTGACCAAAAAAACTATAAAATAAATGCTGCTCTTTTAAACTTTCATCAAAGAATCCTGAAAAAAACCTGTCACTGTTTCCACAAGAAAACATGATAATACGAAATGTTTATTGAGCAGCAAATCAGCCTATTAGAATGATTTCTGAAGGATCATGTGATACTGAAGACTGTAGTAAAGATGCTGAAAATTCACAAACATAAACTACATTTTAAAATGTATTCAAATGTATGATTATATATTTTATATATATTATATTAAAAAATTTCAGAAATTATATTACATTTAAAATATTTCACAATATTACTGTTTTTACTGTATTTTTGATTAAATAAATGTATGAGACTTCTTTCAAAAACATAAAAAAACGAACAGACCTATTGAATGGTATGTGCTGCTAAAACATCCTTTTCTTAACATATTGTCTGATCACTGCCAAACGTTCAGACATTTTTACACAAAATTGGATAAAAAACCCCAAACAAAATAGCTATTTTCCTGGCAAGATACTCACCATGCGACAACACTTTAAAGCTGTTTATAACATTTATTGTTGAATAATGCCTGTTACTTAAAAAAAATGGTAGTTGATATATAGTGCAGTAAGTGTAGTTTAGTAAGCTAGTATGTGTGTGGCTTGTCCCTGCACTTCCTGTCGCTCTTCTCCTGTCAGCATGTCACATCCGCTGACAGCTGTGAGAGAGAGCGTGCCCAGTGTCCACTGGAATCCGCGTGTAGGAGGACGGCCCGTCACCTCTTTCACCTGGCTGAAGTCTGGCCTGAAAAGTAATGATGAGCCAGCCAAGCTATAGAAGACCCCCGGCTCCTCAGGAGCAGAATGTTGCTGCCCACACTCTGACTGCCGCTCCTCAGCCGCTCTCTTTGTCCTCCACACTCTCCTCTGTCCCGTCACGAAGGATTCTGCTTAGAGCGGGTCTTCTGTCGACGAGCAGAGGCAGGTTCCTATGTGCTTTTGGAGCTGTTGTATGGGGAATCCCACATAGCCTCCTACACAGAGCGCCCTAAAAGACAGAAAGGGAATGTGATGGGGGGTTTTGAAGGCCGCCCCCTTACACACAATGGGAACCCCACAGTGAGCTAATGTGCCTGACAAATATTCTTACACATGTTAAACTAGCAGACAGCTCTCACCGCTGTCAGGTGCTTTCTCACAAGTTTCTCAAATGTGGATAAGAATTGAAATACCCCTCGTTTTAGACATCGATTTTTGGCTTCAGGGAAATGTTTTTCATACATTTATTGTTCATAATTTTAGGTGCCGAAGACGGAGACAAAGACAAATGACCTCTGAATGAATTATTTTTTATGATAATACGACATGCGACTGCTGTGTGAAGGTGATGATGTCAGAGGTTACTGGGGTGATGGCAGACAATGACCTGACAACTATATTGAACCATTTTATTTTATTTGTTTTATTAACTCTTTCCCCACCAGCGCCAGCATTTTTAGATCATTGGCCCCCAGAATATTGTGTTGTATGACTATCTGAGCATTCAATATTATAAAAGAAAGAACAAACCCTCTGCTTTAAAAAAAAACCCAAAACATTTTATTCTACATTTTGAGCAAAAAGCTGAGAAAAATCATGTTTTTGTCAAAGACTACTTCTGGATGGGTTTCAGAAAGATTATCAAAACATAGATGGAGTAGATCAGGTCCATCAACACCCTCAAAGCTTCACAGTCCTATAGCTCATCCTGGGTCATTTCATTTGGTAACATTAGGCAGTTTTGATTTATATGCTGTTTAATGTTGATGATCACATTATTTTACATTTGCATATGATTACACATGATATCACTTGTTTCTGCCTCTTCTTCAAATGTGTTTTGATCAGGAGATTCAGTACACTTTCAGAAGATGTGGCATAGCGCCCCGTACCGTATAACACAGTATACACGTGAAAAAACAGAAAGACTGGGCGGGGAAATAGTTAAAGGGTCAGTGTGTAATATTTTTGAGGATCTATTAACAGAAATGCAATATAATATACATAACTATGTTTTCAGTGGTGTTCCATTATGTTTTTATTACCTTAGAATGAGCCATGCAGTCAGCCAGATCCGGGCCGTATCCAGATCAGATGGTGGACCTGTGCCCAGACATGACCAACACATCCCTGAAGTGTCTGCAGAGACTGTGTCAATTAGACTCCCCATGAAATTACCTCATCAACACGGCATCCTCAGTAAACCCGTCTCCGGCATGATGACTCCGACCGTTCGAATATTCCTATTTAAAGGGTCAGTTCACCCAAAAATGAAAATTATGTCATTAATTACTCACCATCATGTCGTTCGACACCCGTAAGACCTCCGTTCATGTTCGGAACACAAATGAAGATATTTTTGTTGAAAGCTGATGGCTCTGAAAGGCTTCAGATAGGCCTCCATTGGCATTCAGTACATTCACACTCACAAGGCACTTAAAACGTCGTTACAAAGTCCATCTCACCACAGTGGCTCTACAATAATTTTACGATGCGACGACAATAGTTTTTGTGCGCAAAAAAAAATCAAAATAACACCTTTATCCAACTTGTTCTTGTCTTCCGTGTGTGCCTCCACGACGCATGCGCGAGAATATTACGCAGATCCGGCGTTCGGACACATGACCCAGAAGCGATTTGTTTACAAGCAGAGGAAGACGCGCGTATCTAAGCTGTTGAATTCTACATTGATCGTGCTTTAGGTCTCGGCGTAGTTCTCAAAATGGGGTTAGAGTGTGCATTTCATGCATTTCCCGAACCCCGGCGCTACGTCATATTCTCGCGCATGCGTCGTGGAGGCACACACGGAAGACAAGAAGAGGTTGAATAAAGTCGTTATTTAGATTTTTTTTGCGCACAAAAACTATTGTTGTCGCATCGTAAAATTATTGTAGAGCCACTGTGGTGAGATGGACTTTGTAACAACGTTTTAAGTGCCTTTTATGGGTCATGGGAGTGTAAATGTACTGAATGCCAATGGAGGCCTAACTGAAGCCTTTCTCAGCCATCAGCTTTCAACAAAAATATCTTCATTTGTGTTCCGAAGATGAACGGAGGTCTTACGGGTGTCGAACGACATGAGGGTGAGTAATTAATGACAGAATTTTCATTTTTGGGTGAACTAACCCTTTAATCATTGTTTAATTGACACGGCATCCTCAATAAACCCGTCTCCGGCATGATGACTCCGATCATTGTTTAATTGACACGGCATCCTCAATAAACCCGTCTCCGGCATGATGACTCCGATCATTGTTTAATTGACACGGCATCCTCAATAAACCCGTCTCCGGCATGATGACTCTGATCTTTCGAATATTTCGATCTAATATGACCCCCTTACCTAAGTTGCCAGAATAATAATCATACACTGTTTGTTCGTTGGCCAGAGGAGAACTGGCACCCTGACTGAGCCTGGTTTCTCCCAAGGTTTATTTTTCTCCATTATGCCACCTGATGGAGTTTTGTTTCCTGGCCTCTGTCGCCTTTGGCTTGGCTTGCTCAGTTGGGGAAACAAAATGTTCAACTAAATATCCAAATAAATCTAATTAGTAAACTAAATTAACTAAACAAACTAAATTACTGTTCTGCCCAAACTGAAATGAGCTGATGACATCACCGTTTTCCCCAGAGCGGCTGTACAGCCGAATCAAATTCTGTTGCATTATTTTCCTGTTTAACACTGTGAAGCTGCTTTGAAACAATCTGCAAGGTAAAGAGCGCTATATAAATTAAGTTGACTTGACTTGACATTTCTATCTACATACACTGCGGGTCCCCTTACAGTTAAGTCGCCATTTTGTGCCGCCATGTTTCTACAGTAGCCCTAAACGGACAAACTTCTCTACAGAGCACTAACTACTCTCCATGCATCAATTTTTGTCCTGTGTCGCTCACCGTAGCTTCTCTACGCACTTCGAAAGGGAGGAGTGAGCAGTTGGCGGTGTCCAAAATCACGTGCTATGTTGTGTTTTTTAGGCATGATCCTTGCTAAAGGGTGTAATTGATTTTATAACATAAAGAAAAATATTAAGGACCCACATTTTCATTACAACAGTATTATATTAAGGAAATTCATACAAAAAAAAAATATAATTAAATCACATTTTAGTTGTCAATGTTTACAAATGTTTACAATGTTCTGAACTCTGCACCCTCATTACTGACTTTTAAAAATGAAATAAAGTATTCTTTCCACAAAACTATTATTTCTTTCCAAACAAGGTCATGAAAAATGATGAAATCCAAACAATGGAAACATCTAGTGTTCGTCACAGCCGCTCTGATTGGCTAACCGAACTGACTTGTGAGTTATTTGGCAATATGAGATAATCAACCAAGATGAATCATTTAGTTCTCCTCTGGGTCACAGAGTCTGAAATCTGACAAATTGCGATTTTCACAAATCTCAACCCAGCGAATTAATAATATCATTATATTTAGTCTGTCAGTCTAAGTTATCGTTTTTCTTTTTTGTCGAGGGAAAAATCTTCCTGTACTTAATATCACTTATAAGGTTAATGACTCCATAAACAGCTTTTTCATATTGCACTTGAAAAAGATTCATTCACAGAGCTATTGGCATTATTGCAGTCATAACTCTACTGACTGTAGCGTGATAATGAAATATTAGAAATATGAATATGAAAATTTTCCTCAGGATCCAAAATAAATCTGATTGACTGAATAGATGGATGTGTTTCGTTTAAGCGGTGTCTTAGCATTAGGAAGAGAGAAGTATTTCATGGCTTTCACTGGATTTAGGATATTCAGTGCTTTATAGAGCAGCACATGTACTGTGTTTGTCCACACTGTAGCATTATGATCATGTGGACATTTACAATACAAGCCAAATGAAGTGTGTCAAACAAAAGCTTGATTTACTCTAAGTCGATATTTTAACAATTTCTGTTTTTTTTCTCTCTCCTTGTGTATCAAATCTGCAATTTAAAAGAGTAAAGATAATCATTGCATTTTCTTCCTTTGTGTTGTGCCCCTTGAATGGTGTCAACATTACCTATTTGAATTATTCAAGCATTGTGAAACATCTCTAATAATAGAGGCAAGCGTCTAAAATCAGTTTCCTGATACAGTTGACCTAATTTCAAGAAACGTGTCCATTCTACACCCGTGATAGCAATATAGTCGCAATCAGATGAAATAACAGGTGGAAAAAGCTTTGTTGTGGTTCACACCGAGCAGGATGAGGAGAAGCAGGCCCGATAAGTAGAGAGAAAGAGAGAGAGAGACAGACAGACAGAGGTGCTGGTCGAGTGGGAGACGGGAGGAAATCCCCACACTAGCCAGCCTCCCACGGTCACTGCTGAGAAGTCTGCCAGAGGACCATCAGCAAACACAACTGATGGGATTTTCCTGATGCTGCAATAGATTACTGAATAAAAGCTGCACTGCACAACATAGCTTTCGTTTTTCAGTCATAAAAAAAAAACCTGTCAAATTTTTTGGAATAATTAAGATTTTTTTGCTAAATGTTTTTGACAAGTTTCTTATGCTCACCAAACCTGCATTTATTTTAAATATAACATTGTGAAATATTATTACAATGTAAAATGACTGTTTTCTATTTGAATATATTTTAAAATGTCATTTACTCCTGTGACTCCTGTGATCCTTTAGAAATCATTAATATGCTGATTCAAGAAACATTTATTGTTATCAATGTTGTCATTTTTTTTTTGGCTGCTTAATATTTTTGTGGAAACCGTCCATGAAGCTTTCCAAAGATTGGGGTAAGTAAAATGAATAAATAAATACAAATAAATGAATTAATAAATTAGAAAGTTAATGCATTTATTCAGCAAGGATGCATTAAATTGTTTGTGTAATGTTACAAAAGATTTCTATTTCAAATAAATGCTAAACTTTTGAACTTTATGTCCATTAAAGAATCCATAAAGGGTTAGTTCACCCAAAAATGAAAATTCTGTCATTTATTACTCACCCCCTCATGTTGAAATCTGAGAGCTTCCAACAACCACTTTCAAGCCCCAGAAAGGTACACTGTAAAATCCAACAGTTGTTCTAACACTTTTTTTAACTTTACTTAACGGTTTAACTTAACTGTAAAAATCTAATAATCTGTTCTATCCACATACTATGCATTGACTCAACCAAGTGAAGAGTATATTAGATTGACTGAATATTAATATTAGTCTCTATCCTAAGGTTTACAGTTGTCAGCCGGATCCGGGCCGTATCCAAATCAGATGGTGGACTTGCGCCTAGACACGACCACAACACATCCCTGAAGTGTCAGCAGAGATCGTGTCAACTAGCCCTGTGAATGCCTCATCGACACAACAGCCAGTGGCACTGATCCTCAAAAAAACCTGTCTCCGGTGTGATGAATCCGATCTTCAACCAGATGGAATTGGACAAATATTCTGAATGTTCTGATCCAATCTGCCTTTTGACCTGTAATGCTGCCTGAACCATAATCATGCACTGTTTGTTCGTTGGCCAGAGGAGAACTGGCCCTCCGACTGAGCCTGGTTTCTCCCAAGTTTTTTTTCTCCATTCTGTCACCTGATGCAGCTTTGGTTCCTTGCCACTGTCCCCTTTGTCGCCTTTGGCTTTTGGCTTGCTTAGTTGGGGACACTAAATATTCAACTATATTACTGATCCGCCCGCATTGACACCATTGTATGAGAACTGAACTGAGCTGGACGATGACATTACTGTTTTCTTCTAGATCTGCTGTACTGCCGAAACAAACTTTGTTGCATCATTTTCCTGTTATCACTGTAAAGCTGCTTTACACAAACTGTACACTGTAAAAAAAAAAAAAATCAGGTCTCCAATTGAAAATTTTCTAGTGACTGATCACATCTAAATTTTTCAGTTGGCCAAATTGAATTTCTGTGAATTGATGCAATTTAATTCACAGAAATTCAATTTGGCCAACTAAAAAATGTAGATGTGATCAGTCACTAGAAAATTTTCAATTGGAGACCTGATTTTTTTTTTTTTTTTTACAGTGTATTGTAAAAAGCGCTATATAAATAAAAGTGACTTGACATGACTTAATTGATTGGTTTGAGTGCCGTTTTGTCAAGCAAAAAAAAAAAAAAGCTTGGGGGGCAAACTTGGGGGGGCTTATCCACTTATTTCTCTAGTTGCATTGACTCATTTCCCAAAGTCATCTTGATGAAATGTCAATACAACTGAGACATTTGAGAGAACATCACATAAGCTGACTTCATAAATTGATGTTAATTTTCCTAAAATATTTCTACTCACCATTATGGTGATCAGTGTGTTCTTTGGTTGGGCACTTGGAACTTCATTTATACTATTGTAATTCTCTTCCTATTGATGCAGTGATGTAACAAGAAATCACAGTTATTTGGTTTCAAAGGAAGGGAAGTAATACATTTCTTTTAAAAGGTGACCTAAATTCTAACTAAATCATGTTTTTTATGTGGAATAATGATCTTTTAAAATTGTATTGCCAACACTTATGTCATAAACCCATAATTTGGAGTTATTGATATAATACCTCTAAATTTGTAACAATATCTTGCAATTGACCATGCTTGAGTCACAAACACATTTCAACATTCAGCATGCAAACACACAACAATGGTAACACCAATGGTAGTTATACTAAGTCAAGAGTAAATCTAAAGTAAAATATAGCTGCAAGCAATTATCGGGGCCAAGCACAAAGAAGACGATAAGACTTGCCAACATGGCTGGGAGTGTCAGACCAACTGCAACAATGAGCGATTAAAAATATTTAAAGATGATTTTAGGCAAAATGGCTGAAAAATCATATACAGTCACTAATAATAGATTTAATGGTTTATCACTTTCGACCAATAGGTGGCGAAAGTTTAGTGATTTTTGGAAAAAGCGTTCAGAAGTTATAAGCACTGCGATGAAACGCTGCAGGTAGCCTCAAGTCTTGCTTGTGATGACATGTACCAAGTTTGGTCTGACTACGATAAAGCGTTGCGGAGATACATCCTTCCGTGTATTTTCACAAGCGTTACGTAAAATTTGTTCACGCATTATTCGAGAACGGTTTGACAAATCATCTTGAATTCCATAACTTTTTGTCGGCATGGTGTCAGAACTGCATCTGTATCTGAAGTACCACCTCCCCACCACAGGAGGGAACTGTCACCTGAATACTGACTTCCGGGTTACTGCGCACCTGAACTGCGTTAGGCTTTTCAGTTTAGCTATATATAGCTCAGGTTGCGCTCGCTTGTGTTGCAAAGTCTTGATATTCTGTTTGAGTACTTTTTCATTACACATAGTCTGAAGATGATCTGGTAAAATTTCGTGAAAATCGGAGCAACAGCATAGGAGTTTGAAAAAGTCGTTTTTTTGGCGGGAAAATTGGCACTACTGAAAATGACGTCATAGGGTTCAGTTAAATGTTTTGAGACAGAATCAGAGGAAAAAAGAGCACTTACTGTTCAAAAGTTATTATCACAAACGCAAATTTGGACAGTTGGTGGCGCTGGAGGGATTGGGTTAGAGACTCCAAATTTGCTATGGTGACATTTTTCATAACTTTCCCGCAAGCGGTTCTATGGGCTGCCATAGAAGCATTTGTCAGTACATACTATTCCTATTTCACTTTACTTCGTTTTTTTAAGGCAATCGGTTTGCATGCTTTTTTTTAAGTAAGTCTCCTAATTTGATTTTTCAGTGTAGCAAAGACATCATTAAAGTAATCCATGTGACTCCAGTGGTTTAACTTCAATTTTATGAAGCAATGTGAGTGAAATATTTTTATTTTTTTTAGTTACCATTTTATTTACAAAATATTAATCGTGCATTCAAGAGAGTACACTATAAAAAATGGTGCTATATAGCACTAAAAGTGGTTCTTTGGCTCGTAATCATAGGGACCACTTTAAGTGCTGTATAGCACCAAATCTTGGTTTTTCAGTGGTTCTTCAGTGGTTCTGCTGCGGTTCTTTGGGATGACTGAGGTGCTATATAGCACCGCTACCATATACAGAACCTGTTAAGATATGGTGCTATATAGCACCAAAAGTGGTTCCCCTATGATTACGAGCCAAGAATCACTTTTAGTGCTATATAGCACAATTTTTTTAGACTGATACCATGACACATGCCTGTTGACACGAGAGCGGTCGTTGTTGCGTGAAAGTGTGTCGGAGATTAATATATTGTAAATAATGTGCATGATAAAATGGTAAAAAAAGTGGTAAATTTGTTTTTTTTTTCACAAACATACTACTTGCGCCGTTTCTAGGTTGTTGCTTGGCGGTTACTGTGGTGTTCAGGGTCATTGCTAGTTTGTTGTTTACTGTCT
The DNA here is from genome assembly GCF_949357685.1 of Gobio gobio. Taxonomy (NCBI): domain Eukaryota; kingdom Metazoa; phylum Chordata; class Actinopteri; order Cypriniformes; family Gobionidae; genus Gobio; species Gobio gobio. The sequence goes on from NC_137113.1 coordinate 38,124,777, forward strand.
CAAATCAAGTCTCTATAATATTTTGTGTTCTAGATATGACTGGGGTCCCTTCTTCTGTAAGTCTATGGGAGTTTTTTTTTTAAAATGTTGCCAGGTAAAATTTCCCTTCAAGTCTGATCACTTAAAAAATAACAACACACCTCTCTTCAACAGTCAGAAGTTGATTCATATCTGCAGCTCAAATGTGTGAGATATGTTATATGCCAAAGTTTAATACTAAAGGGATCAGTATGAGCATTAATAATAGTAATGCTGGCCTTAACAAACACAAACAATAAAACTCTGGATTTCTTTCAAAAAAATCCCAGCATTTTAGGTCATCTGAGCATGTTACATTTAAAACACACCATAGCTATGATGTAAAAGAGCTTTGTTTTGTGTTCATTGGCATGTTTGCTTTGCGAATGCATTAGAGCTCCATTTCCATAAACATGCAGGCAAAAATGTGACCTTTGACCCGCCTGCGCAGCGACTGTCATCTGATTCACCGGTGACAGAAGCTACAGTGTCGGTCCTGCTCAGAAAGGCTCTAGGCAAGTTCACTTTTAATAAGCTGCACGATTACCCTTTCCTGAGAATCCTGCATACATAAACACCTTGTATGATTTTATTAGCTGCCTCATAACGATGCTTGTGAGCTCGCGTTTCGTTTGAATAGAATTGATAGGAAACAATATCTGCCCTAAAGTACATCTAATGATGTTAGACTTGAGTGGGAGGAACTAGGGGGAAATTTAGCCACAGAAGCCTTTCATTTAGCTGTACAGGAGTGGGAGGCGAAGACATTACCAGGTCCAATCTAAAAAAAGAGAAGAGTTGCTAATGTTTGTACATCAGAGTAGGAGTAAATTAGTCAACTCTGGTCCCTGGCTGCTAATATCAGTTAAATTGAATGCCGATCAGTTGTTTTGGTTAAAAACAAGCCCTGCTCAGCAGAGGTGTGCATGGCGCAGAAGTTTACTGAGAAATGCTAACTGTCGCTGACTTTGAGATTCAAAACAAATCATTGCACACTGTCAGGGAAATAAGGCAGTTCGTTTTTTCATAGATTGTTTTCCATGATCAGACAGGCTACAAAAATGACATCAAACCTAAAAAAGAACAATGTGAATGGTGGTGTTTATTAAAGGGGGGGGGGGGGGGGGGGGGGCACTCAGTTTCAGTCAGTCTCATGTCAATCTTGAGTACCTATAGAGTAGCATTGCATCCTGCATATCTCCGAAAAGTCTTTATTTTTATTATAATTATAAAAGGAAGATGCGCTGTTCCGAGTCTTTCCGAAAAAAGCCGTGCGGCTGGGGGCGTATCGTGTGGGCGGAGCTAAAGAATGTCGAGCGCGCGCCGCTGTTACTGTGTTGAGTGCGTCTGAAAGCTGCGTCATCCCTAAAAGCGGGAAAAAACTTTATTCAACATAAAAAATGGCTTTTAATCAGATACAGCCATACATCTATGATCCGGAATCAGACCCAGAGGCTGAAGTTGAACAGGAGCAGCAGCAAAAACGACTAGAGCAGGACATCTCTATGTGGTATAAGTTACACTAACTATATAATATGCTTAGCGGCTTGTGTTATTTACACATTTATACTTTAATTATATCGTGTGTGTGTGTGTGTGTGTTTACGCGTGGTTTGTGTAGACATGATTTGTAGTAAGCGGACTGGTTTTGCGCGTCAGGCTAGTGTTTACATAGAAAGACATGGAATAGTAGCGCATTTGAATGAAGAAGCGCGCTTATTTAGTTCAACATATTTCCCCACTCTTTGTGTATTGTTGTTTGGAGTGCTTTTACAATACACAAACATACACATATAGTGGCCAGCTAAACAAATGTACACACTATACATCGCATGCTCCATTGATCAATACGTGATCATGTTTGGGCTACTTGATGGGCATAGGCAAAAACAGACATTTGAAGCAGTCTTACTCACTGCCTGCGGTTCCAACGTTGGGACCTTTATCGTTGGGACCGCTCCATCCTTCAGTATTAGGCGATTTGAAAATCCGGCGTCGAACTGGGCCTTGTTTATAAAACAATCGGCACCGAAATGCAGGGAACAGACATAAATATTTGCGCAACTCAGTTGCTGATCCGGAAAAGCAAATTCCATCCACTTTTGCCTTAAAGGGGTGGTAAAACACATTGTTTTGAAGTCTTGATTGTGTTTGTGGGGTGCACTGTAACATGTGTTAATGCTTCGTTTTTAAAAAAAAATCATTATTTTTCATATATTTGACATTTATTCTACACTGCTCTGTCCCTCCTTGTAAAACGGTCTGATGCTTTCCGGGTTGTATGAAGCCTGTCCCTCAAAAATACGCGATGGGCTCTGATTGGTTAGCTGGCCCAGTGTGTTGTGATTCGCTAACCGCCTAGTGTACGTTTATCAGAAACGTCACGCCCCTTACCTTTACCGGTAGACTGTGCTTTTGTCAGTATTAGAAACGATGGCGTCAAAAAAACCACACCAATCTGAGCCCGAATCAGACCCAGAACATTTTAGTGAAGATGATCGAGCAGAACCTGTTCAGTCCTCAAGAGTAAAGACTGCGGATCTATAGTGATCGCTACTGAATGGCACTGTTACTTTTGTATTTTTAGAACGATTATAGCCAAATATCTGTCGCAAGAACTATTAACCCAAAACACTAAACACTGGCTTTACTATAGTAGCCAAATCACACACAGAACCATGTTTAGCATGCCTGTAGATAAATAATACATAAAAGCTCTAATCAAAGAATCATTTACACTAATGCCAAGTTCACTGTTGAGATTTTAACGTTAGTGTTTGTAACGATAGGTGTTCGTCGGATAACGTTAAGTATGAATGAGCATTTAACAGACTGGTTTGCAGAACAGTGTTGTCATCTGTTTACTTCCTTGCTACAACCTATTACAGGAAAACACATCGATGAAAAATAAATCAGACTTACAGGTTGTGGCCCGTAAACAGCTTCTGTTTGTAAATCCAGCTTTCAGGACAAGCCGTTGTGCATATCCTGTATTGAACTCGCGAACATTGTGAAAGTTTTCCTCCGTGAAATGTGCTGCGGGAGGGAGCCCCGCGCGCGTCGTGCATTCACACACTGGCCGTGTTTGTCTTATGCAGCTGACGTTGTGCAAATCCGGTGTTGAACTCGCGAACATTGTGAAAGTTTTCCTCTGTGAAATGTGCTGCGGGAGGGAGCTCCGCGCGCGTCGTGCATTCACACACTGGCAGAGTTTGTCTTATGCAGCTGACGTTGTGCAAATCCGGTGTTGAACTCGCGAACATTGTGAAAGTTTCCCTCCGTGAGATTTGCTGCGGGAGGGAGCCCCGCACGTGCCTGTTCCCTTCTGTCTCATACACACGTGCATATAACATGTTGTATGTTAAACGCTCTGCAACGCACCCCTGTCCCTATGAAGGCTGAACAAAGCAAGTACCCCAGACCTGCAATCCGGATGAATATAACAGCGTTTCCTCGGCATCGCGGCAACACCACTCCAGCCTATACCACAACAGCGCCGCGATACAAAATGGCCTCACCCCCCCTTATTTAATATTCTCGGAGGAGGGGTTTATGTAAATATTGAGCCTGTTGATGTCACCAACCCTGGAGGAATGTGTGTAGTCGCCTACTGGCCGTTTGCTGTAGTTCTTAGAAACTGATTTCTTTAAAAGCAAATATCTCCCTTTGCTTTAAACTTTGAACGTTGTAACTTTGCAGATGTTGTTTATGCTAAAGCAGCAACATTACACGCTAGCTTAAGTTAGAATAGTGAAATCGTGGTTTACCACCCCTTTAACGCAGGGTTATTTGGCTACGAGCCAGCTCTTTGATGGGCGTAGCCTATTGCTTTCACGCTCTCTCTCTCTCTCTCTCTCTCTCTCTCTCTCTCTCTCGCTCTCTCGCGCGCTCTTCCGGTAGAATTGTCCGTACGGCCCATACAAGGAAATTCCGCCCTGTTGACGTCAAGCGGACCCATGATCGAAAAAAACTTTCCGAAACTTATGACTAACAGGAAGTACTAATTTTGGCAAAGAAATACTCCCATCAAACGTCCACCTTAGCTTTTGAAACTGTGTCCATGTTTAGCATGGGAATCCAAGTCTTTAACAGTGCAAAAAGATCAGTATGCATGAAACAGCATTTCACCCCCCCTTTAACTTACCCCATAATGCTATAGGGTGTTGTGCTAAGGCATTGCTACTGTAGGGGAGAGCGGGGCACAACCTGGTTGTAACACACATGGTTTTAAACAGTTGCCATATCAACATTATTTTGAGAAAGAAAAAGCGCCAAAATGTAAAAATCTTTGGAAGATATCACTGAACATTTATTTAACATAGCAAAAGTTAATTTCTTACTTAAGTTTATTTTATATCTCTGTTTTTTGTGTTTATTTAAAATAAGACAAATCTGATATTATTTTAATCTTATATCTGTTATCTAACAGTTGAGATCGTTCTTTAATGCTGATCTAACCAGCAGAAGACACGAGCCGGGTTTAAATCCCAGTTGCGCAGCTGGGGTGTTAGAACACTGTGTTACAATGTGCTCCTAATAGAACTACGGTATTATATTCTATACTTTTATGAATTCTTTTGAGAAACCATGAGTAAAAGGTGAATAAAGACAGAAAAGTTAAGAAATTATTCATTATTATTATGTTTTGAACTATGCTGTATAGCTGTGTTTTGGGGTGGGTTTGTTGTCAAACTAAAAAATTAGTATATTTTTAATGATTAAAAAATGCCATTATTTTATTTAAAAAAGTTAATAATTGTATTTTATTGACAAAATATTTTAGTTTGTCATGGACATTTTTTTTATTATATCAGATCACATTTGAACTTTAAAAATTTTGGGGATTTCCACCTGGATTTGGCCTACACAAATTAAAAAGCTTCCCATACCCACATACAATTTTGGTGTCATTTTAAAGGAAACCCTTTGAAGTTTCATAAACCACTGCTAAAAGAGATAAACAGGTAAGTATATGTTGCCTGTATAGGTGGGGTCCGCAGAGTTTAAGTGTTAAGCTGTTATTTGGTCTTATTACAATGTGCCCCTCACATGTTACAATGTACCCAATGGGGCATGTTGTCACATTTCACTTCCATTCTTTCGGGGTAAATCAAGAAAAAAGTATACACTGTATTAATGAAACAAAACTACATAATTGTACTAGACATGTGGGAAATTAATGTGGGAAAAAATAAATACTCTGAACCCCAAGTGGATTTACACAAACTGAGAAAGTCAAAAGTAGGTTGTGCCCCGCTCTCCCCTATATGTGGTTGATAGGGTATTGCGGGATGGGGTGTTCTGGGTGGTTGCTATAGGGCATTGCTAGGTGATTATTTACTGTACAAATTTTAAAGAGCACACATGATATCTATGATATTCTGGTCTCTAGATTTGACTCAGGTTTCTCCTTCAGTGTAAGGGTGCGTCTCAATCATCTCCCTGGCTTCCTAGGTCATGAATCAGTATATCATGAACTCAGGCACTGGCTTACTACACATAGGGACACTGATGACATGACAACGTCCTCATTGTACTACACCACTACTGACATTTATGAACAACAGCAGAACTGACATCTTTCTGACAGCATTTTTTTTTACGTTATTTAAAGTACATTATGAAAAAATACTTTGCTTGTTACATATACGTGCAACATTTCAGCTGTAAATAAATCATAAATGTTAGCTAGGTTATGTTCATTACATCTAACAATGTATGTTTATGCTGAAATATATAGAACTAATGGGTTGTTTAAAAAAAAAAAAAACATCTATCACGTGTCATTGTCATGTGTAGTTAGCTCACATGATTTATGTTTCATGCTTCAGTACTTCCATTACGGAAACATAGGCTGCGTCCGAAATCACATACTTCCCTACTAGTAGGCGAAAAACAATATGTGACAAAAGAAGTACTCATAAAAGAGTAGGCAAAAAGCACAAGGTTTTGAAGAGTGCATATGATGGACACTTTATTATACCATGAGGCCACGGGAGGGGATTTGTGAATGGCAGTGAAGTGATGCAACTGATGCTGGAATGTCACATTATAATGACAACATGGCAATTGTAGTACATCCAGATTACATTTATACTACACACATTCATACTATATAGAACATACTTTTTAGCGGTTGGAAATAATTACTAATTCAAAATGGGTATACCTACTCAAGAGAGTATGCGATTTTGGACACAGCCATAGTGAGCATCGATGCTCCCTGGTTTTCACAGTACATAGTGGGACTTATTTGGTAGCGAACGTTTCAGTGAACTGGAAGGATTTTGCAAGTGAGACATCCCTTAAATTTCTGACTCCCTGATCAGTGCCCTGACTACTGAACCAGGGAGTTGATTGAGACGCACCTTATTGTTCCCCCATTCTATCATTTATATGAAAACCGTAAGTATGGTTTCTTAGAACAGTCACAGATCTCTCCCCAACTAACCACATGCTTTGAGGTTATGCGATGTGCGATTGTAATAGCTACATTATAGTAAATTTAGGTTCAAATCTCTGAGGTTCAGGTGCTGTTTATATTGTAAAAGAGGTATTATCCATGCATATAAGGTGTGTAAAAAATCCAACTTATGTTTTGTATGACAAATTCAGCTTTTAAAGTTTATTCAACCATTTAACATGAAAAAAGTTGAGATAACTCAAACAAATAAGTTGAGAAAAATCAAAAATGTTCTGCAGCTGGTTGCCTTAAACTTTTAAGTTTTCTCACCTTTTTTTTTTTTTTTTTTTAGTGTATACACAACCATTCAAAAGTTTAGGGTCAGAAATATATATATTTTTAAAGAAATTAATCCTTTTAATCTGGACTCTGCAGGATTTATTAAATCAAAAGTCACGGTTGCACTTTATTTTACAAAAAGCTCACTTATGCATAGCTACTTCAACTTAAAAAAGTAAGTGTTCGTGCTGCCTTAAAATTTTAAGTTTAGTCAACTCAAATATCCAAGTTGTCACTTAGAATTTTAAGGCACAAACGGTTACTTTTTAAAGTTGAAACAACATTTTTTTTACAGAGTGTACATGTTGTTACAGTTATGTTCAGTTTGTTGTCATTAGTTACATGTCTTCATTTGTTCAGTTTTCCCGCCACCTTTTAGTTGTCATGGTAATTAATTTGATCATCACAGGTGTTCACCATTATTTCCCTCATTTACCATGTATTTAAGTTGCTGTCTGTTCACTCTTCAGTTGTCTGGTAGGCTATTGCTTGTGTTAACACACTGTTATGCCGTTGGATTGTCTTTGAGTCATTTACAAATAAACCTTGTTTGATTGTTGTATTCATCTTCGTCTTCATTGGAGCAACCCGTGACACGTGGAATAGGGCTGTAAAATAAACTGCTAAACATGTCACAGTAAAGACATTTATAATGTTGCAAACCATTTATAATTCAAATTAGAGCTGTTCTTTTGAACTTTCTATTCATCAAAATCCTGAAAAAAATCTTTCACAGTTAATATACTGTAGATGTTACCATAGGCAGAGAACTAACTCTAGGGTAAGGCTAGATGTGCATCCTCCTTAAAAACACATTTAAATAGAATGTCATGGAATAGTTTTAAGTTAGTGTCGCCTAGCAACAACCTACATATCCCAGTATAAAAGCTCCCGATAAATTATTTGTTAATAGAGCAACTACATTTCGCCAACCACTATAATTTGAACGGAAAAGCAAGCATATTGTATCTATGATTTGTCATTGCAGCAAATTGCAAATGGCATGGCAGCGAATAATAAATAACCATTGCCTTACTTAATGCAGCAAAATAAAAAGTTTTATTAAAATTCTGAATGAATATGGCTATATATCGCCTTGAAAGCATGCAAAGAGTGCTCCTTTTATAATCACTCAAAAGTCACTCATCTCAATTCCTAGCGATCTCACAAGGTTCTGCTATAATCAATGAAGCTGATTACACAATGAATCTCTTATAGCCTAATGTCAAGTCATTTCACCTTTATTTATATAGCGCTTTATACAATACAGATTGTTTCAAAGCAGCTTTACAGTGATAACAGGAAAATAATGCAGAATTTGATTCGGCTGTACGGCCGCTCTGGAGGAAACTGTGGTGTCATCGTCCAGATCAGTTCAATTATCATATGATCAGTAATATAGTTGAACATTTAGTGTCCCCAACTAAGCTAGCCAAAAGCCAAAGGCAAAAGAGGCGACACTGGCAAGGAACCAAAGCTCCATCAGGTGACAGAATGGAGAAAAAAACCTTGGGAGAAACCAGGCTCAGTCGGGGTGCCAGTTCTCCTTTGGCCAACGAACAAACAGTGCATGATTATGATTCAGGCAAACATTACAGGTCAGAAGTCAGTTTTAAGTGGGGAGTGGATTATAACTTAAACACGTCTGATTGGCCACTGCATTCAAGAAATCAACAGATTTATTTTGATTGGCTACATTGCTCAACGCAACACATTGTAAATAGAAACCTTTGACGAGCTCAAAAGCTCCAAAATACCAAATCTCTTTAATGGAGAAAACTGACCCTAGACCAGTAATTATGGGCAGCTCTTCCTCTAAAATCAGAAACAACAGCAGTCAGTGGTTTAAGAAAGAAAATTCAACACTTGTCTCAAGTCCGTAGCCAGGGGAAGACTAAAACTGCATCCAAAATCGCATACTAGTAGATACTACATTTGGTTTAAAACTTTCTTTGGGACCGTTAAATAAGTATGTTCTATATACTGTTTTCTGTAGTATGAATGGAATTCGGACGTATTTCATCTGCCATATTGTCATTAACTTGTTTCCATCCAAACGTGAAGCAAATCTTTTCATTGAAAAAAAAAGAAATCCCAGACAAATGCGAATTAGGTGCGTTTCCATCAAGTTGTTCGCGCGGAGGATGGTGGTATTGTTAACCAACAGTAAGTAAAACACCATCAGGGGAAACAGACGATTAGTCAAGTGGGTTTAATGTTCGCTACATCAGAATTTATTGAGAAAATGCGTTTCCATCTCCCATTATTCGCATTAACTCTTTTTCGCACAAGTCAAAGAACACCTCAAGCGAGGGTAAAAACTTTTTAGTGAAATTTGGCGTTTCCATCACTCGTTTCTACAGACCCCCGCACATGACATGCAGGAAAAAATAATAGGCTAAATAATGTGCACGATTTACAAATTCGTTCCCTCAATTTGTAGATTGTGCACACGATTCACTAATTCGTTCCCCCGATTTGCTAAATCGTGCACACTATTTATAAATCGAGGGAACGAATTAGTAAATCGTGCGCATTATTTAGCCTATTATTTTTTCCTGCATGTCATGTGCGGGGGGTCTGTAGAAGCGAGTGATGGAAAAGCCAAATTTCGCAAAACATTTTTTACCCTCGCTTGAGGTGTTCTTTGACTTGTGCAAAAAAGAGTTAATGCGAATAATGGGAGATGGAAATGCATTTTCTGAATAAATTCTGACGTAGCGAACATTAAACCCACTTGACTAATCGTCTGTTTCCCCTGATGGTGTTTTACTTACTGTTGGTTAACAATACCCCCATCCTCCGTGCGAACAACTTGATGGAAACGCACCTAATTCGCATTTGTTTGGGATTTCTTTTTTTTTCAATGAAAAGATTTGCTTCACGTTTGGATGGAAACAAGTTAATGAAAATATGGCGGATGAAATACGTCCGAATTCCATTCATACTACAGAAAACAGTATATAGAACATACTTATTTAACTGTCCCAAAGAAAGCTCCGTACGTTTCTGATGCTATCCTTCAAAATGCGCATAAAAACAGGGTGATGGAAACATGGATATAGTCATGTGACCTACTGTGCAGTTGCATTTCTTCACTTCCACTCACAAATCCTCTCCCATGGCCTACAGAATCAGCCAGAAGTAGTAGGTCAGCCGGGTACTTTTTGCGACGTTTTTTTTCTAATACTATTCGAACATACTATTTTGTTGGCATATAGGCTTCTGTTTTTTGCATGCTAGGGAGGTGTTCAATTTCAGACGAAGTTTAGCCTTGCCACACACTCCAGTTATGGATGTTATCATGTTAACAAAAACAGTGTACTCGTGCTTCATTCACACCCTTAAAGGATTAGGCCTAGTTCACTTTTAAATAAACTTTTGCTGATAATTTACTCACCCCCATGTCATCCAAGATGTCCTTGTCTTTCTTTCTGCAGTCGAAAAGAAAGGTAAGGTTTTGGATGAAAACAGTCCAGGGTTTTTCTCCATATAATGGACTTCAGTGGGACCCAAACAGTTCAAGGTCCAAATGACAGTTTCAGTGCAGCAAAGGGCTTTAAACAATACCAGACGATGAATAAGGGTCTAATCTAGCGAAATGATCAGTTTCTGCGAGAAACGAGCAGTATTTATGCCATTATTTTACCTCTTAACAGAGGAACGCAATCATCTCTGAGCTCCGCCATTACTTCCGGAGAGTGAGGTCAAATTAGATCGTGGTTATAGAAATATCGATAGTAGATGCCTCATTCTACTGATCCGTGCAGTCGCTATAGAGGCATCTATGTATACATCTACAACCCCAAATCAGAAAAAGTTGGGACAGTATGGAAAAAGCAAAAAAAAAAAAAAAAAAAAGAAGTGATTTCTAAATTTACTTTGACTTATATTTCATTGCAGACAATATGAACAAAAAATATTTCATGTTTTGTCTGGTCAACTTCATGTCATTTGTAAATATGTATCCTTTCCTGTCATTCAGACCTGCAACACATTTAAAAAAAAGTTGGGACAGTAAAGCATTTACCACTTTCTAATGTTGCCATTCCTTTTCACAATGCTTAAAAGACGTTTAGGGACTGAAGACACCAAGTGATGAAGTGTTTCAGGTGTAATTTTGTCCCATTCTTCCTGCAAACAAGTCTTAAAGGTCCCATGGCATGGCATTTTTCTATTATTTTATAATGTTTCCTGAGGTGTACTTATATTGTTAGTATGATTTTTACATCATAAAATGTCATAATTTAGAAATAAAAGGCATTTTTTCTATACTGCTGTTTGCCCTGTGGCTGAATGCCCTGCTTCAAGAGGTGTGTCTGCTGTGAGACTTCAGTAAAAACGCCCACTGTTGTGATTGGCTGACATCTTTGCATTTTAAATGAGCGGAGGGGGCGTGGTTTAACAAGGTCTACGAGGCACGAGCAGGCACGAGCTGCTGCCAGAGAGACGGATGGACCTGAGTTCACTTCTCATCAGTTCTGTCAGTCTCAGTTCAGTGCTGTTGTAGTTACAGCATATACTTCAGGTTATTAGTTTATTTCTAGTCGGAGGGACTGTCACTCATGTCAGAAAGTTAGTAACTTTAGTAAATTATGGATCAGCGCTGACTGGAGACGCGAACAGTTTAGAACGATTCAGTCCGATTTGGTGAACTGATTCGGTTCACTAAAAAGAACCGGTTCAATAGAATGATTCGTTCCCGAACCGGACATCACGGAGACAGAGCGATTGCTAACAAAGTTATTTATAGTAACTAATGAGTTATGAGAGCGCTGTCTGTCAGCGCGAGTTTATTGTGTTTGTATCTGAGAGTTCTGAATAAACACGTCAGTCACTGAGTACCAGTCACGTCAAGTCCGTCTTCATCATTATTACCAACTTTGTAACACATGCAAAGTACCATTACAGCTGTCGAGATGAACGAGTTACGAGTAAGTGTTGATAATAGCATTATTTTTAGACATGTTCCTATCATATGAAAAGCCTCAGTGACGCGCATTGAGTACACAGCGCAAACAAAGACACAACAGCAGTAATCGAATGTAATCCAGTTTATTTGGGGAAAGCTGGCTAGCCTAGCCGGATACGCTCACGCTTACCCCCCTTCTGCTTAATCTCGCGCCGCGTAAGGCGCCTCCGCTGTGGGCCAGATGCAGTACTGGGGGTCGGGGATGTTGGAGGCCGAGCTTCGGCGTGCGTGAAGTTTATCTCTAAAGATGTGACTGCTGATGTTAAACAGAAAAGACTGTATGCACATTTTAGAACAGATAAACGCGACAAGGACGTACAAAAACACTGACTCACAAGATAGAAAACACGAAAACACCGTTCTGTCGGGAGAGAGAGAAGCCGCTGCGTGTCCACAAATAATAAATAATAAGCTACACATAAGAAATCAATGATCACAGATCAGAAGGAACTGAAGAAAGACTTCTGTTTTCATTTGTACATCCAAACACTGAGAAACTGCCAGTGTTCACTCGTTCACAAGTAACGTTAATGATCTCGAGTGTTTGCATGGGTGTGGCAGATTCTCTGGGCGGGGGAAAGGGAGGAAACCGTTCCTGCTTGGACGTCAAACCAGGAGACTTCAGGATTGGCTCGTCTGGCCTGTCATTTTCTCAAAGGCAGAGAGAGACAGCCAGAACTCGGTTTTACACCGATCAACATTTCTATCCACTTGGGGACAATATTCAGGCTAGGGGAACTCATATTAATGTTGAAAAACCTCATAAAATGAAAATTTCATGCCATGGGACCTTTAAGGTGGTCAACAGTACGGGGTCTTCGTTGTCATTTTGCGCTTCAAAATGCGCCACACATTCGCTATTGGAGACAGGTCGGGACTGCAGGCAGGCCAGTCAAGTACCCGTAACCTCTTCCTCCGCAGCCAGGACTTTGTAATGTGTGCAGAATGTGGTTTTGCATTGTCTTGTTGAAATATGCATGGACATCCCTGGAAAAGATGTCTTCTTGAAGGCAGCATATTATGCTCCAAAATCTCTATGTACTTTTCAGCATTAATGGTGCCTTCACAGAAGTGCAAGTTACCTTTACCAAGGGCACTGACACAACCCCATACCATGACAGACCCTGGCTTTTGGACTTGTTGCTGGTAACAGTCTGGATGATCCTTTTCTTCTTTGGTCCGGAGCACACGGCGTCCATTCCTCCCAAAAAATACCTGAAATACTGATTCATCTGACCACAGTACACGTTTCCACTGTGTGATGGTCCATCCCAGATGCCTCCGAGCCCAGAGAAGTCGACGGTGCTTCTGGACACTGTTAACATAGGGCTTCCTTTTGGCACAGTACAGTTTTAACTGGCATTTGTGGATGTAACTACGTATTGTGGTACTTGACAAAGGTTTGCCAAAGTAGTCCTGAGCCCATGTGGTGATATCGCTTATAGATGAATGACGATTCTTGATGCAGTGCCGCCTGAGTGATCGGTGATCACGGTTGTTCAGCTTAGCCTTGCGCCCCTTGTCCTTTACGCACTGAAATTCCTCCAGATTCCTTGAATCTTTTAATTATGTTATGCACTGTTGAATGTGAAATATCCAAATCTCTTCCTATCTTTCTTTGAGGAACATTGTTTTTAAAGATTTCAATAATTTTCTCACGTATTTGTTGGCAAACTGGCGATCCTCGGCCCATCTTTGCTCCTAAAGGATTAGACCTTTCTTGGATGCTGCTTTTGTACCAAATCATAATTACAATCACCGGTTGACATCACCTGTTTCGAATCACATCATTATTTAACCATTTTACCTCATTACTAGCCCTAAATTGCTCCTGTCCCAACTTTTTTTGAAATGTGTTGCAGGTCTGAATGACAGGAAAGGATGCATATTTACAAATGACATGAAGTTGACCAGACAAAACATGAAATATTTTGTGTTCATATTGTCTGCAATGAAATACAAGTCAAAGTAAATTTAGAAATCACTTCTTTTTTTTAATTTATTTGCGTTTTCCATACTGTCCCAACTTTTTCTGATTTGGGGTTGTATGACCACGATCAAATTTGACCTCACTCTCCAGAAGTAATGGCGGAGCTCAGAGACAATCCCGTTCCTCTGTTAAGAGGTAAAATAATAACATAAATACTGCTCGTTTCTCGCATAAACTGATCGTTTCGCTAGATAAGACCCTTATTCATCGTCTGGTATCGTTTAAAGCCCTTTGAAGCTGCACTGAAACTGTCATTTGGACCTTGAACCGTTTGGGTCTCACTGAAGTCCATTATATGGAGAAAAACCCTGGACTGTTTTCATCCAAAACCTTAATTTCTTTTCGACTGCAGAAAGAAAGACATGGACATCTTGGATGACATGAGGGTGAGTAAATTATCAGCAAAAGTTTATTTAAAAGTGAACTAATCCTTTAAAATAGTTATGGATTTAAGACACCTTTAAAATAGTGGTTCTCATCCTTTTTGACTCCAAGACCCCCCATTGTCCACAACAATATTCAAAGGCCTCATGACTTTTCTAGGATAAGGATTAAGCACAAAGATTTTGTTTTTTTTAAATATGCCCAATTGATTTATAAAATTGTATTAGTTGACATTATTTTTCTTGGTCTGGAAGGCCTACTTATCCAGATTTTTTTGTATACAGTGGGAATTGAGGCGTTATATAGAGAAATATCTTGGTTTTTAGTTGTTTAGCTTATTTAAATGCTTGTTTCGTCTTGTATTTGTGTAAGTCATCTTGGAAGTTTGCTGAGGCCCCCTAGTGGGCCCCGGGCCCTGAGAAACACTGCTTTTAAGGATATCTTTCTTTATTTTTGTCCAATCTGCTGATTGCACATCAATTATTTCACAAAATGAGATAAACTCGATTTCTCCACATCCAAAATTTCACATGGATTCTTTCCAGCGAGTCGATCTACACATCTCACATATCAGGCCGTCTTTGATCACCAGGTTTCGTCAGCCTTATTTCCTTCACTCCGTCTTTCTCTCTTCAGACATATCACTTCCTCAAGGATAAATACACCAATTACTCCGCACCTGCATTTCATCATTTAGGAAAAAAGAGAGAGAATTGTGGTATTTATTAGATTTACTGTCACTGGAGAACAAACCAAATTCCCATCATTTGCATGGAGAAATATGATGCAGCTGGGTGAGCTCATTTGAACTGTTTTAATTGGTGAGAAACGGAAGATTGAGAGACAAAAACATCATTACAGGCTATGTTTCCACATCAGGGCATTACTGATTTTATTACCTCTTTTATTGCCTCGATGTACTTGAGAGAAGGAGAATTCACGGGTTTTGGCATGTTCTTCTTAGGCAGAAGTTCACCTTAACTAGAGATAAGAAAGATGGCGAAAACAGTGAAGAACTGGGGTTAAATCAAATTGCGTATCTTAAACAAAGCAACTTGTGTCTTCGCAAAATGTGAAATTCCTTGAACTCTGCGAAAGAGTTTCATCTCAGGCTTCTTCATACACGTCACCTTCGGTTTTCATTACAGACCTTGATCTTAATGCTTCCATCCACTTAGCAAACGTAAAGAATTTACCCTCGTCTAGAGCAGGATTAATGCTTTCTCACAAGCAAAGCAGGCACAGTTCAATCACGCCACAGGAGGACTGTGGGTAATATATGAGCCAATGCCTATTCTCATATCCCTGGCAGACAATTTAAGGTTGTAATGATCTTTCCAAATCACTGACATCTTTATAGATGTTGCAATACTGACAAAAGCAGTAATTCTATTTTGACTCAATCCAATAATCACTTTTGAACGTTAATCTATTCTGCAATATTTTTTTTCTCTAATGCCTCAGCTGTGGTAAATGTATTCGATTTCTGCACGGCTGATATCAGATTCATTCTCTTGTTTTTTTTAACCTTTATAAGCTGGTTGAGATTGCGCTTGGTTCAGGGTGGGTATATTTTTGAGTAAACGGAAAGCTGCAACACTCAAACTACAAAGGTTTTTACAGCAAAATAACCTTTAAATGCAACTGTAAGCTTTCAAGAGCTATTGTTTAGCCTAAGAAGATATTTCATAACAAATGCAAAGAGAAAAAATGTGAGGCAAATTTTTTAAAACAAGACAAATTTTGTTCTTTGACATTTGTTAGTCATACTGAAAGGCTTGCAAACATGTATGTGGGGAAGTTTCATATGAAAATGAAAACAGGCGATGCTAAAACAAAAACAAAAAAATTCATAGGTCATAGGTGACATTGCTGACAGTAGGGGATCAGTAAAATGCTCATGCCTGAGATTATGTGGGAAGTTTTGTGGACTCTAAATAAACTACAATAAGCTCATAAAAAGGTTGAATCCTTGCTAATGCTAGTTTCAAAGCACATTTTTTTGCATCCTAAATACACACAATTAAATATTTTCATAATTTTTGTATGAATTACAGAGGATTGAAAGTGACACACAATAAAAAACATTCTATTGAAAAGTTATATTTGTTTTCCTTACACATCACATAACTCATATTTCATCTAAAGCTCTTTACTGACACTGTTGTTTCCTTGCTACATAAACATGTAAACTAACTTTTAGGAGTCATTTTGTTGATCCCGATGGAAATGATACTTCAGAAATGACAGATCTAATTTGTGTTAAACTTAATACAAAAACTTTTACTCAAATACATATTTATGTTTACTTCAGAGTCATTTGAAATTTTAGGATAGACGTTTTTGTTAAGATTGAAAGTTTGGGACAGTAAAATAAAATTAAAATCTATACATTACACACAATTAAAAATATATTCACATTTTTCACATAAATAAAAATGTTGCACAATAAAAAGCATTCAATTGAAAAGTGAAAACTTTTTTTTTCACATAATCTTTCTTCATATTTCTTCTAAAGATCTTCACAGACACATTTGTCTCATTGGTAAACAAGTACTCTAATACAAAATAAAAGAAACATTACTGGAGCAATATTTTGATTTCATGGTGTAAATGACACCTCGGAAATGATAGATGCAAATTGTTTAAAACTTAAAGCTGCTTTCCGTAACTTTTTTTGTGTTCAAGATTTACAAAAATGATATAATGAAAATGTACAGCATGAATCCATTTCCCAAACCGTGTTTTTGTCTTACCCTGAATCATTATGGTACACTTATAATAAGTGTTTATATTGGGACTATTTCAGACCAGACTGCTATGAACCGCTGCGGAGGAGCACAGTCCCTGCGTGACTTGCCATAGACATAAACAGAAAGAAGTAGATCTGGCTGCAATGTTCTTCCACAAGACGCATGCAGTTCTGTTTATCAACCGCTAGAGCACAAAAAGTTACGGACTGCAGCTTTAATACAAATGATTTTCACACAAAAAAATCTAAATAGTTAATGTTTATTTCACACTTTGTTTAGATGCAGATTAAAAATTTTGGGTGGAATATATATATATATATATATATATATATATATATATATATATATATATATATATATATATATATATATATATATATATATATATATATATATATATATATATATATATATATATATATACAGTGAGGAAAATAAGTATTTGAACACCCTGCTATTTTGCAAGTTCTCCCACTTAGAAATCATGGAGGGGTCTGAAATTGTCATCGTAGGTGCATGTCCACTGTGAGAGACATAATCTTAAAAAAAAAAATCCAGAATTCACTATGTATGATTTTTTTAAACTATTTATTTGTATGATACAGCTGCAAATAAGTATTTGAACACCTGAGAAAATCAATGTTAATATTTGGTACAGTAGCCTTTGTTTGCAATTACAGAGGTCAAACGTTTCCTGTAGTTTTTCACCAGGTTTGCACACACTGCAGGAGGGATTTTGGCCCACTCCTGCACACAGATCTTCTCTAGATCAGTCAGGTTTCTGGCATGTCGCTGAGAAACACAGAGTTTGAGCTCCCTCCAAAGATTCTCTATTGGGTTTAGGTCTGGAGACTGGCTAGGCCACAACAGAACCTTGATATGCTTCTTACAGAGCCACTCCTTGGTTATCCTGGCTGTGTGCTTCGGGTCATTGTCATGTTGGAAGACCCAGCCTCAACCCATCTTCAATGCTCTAACTGAGGGAAGGAGGTTGTTCCCCAAAATCTCGCAATACATGGCCCCGATCATCCTCTCCTTAATACAGTGCAGTCGCCCTGTCCCATGTGCAGAAAAACACCTTCAAAGCATGATGCTACCACCCCTATGCTTCAAAGTAGGGATGGTGTTCTTGGGATGGTACTCATCATTCTTCTTCCTCCAAACACGTTTAGTGGAATTATGACCAAAAAGTTCTATTTTGGTCTCATCTGACCACATGACTTTCTCCCATGATTCCTCTGTATCATCCAAATGGTCATTGGCAAACTTAAGAAGGGCCTGGACATGTGCTGGTTTAAGCAGGTGAACCTTCCGTGCCATGCATGATTTCAAACCCTGACGTCTTAGTGTATTACCAACAGTAACCTTGGAAACGGTGGTCCCAGCTCTTTTCAGGTCATTGACCCGCTCCTCCCGTGTAGTTCTGGGCTGATTTCTCACCTTTCTTAGGATCATTGAGACCCCACGAGGTGAGATCTTGCATGGAGCCCCAGTCCGAGGGAGATTGACAGTCATGTTTAGCTTCTTCCATTTTCTAATGATTGCTCCAACAGTGGACCTTTTTTCACCAAGCTGCTTGGCAATTTCCCTGTAGCCCTTTCCAGCCTTGTGGAGGTGTACAATCTTGTACTAGAGGTGTACTAGTGTCTTTGGACAGCTCTTTGGTCTTGGCCATGTTAGTAGTTGGATTCTTACTGATTGTATGGGGTGGACTGTATGGGGTGGACATATATATATATATATATATATATATATATATATATATATATATATATATATATATATATATATATATATATATATATATATATATATATATATATATATATATATATATATATATATATATATATATATATATATATATATATATATATATATATAATGTTAGTGCTGTCAATTGATTAAAAAACCAATTAATCGCACATTTTTTCAGACATTTTTTCACAGTTTTTAATATTTTATTTTTTATATTGTTTGAATTTCACAGTTACTCTCCAAATTAATGTAGAAACAACTTAAATACAGTACATTTTAAATATTTGTTGTAATGGCATATTTTTATGACTGAAGGCCAGTATTACTAATACATACTGCTACAGATTTCTCTATAAAATACATTTTTTTAAAACATCATTGATAGACATTCAACATATACAGTAAAATTGAAAGCTATATCATTTTCAACATTTATGAGGCTTTAAAAGATAGCAACGCTCAATTTAAGTGAACTTAAAACTATCTTCAAATAAACCCATTATAATAAATGTCATATTTATTTACATTACACACCATTAAATAATATTTCCACACAAATATATATTTAAATAGTTTTTTTTAGATTATCATAATTTTTCAGATTATATTATATTAAAAAATAAGTACAATGTACTTATTGTGTTCATATTGTATTGCAAAACATGCACGTTTGCTGATATTGAGGTGGGATACGGGTAAAGTTAGGGACAGGTGTGGTGGTATGGGTAAGTTTAAGGGTAGGGTTAGGTGTAAGGGAAGTGTTAACAGTGTAATTATAAATGTAACTACAGAAATGAATTACAGATGTAATTACACACAGCAAATTTAAAAAATGTAAGCACAATGTAAAAACATGTATGTACACAATAAGTGCATTGTATCAATTTATTAATTCAAATGTTAGTACATAGTAGTTAAGGCCATCTAATATAAAGAGGGTCCACAGAATTTGTTATGTTATGATTGAAAGTCAGGGACAATAAAATGTATAGGCCCTCATAAAAGACATTAAACATTTGAAAAGGTTTCTAAGAAAATCAAAGAATGAATCAAAGTGCCGTGATGAAGGCCTCTCACCTTTTAGTGAAAGCTCAACATCTACATTTCCTGCTGTAACACAGTCAATGTCTTCATCAGCAGAAATTCCCTGACAAGGCGTTAGAGACAATAGCAGCGTCTCTCACCTCCCTGGCCTGGCACTGAGGGCCCAGTTTGAGACTTCCTGTCCAGGCCACAGACTTTCACTTCTACCGGTGAACACAAAGTTGATGATTAGCTGACTCAGTCTGGACTGTGGCTGCAGGACATCTTGTTGTCCAATCAAGGCCTTCTCCATCATGGTCGGTGAGAGCAGCCCACTGCTTTCTCCAGTCTTTAGGGATGAAGATGGAGCACCCCGAGAGCTAATTGGACATGGCGCGTTACAAGCTGAGAACAAGCTAAGTGGAGCTAGCTGTCAGGAGAGACTGATTATCCTGAGCGCGGGGGGGACACACTTCCACTACGTAAGCACAACGTCAGTTCCTGTACCTGGTTGAACATTAACCTACGGGCTAAAGCAGGGCTGCGCCGCTATATCCTGAGCCATGCGGAGGAACAGGAAGAAGATGCTTTGAATATGGAGCTCGCTTGTCAAGGGCTTGTCTGGCCTAACAAAGCCATCAGTCGGCCCCTCTTTGTCCCGCTGAGCAAAACAAGATGGCAGTGCATGTCAGGGAAAATTGCCCTGTCTGTACTTTTACTGTATTGGGGACATTCATGCACTGAGAAAGTGAGGGCGTCACAGGAAGAGCCAGGATGTAGTGTGATAAAAGAAAAATCTACAGTGCAAGAACATACACTGTCCTGCTGACACCTAAAGAAATTACCAAGTGAAAACGCTGGGAACCGTTGCCATTAGATGTGAGTCAAATACGTGGCGCTATTTTTTTAAGGTATTTAAATATATATTAAAGCTGCAATTCATACACAGACAAATACTCACATGCACCTCTTCTACGATTAATATATTTCATCATAC
This sequence comes from Gobio gobio, assembly GCF_949357685.1. Lineage (NCBI taxonomy): Eukaryota > Metazoa > Chordata > Actinopteri > Cypriniformes > Gobionidae > Gobio > Gobio gobio. The sequence continues at coordinate 38,145,414 of NC_137113.1, forward strand.
ACTGGGTTAAAAACAACCCAAGTTGAGTTGAAAATGGACTAACCCAGCAATTGGGTTGTTTTAAGCAAACATTTAACCCAACTGCTGGGTTAAAACGACCCATTCACTGGGTTAAAACAACCCATTCGCTGGGTTGAAACGACTCAATTGCTGGGTTAGTCAACCCAACTTGGGTTGTTTTTAACCCAGCTTTTTTAGAGTGTAGTTTGGGAACAAAAATTTTTTTTTTTATTTACAAAAATGCTGTTATATCATATAAATATTACATTACATGTTGTGTAAATATTAAATATTAGGACCCACTTTATATTTATATTTGAATTGATTAGTTGATACAATGCACTTATTGTATGCATACAGTACCTGTTTATACAAAAATGCTGGGTTAAAAACAACCCAAGTTGGGTTGAAAATGGACAAACTCAGTGGTTGGGTTGTTTTAACCCGGTGGTTGGGTTGTTTTAACCCAGTGAATGGGTTGTTTTAACTCAACTGTTGGGTTGTTTTAATCTAGTGGTTGGGTTGTTTTAACCCAGCGGTTGGGTGCTTTAACCCAGTGAATGTGTTGTTTCAACCCAGCGGTTGGGTTAAATGTCTGCTTAAAACAACCCAATTGCTGGGTTTAAACAACCCAATCGCTGGGTTAAAACAACCCATTCACTAGGATAAAACAACCCAACCACTGAGTTTGTCCATTTTCAACCCAACTTGGGTTGTTTTTAACCCAGCATTTTTTAGAGCATATATGTATATTACAAAATAGCTGTATGTATTTACATCTGCAATTAATTTCTGTAATTACATCTATAATTACACTGTTGATGTACCTAAACTCACCCTTGAACCTTATCCATAACACGAATCCCGTCCCTAACACTTTATTTTAAGGTGACGTAGTTACACGTTACTACATGTACTATAGTAATAGTAACAGCAAATTATGCATAATTACAAGTACTAAACCAAAACCTAACCCTAACCGTAACTCTATAGTAAGTACATGTAGTCAATTAATATTACTCAGGACTTATGTGGGTAAGTACTATGTAACTGTGTCACCATACACTTTATTTGAAGGTGTCTTTGTTACACTGTAATTATACATTTAAGTACTGAGTAATATTTAGTAACTACACATACTATATGGGTTAGGGTTTGGTTGAGGGTTAGTTGCATGTAATTATGAATAAATTATAGTTATTCCCATAGTAACTACATGTAACTTTTGTAACAATGACACTGTAAAATAAAGTATTACCCACTTTATTTTAAGGTGTCTTTGTTACAGTGTAATTATACGTTTAAGTACTGAGTAATATTAATTAACTACATGTACTTTAGGATTAGGGTTTGGTTTGGTTTAGGGTTAGTTGCATGTAATTATGCATAATTTATAGTTATTATTACTATAATAACTACATGTAACATACTGCATAACAATGACACTGTAAAATAAAGTGTAACCAAATAAAGTGTGGTTACTTTATTTTAAGGTGTCCTTGTTACAGTGTAATTATACATTTAAGAGTAATATTAATTAACTACTTACTGTAGGGTTAGGATTAGGTTTGTTGTAGGGTTAGTTGCATGTAATCATGCACAATTTATAGTTATTACGGTAACACTTTATTTTACAATGTCCTTGTTACGTTACATGAATTTACCATATTAATAACAGTAAATTATGCATAATTACGAGCAAATACCCTCAGCCAAACCCTAATCCTACCCTAACCCTATAGTAAGTACACATAGTTAATTAATATTACTCAGTACTTAAACATATAATTACACTGTAACAGTGACACCTTAAAATAAAGTGTAACCGTTATTACTAACAACATGTAACGTGTAACAAAGACAAAATGGTGTTACCTAAAATTGTTACGACATGATAAAAAATATTAAGGACAAAAATAAATAAATCAATCAATTAAACGTTATTGTATTAAGCAAAAATTAAGTGTGTCTTCTGTTAAAATATAATCCTTGACATAACAAATCATGACATATAACAGCATTTTAACCATTCGAACATAACCAGGACTATGTTTGTTTGTTTTTTCAAAAAATGAATGAGAATAACATAAATACAGAAATTATACATGCATTTAGACTAGATTTTTCTCATCTACTTCCAGATCTTTGATCCACACCTACTGAAATCCTATGCTAGAAGAGCTCATGCTGAGTTTCTAAAATAGACTGCAGGCCTACAGGTAACCAGTTTGCTCTTTTGTTCCTTCTACCCACTAATGTTAATAACTACTACTATATGCAAAGTGTAAAATGCACCTCTTATGGCTGTATCTGTTCCACCAAAAGCTGTTCAGTTTTCACATGTTCTCCTGTTAACATATTTTGACCATGCCATGCCCAAAGAAATACGTTGTCACAGCTCCAAAAATCAAACATTTAGAATAAAATTTAATTTATATTATCATTTCAAAGCAGCTTTACGGAAAATTTGAGTGATCAGAGGTGAGTGACTGTGTCCAAGTAATGTATTTCAGAAATGTACAGTTCTAAGATAATACAAATCATGCAGTTAGCTAACGTCATGTATTAATTTAAGGTAGAAACAATGGGTTTATTGTAAGGTGTTGTAGTTACATTGTACTTACTCAAATAAGTACTGAATAATATCAATGAACTACATGTACTTACTACAGTGTTACGGTTAGGGTTTGGTTTAGGTTTAGTTACTTGTAATTATGCACAATTTACTGTTTTCTATATTAAGTACGTAACATGTAACTATGTCACCTTAAAATAAAGTGTTACCAAACAATGCAACAAAATTCAGCATACTCATATGCATAGAGACTTTTTATTCCACATTATGCAGAAGAATCAAATTTTTGAAAATTAAATATTTGAATTCGGTCTGCTCATATGATGCTGTATTAAAGTGTTTTTGTGCACATTTTTAAATGTCATTAGATCTTAATGTAAAAGGTGCATGTTTTGTGTATTATCTGCATGTGAATAAATGTTCAAATGCCCTTGATGGTTCATGAGTTGTTCAACAAGAACAATCATATTTTTCTTTTATTTAAAGGTCAAAAGATCATTAATTTGTTGATAATGGCTGGTTAACACGTATACGCGTGTAATAAATGCTATATTGCATGGTTATGACCTAATCTGTCCTTAATTTCAGACAGACAACAGGCAATCGTGTCAGTTTGACAACAAAGGAGAAACGTGGCTTTTCCTGCATCTGCTCCTCCTCCCCTCCCCCCTCCCCCCCATCCTCGTCTGCTTAATTAACAAAGATGGGTCATTAGGGGGATTGTGAATGAGGTAACCAGACGCCGGATTAAAACGAACACAAGCTGCAAAAACGCGAGAACACCCTCATTTATACAGCTAAACTTTCCACATTATTAGCGTCATTTAAGAATAGGATAGTGGAAGCAATAAGAGTTTATAGAATTACACAAACGGGGGGAATATTCCGCTATGCTAATGAGCTGGTCTTTGGAGACTGGGCTTAATGGGGTTTCAGTAGGAGCCTTTATTACCCGCTCCGCTCCACACCGGATCCGTCCACGAGGAGTAGAGGGGAGTCCGATAGCCTCGCTGATGTGATTGTCAGTGCTGCGTCTGGGCTAAAGTGCCTTGATTCATCTCCATCCAAATGGGCAGTGACGCCACGGCTGCATCTCCATCTTCGTCTGCAGAAGACCGAATTCCCTGGAAAATAATGAATCGCGGCTTCATTTGTAACTGTCAGAGAAAATCTCGGCTCGCCGCGGCTCTTCTTTCCGCTGATGAGAGCAAACGATCACAAACTTCCAGAAGTTCACGGCTGTCATGTAGTGTCAGGGCTCAGACTACTTTGCGTTGGGAAAGTTGAGTGTCTTAAACGTTTGCTAATGTCAGAACTCTCATTTATTCCCACACAAACCGAGTCTCCCTCACACCAAGCTGCCTTTCTTTTTGTTGTCTGTTTTTTTTTTCTCTTGTTAATGACAGGAGTCCGAGCCCTCGCCGAGGTCATCCATCTTCCGTAGACATCCACCCACTGATCGCTGCTGGCCAATCCAGACTCTGGTGACCGGCATTATGGCCGTGTCAGGGTCCGAGCCCCCCCTCGGCCCCCCGTGATTAATCATCATTTGGAGAGCGGTGCTGGGACGCTCAGGAGAGGGGCCGGCCCCTGCAGGTGGTATCGGCTTTGGGGGAGAATGGACCTGCCACTGGGCCTTTGTTTCTTCTCCCCTGGACAACAGCGCTGCTGCTCTGACTTTACCTTACTCCCAGAGCGCCCAGAGAGACTCACATGGGGACAGTGGGATGCTGTTGGTTCATAGGTAGATAGTATTGAGTTTCATGCGAAGTGCGGAAATGTCCCATATGTTCTCCAACATTCCAAACACTGACTCAAAAGAGAGAGCTGTCTATGTTCAAAAATAATACAGCAAATATTAAAGTAAGTGATAGTAAACCTGAAATCACACAAGGTCCCCATCATGAAAATGGATTAGCAATGCAACTAAATAATGTCTTGCTTAAAATCTAAAAACGCCAAGAAGGGTCAGTAAGTGTTCCCTTCTGAAAACTACACTTGTAGTACTTCAAACCTTAAAAGGAGATTTTTTTTAAAAGACTGTACTTGCAGATAATGTCATATTAATGAAATAAAAGGCCACTTAAAGAAAGTACAATGTGTACAAAAAAAGTATATAATGTCAAAAAAGTACATTTTAAATCATTATTTGTTTAATATATATTTTTTTGCTTTAAAGAAGTGCACTTATTTCGATGTGTTGACCAACACACTAAGGCTGTAGTGTGTTATTTGATATTACATTAGTAGAAATGATTTTAAAGTATATTTTAGAGGTTTAAGAATTCTTATTGTCAATGTTTGAATGCATACAGCAGTACACAACAAGGAAATGGGGTTAGCAGCTCTAAAAAGACGATTAAAACCGTAAGTAATAATTACCCAACAATAAACAATACAAACTAAAAAAATATAAACAGTACAGCCACAGTATAGTGTTATAAAGTGAGGTAGTGCAAGAGTTTTTTAAAACAGCATCAATATTACACGTGTGTTCATAATTGTGAACTATGTTCACAGTAAAACAGTATAAATAAACAGTAAAAGATTAATGCAGCAGCACTAAACTGTTATAAAGACATCATAGTTTCATTCATAGTTCACTGCTATGTGCCATAATCTGTCTGTAAACAGTACGCAATAGCAGATAATGTGAATAATTATTTGCATATTTGCATTATTTGCAGTAAATGCTTGTCGGTACATTCAGCAGTAAAACATATTACAAAGACAATAGAATTAATTACGAAATTACATATAAAGATGTACTTAAGTGGCACTCTTAAGTTCAACTAATTACACTTCATATAAATTTAAACTATAATACATTTTCATTTAATTGCAAATAAAAAGCCATTACGTGTCCAAAAACATATGGGTTATATTCTTTTAAAGTATATTATTTCCGTGATAAGCATGTATGCTAAAGTGGACTTATCTTTCACAAGGGTTCATTGTAGAGCTAGTGTGTTATCTTAATATGAAAATAATAAAAGTCATGAACTACCCTATTTTTGTTGGCACATCATTGCTATTTTCGACATTATTAGTGTCATTTAAGAATCAGAAAGGGAAAAGACCGCACACTTATATATTGTGTCTAAGTAATGGCTTATATAATATCTAAAGATGCCAAAGAGGTTCTGCAAGGGGAGGTGAAGAACTTGGGGTTTTTACATTTTCTTTAGACAACGTGACTGCCACTTGCACGTGCGAAACTCTCGCTAACATCGATGGCCTGACAGCTTTCCCAGTATTTACTGAAGCCATTTGCTGAAATATTCTGAGTGGTTTCTAGGGTGTTGCTATGCAGTTACTAAGGTTCAGAGTGAATCCTTGAAAGTTATTAGGTTGTTAACTCTATTTGACATTCTGGTCTCTAGAACTTAGATACTATAATAAACCTAAGTATGCACAATTGTAATAGAGATACTTACTAATAATGTATAATATATAAACAACAATCAATTAGGGAAGCAGTGCTAAAATGAAAACATAGCATAAGAACTCCATGCCTTCCACATTGTTACAAACATTTATGAATAAATTATGAATAAACATTTATTTAAATCTAAAACATGCCAAAGGTTTCTGTAAGAGTTAGATTTAGGGGTAGGGTAAAGGAAAAATTATACAAAATCAAGCATGTATGTGATGGTGCATCACATTCAAACGAATTATGCCTTTTATGTTCGAGATTATGGATTGATCAATGTCAAGCATTGTTTTTTGTATTTGTGCAAGACGGTTGGTCCCCTGTGAAATCTCACAAACAAGTTCAGATATTAAATAAGAAGATTTTCCTGATGAAGACATTATGTCCTTTTGTTGTTTTGGTGGGAAACAGTATATTAGAAAGCAATCACTCAGGATCACATAAATGAGTGTACATCTAATGAATCAAAATCAACTAATTTTTCTCCCGTGACTGCTTTAGTCTATTTCTCACCATTAAACAGGGTGAACATTAAGAGGGTCTTTAATAGCTCCATTTAATAGGTGGAAGCTTTTGGTTCATAAACCTCTAATGATGCTGATGCACACAATTCATTACTGACCACATCTAGAAATGATGGATCTGCTGCATAATGGCTAAACTTTGACTGAGCCGACAAAAGGCTAAGACTCTAACAAGACTCTCCATTAGCAAAAGGCTGGCATCAAATTAAAGATTGATTTAGCAGAACCATTTGTTACCAGCGCCTGACATGCAGCTCTGTCTGTTGAGACCGCTGAAGACACAGACACCCCATCATCTCCCGCACCCCTCGCAAGCCAAGATGAACGCTTATAATGATGCCATTTGCTTAATTTTCTGTGCTGTATCCGTTCACGCTGCTCCCCACACACACCTAAAATGTTGTGCAGCTTTGTATTGCCTCACATTTTAAGTTTCAATTGCATGGATTTGTTTTAGTTATGATGCTTTTACGATATTTTATGCAGCGTTGCTAATAATGTGGTTGTTGTTTTTTAATCCAATGCATTAGACTGAGAAGAACTTGTGAAGGAACAAAAGGTACAAAAACGGATTTTTAATATATAAAATGCTTATATGAATCTATGGTTATACATCATTTTAGGGTGTCCTTGTTACAGTGCAATTATACATTTAAGTACTAATTAACTACATGTACTATAGGTTTAGGATTAGGGTTAGTTGAATGTAATTGTGCATAATTTACTGTTATTACTATAGTAACGTACAAGTAACAAAGACACTAAAATAACATATTACCAAATCTATTTATGCTGGCTAATATTACGATTGCCAATGTTTCCTGTTCTTAAAGACAAAATGAAAAGTCTGTCATCATTGACTCACCCTTGTTTCAATCCCGTTGAAACCCCAAGAAGACCTCAGGGGAAATTCTGAAGAATCTTCACATAGATGTTGTCCATACGACATTATAAGTAACGCAACTTACATAATCAGATTACTTTTCCAAGTAACTAGTAAAGTAACACATTGGTTTTAAATTTACACCAAAAATATCTGAGTTACTTTTAAAATAAGTATCTCAAGTTACTTTTTTCCCCCATTTATTGACTGACAGCTCTCCTGCCCCCATGTTGAGAGAAATCGTGAGTAAGTGAACATGATTCTTATTGTAGATCTAGAGCAGGCATTTGCTTGTCTCACTTGCACAAAAACAGATTCACTATTACTCAAAATGAACAGTCAAATGCAATCTCGGAATATTACACACATTTTCAATAATTAAATGTTAAATTATGCAAATATACTTTATTTATTTAAAGGTGGGGTGAGTGCTTTCTGGTAACCGATGTTGATTGCAAATCACCAAAACAAACACGCCCCTATTTTGATAGCTCCGCCCCACACATACGTAACCCAGGCAACGACTATGGCGGAATCTGCTGGTCCAGCCGGCTGAGGGTATGATGTCGTCAATAAGTGTAAGCAATGTGTGTTACTATGGTAATCCAGGTCGAATGTTCAGTGAAAAAGTCATCCCTTACATCCCAAAAACACAAACACAGTTCTCATGAATAACTCGATAGCACGAGCACGACAGACCAACTACTAAACATATTACATTTAGGACAAGATTAGAGGGTTATATCGATCAAACATATTAGGAATATATTATCGTACTTTTCGGACACACTTTGGGAGCTGATGCTTCAAACAGACAGTGGAGGAGGTTTAGACGCTCCAGGTTTATACGGTGTGGAAATGAAAGGGTCTTTATCATCGCTGAAGTGAACGACAATACGATCGCAAATGAATAAGCAAGCAAACATGACACATGAGCATATTCAAGCAAAAGCCAGCATATATTAGTTCTGTGAAACAAAACAAAATCAATGTTACTCGCCTATCGAGAAGAAATCCTTGAGTTCTCTCCAGCGCTGGAAAGCTGATCCGATATTTACACGGGTCCTACTTCTTGCCTGATCGTAAGCCTTCTTTTGTTCCACAGACATCTTCCACATTTGTTTTTTATCTGCCATCTCTCTCTTTCTGTCATCGCTCTTCTCTCCGTCATTAGTAGACACGCCCCGTACTGCTGATTGGCTATACGTTTGTTTTGGTACTCGGCTCGAGACACTTTTCTAAAGCAGTTTTGAAATACCACTTACCACACCTTTAATCTCACTTTATTAACCAATGTCTTTGCTGCTGACCGTCGGTGGTCCAATTCAACCATAATAAGCAGAAATGACTTTAGTTAAACATCACATTTGTAATTCATTTTTTTATTGCTTAAGTAAGAGTCTTGAACTTTATTCTTCTGCGATCCAGAATGGAAGCACGGCTGAAAGGTTTGTTTGAGCTGCACCCTTGTGTCATTATCTGAGTTTCGTTTTCATGGACTTTTAGTTTGCATTCGTCGGTCACCTGTGTCACATGTTTCCTTTGTTCTAGTTTCCCGCCATTAATCTGTTGTCATGGACACTCATTAATCATCTCAGCTGTTTGTCATTGTCTCATCATCACTGTGTATTTAAGTTCCTCTTTGTGCTCAATTCAGTGTCTGGTATTGTCTGTGTCTTTTTACACTGTGTCTTTCTTTGTTTTGGAACCTTTTTTCATCCTTCTCATCGTCATCTGAACCTACATGTTCAGATGAAGATGAGACTGTACAGCTGTGAATTTGTATTTCCTTCAGCCATTCTTTTGGTGTAAAAGGGCCTTTATGTTTGCAAAAAAATATAGCTTTTTTTGTTATTTAAAATCAAACATGCAAGCCCATAGCCTATAGGTAAGAAAAAGTAACGCAATGTAATGTAACGCATTACTTTCCATAAAAAGTAACTAACACAGTTACTTTTTTAGGGAGTAACACAATAATGTAATGGTGTCAAGCTCCAAAATGACAAAAAAGCACCATGATGTTATTTTTGATGTAGTCCATAGAATTTATGTACTATTGTCCAAGTCTTATTAATTTTAACAGGTTGGGTAATGCTTTATTTTGATGGTCTCCTTCTTTTCTATAAGTAAGGTTGCACCCACATGTCAACCAGTCATTACAGTATCTGTATGACTGTCTGCTAGACACCGTCTTAATATATGCTGACATTTTATTTTGATGATCCCCAACAGACATTCTACTGACTTAGCAAGTACATGTCAACTTATTCTACAAACCCTAACCCTACCAGTCTTCTAATACTCTGAGAGTTAGTTGACATGTAGGTGCAACGTTAATTACAGTCAACAAAATATTTAACAGGGACCATCAAAATAAAGTGTAACCACAGGTTGCTATATTCACTGATAATCCTCTTCAATGTAGTCCTGTTCAAATGTCATGCCAGGCTTGATGTCACTGACACCAAACACCATTGGGTTCTGTGTGTTGCTATGGAAAATGGTGTGCTCGTTTGAATTAGCAGAACATAGAATGATTTTAGTCTTGTTTAATTAAATATGCATACTAGAATTAATTTATTTAAATGAATAACTTCTTAAAATTACATGAAACCTACAGTATTTTTAGATTTTAGAAACATGCCATTGACAGTCATTTTCACCATAAAGATTGTGAAGTTTATCAGAAACTTTCTAAATTAATGGGATATCTGTAATGTATGATTTTAAGAGTAAAGAGGCTCAGAGTGTTCACCCATTATGCTACAGTCAGTCCCAGAGAGCAGAAGAAACTCTCACATCTTCAGTGTTAAACTGAACATTAGTGTTAATGGCTGATGTTGCTAATAGGGAAGGCAAAAGTCAATGATGGACCGGGTGTAATTAGTAATAATGACGCTTATGTTAGGATGTGACCTGCTGCCCCAGTAGGACGGTGCTCTGAAAACGGATCAGAACAGAACCAGTGTCAACATTTTGACTATGATTATTGCTTTGCAGTACAACAAGACAAGCCTAATTTTAGTTACATTTTTAAACTCATTTTATTCAAAATGATCAATACACTTATCGAGTTAACAATGGTAACATAAAGGCAACATTTTTAAGTTGCAAGTTGATCCAACTTCATGTGAAATTCCATCACAGTCACATGGGAATTTGTAACTATTTTGCTGAATTGTTGGCTAAATTATAAGAAGTCTGTTTCAAACATGCCTTACTAATCTCGTCAAATATAATCTGACACCTAAATATGACTCCCTCTTTTTAATAGGTCTACAAATGGTCCATAATGAGTTTCTAATTTTAATTCTTAGCGTTAGGGGTGTGTTCAAATCTTTACGGAATAACAAAAGTCATTTAGCTAATGATTCAATGTGCTTTGTACGTAAATAAGGAGACAATCACTTTTTTGTGGCTTATCTGATTCACTGCATAAGAACAGTTAATGAACACGTGCATTGCACGCATGACTGCACAGTCCACCCTCCAAGCAAGATGTCTGAATGACACCAGAACCCACGACTCTGTCCATCAAAGCACCTCTGACTTAACATTACCATGACAATTTCAATGTCAAAGATGTAGGATACACATGAAGTCCAACCATTGTCTTGAGTTTCCTTCTTCCACATTGTTACACCCCCATAAACCAGCGCGCGAGAGAGTAAGACAGCACCTCATATAGCCACATGGTAGAATATAGGCTATCAGTTTGAAACCAGATCAGTTTGCATGAGGAGCACCAGCTATCCCAGGAGTGTGTGTGGAGCGCTGTGTTGCTATTGGAGCCGTGTGAAGCTCTTGGAGGAGCCCACTCATATGATGGGAAGTCACAAAGAGCCACTCTCCATGCTGCACTGATAATGTGAGTATAGCGTTCACCATCACCAATGTTTCTTCATGTGTTTGAGCATGTGTGTGTGCACTTTAATGCACTGTAATGCTGCATGATGTTGAACCTGTGGGTGTACAGTACTTGTCTCTGTGAGCAGAGACCTTCATTTAGATAATGTGGATAATGGGATGTTATCAAATACCACGGCGAAACTTTTTTTACGGAAAGGTATTATTGCTCTCGACCATTTCTGTGAGCAATTATGTCAGCTGAGTGTTACAAATTGACTTGATGGTGTGTTGTCCTTCAAAAAATGTCAAATTAGAATAAAATGCATGTAATTACACAAAAAAAACCTAAAATGTTAAAAGCATTTTTTTTAGAAGAACTGTTTCAAATATTATTAAGTAAAAAAACTATGTTTTTGTTTTGTTGCTAGAATCAAATATAATATGATTTTTGTTTAAATACATTTTAGGTCAAATATTTAGGAATTATAAACTCTGGGATATTTTTATCTAAAATATTTAAAGACATCCACATCTTCCAAGCACATTGCTTTCTCTAAAGGCAGTGGAATATCATCTCATTAATCCTCAGTCAGGCTCTTGTACATAAATAGGAAATGCAAACAGATTATTACCCAAAAGCAGATAGAACAATGATCACTAAGCTCGCCAATACCAATAGCACAAACGAAAAAGTGCTTTGAAGGTGAACATCTATAGAAAAGTAACACCTACACAAATTCACTAAGAAAAACGGCCTCCTACTCGGTAAAAAGAACAATTCATGTTGTGCGGAGTCTCCCACGGCTGGTCTTTAGATCTCAGCTGGCTCTAGAGCAGGTTTGTGTCCATTCACCCCTCTTCGACAAACCTCATCTGAATTTTGTGGGCGTAACTTGACAGCTTGCTTTATGGTGTATTGTCATATGCCTGACCAGTTTGGAGAGATGTTCCTGTCCTGGAGCAGATTTGTAAATTGTCCTGTTTTCCCTTTTCTTGCTTACTTTCTTTCCTTTGAGCTACTGTAAATAAAATGACATTGTATGATAGATAGATAGATAGATAGATAGATAGATAGATAGATAGATAGATAGATAGATAGATAGATAGATAGATAGATAGATAGATAGATAGATAGATAGATAGATAGATAGATAGATAGATAGATAGATAGATAGATAGATAGATAGATAGATAGATAGATATTTTTCAAATATCATTGTTATGCCTAGAAAGTAAACGGTAATACTAGTGAAGTAATAAACTGCCCTATTTACTCAATTTGCGAGTACAGTTATATCACAAAGCCTTTTGTTGTGTGTGCTGATCTCATGGATAACTTGATGAGTAATAGAGAACAATGAAACTACCATGAAAAACAATGCAAAGGCTGATGCAGAAGGATGTCAATCTATGTCTCCTCAATGTGCAGGAGTCATTTGACCCCAGGAGACCCCGAGCACATGCAAGAAAGAAAGCGTTTGAATTCAGTGGCTGCCATGTGTGGGTGTCCATTACATTGAGACCATCATTCCCAGCAGGGACAGCCAGATCCCAGCTGCCAATGGGCATTCGGCGGGCCCGGCACGCTCTGCCAAAGCGGGCCACTTCTGCACAGTGTGCAAACATTTTTGCATCTGTAGGCGTACAACAAAAGACACATGCATCTGAAGAAGTTTCCTTCTTTCGTTTGTGGGGGAGGACACAAGAATCCCTGAAAATGTGAAGCATTCAGATGTGGCAATCAGCGGCAAAGATTGTCGCTGTTCTGTGCAGACTTGAGCGCTTTTGTGTCGAGCGCGGCTTCTTTCTCGAGCTGTCATGCAGCCACAATTAACCGCTTACAGTGAAGTTTATATCACAACAGTTGCTGATGAGGTAGAATAGGGTGGATTTATTTTCCACGCGTTATGCGCATGCATATCCACCGCTGATCTACAAGATCTTGATCTCAAAGCAAATTCGTATTGCCTTGCAGAGCAGTTGAAGGAAGCCGATGCCCTTCGCAATTAATACAGCCTGCAGAAACAGGACCAGGTTCATTACCTCCTCATTATGGATGTTCAGGCTCAGAACCAAGACATTGTTTAAAGGGCTTCCCCCATTAACAGCGGCTGACACGTCCCTGTAATCAGTCTGGCCACGGTCTGTCACATTACTCGCTGCAGTCTTTATTCACGGGGCAAGAAAAGCACCGGCGCGCCTGACAAACACGCAAAGCTGCTCGGCACTAAACGTCTGCGGGTGATAATGTAACTGTGGCGTGTGGCTGGCCCTGCCTCGCTATTGAGCGTTTAGGGTGATTTGCGGGGACGCACTCCAGTCAATATCTACTGAGATGTCATTATGACGACACAACCTCTTTACTAATTGCCTGCTTGAGCGACAGCGGCGATAAAAGATTCAGAGCGGGCCGTGTGGACTAGAGGGGACCTCAGACAGGTTACAGCCGCATGGGGCCCTTATTAAATCATTACCCACAAAAGCCGATAAACAGCCCTGAAAGTTTCCGCTCCGTTTAGGCCCATGACAGGCGTGGGGGCAGTATAAAAAAAAGTTTGACTAATAAGACTTTCTACGTATTTTTTCAGTGGTCACCGGTAGTCATTTAAAGAAAGCCTTCTGAATCTCTGGTTTATATACTATAGCATCTCAGTACCGTAGTGTCAGTGATAAGTGAATGCGGTGGCAACAGATGGCTCCGTTTCTAATTCGTTCAGTAATCATGACACTCTGATGGCATTCTGAGATCACAAACTGTTCTCAAGCCATGCTTATGATGACAGCAACACCTTCTCAAAAATAACCAGAGCTTGAATGGGTGGCTCTAAAAATATATATGTGATTGATGGACAACAGGAAGCTTTGGGGATTTTCATTGTACTATCAAATCCTGGGGGTGTTAACTGAGGTTTCCTGTGTGCGGGCCGATTTAGACTCCCATTCAAGCCTCTGTCATGCTTCAAGAACAAATAAAATGCTGAAATCATTTTCTGAATTGCTAATGAGCTGATCTTCAAAAATGAGGATTAAGCTCTGACCCTAAATAACACTCCTCTCTGTTTATTTGATTCATTTTTATTTATTTTTCGGAAAATGCAATTATCACTGGTATTAAACACTCTGTGGCAATAAGCAATAACACTTTTCTCAAAGGATTCTAGCAGTTTTGCATTTGAAAATTTCTCATAATAAGGATCTCAACAATGATTTTACAGTGAAAGTTGCAATTGGAGGTAAACAAATGTATATATAAAAGACGTTGTATAGGCTATATAATCATTTATATTTTATATGAATTTAACTATATGATTATGAAATGAGATGAACAGGATAAAAAACATTCCTTCTGCAATGTTAGCATGAGTGAAAATTGTAAATGTAAAGAATACGATAATATATAAAGTGTGAAGAGTGAAGGCTGGGTTGATTTGGATCTTTTTTCTACTTCAGAAATAATAAAAAATATAAATAGTGCTTAATTAAAAAATAACTTTGTTTGTTATTACAGAAAATGGGCATGCTACTTTTACAGAGCCCATTATGTTCTTTTACGATAGGAAGAGATAACTAAATGAAAATGATTAATTTAGCCTACATCTATCAGTTATTAATCTAACAGAGTAACAGTATAAAAAGGAGAGCTATTTCTACCTCTTACATGTAGCAGCGTGAAGTGTCAGTCCGTGGTAAAGGGACATATACTGCCCCCTGTCCATTTTATAGGCTATGACATAACCCACGCAGGTCGCGTAAAATATTTATTTATATTTACAGTAACAAGGACCCTATAATATATTATATATTATTTTAACAATATTCTAAATCAATAGGCTATAGCTATACTTTATATAGTTTTAAATAAGTAGTTGTTTACACACACACACAAGCGCGCACAAATAAAAAAAAACACCATCTGCACTAATTTACGTATAGGCCTATATTGTGATCCCATCAGGCTTTTCTTGTTCTGGTTTAGGCCTAAATGTTAACAAAACGCAACAAGGCTGAAGGAAATCTACGGATATTTATTAATATTTGCTTTTAAAATCCGTTTATCCCCTAGAACTGTTTTTTCTTCAGATAATACGTATTTTATACTGAAATAGCCTACTGTAAATGGTGTGAAAATGTTCAGACGTGCGACCATACGTACAGTCATACCGGACGTCGTGCTGTGTGGGGTGTCGGAAGTTCAATGGAAGAGTTTTTCCAGAGATGAACATATATGCCCTGAAAACACACATACACTTGAACGAGCATTCCAACAGTCATAACTCAGAAAGAAGTCGAGTAGTGACTTGACTATTAGCTATTAACCACGGCATGCGTGATAATTGAGACAGCTCCGCGCGAGGACTTCAATCCACTGAGCGCGCGCGGCAGCAATTTCTATTGAATATTCACCAGTGATTGATCCTTTTCTCTGCCTTTTGATATGTGGATTTCATCACGGCAAATATGATCTTGGGAAATTATAAAATGAGTTATAATTGGGTGATATTGTGTGACATTTGGCCATCTACGTGATGCACATTTGTCCCAAAATAGCCCAAGTCAGCATTCTAAAGGTGATTTTAGGTGAAAGCTGTTAAATTTGTCCATTTGGATGCATATTTTCACAAGCCTCAATTCACTCAAATAGTTAGGCTAGATGTAGGGTATTTTTTGTAGGCTACATGTATAAGCTACATATTGATACCTATAGGCTATGAATTGATTCTGTAATAGAGTAGCCTGAAATCATTGGCTGAAATTCCGACCTCAGCTCCCTCCTCCCCCGTATGACTTACTAAGAGCAGTTTCTAAACCCACGGGGGGAATTCACTTCTATCATCTTTTTTATTTGGTCGCATCTTTAAACCTCACAGCGGAAAGCATTTCTATTTACGTATACAGGCATTTACATTTGGAAAGTTTTAGTTTTTTGCGTTTAAGAGCTGAATTGGGCAAAATTAGGCTATTCATGTTTAGGCTAATGTTTAGGTCTAACCTATAGGCTAATATGAAAAACAAAGCAGAGAACAAAATTGTCTGAGCCAGGAACTTTCAAGCTGTCTGTGCTGTTTTAATCAAATGCACCATGAACGCTTTAACGCCACCAGAAGACAGCAAAACAACAATAAAATAACTTTTGGTTGCACTATTATAGCTAATCAGATGCTATATTTACTTTCCAGCAGCACTCTAATTATAGAACACCATTACTAAAAACGTTTCCCTCTTTCCAAAAACATGGGGTCTATTCAAATAGCGCACTTTCCGACGGTGCCATTGAAGCAAAGGTAGAAATTCCGTGATTGTGTCTCTCATTTGATTGTGGTTGTTAAGCCGCGTCTCTTTGCTCGGCAACACTCGCGAGTTTCCGATACTCAATTTCCGGAATATGCTCCATAAATGGACGAAGGGGTGTTGCTGTTAACCGGATAAACCCATTTATGGCGTGAAAATGAACCGGAATTCCTGATTGAGAATGATGCGTTGTATCAAAACGGAATATTTTTTTCCACTTAAGATTATCTTTCAGCAAACGTATGCTTTACTTCTGTTATTGTTTTGGCTATCTAAAATATTTTAAAACAACAGGCCACGTACTTTGTTAATTTTTCCACCGAGCATATCGCTTTTTCTGCACGAGCGGCTGTACAGAGAGGATTCTCCATTGACAAGTATTACCTCAACGCGTCACGCAGTCTACAACCAATCAGATCGCGCAGCGCTACTTTTCTTTTGCCATCCAGTCCTTAAATGGTCAGTGACGTAACGACACATTGATAGGCTCACCATAAATACATACTACCACTAGAAGCTCCACAAGGATCTGTCATTCAACAACACAGAGCCGTCAGATGGCATCACAGTGAACGCTAACCCACCAGAGTTTACTGACAGCTTTCCACATGTAACGTTTTGAGCCAGCGTTCGCACAGGCACAAAACATTTTGTGAACATCTGAACAAGTGCTTCCATACGACTTCATGATGACAGCTAAAACTTTGGAGAAAGCCCCCGTAACTCTGGGTGGCTTTGTGCACCCGCTTGTCGAAAGCATCTACTCAGTGGACGAGCTTGCCACATCACTGCCAGCCTCTGTGACTATATTTCCAAACGGTGATTTAGGAGGACATTACGAGCAGATCAACTCTGGAGGTAAGAACGATGCGCGCATCTCAACTGCTTCCATCCTCACGTGCTCTCTGTGTTGATGTATCGTTCGCATCTTAGTGCATTCAATGGGAATGCAAACATGTGGCTACTTTGTAGTAAAACAATTGGAAACGTGCATTTGCTTGCTTATGTTTGACTAGTTCAAAAAAAGAAAACGGGTACAGAAATGATTGCAAACAAAGATGCTATGCCGAATCATGATTTTACAGTGGACAGCTTTTTACTGAAGTGTGCGTAAAAGCTACGCGCTTTGCATCTGACGGTCGCATGATCCATAAGACAAGACTTTTTCACGTGTATCTAAACTTTGTGTTTATGTGCATTTGTTTTTTGCAGATGGCTTGATTGGCGGGGATATGAGCACGGATAAGCGCTCCCTCGACTTAACCTATTCCAGCAGCTTCGCGCAACCACCTGGCCCTCGCAACCAAACTTTCACATACATGGGAAAGTTTTCCATCGACTCCCAGTACCCAGGAAACTGGAACCCAGAGGGCGTGATCAACATCGTGAGCGCGGGGATCCTGGGCATGACCCAGCCATCCTCAGCATCCTCGTCACCTGCATCCTCGGTGTCCCCCGGCCACTTCTCCAGCACTCTCAGCTGCACCATGGCGCAGAACCAGGCAGATATGGAGCACATATACTCTCCCCCGCCGCCCTACTCTGGATGCGGAGAGGTGTATCAAGACCCATCCGCATTCCTCTCCACCTCCACCTGTCCGATCTCCTATCCTCCGCCATCCTACTCATCCCCAAAGCCAAACACAGACTCCGGGCTGTTCCCCATCATCCCGGACTACGCCGGCTTTTTCCAGCCCCCGTGCCAGAGGGACATGCAGTCGATGCCCGACCGCAAACCGTTCTCGTGCCCGCTGGACTCTTTCAGAGTGCCGCCTCCTTTGACCCCCCTGAACACTATCAGGAACTTCACACTGGGGGGACCGGTATCTGACGGACCCCGGCTACCCACAGCCTACAGCCCGCAGAATTTACCCCTCAGGCCCATCCTGCGCCCGAGGAAATACCCCAACAGACCCAGCAAGACCCCTGTGCACGAGCGTCCCTACCCCTGCCCGGCGGAGGGCTGCGACAGGCGCTTCTCCCGGTCCGACGAGCTCACTAGACACATCCGCATCCACACCGGGCACAAACCCTTCCAGTGTCGGATATGCATGAGGAACTTTAGTCGCAGCGACCACCTGACGACCCACATCCGCACGCACACCGGAGAGAAACCGTTCGCCTGCGACTTTTGCGGGAGAAAGTTCGCGCGGAGCGACGAGAGAAAGAGACACACCAAAATCCACCTGCGACAGAAGGAGCGAAAATCCTCCTCTTCGTCCTCTGGTGTGTCCAGCTCAGAGCGCGGCGTCGCCACGGGCATCTGCTCGTCCGGTTCAAGCCAGTAAACTTTCAACTGGACTGTGCAATATCCAACACTATGTAGGCAATATAATGACAATAATAATGCACCATTCGTAATATATTAAAACTGGGTGGTGGACTGATGTTGTGAAATCAAACCACAGTGCCAAATCGATACATGGACACATTTATTGTGCGCACTTTTGAAGGTGGTGCGATGTTCGTTTTCTTTTTGCCTCAGTCGCATGCTGACTGACCAAACGCACTTTGTTTGAATATTTAGGCCAATTAATTTAATAATAAAAAAATAACCTTAGATAGCACGTGGGAGAATTGTGTCTTAGATAAAAGGTGGAAAGTTGAGTGGTTGCATTTAAAAAAAAAAATCAAGTTCATTTCAACTAAACTTTGAGGTGTCAAAAGGTGTCTAACATCACTATTTTCTCCCATTGTCGTGCCTTTTGTCCGTTCATCTTGTACATACACCAGAAGGCTTGAATTAAATTGTACATTATCCTTTAATATGAAAGTTTTTGAAGATATATTTTTGTACAAACTGTTTCGTGTTAAAAGTGTTGCATTTGTGCTTAAACAAGAATTGTACATAGCTGAACTCATAGCGATTTGACGTTTGTTCTGTGGTTGTTCTGACTGATATAAATGTATTTGTGACTAACGCAGGTCAATAATGTCCTACTTTGTCAATATGAAAATAATAAACAACACATGGATTGTGACTTTTTGTTTAACTGTCTGATTTTTATTAGAGATAAAGTGGTGTAGAAGGAAAAAGTGAAGTAGACTTGTGTAGGGACATTCCCGCTTTGGCATCACTGAGCTCTGACTCATGGTCTCATAAGGGTCAGCTCCCACACACTGTTGTTTACAAATGCACAAAGGGTGTGAATATTCACAGTCCTGCATTTTCAATGTTTAAGGTGGACAAAATGACTCACACTGTGATCTATGAATTGACTGATTTGACACAAAAACACAATATGCCATGAGCACTCTTTAAAGTGTCTATGGTATGAAAATTGAGAAACAACACTGAAAAAATGACAAATAATTGTTGCCACTGTATGAACCTCTGTGGTTTTATGTGGTTGAAGGTATTCCAACCCCCACATTAAGTGCAGGGACAAACCCCATATTTACATCACAGCTACATGACACATGTTGCCAATATTTGCAATCCATATTTTGAGATTATATATAGTTTGATAAGAGGCTGATTAATACTAAGAGCTGCATTTATAAGCAAATCATTGATTTTACTTTTCTAATGTTGTATTGCCAGTCTACAAAAACTGTCCATGAGCTCTCTTTTCACTGACTGAGAGACTTAAATGCTCATTTATGTATAGATTTAATCAACTGAACTTCACAAACAAACAGCACTGAACATAAGCTGAGCTTAACAAAGGACCATCTGATTACTTTCTGTTCTGTTCACAGAGCCAGGTCAAGAAAAAAAGCCCTTAAGGGATGCAGGAAAGGACAATGTCCAACATGAACAGTGTCTAAGAATTGAATTAATTTTATGAAAACAAATGATTACTTTTAGGCCCGAGACACGAGCCTGCCTCGTACGTTAATGTTACAGACAATGTGTGGGAAATGATGACGCCACAGTAGACATTAATATGTCTGTCAACATTCACACTGAAAGTCTGACTTTAAAACAGATTTCATTCAAGTATGGGACACAACCTATTCCAAATTTACAGAATCGTTATCATTAGTAATAACAAAACTAAGCACAGCATATTATCCACGCATTCAGATAAGAAGAAATTTTTTTTTTGCTTCCCCCTTTCCTCTCGTCACCTTATTAATGTTTCGCATATGCAGTTGAAAACTGTTTATGAAGGGTCAAGTTAACTATTATGTTTTAATTTAATTAAGTTAATCAGCTTTATTTTACACACAGAAATGTTGGTTACACTTTATTTTACAGTGTCCATGTTACATGTACTTACCACAGTAAATTATGCATAATTACATGCAACTAACCCTCAACCAAACCCTATAATCCTACCATAAACCTATAGTAAGTACATGTAGTTAATTAATATTACTCAGTACTTAAATATATAATTACGCTGTAACAATGACACCATCAAATAAACTGTACAATTTTATTTTAAGGTGTCCTTGACAGTGTAATTATTCAATAGAGTACCAAGTAATAGATGTGACCCAGGACCACAAAACCATTCGTAAGGGTACATTTTTGGAAATTGAGATTCATACATCATCTGAAAGCTTAACAAGTAATCTTTCGATTGATGGATGGATAGGACAATATTTGGTCGAGATACAACTATTTGAAAATCTGGAATCTGAGGGTGCAAAAAAAAAAAAAATTCTAAATATTGAGAAAATCCCCTTTAAAGTTGTCCAAATGAAGTCCTTAGCAACGCATATTACTGATACTAATACATTTTTGATTAGAACATGATCTTTACATAATATCCTAATGATTTTTGGCATAAAAGAAAAATGGATAATTTTGACCCATACAATGTATTGTTGGCTATTGCCACAAATATACCCGTGCGACTTTTGACTGGTTTTGTGGTCCAGGGTCACATACAGTTAGTTGCATGTAATTATGCATAATTGACTGTTATTACTACATGTAAAATGTGTAACAGCAACACTGTAACATAAAGTGTTACCGAAAAGTCTGTCAATAATACTAATAATGTAAGAATAAACTTGCACGATGCACAAAATGCTACGTTTTCTTGAAGACAGAGTCTAAGTGATTTACAGTCATTTTAATAGTACTTTTACAGTAAAAATATAAACAGTACATAAGAAATAGTGTCTTTTAAAATAAATTAAAATATATTTAATGTAGATATATAGTGTGCACTTATACAAGAGTAAATGCTTTTCATGTATACATTCATTATTCACAAGCAAGGCCACAAAGAGTTGATTTAGCCTATGAGGCGCGTAGGCTTGGAATGGACATTTAAAATCATGTGTTGTTTGCAGTCCCAAGATAAAGAAAAAAACAAATTTTTTTTTACACATCTGAGTTAGAGCAAGGACAGAGGCTACAAGTCCATTCCAGTGTTCATCTCTCTACACCGAAGCTTCAGGTCCGGGGTAAGGTTCCCCCCCGCACCAGAAATCATCTGGTTGGGGGATCTCTAAAAGCCAAATTTCATCTTCCCCGCTCTGCTCTGACTTTTTGCCAGCAGTTTGTAAAACTTTGTAGTAGTGGCAATCTCTCCCGTCGTCAGGGTCATAAGGTGGTGCCAATATATCAAGAAACGCAGCTGGTCCATCCACTGCATCAATCTCATGCAGGTTGTCTTTGAGAGGGGTCAAAATGCAAGGGCCGCTCTGCTCAGAATACTGTCCGGAAGACCTCAGCGAGGCTCTCCTCACATTATCCCTCTGGAAAGGCAACAGTGGTGGCTCAAACTGCCTCTCAGTTTCACTCTCAGCACCAACAGCTTTATCCAACTTGTCATAACACCTTATATTGACCTTGCCATATAGGACCTTCAGCACGCCATTCATCCCAGGATGGTCATGCAGAGGGATGGAAGCCCCAGAATTCAGCAGAAACACTCCCATGCTGAAGACATCAGTCTCACAGATGTGCATGTATGTGACCGGAGGGACAGCTGAGGACTGTGGGGAGGATATGGAGACTGTCTTCGGTGGCGAAATCTTCAGATCCGCAGCCCTGATGTCGGAGAGCAGGGAGACTAACCCTGCCTGCTGCTCTAAAAACACCTTATTGTCGCCAATGGCAGAGGAAGAACAGTTTGTAAAAGTCACAGAAGCCTGGCTCGCTATCTTCTGGATCAGCGACGACTTGTTTCCAGGCATGTTTAATAGAAAACAATCGAAACCTTGATTTGCTTCGAGCCACGCGATGAAAACAACAGAGCTGCTACGCCGAATGAGATTGTCTCACGTGAAGCATTTAAAGCAGTCGAGTGTGTTTGTGTCGAAAGTTACGATAAAAATAACTCCGTTGAGGTGGAAACATTAATTTTAGCATCTGGATAAAATCCACAGACCCTCGTCTCCACCACCCCATTCATGGCTATCAGATCCACACGTCCTCAACCACTGCGCATGCGCGGACACAAAGGAAGCATAATGGAACTTGTAGTTCTTTTGCGCTTATGGATAGAAAATAAATCCTTAGAATAACAGATAAATATGTAAACAGATTCAGACTGTCTATGTCAATATTCTCTGACACTGCAGTAAATATGTTTTATTTTGTAAACATGCCGTCAGTTTGAATAATTGCACAATTTTGCTCAGCAATGGAACTACAACACCCAACAACCTCCACATTGTTGACCCTCTCTAGTGAGTATGAGGGGTGGGAGGCCCGTTGGGCCATTCAACTCTGTCCCTTCCCCCACCGCCACCCTGGAACAACACAACACATCACCACCCTACCAACACCATCATTGCATGTCATTTATTATCCACACAGGCTTGATCTCTGGAGTAAATTCTCAGTGAAACAAAAGCAACAGTGTATAACCATATTCTTTTTTTTTTCTTCTTAAAAAAAAAAAGTTATAATAAATAAATAAAGTGTGAATTGAGTGTAAAAACTCCTGCTTAATTGTATTGATTGTGCACTATTAGTGTTCTTCAAAACTTAAAATAAAATATTTTTAAAAACTGTACTTGCTGATAATATAATATTAACGGAAAGAAGAGCGTACACTTTCATGATTATATGTCTTAACACACTTTAAAGTACATTTTTATCATCATGTTTTAATAATATTTAGTTTTAAAGAAGTACTATTATTTCAATTTAAGTAACAAAATATATGTAAAGTTATAATTTTAACTGTAGTGTGTTATTTCATATTTCATTTAAAGTGAATATATCTTAACTGGAATTTGACCGAACGATAATGACCATGTTTTATCATGCTTTTATTGAGTCAGTTTTGTCCTTTTCCTTGGTGGCATGGTTTGGTCATACATCCTTAAAAGCAAGAAATTCCTTAAAGGGGTGATGAATTGAGAAATCAACTTTCCTTTGAGTCTTTGATATCTAAAAGTTCATTGTGATATAAGAATATCCTGTAAGTTTCAGAGCTGAAAACATCCTTGTTAGTCAAAGAAAAGCTTTTATAGACACCAGGCCCAGAAAAGAGAGATCTCAGAATATGTCGACCATTGACGTAATAGGACGCAGAAGCACAGCCTCCAGCCCGCCCACCGACTCGTGGAGCTAAACGGGTCGCGCCCCAGCTCACGTGTGTAAGACATTGCGCATTTGTTCGCTTCATTTCACTATGGAATCGATTGTAAACAAGATAGAGGTCGAGACTGGATTTGCAGACATATCGAGATTAAAATACAATGCTGTGCCTTCTATATTGGATCCGACAGGAGCGGTGCAACACTCACTTATGTGAGTAAAACATGTTTTTTATATGTGTTAGTATTGCATTGCTACAGATCATTTGATATCTATTGTTTACATACCTTAGCACGCGGTCACAGGCTGGAGAATCTTCTTTTTGAAGTGTTATTTCTTCATTCGTGATCATACTCAGACTTGTAACGTTATGGGCCAGGGCTCGGACTTGACTTTTTTAAAAGCCCAACGTCCCCGGGGCTATGTGTTTTTCAGCCTGCCGACGGGCCATCTTAAATAGTGAAATAACATTCCTTTCTTGCACGCGTGCATGTGTGTGTGTGTGTATGTGTGTACGGTTCACAGTTATATTCACTGTTCGGGCGACAACATTCCAATCAATCGCGGGTGGAAAGATATTTTGTGAGTCCTGTGAGCGATTCCCCAGACGCTTTCAAAACAATCCCCACATGTACTGACGGGAGCTGAAGCTCATTAAATATGCAAATCTTATCCAATCCTAGCTGTGGCCGTTTACTTCCAAGTCTTCAGTGCGACACGCCCATCAAAACCGAGCGTTTTTCAGAGAGCCTCAAAACCTAGGCAGAAAGTAGCCTATTACTTATTCATTATGATGTTTCTGAATGTAAAAACCACGCAAACATCATAAGTTGACCTCAGACAACAGTATATATATATATAAAAAAAGCCAAAACACCTTTAAACCAGATTGTTAAATGGTCTAGTCGGTTGAGTAACAGGTGTATCCAGCATCCCTGTATACAAGACAGTTACAGAGGATGGCTACCTCTATGTTAAATGATGACTCCCACCCTTTGCGCAGTGAGTTTCAGCTTCTTCCCTCTGGACGGAGGTTTTTAGTCCCAAGGTATAAAAGCAGCTTTATTCCTGCTGTTTTAACAGTGTTGAATAATAAATAGGGTTTTTTGTATGTATCATATGTATGTTTATATGTAAATGTACAGTATATATGTAGGGATGTGTATTTGTATATGAATGTACAGGTTTTATGTACTATAAGTCTTGAGTGGTGGAGCCTTGAGCACATGTATCGTGTAATTGTTATTTTGTTTTTGTTTTTGTGATATGGATGCCCTTTACTCATCATGTCATCATACTGCAAAACAAATTTACCTCCGGGTATTAATAAAGTAACCTAACCTAACCTAACCTAACCTAACCTAATCTATCATGGCTTGTCAGTAGGCCTACATTTATTTTAACGACAATAGAAGTAATTATGAAATGACACACATAAAGATATACTTAAGTCCTACTTAAGTGGGTCAAAAACACTCATACTGTAAGTTCAACTAAAAACACATTTTTTAAATTGCACATAACGTGAAAATATTATATTAATTTCACACTCACACTTTCAAGTTTATACTGTTTCTGTAATAGTGTAGGCAGTCAACATCATCACTACATGTGATTCATAATGCATAGAGAGGCTAAATCTTTGGAATGAAATTCTCATTTACATTATCACAAACAACTGATAGTAACACAGTAATTTATAATCACATGGTGCATCCAGTTGAGATGATCAGATCCATTAATTTAAATTGAACTATAAACATCACTGTCCCCTCACTAAGCATAAAAAAACACACATATATATAGTAATAATATAGATTATTATTCTCAGGGTACATCCAGTTTATCTCAGACCTCTACACTTGTAATTGAAGCTGGTCATTCATTATCTTTTGTCAGGTTGGTGTTGACAGCGAAAGGACCGGAAGTGTGCATGGACGGAGCGCAGCACTGAATAAGTGAAGTGCGTACTCAGGACATGTACCTTTGTGCATGATCACCACAAAGACCATCCTCTTGAGAAATAATGAGGCCCGCTCATTTACTCACAGAGCAAGCACATCCAAATACCACTTCCGTTTGGGTAATTTAATTAGATCCTCGCTCAGCGGCCAGGATATGGAGATCATATGGGAGATCACCAATGTCTTGAAGGCCAGGTCTTTTTTTAAAGCACCCTTGTGAAAAAGAAGTACGCTTCAGCATACTTTAAAAAAAAGAGTACTTATTGCAGTACTTATTACTTAGGTGTGAGCTGTATGTAATCCTTTGGACACTTAATTAAATGTTATTTACAATTAAGTGAAAATGTTGTTTCAATTGATATTAGCCCTTCTCACTTGCTGGTCAAAAATGACATGAAATGAATTTACTATATTTAGTTCGATAATGTTTTTTATGTAATATTTTGTTTTTTGGGGATGTTATGGTACTAAGTTATGTATGCAGTAGTTATAATCAATTTATTCAGTTTTTGAGCATAGACCTGAAAATTAAAATTCCAACTTAAACTGTCATAAATCTTAAATGCTTTGGAGCACATACTTATGTTTGGTCTCTTAAAGACAACACTTGGCAGATTATCGCTGAAGTGAAAAAAGTTTTATTTTGATAAGAAATATATATTTTTCCAAAACACAGTTTACTCTAAAATTGCAAGAAAAAAAAAGCAAATAAATCTAAACAAGTTGTGTTCCAAATTTGAACTTGATATCTCAAAAAATTTACTTTCAGTAAGATTTTGTTTGGGCGCAGTTTCAAAAATTTCCACTAGATGAAATTTGTTTTTGATTCATGTCCATTTTTTTTCTCACATAGCAAGTGCCAGAACCTTTACCAAGTTTTGTACCATACCGAGGAGTATAAAGTATAAAATAAAAAAACAAAACTGAAGAGCACCAGAGGGTTAAATGCAATTAGTTCACCTTAAGTAGGACTTAAGAACATTACTTATTTTTTCTTTGAAATATGGCAATGAGTTATGCCAAATGTGCTGACAAGCACTTATGATAAACTAAAATAGACTTTATATTTGTATATTTGTATTGAAACTAGTGTTGTCAAATCGATTAATCACGATTAATCACATTCAAAATAAAAGTTTGCATTTACATATTATATGTGTGTGTACTGTGTATAATTATTATGTATATATAAATAGTCAAGTCAAGTCAAGTCAAGTCACCTTTATTTCTATAGCGCTTTTCACAACACAGATTACTTCAAAGCAGCTTTACAGTGATGATAGGAAATGATGAAAAATGATAGGACGTTTTTGATTGATTAATTTCTGTTGTAAAAACTGAATTTTTAGATTCTGATTTCAAAATGTAAAAACACATGTAAAAAAATATATTGCACAAAATGAAAACAATAATGTAAATATTATTATGTGTGAATCCAAAAATTAAAAGCGCATAAAAAAAAAATAAGCATGATTTCATCTCTTAAATGTCTTAGTGTGTGTTTTGGTCATAATTTAGACTTTTTAAAAATCTAATTTCAGCTTTTTATCTCATAATTAGGACTTTAAATCATAATTTAGATTTCCAAGTCATAATTTTGACTTTAAATCCAAAATTTTTTAATTTTATCTCAGAATTTTTAAAGTCCTAATTTCAATTGTTCATCTCACAATGACTTAGCATGTCATATTTTTGACTTTTTATCTCACTATTATGACTTTTAAAATCATATTTTCAACATTTTATCTAATACTTATGACTTAGCATGTCGTATTTTCGACTTTTTATCTCACTATTATGCCTTTTAAAATCATATTTTTGACTTTTTACCTAATACATAAAAATGCATTTTTTTAAATATAAAAATATTTATATAAAATATAAATAATATAAATATATATACAGTATACACAGCAAATATTTCTTAAATATATACATATATATTTTACAAACTGCTCTTTTGGATGTGATTAATCACGATTAATCGATTTGACTTGAAACGTGTACTGCATGCCATCTATTTTAATATATTTGTAATTAAATATATTTGCTTTAGTGTGTAAATCCACACATCAAAATAAATGTAGCATGATGAAGGATTGTTTAAACAGGTCATTTAAAATGTACTTTAAAGTAAATCATCTAATGTGACATTATTACAAAGGGCACTTTTAAGTGTATAGCCTACTTGCATGAAAGTGTACTCTCCTTAAGTGCACTTAAGTGTCAACCTCTTATAGCCCCATCGACCTCTTTTAACAAAACAATAATGAGTTTTCACTAATATTACCATTTAATATTAATACTAATATTATTAAAATGTGCGTTATTTTAAAGATTCACTTTTAAACCAGGGACATTCCTTTCATGAAATCTGAGCGTATTTCTCACATTTCTATACATATTTCTGCAGCTGACTTATTTTATTTACCAATACAAATATGTAGTTTGAGTATATAAATATTTAGTTAATGGTTATGTGGTTTGGACTTTTGTGATTTGGGTCAAAAGGTCAAAACATTGAATCTCAAAGCAAGTACAATAAATCAACAAAGCCGTCAGATATGAATTTCAGCTGTTAAATTGTCAACTTTTCTCTGTACAGAGAAACTGACATCATGATAGAAGGCTTACATACGTAGTTCTTTTACAATCCCTTTTACTGTTATAAATAATTCAGCAGACTTGTATGTGTACATTAGCTCAGAATAAGCATGTTTTTTTCCAAGCGAGATGCAATCGTTCTCAGCGGCTAAAGTCCAGGGCAGATAAAGGCAACATTATTCGCCGATGCTTAAAATGTGCATGACTAACATTGCATAGAGGTCAGATAGAATGGAGTTCATGCATCTCTGGTAATTCCAGCCAAGAATCCTGAATGAGCAGAGCAGAGGACAATAAGACTTTCTAATTGCTCCGACATCTTGTGGTGAACGTCCCCATTGTTGTGCTCAATCTGCCGTCTGTTCTGTTATGATTGGTGGTACATGCATGCCTTTGTCAGTGGTGAGTCTTTTATGCCTTCACAAATGAGACTCCATTGATTTCTTGAGGAAACTGAAGCGGTTACTGTTTTTAGATATGCCAGCTATTCCCCTCAGATCATAAAAATTCATGTTTTGGCTGTTCGGAAAATATCTGCATGGTTAAGAGGCAAAGGGCAAAGAAAATGTTGTTGTTCTTTATGTGAAGAAGGATCACTCCACTTCAATGCATTGCTTTGATTATGTGTGTATTCTGTGAATGAGGGGCTGTCATACAGGCAGCACATGCGTAAGCGTTCTTCGTCATCGCTTTATTAAATAAAATTCCAGCTACACAGCTGATTCACGAGATTAAAAGCAGAACATGTTTTCACGTGTGTCACATTCATGCCATCCCCATTGCAACATGGAATCATTACGCTGGAATGATTTGCCATGTGTATACTTATTGTCTATTAGTACATGTGCAATTTTCATATCTGGAATATTTGTCTGCTTAAAAAATTTATTTGATCTCAATGGCAAAGAATTCCCTCAATGACAAGGATCAATAACTGTGTTCACTGCTGTCTGATGATCAAGGTTCATTGACTGATAACGAGAAAAACAGTTTTATAAACTAAAAAAGCTCAACAATTGAAGATTATATTTGGTGGTCCTTCCAAACACTAAATTCGTCTAGTCTCCATCGAGTTTGGATCCACAGACATAAACGTGCTTAGCTGTTTCCTTTATTGTAAAAAAACAACAACACATACAACACTTGAAGAAAAACAGACATCAACTATAACCAATTCTGTCATTGTCTAAAATGACACTATTCACAGAAGCTGTGGGTTTTGAGCAACAGGTAACACTATATATCACTAAAGTCATTCGCTGTCTTTCACGCTTGGTCTATGAATCAAAACAGTCCTCCAATACAATCTGAAGTAGAAAGGATGAGGGCTGATGAGCTCTCTGCTAGACAAGATGTGAAAGAAGACTTGCTGGATCATTGAGCTGAAACTTCTACAGGAGGAATGACGAGCCTTTGGGAAAGTCTTGCTCAAAGAGACACAGAGGGCATTAATCGAGAGGATAGCAGAGACCACAGCAAGAAGTGTTACCTGTACACAGTTTGATTATACAGAAATTTCACCCTCACAAGCGGGGTGAGCAGAGCCATCTGGAAATTAATACTTTTATCCAGCAAGGAAGCCTCACATTTATCAGAAGTGAAAGTCAAAGCATTTCGAATTTTAAAAAAAGACTTCCATTTAAAACAAAATGCTGTTTTTTCATGGTTTCCACAAAACTAAATATTATCCAGCACAACTGTTTTCAACATTGATAATAATAAGAAATGATTATTGGGCAGCAAATCAGCATATGATAATAATTTCTGAAGGATCATTTGGCCCTGAAGACTGGAGTAATGATGCTAAAAAATTAGTTGTAAATTCAACAGGAATAACAAATAAAAACATATATATATTTTTTTTTACTGTATGTTTGATTAAATACAGACCTTCATGGGCATGAGACTTATTTCACTCACATAAAAAAATGTTATGGATTCCAAACTTATATATAAAAAAAATATATATATATATGATTGTTAGGTTTTTCTTTTTGCAAGTTTGTTGGTTTTCTAATGTCTCTTCTCAGTACTTTTTCCACAAATATGTTTGTTTTAAGTCTAGTATATTTCTTTGTATCAAATAATTGTCAGTCTCAGCTGTCGTTGTTTAACACAACTTTAAGTAATGATAAATAATGAATGAAATTGCCGTAATATGTCAGTAGAAAATCAGGAAGGAATGCATTTTTTGAACACCGGCAATTGAGCAATTTCAAGAGTATTTCTTTGTGACAATAATGACATCATTCGTAAGAGTTCAGTCATCTGACTATGATAAAATGATCTCCTTATAAAAGAAGCACTGAAGTGCTGTTCTTGCTGATGGGTGAGTGAAGAGTGGAGCTATTGAGACTGCGCTAGACAAAATATAAACAGACCGAATCCATGCACCTGCGTGAATACGTTCATAGGATGTTTTCGAATACATGTTGATCCATCCGCATCAGTTACGTCAAAGTGACGTTGCAGATTTGCTCTGGTCTGTGTTTGTTTTCACTGAGAAACGTGAGGGAGAAACATCTGGAAATGCAGTCACCAAACACCATGCAGGCAGTCATCTGATACTTCACCTGCTCTTTGTGTGAAAGGAGGGCTATAGGTAGGGCTTTAAGGTGAGTTGGCGGTCCCGCTCTCATCCGGGACTTGCTAAGCGGGTCTCAGTTGCAGTTGGGTTAGGAATGAGGCTGGGGGGTGGACGGCCGCAGAGTCACTTACAATGTCCGCCCCTGTCAGCCCTGAGAGGGTCTCCATTGCTATGCTAATTTCCCCCCTTGTCGGCAGAGACTGTCCCTGTCAAGGTGGACGGACATGCGAGGAGGGGCCAGCGGGGCAGGAAGGAGCTCTCTCTCCCCTCCAGGGGGCTTTCAAGCTTTGTGAGCGAAATGATGCACGAGACAGCCGCTCCTATAGATGCTGCGGAGAACACGACAGAGAGGGTAATTTGAGAGAAAACAGTGTCTCCGTAATGGAGACTGATGGCCTTGTCCTGTCCCCCTGTTATTGTTGAGGATCAAGATTGAAGCGGGCCCTTCGTATGAGGTACCTCATCCAGTTGGCGGTTCACGTCTGCTGGGCACGCTGCCCTCGCCAGTGGCCTTCCATCCAGAGCTCCTGGAGGTGACAGCCGCTCAGAGCCGCTGATTCCTCCATGACATTGAGAGGCATTCCTTGCATTTCCCTGCATTGGAAAACTCTCGGGATGGAATGGAGGATGTACGGTGACATGTCAGCTTGTGAGATTTGACTTCCTCCTTCTGACAAAGCTGTCGGTCCTGTGAGTGTGTGAGCGTGTGAGTGTGTGGAAAAGAATAATGGATGTTTACCAGGGAGCCGAGAATGTAACAGGCCGTGCTTCGTGACTCTAATCAAACCGCTGAGAATTTACTATACACGAAATATTAATAATAATAGCGGCACAATACCTTAGGAAGAAAAGGTTGAAGTGATGAATCATATCCTGCCTTTGCCAAAGAGACACATTAATACCAACCTAAAAACAAGAACTTGAAATCCTTTTGAACATTTGAGCAGGTACTTAATAATGCAACATCCATCATGTATATTATATCACTGCATATTCACAATATTGCACGATCATATTGCTTAATTATTATACTAATATTATTTATGTTGATGAATAATTCTTAATCATATTGCACATGTTGCAAGTGAAGAATCCGCCCAGCATGGGTGTAATGTTTCTGGGTAAATCATAGAATGTATATGATGTTTTATTAACAAAGTTCAGGAGGAAAACGTTCAAATGATCTATCCAATCAGCACGAGAGGAGGCCTATACCCAGCAAGCAATTTTGAAAGACTTGAAAGAATTCGTTTGGTCTAATAGCCGCCCAAACACAGCTCTGACGTCTAGGCAAAAACAAGGCCAAATTTGTAGCCTGGTTAAAACCAGACCATTCTCAGTAGTAAATGAGTTATGGTCTGGCAAAGCTTCATAGACAAATCATTTCCAAAGGGGCGTCACCAACGGGCGTCGCTCAAATGCCTCTCGGCGCAATTGGATAGACCTAAAACCAATCAGAGCGATGAGGGAGATGGCGTACGCAGAGCGACGGAGAAACATCTGACTCTGGCCGTTTCTCATATGCGTTCTTGTCTGTACTTGTGTTCTCAAATAGGAAATGTCCCCGGTTTCCATTTCAGAAATCTGGTCACCTTACCTAAACCACATATTAATGTTTAATATATTATTTTTAAAATGTAAACGAAAAGAGGCAGGGTGTTTTATACTTCGTTTTATTATAAATATATAAGATAATCAATGTAGGCCTAGCTACGCGTTGCCTGAACCACATTCGTGTGGCTATTATTATGTTTAATTTTTATTAAATTTTTTTATGAAATGAGGCAGTGGTGTTTTTTGACATATTTCGTACGCGAACTTCTGACTTGCGTCCGTGACTTACCAAGTTTGACTCCGGAGAACGAACTCCCGAGGACGGGAGGACACTAGTCCGGTACTCTGCAAAGGGACAAGCAGCGTTCTTGACATCACTCAGTATATAGCCTATGTAGTGCAGGCAATGCATATTATCTTCAATGCATGTTTATAACAAAACGGAAAAAAAAACTCAGCCTCTTTTCGTTTACATTTAAAAAAACACACACATAATATAGGCATAATATAGGCTATGATTATC
Source organism: Gobio gobio (assembly GCF_949357685.1). NCBI lineage: Eukaryota > Metazoa > Chordata > Actinopteri > Cypriniformes > Gobionidae > Gobio > Gobio gobio. The sequence goes on from NC_137113.1 coordinate 38,178,658, forward strand.
ACTGTAATAAATTAAATATGACACAAAACACAACCCAGTCTCTTTTTGTTAAATGTCAGTTTATGTGTGATCATCAATAGCAATTATAAAAGTATAAGTAAAAGGTATAAGAAGCTATACAATAAATAAAGCAATTCAGTCAAAGTCAGCGCTAGGAGACTACAACAGTAAAGTTTAATATCTTAAAAATATAAAGTTATGAAACTTCACTTTGCCCTCAGACAAAACGATCTGTCTAGGAACAAATTATAGATTAATGAGAGCAAAGATCAGCCGTTAGATCTACAAAAGACGAGATGGTTTAACCACTACAGAGACATCAGAGCCAGCGGCAGACAGCAGAAGGACTGGCCGAGGAAAGGCGCCTCTCGGCGGGCTCAATGATCGTTTGAGCGCCGCTGAACCACTGGAGCTCACAACTCCGAAAACGGCAGATCTAATTTTAAAAAAGGCGCTCTCTTTATAAATAAACCTCAGATTTGAGCTTTAAACAACTACATTCACACCTGAAAAGGACTTAAAACTATATTTAGTAAAACATTAACACTACCAGAGGGCTCTCGCTAAGACCCATTCGTTTAGCCACCAAAGGGCCAAGCTGGTATCAGACTTTTGCCGAATCCAGTCGGTAAGACAGCGATAACATCTTTTTTTAGATATGAAGGCTTCGAGTGTTGTTCTTTGCTCGGGTTTTAACGAAAAGGACAAGTTTAAATCGCTTAAAACAGACACGATAGCTGATTCGAACGAGTGATGCTCCACGGCTGCTTCAATGTCGCTGCGCTGTCGTCATCGTCTAAAGCCCGCCCCAATGTTTCTGATTGGTGCCGCGATTTCCAGGGTTTAGAAATGGGCTTGAATGGGGTCTTTGCCAGACTACTTGCAGAGCAAATCTAAATTTGCCGGAAGTTGTCTGGGTTTTCCCAGGCTACCAAATTTGGGCTGTCAGTGAAAATGTAATAAACGTCTAACCACAACCCATGAATAGACTAGTCATCTAGGTTCTAGAACATGAGCATGTCAAAGAAATGAAACCAAACCCCTTGTAATCACTGTTGACTTTGCTTACATGATGAAATATCATACATCTCACAAATTATTTTGGGAAAAATTACATAGTCAAGGTTATTTTGGCTAGAAGTGGGTTACTCATAGCCAGACTATATCAGGCCTATAGTTAACCGAGACGGCTGAAATGACGGCTATTGGGTATATACAGCAATCAGGCAAGACATTATTTCCACTGACAGGGAAAGTGAATGACACTGATTATCTCTTCATCACAGCACCTGTTAGTGGGTGGGATATATTAGGCAGCAAGTGAACATTTTGTCATCAAAGTTGATAGAAGTTGTTAGAAGCAGGAAAAATGGGCAAGTGTAAGGATGTGAGTGAGTTTGACAAGGGCCAAATTGTGATGCTAGACGACTGGGTCAGAGTAGCTCCAAAACTGCAGCTCTTGTGGGGTGTTCCTGGTCTGCAGTGGTCAGTATCTATCAAAAGGGGTCCAAAGAAGGAACAGTGGTGAACCGGCGACAGGGTCATGGATGGCAAAGGCTCATTGATGCACGTGGGAAGTGAAGGCTGGCCCATGTGGTCCAATCAAACAGACGAGCTACTGTAGCTCAAATTTCTCAAGAAGTTAATGCTGGTTCAGATAGAAAGGTGTCAGAATACACAGTGCATCGCAGTTTGTTGAGTATGGGGCTGCATAGCCGCAGACTAGTCAGGGTGCCCATGCTGACCCCTGTCCACTGCCGAGAGTGCCAACAGTGGGCACATGAGCATCAGAACTGGACCACTGAGCAGTGGAAGAAGGTGGCCTGGTCTGAGGAATCACGTTTTCTTTTACATCACATGGATGGCCCGATGTGTGTGCGTTGCTTACCTGGGGAACACATGGCACCAGGATGCACTATGGGAAGAAGGCAAGCCGGCGGAGGCAGTGTGATGCTTTGCGCAATGTTCTTCTAGGAAATCCTGCCATCCATGTGGATGTTACTTTGACACTTACCACCAACCTAAGCATTGTTGTAGACCATGTACACCCTTTCATGGAAACGGTTTTCCCTGGTGGCTGTGGCCTCTTTCAGAAGGATAATGCGCCCTGCCACAAAGCAAAAATGGTTCAGGAATGGTTTGAAGAGCACAACAACGAATTTGAGGTGTTGACTTGGCCTCCAAATTCCCCAGATCTCAATCCAATCGAGCATCTGTAGGATGTGCTGAACAAACAAGTCCGATCCATGGAGGCCCCACCTCGCAACTTACAGGACATAAAGGATCTGCTGGACTCAAAGGATCTTGGTGCCAGATACCACAGCACACCTTCAGGGGTCTAGTGGAGTCCATGCCTCAACGGGTCAGGGCTGTTTTGCCAGCAAAATGGGGACCAACACAGTATTAGGAAGGTGGTCCTAATGTTATGCCTGATCGCTGTATACATAGCCGACTCACCTATGTTCCCCGACAGTTTTCTGTATCCTCTGCCACCCCGACTCCTCACACTTGGCTGTTTCCTATCCTAGCCAGGGATTCGGAGGAAGTACTCTGGGTTCGGGCCAAAATACAGAGCTTGGAGCCCTCTCCTCAGACAGCCAGCCAAATACACATACTCTTTGCTCTATCTGATTATTTGTAGGTGTGAAGTCGTGAACAGCAATCAATGGACTGTAAGTCTTGTAGGTCTTCATAAAACTCATCATTGTTTTAATAAGCTATGTTAAAGCTATAAGTAAGGCATAATGTACAGTCCGTCAATCTTTATTGAAAGATAAACTCACAACAACACAAAGGGTCTGATTTGCATATATTACTAAAAGATAGACCTGAAATGTTGAACTATATTCAGAATATATTAGATAAACATTCACATATGCCTCTGATTGTTTTAGTGCAATACAGTTACACTCAGACATGAGTATGAAAGGGCAGCTCATATGATCTGAGAAAGAAGAGAATTTGCCTTTTAAAGTAATTTATTTATGTCATCTGCGATTGCATGTTCTGTCCATTAGGTACACAATTTAAGGTTGTGAAGCCAGACTGTATCTGTTCCACATTTATTTATGCTGTGTTTTCACTTCTTTCATCTGATGTGTAACAATGCAGAAGCTCTGCACACAAGCAGCTGTAAAAATAGCATTGTGGAACAAATACATTCTTCCACCCTGAAGACTCAAATGGAGAGAAAGTGAGATTAATGCTCTCTAGAGGTTAATGCAGGGGTAAAGATCACAGTACAAGGCTCAGGCCTGTAAGGGGAATCCACAGACCTCAAAAAAAGGATATGAAACATGTCTGCCAAAATCCTTTCTACGAAAGGTCAAATCGTGGCCTTTTAAGACCTTTTCTACACTTGCTTACTCACATAATATTCAAGGTTTTTTGTATGAACGTTGAAGAGTAACTATAGGCAAAAGGATTAAATGTAAATTAAACAACAAAATATTTATATTATAGATATAGTAACACACAGTCATAATGTCTTTACCTGTGAGAGAAGAAGTGATTGATTAAGCTTTTGCCCTATCCTCAAATGAGGAACTGAAACAACTTTTTTTGTTTTTTGAAGACACAAGTGTTGTTTGGCTGTGTGCGAAACTCATTAATGCCAGGGTGTTCCGCATGGTTGCTAGGGATGTGCCACGTAGTTGTTATAGTTTTCTGAGCAGTTGCTAAGTTGTTCCAGGTAAGTCTATGAGAAGTTTCACATGTTCACTGTGTGCAAGGTAAAACTTATAATGGTCATTCTTCAGCTTGTCAAGATAATTTTCAGGGTTTGTGTGTAGAGTGGAATCCAAGGATAATGCGTGATGCATAATGAACGATTATAACACTTTTTAATAAACAGGAACCAGAAAGCACATTACAGGAACATATCTTTAACACAAGACAATGAACTGCTGGAAGACTGAAGGCTTAAATACACAGAGGATGATGATTAACAAAACAGGGCACATGTGTAAACTAATTAGAAACCATGACAACTAATGAATGACTAGAACTCAGGCAAATGGTGACAAAAAAAAAGAAGAGTAGAAGTCTTAGAGGATTAGTCTTTAGTAGTCCCCCTAAAGGGGACTAAGGAAGATCAGACCATTCCTAACAGAGCATGCAACACAGCTTCCCGTCCAGGCCCTGGTCACTTCTAGGCTTGACTACTGCAATGCGCTTCTGGCTGGACTTCCATCGTGTGCAATCAAAACGCTCCAAATGATCCAGAATGCAGCAGCACGTCTTATCTTCAACGAACCCAAAAGGGCCCACGTCACACCACTCTTCATCTCTCTGCACTGGCTACCACTTGCTGCTCACATCAAGTTCAAGGTGCTAACGCTCACTTACAGATCCACCACGAGCCTAGCTCCTGCATACTTTGACTCGCTCCTACGAGTCTATACCCCCACCAGAAGCCTTCGCTCAGCTAAGGAGCGACGGCTTGTGGTACCAGAAAATACCCCTCCAGAACATATACATTCACCGTTCCCTGCTGGTGGAACGATCTTCCCACCTCCATCCGAATTGCAGAATCACTGACAACATTCAAAAGACAGCTGAAAACTCACCTCTTCCGTGAGCACTTAAAAAAATCCTTTTCCTTTTTTTCCTTCTATTTTACTCTACTCCTTCCCTGCCCTAGTGTGTGATCCTCTGGGTAATGTCCAAAACTTAGTACTTCAGGCACTTTTTATGTTTCGTTGCCTCTTCATGACGGATCGCTTCTTGTACTCCTCAGTTGTAAGTCGCTTTGGATAAAAGCGTCTGCTAAATGCATAAATGTAAGGGGCCGTTTCAACTAGAAAAGGAAAACTTTTTATGCGTGTTCATTTACCCGACAGCTGAATTTTGGAGGCCTGAAAATTCAAATTTTGAAAACAGGTTTCAAATCTGCACGTAGCTATAGTGTTTCTTTACAAAGTGACGACACCAACTACTGGCCTGGCATGCATAATACAGCATTTTTAGTCGTTTTGAACAGGGATCGTTTTGACAATGTTGACATATGTAGCGAAAAATGCAAAGGAAAAACCTTTCGGTTTTTCATCGTTATCCCAAGGGTAGGTTTTCATGACAACGATGTACTAAAAAGGGAAAAGTTTTTCCTTTGCATGTACAGGCAACAACCTTGTCAAAATGATTGGCAAACCAGATTAAAAATGCTGTATTATTCATGCTAGGCCAGTAGTTGGCGATGTTACTTTGTAAAAAAAAAACAACAACAAAAAAAATGCCTTACAGACTGAACATGCAATACACATGAGCATAACATCACAGTTTTCACAAATTTGCATTTTGAAACCACTTTTCAGACCCCCAAAATGCCATTGACGGCAACTTTTTTGCATAAAAAGTCGCATGTTTTTAGCATAGACTGTAAAAAAAATATGGACGTAGTGTCCGTTACGTCACTCATAGGATTCTGATGAGCAGTTTTGAAGCGTAAAGTAGGGACGAGCTGGCCATTGCCATCTTGGCAGCGCGTCCCCGCACGTCACTCCCGGATAATAGAAAATGGGCAAAAAGGCAGGACGTGGGTGGAGCTGAGGTGACGCAATGACTAACAGACAGCAGATAAATGGCTATCCACCTGTCACTTGAAGTGGCCACGCCCTTAATTATGCAGAACTTTAACGCTTTATATAATGTAAACGAATAAGTTATAAAAAAATTCACCCCCCTCACAGTTGTCATGAAGGGCAAAATTAGCTATATAGACCAAAACCACAATTTGTACCAGGCTGTAAACATGTTTTATTCTGCTGTAAAGTTGGGCATTTTAACATGGGGCTCAATGAGATTCTTCTCCCTTCTGGAGCCTGTCCCTAGCGGCCAGTCGATAAATTGCAGTATATGTCACTTCCGTATTGGCTTCAAGAGAAACTGCCGGAGGTTGCCGCTTGGTTTTTAGTTGAAAGCGGTGTCTTGTAAACGGCCCCTAATCTAAACAACAGAGATACTAAACATGATGGTTGACAATAATACATTTCATTGCTATGTATAAAAATGTAATTTAATATGCATTATTTAGAACAATGTTATATATTTGGTTGACTTGTGTTCTTGCATTATCCCAAATGTTTCCAAGAATGTTTAAATTCTCTAGAAATCAGCAATTTTAACCAAGACACGGATAGTGTCCATGTGTAGCCTATTAATGACATCATACCCATGTTACCTTCGATTTCCAGTTTTGTTTTATTTTGTAGAAACCATGGAAACACCAAAGACGCTTTAATATATTATATGTTTTATTAGACAGGTGAGCAACAGTTTGGATACATTAATCGACAGAAAACAACGCTGCGTTACCCCACATAAGCATGACCGGAAGAAGCGGAAGTGTCGTCTGTGGCATAAAAGCTCCACTGCTCTCACGCCGTGTGTCGCGCTTGTCTTTCAATAGCAGCCGCTCCAGCTGCCTCGTTCCGCTCCAACGGCTTTCAGCCCCACCCTGCTTCATACTATATAACGTTAATAAATCTTGAATACATTAGCTCATTCATGAATGATTTCTGCCCAAGTCACGTCAGATTTCTTTCCCAACGGCTGTAGAGGTGAAGACAACAACTCCCATGATTCAGGGAAATCAAGCGTCATCAAGCTACGCCTTTATTTTGAATAAGCGTCCTCTAGTGGCAAAATGACATATTGTGGCTTTAAACCCACTGGCACTAACTACTTGGCCTATGTGTGTGGTGTTACCACTATTTCCACCAAGGGATACAATAACACCTGTCACGAATTTGGTTTAGTTAAATACAAAGATTGTTATTTTGCTGCTTTGGCTCATCTGTTCTTGTCTTCACCATTCCTGTGTCAGCTCTGTTTATGTCATTGACTATAGCAATTTATTAGTTTATCACCTGTGTTATATTTTGGTATAATGATAGTTTCATCATGGGGCATCTCATAAATATTAATAGGACTACATTTATCAAAATTTAGATTAAACAATGTAAAATATGTAAGCTATCATCAGTATAACTCAGTGTAATAAAGTACAACACATGACATTTTCTGAAATACAGCAAATTATATGAAAATTAATAAGAAAGAATTAACTTAACATGCAGCCCTTAGACCAACTATCACCATATTTTAAGTAATGTAAAATATGTAAACTATCATCAGTATAACTCAGTGTAAGTGCAACACATAAAATTGTCTGAAATTTTATATAAAAATGTTCAAATTATATAAAAATTAATAAGAAAGAATGAACTTAACATGCAGCCCTTAGACCAATTGTTACAAGTAGACAGGAGGCAGACACAGATGTAAACAGGTATGGTTAGTTTATTAGACCACAGTAGAGCATGTGATGTGGAGCAGGTGAGTAAACCGGTTGATGGCAGATAAGATGGTGATACGAGAGAGAGAGTTACTGTCTTTTGTATTGAAGGTGGAATGACGCTGGAGCCTGGAGGTAACTGGAGACTGGAGATAGCTGGAGACTGGAGATCGCTGGAGACTGGAGATCGCTGGAGTACAGAGGAACGGACAGGAACACACCCACACAGCAGACAAGGAACACGGAAGGAAGGGGACACGCTGGAGACAGGTAGTATCAGTAGTAGAGTCCTTGAGGTAAGCATAGGCAGAAGTATATGCAAACGAGACCGGACGTGGAGTGCTGTGTGCGTGTGCTTCTTATAGTGCTGGTGATGAGTGCCATGATGAGGTGCAGGTGATAGTGATCAGTACTCTGGGGATGGAGTGCGCTGTGATTGGTGGAGGGTGGAACCTGACGTGTCTGTGACAGTACCCCCCCCTCCGGGGCCGAGAACCCCGACGCCGTGGTGGTCGTCCTCTACCCTGCAGAGCTGGCTTCTCAGGATGACTGTCGTGGAATGTCTGGAGTAAACTGGGATCTAAAATGTCGTTCCTTGGGACCCAGGAGCGTTCCTCTGGACCATATCCTTCCCAATCCACAAGATATTCCAGCTGACCACTACGACGTCGGGAGTTCAAGATCTCATTGACCTTGTAGGCCGTACCGTCCTCCAGGATGAGTGGAAGGGGGGGTTCGGCGGGAACTACGTCAGGTCCTGTGGGGGAAACTTGAGTAGTGAAACATGGAAAGTAGGATGTATACGATACCCTTGTGGCAGACGGAGTTGATATGTGACCGGGTTGACCTGCTTGATGATGGGGAACGGGCCAATGAACCTGGGACTCAGCTTTTTGCAAGGCAGACGCATTCTGATGTCTCGGGTAGAAAGCCACACCAGCTGACCAGGTTGGAAGACGGGGGTGTCAGAACGCAGAAGATCCGCGACCATCCTGCGTCTGCGCAGGGCCCGTTGCAACTGATGGTGAGCTGAGTCCCAGACCCTCTCGCTCTCTCGGAACCAGTAGTCCACAGCAGGAACGTCGGAGGGTTCCCCATCCCAGGGGAACAGTGGAGGTTGGAAACCGAGTACGCATTGGAATGGGGTGAGTCCAGTGGTCGACTGCTTCAGGGAGTTTTGGGCGTACTCGGCCCAACCTAGGAACTGGTTCCAAGAGTCCTGGTGGTCATGACAAAAGGTACGTAGGAAGCGGCCAATTTCCTGAACCTTCCTTTCCGTCTGCCCGTTTGACTGTGGATGATACCCCGACGTCAGGCTAACGGCCACACCTAGGAGCGAGAAGAACGATCTCCATACTCGGGATATGAACTGGGGACCTCGATCGGATACTATGTCTTCAGGTACTCCGAAGTATCTAAAAACTTGATTGAAGAGTGTTTCGGCTGTTTCCATGGCAGTAGGCAGACCTGGGAGTGGGATCAGACGACATGATTTAGAGAAACGATCTACTACCACTAGGATGGTGGTATTACCGTCTGAGACCGGCAGGTCAGTGATGAAATCTACTCCTAGGTGTGACCATGGGCGTTCTGGAACGGGCAGAGGAAGGAGCTTACCAGCTGGAAGATGACGTGGAGACTTGGAAATGGCACACTCCCTACAGCCCTGCACGTACCTTCTGACATCCTTTCCCATCCCTGGCCACCAGAAGCGTTCTTTTAGCAACGAGAGGGTTTCATTGACCCCCGGGTGACCAGTACCGAGTGACGTGTGAGCCGAGTGAATGGTGGGAGTGCGTCGTGTCCGGGTGAGGTACAGCAAGCCAGGTGGACAGCCCGGCGGAGGGTTCGTGGAGGCATTGGAGGAGGGAATGGTTTCTTCGGACCAGGTAATAGGACTTACAATGAGGGAGCTTGGAATAATGGGTTCTGGTTCTTCGATCTGTTCGTCAGGGGCATGAAGACGGGAGAGAGCATCAGCTTTAAGATTCTTGGTACCGGGACGATAGGAGATGGTGTTATTTGGGACCGTTAGAAGAACATGGCCCAACGGGCTTGTCTGGGGTTTAGTCTCTTGGCTGATCGAAGATACTCAAGGTTTTTATGATCTGTTAGCACCAGGAACGCATGTTTGGCTCCCTCCAACCAATGCCTCCACTCTTCCAAGGCAAGCTTGACTGCGAGAAGTTCCCTGTCACCGATGGAGTAGTTGACCTCCGCCGGGCTGAGCTTGCGGGAGAAGAAGGCGCATGGATGAAGTCTACTTGGCGTCCCCTGCTGCTGAGACAACACCGCTCCCACTCCGGTTGTGGAGGCGTCCACCTCCACGACGAAGGGCTTTTCCGGGTCTGGATGGACTAGGAGGGGAGCGGTGGTGAAGGCTTTCTTGAGGTGGCAGAAGGCGTTGGTGGCTGCCGGGGTCCAGGACAGAGACTTGGGTTTGTTGCATAACATACTGGTGAGGGGATGAGTGATGGAGCTGTAACCTTTGATGAATCGTCGATAGAAATTGGAGAAACCTAGGAAGCGCTGGAGTTCTTTTATAGTGGTGGGTTCTGGCCAGGTTGTGATGGATTCCACCTTCCTCTCGTCCATCCGGATGCCACTGTGATCAATGTGGTATCCCAGGAAGGAAACTGAAGCTTGGTGGAAAGAACACTTTTCGGCCTTGAGGAATAGATGGAACTGACGTAGACGGTTGAGGACCTCCGCAACGTGTTGGCGATGTTCGGCCTGGCTCCTGGAGTAGATGAGGATGTCGTCGATGTAGACTAGGACGAATCGATGGAGAAACTCCCGGAGCACCTCATGGATGAAATCCTGGAATACGGAGGGGGCGTTTACCAATCCATACGGCATGACGAGGTATTCATAGTGTCCAGTAGGGGTAATAAAGGCAGTCTTCCACTCGTCCCCCTCACGTATCCGGATGAGGTTGTACGCGCTGCGGAGGTCCAACTTGGTGAACACAGTGGCACCACGGAGATGTTCGAGGGCTGCTGGGACAAGAGGAAGGGGATACCGGAACTTAACTGTGATCTTGTTGAGGGAACGATGATCGATGCATGGCCGCAAGCCTCCGTCCTTTTTTGCCACGAAGAAGAAGCTGGACGCAGCAGGGGAAGTAGACGGCCTGATGTAACCTTGGACGAGGGCTTCCTGGATGTATTCCTCCATGTCCTTCTCCTCCGGGATGGATAGTGGGTATATCTTACCCCTTGGTACTGGTTCACCCGGAAGCAGGTCGATGGCACAGTCCCATGGCCGGTGTGGAGGCAGCTTGGAAGCCCGTTGCGGGCAGAAGACATCGCTGAAGGGGGCTCATCACTTGGGAACATCGACGGAGTGTTGTTCAACTGGACTTTCGATGGATGTGGCACAGAGAGTCAGATCAGGCAGAGATGAGGATGGAAGAGGAAGTTCAGTCAGACATTGTGAGAAGCAAGTGTCGCCCCACTTCAGGATTTCGCCCGTTTTCCAGGAGATGGTAGGGTTGTGCTGCTCCAACCAGGGGCGCCCCAGAACCACGTCAGCGGTCGAATCCTCCAGAACCAGCATGTGAGCCTCTTCCCGATGTAAAAGCCCTACTTGGAGAGTGACTGGTCCAGCCACGGTACGGACGTGCTTACGACTAAGGGGTCTTCCGGTTATTGAACTGATCCTGTAGGTGGTCGGAGAAGGAGTGGTCTTGAGGTGTAACTGGCGGCAGATGACACCGGAGAGGAAGTTGCCGGCTGACCCCGAGTCGAGGAGCGCGACCACTGAAAGGGAGACATTAGCGGCAGTAAGGGTGACGACAGTGGTGAGTGGTTTCATTTTATGATCAACAGGAATAATGGCACTCACCATGGGTCGCGGAGGTTGTGTGGGGCATGCAGCTATGACATGCCCAGGCTCACCACAATACAAACAGAGACGTAGGGTCAGCTGACGGCGGCGTTCTTCAGGGGTTAGTCTGGAGTTCTCTAACTCCATGGGTTCGTGGGCTGGTTCTGGGGTGCTGACGGGTTCGGATCGGCGGAAGGGCACGTTGATGGGATACTGGTCCTGGTGCTCTTGGATACACGCCTGCATGCGAGTGGCACAGCGAATGGAATGCTGGATGAACTTCTCAAGGCCGATGGAGTCCTCGCATGCAGCGAGATGCAGCCGTACCCGAGGTTCCAATCCTTGCCGAAATGTAGTTATCAGCGCCTGTTCATTCCATCCGCTGACTGCTGCAAGCGTTCTGAATTGCAAAGCATAATCGTAAATAGACATGGATCCCTGTTTCAAATTATAAAGTTTCTCACCAGCTGACGAATCTGTGATTGGCTTCCCAAACACCTCCCGGAAGTGGGAAATGAACGCTGTGTATGATTGCGTTACCACACCCTGTTGTGACCAGATGGAATCGGCCCACATTAATGCTTTGCCGCTGAGCTGAGAAATAATGAAGGCGATCTTAGAAGTGTCGCTCGGGTTCAAGTGCGGCTGCATCTCCAGGACCAGTGTGCATTGCAGCAGGAAGCCGCTGCAATTCTCCGCCGATCCTGAGTAGGACACCGGTTTGGCCATGGGACTAGCATACGGAGGTAGTGAAGGAGGGTTGTTGACAGATGGGTTGGTGTTCGCTGGTGCAGGTGAATGAACAGTAACTGGAGTGGGTTGTGGAGGAAATGTACGCCGAAGCGCATCTACCAATTCCTGGAAGGGATCCGGTTGGCTCATACTGGGTCTCGGTTATGGTCCGGTCTTCTGTTACAAGTAGACAGGAGGCAGACACAGATGTAAACAGGTATGGTTAGTTTATTAGACCACAGTAGAGCATGTGATGTGGAGCAGGTGAGTAAACCGGTTGATGGTAGATAAGATGGTGATACGAGAGAGAGAGTTACTGTCTTTTGTATTGAAGGTGGAATGACGCTGGAGCCTGGAGGTAACTGGAGACTGGAGATAGCATGGAGACTGGAGATCGCTGGAGTACAGAGGAACGGACAGGAACACACCCACACAGCAGACAAGGAACACGGAAGGAAGGGGACACGCTGGAGACAGGTAGTATCAGTAGTAGAGTCCTTAAGGTAAGCATAGGCAGAAGTATATGCGAACAAGACCGGACGTGGAGTGCTGTGTACGTGTGCGTGTGCTTCTTATAGTGCTGGTGATGATTGCCATGATGAGGTGCAGGTGATAGTGATCAGTACTCTGGGGATGGAGTGCGCTGTGATTGGTGGAGGGTGGAACCTGACGTGTCTGTGACATCAATGCCCTTTACAGAAATGACTCCTAATTGATTCCTCCCTTTTCTTAAAGGGGCAACATCTAATGTGGTCTAATCATACATAAAGTTGGGGGACACAACATTTTCTTAAAATATTATAAAATATGCATTTTTTAAAACTATTTAATTAAATCGTAGATGTCAAAATCTATAGGCTATGTAAAAAATAATTGACGACGGCCCGTTGAATTATTAGAAAATAATGCACACCCGAGGTAGTAATGTGGCCACAATGTGAAGCAGAGTCAATTAATCCACTTATACTATGGTTACCACACCTCAAGAAATTCTTCAAGTTGTATTTCAAGACATTTGTCAGGTTTTTGGCCTTTGGAAAGCGTGTGTAAATTGCCTGTGCATCTCTCAACAGTGTTAGGCAGCAGTGTCTTTACTAATAGCAAAGCTGTGAGTTTATCCGCTTCAAGAACAGCGCCGTTATTACCTCACTAGTGGGAAAAGTCATGTCGCTTTTAAGTTGCTAAACTATTTTACTGAAAAAATCTAGTGATAAAAAACATGTTTCTGTGCGATGTGTCCGTACTGTATGTGTGTGCGTTTGAGTGGGAGAGAGAGAGAGTATGTGCTTCCCACAATAATAAAACTTAATTTTGTGGGGAAAAAAACAAGGAAATAATATGTAATTTTGAACCTTATTGTTTAATACAATTATTAGCTTGGTCAGTGTCATTGTGGGTTTTGGTTCCTTTGCTGTTGTAGGCTGTAAGGACCTTTGAAATAACTGAAATCATTTGGAGAAGTGATATGGACATGTAATGGGGTCAAGACCTGCCTGGATCTACTTTAGTCGTGCGTTTCCCTGAAAATAATTGCATACCTTAGAATGTTCTTCAACCAATTAGATTCAAGCATTTAAGTATAAATACAATATAATTATATTTAGTGGATACTGGTGGATATATTTATTTTTTTGTTAAATTTTTTTATTGTAATTACATCTCAGGATGCCTCTTTGAGTATATGGCTGGAACATGGACATTTTGTTGCACATAAAATATCTCAATCTCAATTAAATATGCATTTTAAAACAAAAATGTAACTTTTAACAGTGCACAAATTGTTGTCACCCTACACAATACAAATATTCAAACATTTTAAGTATTTTAAATTAATTTCAACTGTTGCAAAGTAGAAGAACACCACAAATGAAGAATGATCCATAAGTCGGATTTACTCTCCTAAACATGAGGCATGATTTGAGATCAATCATGTCTGTAGGACAAACAGAGAAAGATGAGTTATGCACATGTTTATATGAACAACAGTAATATAGTGATTGTCACATTGCCTTCATATGTGTGCTCAGTTGTTCATTTAGAAATGATAACTCACAATATTTTATAAGATAACTGCTTAAAAGCTGAAAAAGTTCTACATCTTCCTTAGTGCTTATTCAGTTCAGAAACCGAATTAAATTTTAAAAGACATACTCAGTTCTGAATGGCACACAACCCTGATTTACAAAACCAAACAAACAATAGAGAAAATGCTCTTCTCACCACCCTGTAAATAGCTGAAGTTTGAAATGTCTTCACATTCATCAGGCCTGAGCACAAAGTCAGTGAGGTGGAAACCGCGTATAGCAAGACTAACTGTCGCATCCATCTCAGGCAAAGTGACTTTCTATGTTTCTGATGGGGTTTGGTCATTGTACTAAGATGAGTGTTCATTCCACCTTAGACCGCTACAGTAGCGAAAGTAGCCCCATTTATCAGGTCACAGTTACTTCAGTGTGGAGGTGGGCGCGCAGGGCAGTGGAGGCAGGCTGACTTTTTTTCCATGACAAAATGGTTTGATCCTCCCCCAAATAGGAGTTTGATATATGAGTGTTGTTTTCTCAAGTCTTCTGAGACCGTTTGTAAGGGTATTTGCTCTGTCATTGGGGATACTATATCACAATGTTGTGTTACCCTGTGGCGAAAGCAAAACAACAAAAACAACAAAAACAAAAAACCCAATTTAATTCCTTTTTCAAACAGGATGTAATTGACATGCTTGACAACATTAGTATACACATCATACTTACACTGCATCCTTTAAACCAGGGTTTTTCAAACTTTATGATGCCAAGGCCCCTTAAATATGATGAACCTTATATGAGGGACACCTTTCCTAAAATCCATCTTTATATTTTTATGTATGGAAAAAAAAACATTTAAACTGTTAGATAAATAGTAAGTGTGACATTATAAATGCAACATACTCTTTCCAAACTTAAATTGGCTATACTTAATGTTGGATGTATAAACCTGAAGAAGAACATTTTCAATAAATTACTTTAAGCAACTTTCACAATAAATGTATGTAAGCATGCTGCTTACATACTGCGTTAAGAATACCGTCTTACATCCCCAGTGAGCAAGATAAAGGGGACTATATTGAGAAGAACTCACTAGAAAGATACAAAGCAAACATATACAATACTGGAAAGTATGTACACGGCAAGAAAGGAGAGAAACATTTAGAGCTGAAACTGAATTTTCGGTATTCTGGAGAACCTTCTGGAGGACCCCTGGGGGTCCCCGGACCCCAGTTTGAAAACCCCTGCTTTAAAACGACTTGCTTAGTCAGTTTTATTGTTACTAGGGCAGAATTAGCCAGCAAGAAAAACCCCTTAAATTCTACCTAAAACCTTTAGAGCATAACATTTGATGTCATTTTCATAGGGAAATATTTATACAAATTTCAAATAGTTATTTGTCATCTTTAGCTTTTCTCTCCCAAATCTCTATGATTTTCTGGTCTCTCTTTTGATGTAAACCTATAGGATTTTTATTGCCATCAGGTGAAAATCATCATCTTAAAATATGTCAGTGTCATCGTTTTGTCTCAAGGCGCACACCAGTAATGTTTAACAAAAAAAACAAAAAACAAGGCATGTTTATGAAAGCGACTTAAATATACTAATTGAACTAAGGCCTAGATGTGAAAAAATGTAAACAATAAATTTACCCAGAGATTAATTGCAGGCTAAATGCCCAAAGCGTGACAGCTGTGTTAAGCAACAGTGTGAGAGAATATGTTGTACTACCCCAGACATGTCATCTTAGTCCATTGGGTATATGCAGGAAACGGGGCTGTTTCTTGAACGACTGACTACTGCTGTCCCTGAGGTGATTCCTTTCCACTGAGCTCTTCATTTGTTTCTTTCTCAAACACTGTCATTTGTCTTCCACACTTTTACTATCGGTTTTGTGGAAGACAAACACAGGCGGCATTCTTTCTAATTTGGCTTACAAATCTCATCAAATCTCTTGCATAACAATTGAGCTGCAATGCTAACGGTACGCAATGGCTCATTATGTGACTTTTGAAAGAGATTTTTTTTTTAATACAGATTTCTATCTGTGAGAAAGAAGGAAATTGACAATAAGAGGTGAGAAACTCTTCAACAGTGTGATGTGGTTACATGCTCAACATTATGACTAACATATGCGTGTTAGCTTAGCAAAGTGTCATAGAGTCTCTTCTAAGTTTGCATCATGTGTCGAGCAGGCCTACTGGTTCTTAGCTGGTTTTATTTAAGACTCAAAATCAACATACTTTTAAAACCTTTTATCATTCAAAAGTAGGCAAGGCAAGTTTATTTATATAGCACATTTCATACATAATGTTAATTCAAAGTGCTTTACATAGAAAATAATCTTAAAATAATGACAACAGATGCATAGGAAATAAAAATATCACACATAAGAAATAAAACTAACAAAACAGAGAATCCTGAATCACTAAACTTGGGGCGCCCCTGTCTGAATGGAAGAGACAGAGAGCTTTAGTTTGTGAGACACACAAATAGCAACTTTTGGCTTCCTAGTGACTTTCCTACCCCTTAATGAGGGGGTGTATTCACCACACTGTCTGTGATGTCTTCCGGTACCTCCAACCACTTAATGGAGTGGAGTATTCACACAACGTCTGCCTCTGATGGCTTCTGGTACCTCCAACTACTTAATGGAGTGGAGTATTCATCACACCATCTGCATCTGATGGCTTACGGTACCTCCAACCCCTTAATGGAGTGGAGTATTCATCACACCGTCTGCCTCTGATGGCTTCTGGTACCTCCAACACCTTAATGGAGTGGAGTATTCACCATACCTTCTGCCTCTGATGGCTTCCGGTACCTCCAACCCCTTAATGGAGTGGAGTAGTCACCACAAACCGGTTGCCTCTGATGGCTTCCGGTACCTCCAACCCTTTAATGGATTGGAGTAGTCACCACACACCATCTGCTTCTAAAGGCTTCCGGTACCTTCAACCCTTTAATGGAGTGAAGCATTGACCACACATTCTGTCTCTGATGGCTTCCGATACCACCAACCCCTTAATGGAGTGGAGTAGTTACCACACCGTCTGCCTCTGATGGCTTCCGGTACCACCAACCCCTTAATGGAGTGGAGTATTCACCATACCTTCTGACTCTGATGGCTTACGGTACCTCCAACCCTTTAATGGAGTGGAGTAGTCACCACACCATCTGCCTCTGATGGCTTCCGGTACCTCCAACCCCTTAATGGAGTGGAGTATTCACCATACCTTCTGACTCTGATGGCTTCTGGTACCTCCAACCCCTTAATGGAGTGGAGTATTCACCATACCTTCTGACTCTGATGGCTTCCGGTACCTCCAACCCCTTAATGGAGTTGAGTATTCACCATACCTTCTGACTCTGATGGCTTCCGGTACCCCCAACCCCTTAATGGAGTGGAGTAGTCACCACACCGTCTGCCTCTGATGGCTTCCGGTACCTCCAACCCTTTAATGGAGTGGAGTATTCAGCCTCTGAATGCTTGGCGTCTCTAAGGGCGAGGGGCAGATATGACCCTTCTGTCAGAGAGCACGCCACATCTGAGGCCATTTATTTTCCCTGGCACATGCTAACGGTACGCAATGGCTCATTATGTGACTTTTGAAAGAGATTTTTTTTTTAATACAGATTTCTATCTGTGAGAAAGAAGGAAATTGACTATAAGAGGTGAAAAACTCTTCAACAGTGTGATGTGGTTACATGCTCAACATTATGACTAACATATGCGTGTTAGCTTAGCAAAGTGTCATAGAGTCTCTACTAAGTTTGCATCATGTGTCGAGCAGGCCTACTGGTTCTTAGCTGGTTTTATTTAAGACTCAAAATCAACATACTTTTAAAACCTTTTATCATTCAAAAGTAGGCAAGGCAAGTTTATTTATATAGCACATTTCATACATAATGTTAATTCAAAGTGCTTTACATAGAAAATAATCTTAAAATAATGACAACAGATGCATAGGAAATAAATATATCACACATAAGAAATAAAACTAACAAAACAGAGAATCCTGAATCACTAAACTTGGGGCGCCCCTGTCTGAATGGAAGAGACAGAGAGCTTTAGTTTGTGAGACACACAAGTAGCAACTTTTGGCTTCCTAGTGACTTTCCTACCCCTTAATGAGGGGGTGTATTCACCACACTGTCTGTGATGTCTTCCGGTACCTCCAACCACTTAATGGAGTGGAGTATTCACACAACGTCTGCCTCTGATGGCTTCTGGTACCTCCAACCCCTTAATGGAGTGGAGTATTCATCACACCGTCTGCCTCTGATGGCTTCTGGTACCTCCAACACCTTAATGGAGTGGAGTATTCACCATACCTTCTGCCTCTGATGGCTTCTGGTACCTCCAACCCCTTAATGGAGTGGACTATTTACAATTCCTTCAGCCTCTGATGGCTTCCGGTACCTCCAACCCCTTAAAGGTCCCATGGCATGGCATTTTTCTATTATTTTATAATGTTTCCTGAGCTGTACTTATATTGTTAGTATGACTTTTACATCATAAAATGTCATAATTTAGAAATAAAAGGCATTTTTTCTATACTGCTGTTTGCCCTGCGGCTTGAATGCCCTGCTTCAAGAGGCGTGTCTGCTGTGAGACTTCAGTAAAAACGCCCACTGTTGTGATTGGCTGACATCTTTGCATTTTAAATGAGCGGAGGGGCGTGGTTTAACGAGGCACGAGCAGACACGAGCTGCTGCCAGAGAGAAGGATGGACCTGAGTTCACTTCACATCAGTTCTCAGCATGTCTGAACTGTTTTAGTTACAGCACATACTTCAGGTTATTAGTCTATTTCTAGTCGGAGGGACTGTCACTCATGTCAGAAAGTTAGTAACTTTAGTAAATTATGGATCAGCGCTGACTGGAGACGCGAACCCTTTAGAACGATTCAGTCCGATTTGGTGAACTGATTCGGTTCACTAAAAAGAATTGGTTCAAAAGAAAGATCGTTCGCGAACCGGACATCACTAATGTACCAGAGACTGAGCTCAGCGATTGCTAACAAAGTTATTTATAGTAACTACTGAGTTATGAGAGCGCTGTCAGTCAGCGCGAGTTTATTGTGTTTGTATCTGAGAGTTCTGAATAAACACGAGTCCCAGTCACACCGAGTCCGTCTTCATCATTATTACCAACTTTGTAACACATGCAAAGTACCATTACAGCTGTCGAGATGAACGAGTTAAAAGTAAGTGTTGATAATAGCATTATTTTTAAAATAAAATAAAAGCGTCAGTGACGCACGTTGAGTACACAGCGCAAACAAAGACACAACAGCGCAGTAATCGAATGTAATCCAGTTTATTGTGGGGAAAGCTGGCTAGCCCGGATATGCTCACGCTTACCCCCCTTCTGCTTAATCTCACGCCGCGTTTGGTGCCTCCGCTGTGGGCCAGATGCAGTACTGGGGGTCGGGGATGTTGAAGGCCGAGCTTCGGCGTGTGTGAGGTTTATCTCTGCTGATGTTGAGCAGAAACTCATGACTGTATGCACATTTTAGAACCGATAGACGCGACGAGGACGTACAAAAACACTGACTCACAAGATAGAAAACACGAAAACACCGTTCTGTCTGGAGAGAGAGAAGCCGCATTGTGTGCACGAATAATAAATAATTAGCTACACATCAGAAATCACTGATCACAGATCAGAAGGAACTGAAAAAAGACTTCTGTTTTCATTTGTACATCCAAACACTGAGAAACTGCCAGCGTTCACTCGTCTGGCCTGTCATTTTCTCAAAGGCAGAGGAAGACAGCCAGAACTCAGGTTTACACCGATCAACATTTCTATCCACTTGGGGACAATATTCAGGCTAGGGGAACTCATATTAATGTTGAAAAACCTCATAAAATTAAAATTTCATGCCATGGGACCTTTAATGGAGTGGAGTATTCACCATATCTTCTGCCTCTTATGGCTTCCGGTACCTCCAACCCTTTAATGGAGTGGAGTATTCACCATACCTTCTGCCTCTGATGGCTTCCGGTACCTCCAACCCCTTAATGGAGTGGAGTAGTCACCACACACCGGTTGCCTCTGATGGCTTCCGGTACCTCCAACCACTTAATGGAGTGGAGTATTCACACAACGTCTGCCTCTGATGGCTTCTGGTACCTCCAACTGCTTAATGGAGTGGAGTATTCATCACACCGTCTGCCTCTGATGGCTTCTGGTACCTCCAACACCTTAATGGAGTGGAGTATTCACCATACCTTCTGCCTCTGATGGCTTCTGGTACCTCCAACCCCTTAATGGAGTGGACTATTTACAATTCCTTCAGCCTATGATGGCTTCCGGTACCTCCAACCCCTTAATGGAGTGGAGTATTCACCATATCTTCTGCCTCTAATGGCTTCCGGTACCTCCAACCCTTTAATGGAGTGGAGTATTCACCATACCTTCTGCCTCTGATGGCTTCCGGTACCTCCAACCCCTTAATGGAGTGGAGTAGTCACCACACACCGGT
The DNA here is from genome assembly GCF_949357685.1 of Gobio gobio. Lineage (NCBI taxonomy): Eukaryota > Metazoa > Chordata > Actinopteri > Cypriniformes > Gobionidae > Gobio > Gobio gobio. The sequence goes on from NC_137113.1 coordinate 38,199,023, forward strand.
TGCCTCTGATGGCTTCCGGTACCTCCAACCCTTTAATGGATTGGAGTGGTCACCACACACCATCTTCTTCTGAAGGCTTCCGGTACCTCCAACCCTTTAATGGAGTGAAGCATTGACCACACCTTCTGTCTCTGATGGCTTCCGATACCTCCTACCCCTTAAAGGAGTGGAGTAGTCACCACCCACCGTCTGCCTTTGATGGCTTCCGGTACCTCCAACCCTTTAATGGAGTGGAGTAGTCACCACACACCATCTGCCTCTGATGATTTCCGGTACCTCCAACCCTTTAATGGAGTGGAGTATTCACCCACCGTCTGCCTCTGATGGCTTCTGGTACCTCCAACCCCTTAATGGAGTGGAGTATTCATCACACCGTCTGCCTCTGATGGCTTCTGGTACCTCCAACCCTTTAATGGAGTGGAGTATTCACCATATCTTCTGCCTCTAATGGCTTCCGGTACCTCCAACCCTTTAATGGAGTGGAGTATTCACCATATCTTCTGCCTCTGATGGCTTCCGGTACCTCCAACCCCTTAATGGAGTGGAGTAGTCACCACACACCGGTTGCCTCTGATGGCTTCCGGTACCTCCAACCCTTTAATGGATTGGAGTAGTCACCACACACCATCTGCTTCTAAAGGCTTCCGGTACCTTCAACCCTTTAATGGAGTGAAGCATTGACCACACATTCTGTCTCTGATGGCTTCCGATACCACCAACCCCTTAATGGAGTGGAGTAGTTACCACACCGTCTGCCTCTGATGGCTTCCGGTACCACCAACCCCTTAAAGGAGTGGAGTATTCACCATACCTTCTGACTCTGATGGCTTACGGTACCTCCAACCCTTTAATGGAGTGGAGTAGTCACCACACCATCTGCCTCTGATGGCTTCCGGTACCTCCAACCCCTTAATGGAGTGGAGTATTCACCATACCTTCTGACTCTGATGGCTTCTGGTACCTTCAACCCCTTAATGGAGTGGAGTATTCACCATACCTTCTGACTCTGATGGCTTCCGGTACCTCCAACCCCTTAATGGAGTGGAGTATTCACCATACCTTCTGACTCTGATGGCTTCCGGTACCCCCAAGCCCTTAATGGAGTGGAGTAGTCACCACACCGTCTGCCTCTAATGGCTTCCGGTACCTCCAACCCTTTAATGGAGTGGAGTATTCAGCCTCTGAATGCTTGGCGTCTCTAAGGGCGAGGGGCAGATATGACCCTTCTGTCAGAGAGCACGCCACATCTGAGGCTATTTATTTTCCCTGGCACATTGCCTTTGTGTCAGTCCCTGTTCTCAGAGCCATCCTCTTTTATGCTTGTATGTTTACACGGCTGTTTATTGTGGATCAGCTAGAGTAAAACAGGAAAGCTGCTGCTCAAATAAAGCAAAAGCAATAGATCACACAGGGTATTACACAATGACAGTGTGCTTATTTGACATGCTGCCAGTATGGTGGAGATACGTGCATGCGTGTGAACCAGAAACAAAGATGCTAATCACACCAGAACATGTAGAAAGTCATTTTTGGATAAATTATATTTCCTGCACCAGATATGAACGTTTATCGAGCAGTTGTGTCACTCGAAATTCATAAAAAGTGAAAAAGTGAATTAAAAACGTTTAAAGTTATAAAAATGTATAATGTCAAGAACAGGCTCCACATATTAGTTCCACAGAATGTTGCTTATTGTAAAACAGCCACAACATCTGTCTTTTCTGCTTAATGACATATTTACAACTGTTTAGGCGGAGCAGACACGTAGCTGGTTCTCATTGCTGAAAGACTATGTAAATAAAAAGCAGAAAGTGGATGTTTTCAAATAAAAAAAAAGTTAATTTATGTCATGTCTATAATAATCGGACATAGGGCAAATAAACAAAAGTAACAAATACAAATGAATCTTATTGTGACATTTGTCCCTTTTAAAGGGTTAGCACACCGAAAAATTTACTTTCTGTCATTGATTATTAACCCTAATGTCATTCCATAAGACTTTAGTTTATCTTCGGAATACAAATTAAGTTCTTTTTTGATTAAATCTGAGAGTTTTCTGTCCCTCTCTATTGGCAGCTACACAACTACCACTTTGACGCTTTAAAATGTTCATGAAGAGATTGTAAAACTAATCTAAATGAATTGAGCTGTTTAGTCCAAATTTTCAAAAACACGGTAACTTTATATGAGTAGATTGAATTTAGGCTTTTTTTTCACATAGAAACATTCATCAGTTGTGGTAAACGGAAGCCCAGCATGTTTGCTTGACATGCAAGAACCAATGAGGTAAATTCTCATGTTATGCAGCACATTTGAGGTTCAGCAAGAACCAGTGATATTCATTTTCGCTTTACGCAGCACATTTGAGGTTCAGCAAGAAACAATGCGTATTATTCTCTTATGTTACGCAGCACATTTGAGGTTTGGCAAGAACCAGTGATGTTCATTCTCATGTGTTACGCAGCATGTTTGAGCTTCCGCAAGAACCAATAAAGGTTCATTCTCATGTGTTCGCAGCTCATTTGAGCTTCCGCAAGAACCAATGAGGTTTATTCTCGTGTGTTACGCAGCACGTTTGAGCTTCAGTGAGAACCAATGAGGTTCATTCTCGTGTTATGCAGCACATTTGAGCTTCAGCAAGAACCAATGAGGTTCATTATTGTGTTCGCAGCACGTTTGAGCTTCAGCAAGAACCAATGCGGTTCATTCTAGTGTTACAAAGTACGTTTGAGGTTCGGCAAGAACCAATGAGGTTTATTCTCGTGTGTTACGCTGCACGTTTGAACTTCCCCAAGAACCAATGAGGTTCATTCTAGTGTTACACAGTACGTTTGAGGTTCGGCAAGAACCAGTAATGTTCATTCTCATGTGTTACGCAGCACAATTGAGCTTCCGCAAGAACCAATGAGGTTCATTTTCATGTGTTACACAGCACATTTGAGCTTCCGCAAGAACCAATGAGGTTCATTCTAGTGTTACAAAGTACGTTTGAGGTTCCGCAAGAACCAGTGATGTTGATTCTCATGTGTTACGCAGCACATTTTGGGTTTCGGCAATAACCAATGAGGTTCATTCTCATGTGTTACGCAGCACGTTTTGAGTTTCGGCAAGAACCAATGATGTTCATTCTCGTGTGTTACGCAACACATTTGAGCTTCTGCAAGAACCAATGAGGTTTATTCTTGTGTGTTACGCAGCATGTATTGAGTTTTGGCAAGAACCAATATGTTCATTCTTGTGTGTTACGCAACACATTTGAGCTTCTGCAAGAACCAATGAGATTTATTCTTGTGTGTTACGCAGTACGTTTGAGGTTCGGCAAGAACCAGTGATGTTGATTCTCATGTGTTACGCAGCACATTTTGGGTTTCGGCAATAACCAATGAGGTTCATTCTCATGTGTTACCCAGCACGTTTTGAGTTTCGGCAAGAACCAATGAGGTTTATTCTTGTGTGTTACGCAGCATGTTTTGAGTTTCGGGAAGAACCAATATGTTCATTCTCGTGTGTTACGCAACACATTTGAGCTTCTGCAAGAACCAATGAGGTTTATTCTTGTGTGTTACGCAGTACGTTTGAGCTTCTGCAAGAACCAGTGATGTTCATTCTCATGTGTTACGCAGCTCGTTTTGAGTTTCGGCAAGAACCAGTGATGTTCATTCTCGTGTGTTGCGCAACACATTTGAGCTTCCGCAAGAACCAATGATGTTTATTCTTGTGTGTTACGCAGCACATTTGAGCTTCTGCAAGAACCAATGAGGTTCATTCTTGAGTTACGCAGCACGTTTGAGCTTCAGCAAGAACCAATGAGGTTCATTCTTGAGTTACACAGCACGTTTGAGCTTCAGCATGAACCAGTAATGTTCATTCTCATGTGTTACGCAGCACAATTGAGCTTCCGCAAGAACCAATGAGGTTCATTCTCATGTGTTACACAGCACATTTGAGCTTCCGCAAGAACCAATGAGGTTCATTCTAGTGTTACAAAGTACGTTTGAGGTTCCGCAAGAACCAGTGATGTTGATTCTCATGTGTTACGCAGCACATTTTGGGTTTCGGCAATAACCAATGAGGTTCATTCTCATGTGTTACGCAGCACGTTTTGAGTTTCGGCAAGAACCAATGTTCATTCTCGTGTGTTACGCAACACATTTGAGCTTCTGCAAGAACCAATGAGGTTTATTCTTGTGTGTTACGCAGCATGTATTGAGTTTTGGCAAGAAACAATATGTTCATTCTTGTGTGTTACGCAACACATTTGAGCTTCTGCAAGAACCAATGAGATTTATTCTTGTGTGTTATGCAGTACGTTTGAGGTTCGGCAAGAACCAGTGATGTTGATTCTCATGTGTTACGCAGCACATTTTGGGTTTCGGCAATAACCAATGAGGTTCATTCTCATGTGTTACGCAGCACGTTTTGAGTTTCGGCAAGAACCAATATGTTCATTCTCGTGTGTTACGCAACACATTTGAGCTTCTGCAAGAACCAATGAGGTTTATTCTTGTGTGTTACGCAGTACGTTTGAGCTTCTGCAAGAACCAATGAGGTTCATTCTTGAGTTACGCAGCACGTTTGAGCTTCAGCAAGAACCAATGAGGTTCATTCTTGAGTTACACAGCACGTTTGAGCTTCAGCAAGAACCAATGAGGTTAATTCTCGTGTTACGCAGCACGTTTGAGCTTCCGCAAGAACCAATGTGGTTCATTCTAGTGTTACAAAGTACGTTTGAGGTTTGGCAAGAACCAATGAGGTTTATTCTTGTGTGTTACGCAGTACGTTTGAGGTTCGGCAAGAACCAGTGATGTTCATTCTCATGTGTTACGCAGCACATTTGAGCTTCCGCAAGAACCAATGAGGTTCATTCTCATGTGTTACACAGCACATTTGAGCTTCCGCAAGAACCAATGAGGTTCATTCTAGTGTTACAAAGTACGTTTGAGGTTCCGCAAGAACCAGTGATGTTGATTCTCATGTGTTACGCACCACATTTTGAGTTTCGTCAATAACCAATGATGTTCATTCTCGTGTGTTACGCAACACATTTGAACTTCTGCAAGAACCAATGAGGTTTATTCTTGTGTGTTACGCAGCATGTTTTGAGTTTCGGCAAGAACCAATATGTTCATTCTTGTGTGTTACGCAACACATTTAAGCTTCTGCAAGAACCAATGAGGTTTATTCTTGTGTGTTACGCAGTACGTTTGAGCTTCTGCAAGAACCAGTGATGTTCATTCTCATGTGTTACGCAGCATGTTTTGAGTTTCGACAAGAACCAGTGATGTTCATTCTCATGTGTTACGCAACACATTTGAGCTTCCGCAAGAACCAATGATGTTTATTCTTGTGTGTTACGCAACACATTTGAGCTTCCGCAAGAACCAATGATGTTTATTCTTGTGTGTGTTACGCAGCACATTTGAGCTTCCGCAAGAACCAATGAGGTTCATTATAGTGTTACAAAGTACATTTGAGGTTCGGCAAGAGCCAGTGATGTTCATTCTCATGTGTTACGCAGCACATTTGAGCTTCCGCAAGAACCAATGCGGTTCATTCTAATGTTACAAAGTACGTTTAAGGTTCGGCAAGAACCAATGAGGTTTATTCTTGTGTGTTACGCAGTACGTTTGAGGTTCGGCAAGAACCAGTGATGTTCATTCTCATGTGTTACGCAGCACATTTGAGCTTCCGCAAGAACCAATGAGGTTCATTCTCATGTGTTACACAGCACATTTGAGCTTCCGCAAGAACCAATGAGGTTCATTCTAGTGTTACAAAGTACGTTTGAGGTTCCGCAAGAACCAGTGATGTTGATTCTCATGTGTTACACAGCACATTTTGAGTTTCGTCAATAACCAATGATGTTGATTCTCATGTGTTACGCACCACATTTTGAGTTTCGTCAATAACCAATGATGTTCATTCTCGTGTGTTACGCAACACATTTGAGCTTTTGCAAGAACCAATGAGGTTTATTCTTGTGTGTTACGCAGCATGTTTTGAGTTTCGGCAAAAACCAATATGTTCATTCTTGTGTGTTACGCAACACATTTAAGCTTCTGCAAGAACCAATGAGGTTTATTCTTGTGTGTTACGCAGTACGTTTGAGCTTCTGCAAGAACCAGTGATGTTCATTCTCATGTGTTACGCAGCACGTTTTGAGTTTCGACAAGAACCAGTGATGTTCATTCTCGTGTGTTACGCTGCACGTTTGAACTTCCCCAAGAACCAATGAGGTTCATTTTAGTGTTACACAGTACGTTTGAGGTTCGGCAAGAACCAGTAATGTTCATTCTCATGTGTTACGCAGCACAATTGAGCTTCCGCAAGAACCAATGAGGTTCATTTTCATGTGTTACACAGCACATTTGAGCTTCCGCAAGAACCAATGAGGTTCATTCTAGTGTTACAAAGTACGTTTGAGGTTCCGCAAGAACCAGTGATGTTGATTCTCATGTGTTACGCAGCACATTTTGGGTTTCGGCAATAACCAATGAGGTTCATTCTCATGTGTTACGCAGCACGTTTTGAGTTTCGGCAAGAACCAATGTTCATTCTCGTGTGTTACGCAACACATTTGAGCTTCTGCAAGAACCAATGAGGTTTATTCTTGTGTGTTACGCAGCATGTATTGAGTTTTGGCAAGAAACAATATGTTCATTCTTGTGTGTTACGCAACACATTTGAGCTTCTGCAAGAACCAATGAGATTTATTCTTTTTTTTATGCAGTACGTTTGAGGTTCGGCAAGAACCAGTGATGTTGATTCTCATGTGTTACGCAGCACATTTTGGGTTTCGGCAATAACCAATGAGGTTCATTCTCATGTGTTACGCAGCACGTTTTGAGTTTCGGCAAGAACCAATATGTTCATTCTCGTGTGTTACGCAACACATTTGAGCTTCTGCAAGAACCAATGAGGTTTATTCTTGTGTGTTACGCAGTACGTTTGAGCTTCTGCAAGAACCAATGAGGTTCATTCTGGAGTTACGCAGCACGTTTGAGCTTCAGCAAGAACCAATGAGGTTCATTCTTGAGTTACACAGCACGTTTGAGCTTCAGCAAGAACCAATGAGGTTAATTCTCGTGTTACGCAGCACGTTTGAGCTTCCGCAAGAACCAATGTGGTTCATTCTAGTGTTACAAAGTACGTTTGAGGTTTGGCAAGAACCAATGAGGTTTATTCTTGTGTGTTACGCAGTACGTTTGAGGTTCGGCAAGAACCAGTGATGTTCATTCTCATGTGTTACGCAGCACATTTGAGCTTCCGCAAGAACCAATGAGGTTCATTCTCATGTGTTACACAGCACATTTGAGCTTCCGCAAGAACCAATGAGGTTCATTCTAGTGTTACAAAGTACGTTTGAGGTTCCGCAAGAACCAGTGATGTTGATTCTCATGTGTTACGCACCACATTTTGAGTTTCGTCAATAACCAATGATGTTCATTCTCGTGTGTTACGCAACACATTTGAACTTCTGCAAGAACCAATGAGGTTTATTCTTGTGTGTTACGCAGCATGTTTTGAGTTTCGGCAAGAACCAATATGTTCATTCTTGTGTGTTACGCAACACATTTAAGCTTCTGCAAGAACCAATGAGGTTTATTCTTGTGTGTTACGCAGTACGTTTGAGCTTCTGCAAGAACCAGTGATGTTCATTCTCATGTGTTACGCAGCATGTTTTGAGTTTCGACAAGAACCAGTGATGTTCATTCTCATGTGTTACGCAACACATTTGAGCTTCCGCAAGAACCAATGATGTTTATTCTTGTGTGTTACGCAACACATTTGAGCTTCCGCAAGAACCAATGATGTTTATTCTTGTGTGTGTTACGCAGCACATTTGAGCTTCCGCAAGAACCAATGAGGTTCATTATAGTGTTACAAAGTACATTTGAGGTTCGGCAAGAACCAGTGATGTTCATTCTCATGTGTTACGCAGCACATTTGAGCTTCCGCAAGAACCAATGCGGTTCATTCTAATGTTACAAAGTACGTTTAAGGTTCGGCAAGAACCAATGAGGTTTATTCTTGTGTGTTACGCAGTACGTTTGAGGTTCGGCAAGAACCAGTGATGTTCATTCTCATGTGTTACGCAGCACATTTGAGCTTCCGCAAGAACCAATGAGGTTCATTCTCATGTGTTACACAGCACATTTGAGCTTCCGCAAGAACCAATGAGGTTCATTCTAGTGTTACAAAGTACGTTTGAGGTTCCGCAAGAACCAGTGATGTTGATTCTCATGTGTTACACAGCACATTTTGAGTTTCGTCAATAACCAATGATGTTGATTCTCATGTGTTACGCACCACATTTTGAGTTTCGTCAATAACCAATGATGTTCATTCTTGTGTGTTACGCAACACATTTGAGCTTTTGCAAGAACCAATGAGGTTTATTCTTGTGTGTTACGCAGCATGTTTTGAGTTTCGGCAAAAACCAATATGTTCATTCTTGTGTGTTACGCAACACATTTAAGCTTCTGCAAGAACCAATGAGGTTTATTCTTGTGTGTTACGCAGTACGTTTGAGCTTCTGCAAGAACCAGTGATGTTCATTCTCATGTGTTACGCAGCACGTTTTGAGTTTCGACAAGAACCAGTGATGTTCATTCTCGTGTGTTACGCAACACATTTGAGCTTCCGCAAGAACCAATGATGTTTATTCTTGTGTGTTACGCAACACATTTGAGCTTCCGCAAGAACCAATGATGTTTATTCTTGTGTGTGTTACGTAGCACATTTGAGCTTCCGCAAGAACCAATGCGGTTCATTCAAGTGTTACACAGCATGTTTGAGCTTCAGCAAGAACCAATGAGGTTAATTCTCGTGTTACGCAGCACGTTTGAGCTTCCGCAAGAACCAATGTGGTTCATTCTAGTGTTACAAAGTACGTTTGAGGTTCGGCAAGAACCAATGAGGTTTATTCTTGTGTGTTACGCAGTACGTTTGAGGTTCGGCAAGAACCAGTGATGTTCATTCTCATGTGTTACGCAGCACATTTGAGCTTCCGCAAGAACCAATGAGGTTCATTCTCATGTGTTACACAGCACATTTGAGCTTCCGCAAGAACCAATGAGGTTCATTCTAGTGTTACAAAGTACGTTTGAGGTTCCGCAAGAACCAGTGATGTTGATTCTCATGTGTTACGCAGCACATTTTGAGTTTCGTCAATAACCAATGATGTTCATTCGCGTGTGTTACGCAACACATTTGAGCTTCTGCAAGAACCAATGAGGTTTATTCTTGTGTGTTACGCAGCATGTTTTGAGTTTCGGCAAGAACCAATATGTTCATTCTCATGTGTTACGCAACACATTTAAGCTTCTGCAAGAACCAATGAGGTTTATTCTTGTGTGTGACGCAGTACGTTTGAGCTTCTGCAAGAACCAGTGATGTTCATACTCATGTGTTACGCAGCACGTTTTGAGTTTCGACAAGAACCAGTGATGTTCATTCTCATGTGTTACGCAACACATTTGAGCTTCCGCAAGAACCAATGATGTTTATTCTTGTGTGTTACGCAACACATTTGAGCTTCCGCAAGAACCAATGATGTTTATTCTTGTGTGTGTTACGCAGCACATTTGAGCTTCCACAAGAACCAATGAGGTTCATTATAGTGTTACAAAGTACATTTGAGGTTCGGCAAGAACCAGTGATGTTCATTCTCATGTGTTACACAGCACATTTGAGCTTCCGCAAGAACCAATGCGGTTCATTCTAATGTTACAAAGTACGTTTAAGGTTCGGCAAGAACCAATGAGGTTTATTCTTGTGTGTTACGCAGTACGTTTGAGGTTCGGCAAGAACCAGTGATGTTCATTCTCATGTGTTACGCAGCACATTTGAGCTTCCGCAAGAACCAATGAGGTTCATTCTCATGTGTTACACAGCACATTTGAGCTTCCGCAAGAACCAATGAGGTTCATTCTAGTGTTACAAAGTACGTTTGAGGTTCCGCAAGAACCAGTGATGTTGATTCTCATGTGTTACGCACCACATTTTGAATTTCGTCAATAACCAATGATGTTCATTCTCGTGTGTTACGCAACACATTTGAGCTTCTGCAAGAACCAATGAGGTTTATTCTTGTGTGTTACGCAGCATGTTTTGAGTTTCGGCAAAAACCAATATGTTCATTCTCGTGTGTTACGCAACACATTTAAGCTTCTGCAAGAACCAATGAGGTTTATTCTTGTGTGTTACGCAGTACGTTTGAGCTTCTGCAAGAACCAGTGATGTTCATTCTCATGTGTTACGCAGCACGTTTTGAGTTTCGACAAGAACCAGTGATGTTCATTCTCGTGTGTTACGCAACACATTTGAGCTTCCGCAAGAACCAATGATGTTTATTCTTGTGTGTTACGCAACACATTTGAGCTTCCGCAAGAACCAATGATGTTTATTCTTGTGTGTGTTACGCAGCACATTTGAGCTCCCGCAAGAACCAATAAGGTTCATTCTAGTGTGTTACGCAGCACATTTGAGCTTCTGCAAGAACCAATAAGGTTCATTCTTGTGTTATGCAGCACGTTTGAGCTTCAGCAAGAACCAATGAGGTTCATTATAGTGTTACAAAGTACATTTGAGGTTCGGCAAGAACCAGTGATGTTCATTCTCATGTGTTACGCAGCACATTTGAGCTTCCGCAAGAACCAATGCGGTTCATTCTAATGTTACAAAGTACGTTTAAGGTTCGGCAAGAACCAATGAGGTTTATTCTTGTGTGTTACGCAGTACGTTTGAGGTTCGGCAAGAACCAGTGATGTTCATTCTCATGTGTTACGCAGCACATTTGAGCTTCCGCAAGAACCAATGAGGTTCATTCTCATGTGTTACACAGCACATTTGAGCTTCCGCAAGAACCAATGAGGTTCATTCTAGTGTTACAAAGTACTTTTGAGGTTCCGCAAGAACCAGTGATGTTGATTCTCATGTGTTACGCACCACATTTTGAATTTCGTCAATAACCAATGATGTTCATTCTCGTGTGTTACGCAACACATTTGAGCTTCTGCAAGAACCAATGAGGTTTATTCTTGTGTGTTACGCAGCATGTTTTGAGTTTCGGCAAAAACCAATATGTTCATTCTCGTGTGTTACGCAACACATTTAAGCTTCTGCAAGAACCAATGAGGTTTATTCTTGTGTGTTACGCAGTACGTTTGAGCTTCTGCAAGAACCAGTGATGTTCACTCTCATGTGTTACGCAGCACGTTTTGAGTTTCGACAAGAACCAGTGATGTTCATTCTCGTGTGTTACGCAACACATTTGAGCTTCCGCAAGAACCAATGATGTTTATTCTTGTGTGTTACGCAACACATTTGAGCTTCCGCAAGAACCAATGATGTTTATTCTTGTGTGTGTTACGCAGCACATTTGAGCTCCCGCAAGAACCAATAAGGTTCATTCTAGTGTGTTACGCAGCACATTTGAGCTTCTGCAAGAACCAATAAGGTTCATTCTTGTGTTACGCAGCACGTTTGAGCTTCAGCAAGAACCAATGTGGTTCATTCTAGTGTTACAAAGTACGTTTGAGGTTCGGCAAGAACCAGTGATGTTCATTCTCATGTGTTACGCAGCACATTTGAGCTTCCGCAAGAACCAATGAGGTTCATTCTAGTGTTACAAAGTACGTTTGAGGTTCCGCAAGACCCAGTGATGTTGATTGTTTCGGCAATAACCAATGAGGTTCATTCTCATGTGTTACGCAGCACGTTTTGAGTTTCGGCAAGAACCAATGATGTTCATTCTCGTGTGTTACGCAACACATTTGAGCTTCTGCAAGAACCAATGAGGTTCATTGTCATGTGTTACACAGCACATTTGAGCTTCCGCAAGAACCAATGAGGTTCATTCTAGTGTTACAAAGTACGTTTGAGGTTCCGCAAGAACCAGTGATGTTGATTCTCATGTGTTACGCACCACATTTTGAGTTTCGTCAATAACCAATGATGTTCATTCTCGTGTGTTACGCAACACATTTGAGCTTCTGCAAGAACCAATGAGGTTTATTCTTGTGTGTTACGCAGCATGTTTTGAGTTTCGGCAAAAACCAATATGTTCATTCTCGTGTGTTACGCAACACATTTAAGCTTCTCCAAGAACCAATGAGGTTTTATTCTTGTGTGTTACACAGTACGTTTGAGCTTCTGCAAGAACCAGTGATGTTCATTCTCATGTGTTACGCAGCACGTTTTGAGTTTCGACAAGAACCAGTGATGTTCATTCTCGTGTGTTACGCAACACATTTGAGCTTCCGCAAGAACCAATGAGGTTTATTCTTGTGTGTTACGCAACACATTTGAGCTTCCGCAAGAACCAATGATGTTTATTCTTGTGTGTGTTACGCAGCACATTTGAGCTTCTGCAAGAACCAATGAGGTTCATTCTAGTGTTACAAAGTACATTTGAGGTTCGGCAAGAACCAGTGATGTTCATTCTCATGTGTTACGCAGCACATTTGAGCTTCCGCAAGAACCAATAAGGTTCATTCTAGTGTGTTAAGCAGCACATTTGAGCTTCTGCAAGAACCAATAAGGTTCATTCTTGTGTTACGCAGCACGTTTGAGCTTCAGCAAGAACCAATGCGGTTCATTCTAGTGTTACAAAGTACGTTTGAGGTTCGGCAAGAACCAGTGATGTTCATTCTCATGTGTTACGCAGCACATTTGAGCTTCCGCAAGAACCAATGAGGTTCATTCTAGTGTTACAAAGTACTTTTGAGGTTCCGCAAGAACCAGTGATGTTGATTCTCATGTGTTACGCAGCACATTTTGAGTTTCGGCAATAACCAATGAGGTTCATTCTCATGTGTTACGCAGCACGTTTTGAGTTTCGGCAAGAACCAATGATGTTCATTCTAGTGTGTTACGCAACACATTTGAGCTTCTGCAAGAACCAATGAGGTTTATTCTTGTGTGTTACGCAGTACGTTTGAGCTTCTGCAAGAACCAGTGATGTTCATTCTCGTGTGTTACGCAGCACGTTTTGAGTTTCGGCAAGAACCAATGATGTTCATTCTCGTGTGTTACGCAACACATTTGAGCTTCTGCAAGAACCAATGAAGTTCATTCTAGTGTTACAAAGTACATTTGAGGTTCGGCAAGAACCAGTGATGTTCATTCTCATGTGTTAAGCAGCACATTTGAGCTTCTGCAAGAACCAATGATGTTCATTCTAGTGTTACGCAGTACGTTTGTGGTTCTGCAAGAACCAGTGATGTTCATTCTCATGTGTTTTACGCAGCACGTTTTGAGTTTCGGCAAGAACCAATTATGTTCATTCTCGTGTGTTACGCAACACATTTGAGCTTCCGCAAGAATCAATGAGGTTCATTCTCATGTGTTACCCAGTACGTTGTGGGTTTCGGCAAGAACCAATGAGGTTAATTCTCGTGTTACATAGCACGTTTGAGGTTCAGCAAGAACCAGTGATGGTTATTCTCATGTGTTACGCAGCACGTTTGAGCTTCCGCAAGAAGCAATAAAGTTCATTCTAGTGTTATGCAGCACATTTGAGCTTCCACAAGAACCAATGAGGTTTGTTCTCATGCGTCAAACAGGTTTGTTGAGCTTCAATCTTTCAATATTTAAATGTAAATAATAGCCTAAATCAAATATTTTCTCTTTAGAGTCTCTTCAGAAAATTTTGACTAGTTTGACGATCTCTTTTTGAAGCGTCAAAGTTGTGTAGCTATCAACGGAGGGACAGAAATCTCTCAGATTTCATAAAAAATATCTTCATTTGTGTTCCGAAGATGAATCAAACCTTTACGGATTTGGAACAACATAAGGGTGAGTAATAATGACAGAATTTTCCTTTTGTGGTGAACTATCGTTTTAAGATTATGCTTTGATGATTCAGTCATATGGCAAGTAACTTTACAATTTAATTTGACCACATGGAGATGCGTTTTGTCCTACAGTCTTTATCAGTATTTAATTGTTTATACATTGTTCTCATCCATATAAGAGGGCAGTTGAGAAGTTAAAACCTTTGACTAACTGCCTCTGTTTGGCACAAGCTAAAATACTGAGGCTTGTTCAAATATCGCAGCATGCAAGAACCAATGCGGTTCCCTAAAACAGTGATATGGAAACACTGCCAGGCCACTTATCTCACAGGCTTCAGTGAGTACTTGGAAAATGAACATAAGCCTTTTTTTTTTTTTTAGCTGGTTCACCTCCAATTAACCGCACTGATGCTAATTACCCAAGGTCCTCTTCAGAGATGAGATGGGCTCTCTCCACGTCCTGGCGAAAACTTCTGAGTATGGGACACAGTTGGAGTGTCCACTTGGCATGAAGTCCTAAAAATACGGCAATGATGCATGTGAGAAGGGTGCCAGTTCAGAGGATACTTGTAAATGCAACCCACCTAACCGTTAAGACTCGATGCACCTCACACACGCCTGAGAATTTAATTGAATGAAAGACCAGTTATCTGGTCTTTAATAATGTTCTCAAAATTTAGCTCATTATTTATACATTGTTCATGGAATGTTTTTCCCTGAAATGTTTAGTTGGATGTTCACCTAACATTTTTAAATGTCACTACTTGTTTCAGAATGTTCAGAGAACATTCAATAACATTCCCATTATGTTTGCAAAATGATAAAATGGAATGTTTCTTTAATGTTCACATAACTAAACGTTTTTGGATGTTTTGAATGTTCAGAGAACATTCAGAAATAATGTTTTTATAACTTAATGGGAACATTAGCAAAACGTTCTTGGAAGATATTTTTGTTAGCTGGGGAGCGATATTCAGAGAATTAATGCCTGTAAGAAATGTATTTTTTGCTGCAAAAAAGCAAGTCAAGCAATTGCATTCTCAATGATGCCCATTAAAAATGTTCCATGGAAATAAAAAATAAAAGAACAAAGAAATAAAAGAACAAAGAGAACATGGACACTTTATACCAACAAAATACTTACATCAAAAAATAAGTTATTAAAAATACTTATTGTGTTCATATATTGCAAAACACCTTTGCTGATATTGAGGTGGGATACGAGTAAGGTTAGGGACAGGTGTGTTGGTAAGGGTAAGTTTAAGGGTAGGGTTAGGTGTAAGGGAAGGGTCAACAGTGTAATTACAACTGTAACTACAGAAATTATTTACAGATGTAATTACATGCAAGTATTTTTAAACATGTATGTACAATGTAAAAACATGTATGTACACAATAATTGCAATGTATCAAATGATTAATTAAAATGGTAGTACATAGTAGTTAAGGCCACCTAATATAAAGTGGGTTCACATATTTTATTCAGGGCCAAACTTTTTTTCTATTTTTTTGGAATAGTGTGTGTGGGTTCTTTTTTTATTCTTTTATTTATTTGCTTTCAAGCTCATTAACCAAATGTTTGTGGAATATAGCATTTATTTTAAATGAATTATTCTTGCACATAATGTTTTTATTATTTGTAATGAATGTGCCCTCGTAATCTTTAACCCTTTCATGCATAGTGGTCACAGTGGACAGCTAAAAAGCATTTTCTTGCATATGCATGGGTTTTGATGGCATAGTTGCATATCAACCTCTACAGTGGACCCTTGTGCATCATCCTATACATTGCCACCAAGTGGCAAGCCATTGCATATCCATTTTTCCCCCCTCCAAACCAAAATGGCCAATGGCCAGTCAGAAATGTTGAAAGTTGCTCTGGAATATTAATCCATTCCTTAGGAGACTCTTGCAGGTAAAAAAAAAAAATGTTGTAGCATCAAGCAATATCTAATGAGTCACATCAAAATTTCCAAGTATTTATTTTGGATTGGGAGACAATTCTGATTAATCATCTGTCCACTACAGTGGACTGCATCAATAGCTATATTTCAGCAACAATTCCTATTATTACTGTGACTGTGTTGTTTTTGAAAATACTTAATCTGCAGTAACTTTTTTAAATGTATTTGTGTTATTAGAATGTAATTTGCATTAACATTAAAAAGTAATGTGATAACGTAATGCCCGTTACTTGTAATGCATTACTTGTTAGATCAAAAATTCATGCATGAAAAGGGTTAATCAAAATAACTTCCCCTCCCTCTTGCAGTGACATCTCTTCTCTGATAAGGAGTTTACTGGCGCAAGGACGGGACAACCTGTCACTCAAAATGTATCAACCAATAGCAAACCACAACCATCCGATCTATTCCTGATGGACAAATCAAGTCCTACATTTTTTTGGCCGAGAAGCCGTTTCACTAAGGGAAGAAAAGACAAGCACAACTTCCATTTCATGCCAACTGTAATGTGACTCAGACGTCTCAGCGTAATATGGACATGAAATGTAACATGACAAGAAAGGATAGGCCTAATAATAATATTAATGGATAAAAGCCTTTTCAAATTACATATAGGCCTATATATAACACAGAACATAGAACACATAGGGGCCTAGTAAAGTTAATGTGATTTACAGGACAATCATTCATTTTTTGCTTCTTCTTCCTTTCTTGATCACTAATGTTATTACAATTGCCAACTTCACCCGCTGACGACTTCAGCTTGGTGAAAAGACTCTTGTCACATGCTTCCCACTCTCAGGGACAGACAATATGGACAGGACATGTGTGTTCCCTCTTTTGTGAGGGGAGATGAGGAAAAATAGGCCTGCATGCATTGTGAGGAAGAGAAATTCCTTTCACTTATGAAGAATTAAACCTGTAATGAAAGAGGATATTGCTCATAATGTAAGAAAGGTAACACTTTACAATAAGGTCTCATTTGTTAACATTAGTTAATGTACTAACTAACATGAACTAACCATGAGCAGTACATTTGTTACTGTATTTGTTCATCTTTGTTAACGTTAATTTATAAAAATTCAGCTGTTCATGGTTTGTTCATGTTAGTTCACAGTGCATTAACTAATGTTAACAAGATTTTAATAATGCATTAGTAAATGTTGAAATTAACATTAACAAAGATAAATAAATGCTGCAGTTCATTATTAGTTCATGTTAACTAATGTAGTGAACTAATGAACCTTATTGTAAAGTGTTACCGTAAGAACAGCTAAATATTGAGTTTAAGTCACTTTAAACTGACTTTTTAGACATTTTCTAATTGGAGTTTTGTGATGTTTAGTCCAAGTCTGTTAGCGTTGATGCTAACATATGTATGCTAGTGTATGCTCAAAAGTTAGCAGGTATTCACGTTTTAAAAGGAAGAATGGACAAAAAAAAGTACTTTTAATACCAACACCTGCATCTGACCAGATCAAACCAGATCAAAAAGAAAGAAAGAACGAACAAAAGAAAGAAAGAAAACTACATTTGTCAAACCATTTCAAGCACAGAAAGATTTAGCTAATTTTCACC
Organism: Gobio gobio; assembly: GCF_949357685.1. Classification (NCBI taxonomy): domain Eukaryota; kingdom Metazoa; phylum Chordata; class Actinopteri; order Cypriniformes; family Gobionidae; genus Gobio; species Gobio gobio. The sequence continues at coordinate 38,216,364 of NC_137113.1, forward strand.
TTTATAGTGGTCAAGTGAATAATGAACCACAATAGTTATCATTCAGACCAAAAATAGTGTGTGAGCACCAAAACTGCCCTCACATTTGACCAGCTTCAGCTCATTATAGACAAACACACCAAATATATAACCAGGATGAGTCTTTCCACAGGGAACTGCGGGTGGACAGAGAAACTGCGGACTTAACGCACAACCTCATCAAAGACATTTTGAGGAGGCTCACACAGAATATGTGTCCATAGGATGACACCTAGTGGCTGTTTAAGAGCATTTCAAGAGGAAATGAAATGTTTACCCAAAGCATTATGGGGAAGTGCTGCACATGCATGAATCTACCTACGCTGTGGAATTCATGTGTCACAGGTGATATGTTTGGTGTGTCTGTGGTCACTGAGCTCACCATGTTATAGCACACATTTGATCTTGACGCTTATTCACACTGTGGTCTCTTGCATTGTTGGGTTGACTCTCCCATGAAGTCATATTTCACACCAAAAAGCCAAAACAATAAAATAAGAAATTATATTTAGGATAAATGGAGCCTATTTCTGGAGACTATGAAACTATTACAAATAATGACATGGCATGATCTTTTTATTTATGCATTGTGGAATTTTTTATTTATTCATAATAATCATATTGTAATATAGTAATACATCTTTTTCTGGAAATTCCTTCTGTAAAAATTATTGTTTGTTTGTTTAATTATTAAAATCAGCAAATTAGAGTTACTTCACATAGGTCATGGTGACCATTTCTTTATATATATATATATATATATATATATATATATATATATATATATATATATATATTCAATTTTAGAGTTCTTTCTGATCCACTTCAGTAAGGACTTAAGTACATCTTTAAATGTAATTGTCACAGGCTGTTTTGGTGTTTCATGTTTTTAAGTTTGTCATGTTCACTGTCTTGTTTCCTGGCTGGTTTGTCATGTGATTCCCTTGCCCTCATGTGATCCTGCCATGTGTTCTTTTGTCATGTCATTGGCTAATTGTCTCATCATTGTTCACAGGTGTCCCTTGTCTTGTCATTAGTCCTTGTGTATTTAAGCCCTCATGTTTATCATGGTCCTTGTCTAGTTTTGATGTTGTAACCTGCTGTTGGCATGGCATGGCATGGCATGGCATGGCATGGCATGGCATGGCATGGCATGGCATGGCATGGCATGGCATGGCATGGCATGGCATGGCATGGCAAGTCTTTTGGTTTAAGTTTTTGCCAAGTGTTTGTTTTATATTTTGAATTTTGAATAAACTGCACTTGGGTTCTGCAACTTGCCTTCAGTGGACTTATGTCACAGTAATTTAATAATTATTTCTATTCAATATGGTTAAAGTGTACTGCTCAGTGTACAGACAAACATTTAAGGTAAACTAAAATAATACTTTAAAACATGAAAAATGATGAAAGCAATATTTAAATTGTACAGTAATACAATAAGGTTTCATTAGTTAACTACTTCAATTAACGTGAACAATACCTCTACATCATTTATTTAACTTAGTTAAAGGTGAACTATGTAGGATTTTTGCAGTAAAATATCCAGAAACCACTAGGCCAGTGTTATATATTTTGTTCAGTTGAGTACTTAGAATATCCCAAATGTTTCCAACTATTTGTAAATCGTGAGAAATTGCTATTTTAACCAAGGAACCGGGACGTGTGAGCTATGCGTGTGAGGGAGTCGCCTGTCAATTGCGTCATATCTGCGTCACCCTCGGTTTCCGGTTTTATTCAGTGAAACACTTTACTCTCACTGCAGTGTGAACAAGTGTCATAGCAGCCGCCGCGCGAACGTCATAACTTCCTTTTCAACACACTCAGATATATCTAATATGATAAACAGAGTTGCGTTACCTCATACTCATGACTGGAAAGGAGGAAGTGGCGCCGGCAACCGTGTCATAATAAAAGTCCCGCCGGCGACTATGCCATAATAACAGTCCCGCTCTTCAATCGCTCCTGCGGCCTTGCTCAGCTCCACAACACTCGGTCCTGCTCTGCTTCAGACTACAGTAATGTTAATAATCGCATCCATGAACATGATTTCTGCCCGAGTCCTATCCTGACTGTTTTCCACCGGCTGTTAGGTGAAGACCACATGTCCCAAGATTCTGCGCTCAAACTTGCCTTCATCAAACTACGCCTTTGTTTTGAACAGGCGACCTCTAGTGGACGGAAAAGTTACATAGTGTATCTTTAATGTTAATTTCAACATTTACTAATACATTATGGAAAAAGTTGTAATTGTTAACATTAGTTAATGCACTGTGAAGTGTGAATTAACATGAACAAATAACGAAAAACTTTATTTTTTATTAACTAACATTAACAAAGATTAATAAATGCTGTTGTAACGTAGCATACTGCTCCTAGAGACAAAGGGTTGAGAATTCAAATGCAGCTTTAACGAAGGGTAATCCACAATCGTAATCAAAACAGGCAAAAGGTCATTCGCAGTCCAAACAGGCAAACAAGGCAGGAGAGACAGGCAAAAGGGTAATCCACGGAACAGGCAAGTAATCCAACACCAAGAGACAAGAAACAGGGGAGAATGCTCAGAAATGCAGTATATACAACAAACAAGACTTCGCAGTGAATGACAGAGTGAACAATGGTATAGGCAGAGGTAATGAGGTAATGAGATACGGGGTGTAAACAGTGAGTGATGAGTCCGGGCAAAGGATTATGGGTAATGTAGTCATTGATGGAATGGCAGTCCGGGTTGGAGTGCCCTTTGGTGATCACATTGTGACAGCTGTAACCAATATATTGCTCATTGTTCATGTAATACATTAACTAATGTTAACAATTAAAATGTTATTGTTAAGTGTTAACAATTGTACTTTAATGTTACATTATTACAAATAGCACTTATTAAGTGTGTTAAGAAACAGTCATGAAAGTGAACTCTTCAGTTTATATATATATATATATATATATATATATATATAATGGGTTAACGTGACATGGCATTTTCATTGTCATGCAAGATACAAATGAATATAATTAGTATTACCATTATTTAAAATATTACCATCATTTATTTGTCTTACATGGACCTGTTGATATAAAAAGTGCTGTTATTAGATTTGAGCCAAATTTGTCAATGGTTCAATAAATTACAACTTTTATAAACGAAAAGGAAAAGCATACAAATGTTAATAAATACGTCAGTATATAATAATTTTACAAGTGTCTATTTTAGCAATACTTTTTTTTCATCCATATATGTCTAAAAGTGTAGGAACTTGAAACATTTTTTCACTGAAAACCATGGCCTCCGGTGTGACACCAGTGCAATTCCACTGACAAGTTTAATTCGTTAATTCGAAAGACCCCGTTCAAGGTCATGTTACTGAAGCCCCCTGTGAAGCCCATGACGTGCACATTTAACTTTTTTGGAACCACTATAAAAGTGTTACGTTTTGTTACCCTGTAAAATGATGACTGTCAGATAAGTGTAAAAATAAATGCATTGTTTAATCTTTTTTTTCTTTTGTTCTAACCTACAATAGTGTAATGTAAAAATTACAATAATCTAACCATCATTGAAGTAAAAGAATTGAAAGTCGGGGAACATCCCATTATGAAATAAATGCTTTTCTCCAAAACACATGGGCCATAATTATTGGCACCCTTTTATTCAATAGTTTTTTCAACCTCCTTTTGCCAAGATAAATGCTCTGGGTGTTCTTCTATAATGCCTGATGAGTTTGGAGACCACCTGACAAGAGATCAGAGATCATTCCTCCATACAGTATCTCTCCAGATCCTTCAGATTCCCAGATCCATGTTGGTGCTTCTTCTCTTCTCAGTTCACCTCACTCATTTTCTATAGGGTTCAGGTCAGGGGACTAGGACTGGGACTGGGATGACCATGGCATAAACTTCTTTTTGTGTTCAGTGACACATTTTTGTGTTGATTTTGATGTTTGATTTGGATCACTGTCCTGATGGAAAATCCAACCACCATTATAAGATTTCTAGCGAAGAGGTCAGGTTTACATTTTTTATCTGCTGGTATTTACTAGAATCCATAATGCTATGTATATCTGAACAAGATGTCCAGGACCTCTGACAGAAAAATAGGCCTATAATATCACAGATCCAGCTGTATATTGTATATTTAACCATGGCATGGGGAACCTGATTTTTTGGTTCATCTGACCACAGAAACCAATAGTGTCAGTTTCTAACTACTGAATATGCTAGAGTTTGTTTTTGGATGAGAGAGGAGGATTTTACTTGAAACCCTCCCAAACAACATGTGGTGATGTAGGTGCTATTTGATTTACTTTTTTTAGTCTTTCTGAGACTCAACTAATTTCTGCTATTCTCCATCTGTGAACCTTGTAGAGTCTTTGGAACCTCAAACTCTCTTCCTCGCCGAGCATTAAGACAATATAGACACATCCTCTTCCATGTTGATTTGTAATATCTTTAGCTGATCAGAAATTGAAATGGGAATTTTCAATGCTTTACCTATTTTCTTACAGCCACTTTCTATTTTGTGAAGCTCAACAATCTTTTGCTGCACATCATAACTATATTCTTTGGTTTTGATCAATGATTAAGAGAATTTGTTTCCTCATATTTATACTCCTGTGGAACAAGAAGTCATAGCTGGACAATTTCATGTTCCTAGTCACCCTGGTGTGTTCAAAATGCAAATATGAATGGGAATATACTTCAGAGATATTTTATAAGAATTTTGAGGGGGGCCAATAATCATGGCCAATGTGTTTTGGAGAAAAACATTTATTTCATAATGTGAGTTCCCCCACTTTCAATTGTTTTACTTAAATGAAAGGTTTGATTTTTGCAAATTCTTCAAGATCAAAAGGATAAACAATGTAGATTTATTTTTTACAGCCATCTTTGATCATATTTACCAAGGGTGCCACTATTTTAAGATCATTTTAAGAAATTAAGTACACTACAAGTGCACATTATATACAACTAAGAACACTTCTTTTTCACAAGGGTGCATTTGGCAGATGCATTTAAGCAAAGAATTCATCATTCAAAGAATAATATCAGCCCATGCATTCCCTGGGAATCAGACCTGTGACCTTCATGTTGAACATAAGCAACAGGAACAAGTGCATTTTGAAGTCAAAGGTTTCTTCTACACTAAAGCACAAGTACACTAAAGCACTAGTCATCTGAGCATTACTAAAAGTATAGACACAAAACACAACAAAATTTGAATGTTGCACAGGCAAATTTAAATTACGCAAACGCTGATGCAAATATCCTTGAGCACTGAGGCATACCTGATGCCAGAAACTCGGAGAGCAGATGATATTGACTTTATTACTGTATACTGTTTACAATGCTGTATAATGTTTTTCGTCTTTCATTTTTCCTAAAGCAAATGTGAGTGGTGTTTGTCTGTGCAAAACTTGCTGCCATGAGAAGTGGTTACTAAGGTGTTTTGTGTGGTTGCTAAGTGATTGCTTACTGATCCACTTCAAGTGTCTATGATGAAGCCCTTTCACATTTCCGGTGCTGTGCTGAATTCTGTAACCCACTGAATTCTGTGACCCTAGTAGGTGCTGTATTGAGCTAATCCTAATCCCAATCCCAATCCTAATCTTAACCCTACCATCACTACAGCGCCTACTAGGGTCACGGAATTTGAATTTCAGCTCCACAATGTAAAAGCTCAAGCATTGCTCATCCTCGTATTGCCAACTGTACTAGCAAGTTTATACTGAATGAGACTTTTCCAATGAGAAACGGTCTGTTCTTCACTCAAATTGTTGTCAGAATTTGGCATTATTCCTATCAAACGCTGAATTTACTGTTTACAATGCGCAGTGTGCCTATGAGTAGGCCTAGGTGATTGGTTGTCTCTTGCTGTAACATTCTAACGCTTTCCGCATCGTTTCACTTTCATAGTGTACAAGATTGGCACCGCTATGCAGGGTTAAAGGGTTAGTTCACCCAAAAATGAAAATTAGCCCATAATTTACTCACCCCCAAGTCATCCGAGGTGTATATGATATTCCTCTTTCAGACGAATAAAATCAGAGTTATATTACAAAAGTCCAGGCTAATCCAAGCATTAGAATTTGATTCATATTTGCTCTGTTTTTGAAGTAAAATAAAAAATATTAATATTTAAAACTTTATCACGTAAACTTTCGACCGACCGCCTTCCATGGAAAAGTGTTGAATGTTGAAAGTGAAACTCAAGATGCGTACGTGACGTCATTTTTCTTACACAAACGCATCGATTCGCTTCAGAAGGCCTTTATGAACACCCCAGAGCCGCGTGGAGCACGTTATTTGATGGGCAGATGCACTTTTTATGGTCTTCAAAAACAGAGCAACTATGAATCCAGTTCTAATGCTAGGATTAGCCAGGACTTTTGTAATATAACTCAGATTTTATTCGTCTGAAAGAAGAATGTCATATACCTAGGATGACTTGAGGGTGAGTAAATTATGGGCTAATTTTCCTTTTTGGATGAACTATCCCTTTAAGTACGGTGGCCCAGTAGTGCACAACACAAAGAAATCAAGCCACAACACAACGAAATTAAGCCACAACACAATGGAAATGCTCCCAACCATTTTTTAAAAGTTTAACTGATTTTAACTTGAGCGCTGTGTTTTTAGAACGGCGTGTCATACACGAGACGCTGCAAAAGATACAAGACGCAAGCGTAACGGTCATACACGTCTGTCTAGCGTGTTTACATAGACAATGGAAAAGAAGTGCACGTTCTGTGCGAACGGCTCCTAACATCGCAAAAGTAGTGCTAACTCTGTCCAAAGCAGGGCTTCCAAAGCAGGGTTTCATAACCCCAGGTAAAAAATTATGCTAACCCTGCTTCTAAATTACAAGTGTGAAACGTTCCTATACCCGGGGTTAAAATCGATGATTAGAAAGAGGATAATAAAAGCACTTTTGTTCCAAATGGACAAAATCAAGTCTCGCCCTAGTTTTTTTCTTGTTCGAGAAGCCATTTCAATGGTACATACATCACAATAAGGAAGAAAAACTGCAACTTCAGTTTCATGCCGACTGCTTCCGGAAACGTAGGCAGCTGACTTGTTGCCCCACTGTCTTATAGGCAATGACTTTGCAGGCAGCGTTTGTGCTCAAAGGCACCTCACTAAACTGATTTCAGACAGACTTCTGAGACAGCATAACAGTTTAATTATCTACAGCAAAATAGAGCAAGCTTTGGTGATAGCAAATATTTTATTACTACAAAATAGTACTTTCTCTCTAGAAATTACACTAGATGTGGAAAACATTTCCTCAAAAACCAGCAACCACAACTTTCAGACGCCATCTTTATTTTTTTGTTTAACGGTCACAGAATGGAACGCACAGGGTTTAAGTTTTCGGATGCAGCCTAGCTGATTGGTTAGAAAATAATTTAAGGGTTTCTATGGGCAATAATAATATTGATGCTTGGCAAATATCAGAAATATATACCACTGGAATGTACTTTCTGGAATCCACTAATAAAAACAACACGGACTGGACAATTCTGCATGTGAGCACTTAACCTAATCTCTTCCGTGAGCAATTAACCTCATAAAAAAAATCCCTATCCTTGCTTATACTACTCTTAGCAATATATGAAACTTTGTATTTTGAGCACTTTTGTGTTTTTCTGCCTCTTCACGATGAATCACTTGCTGCTGTATTCCTCATTTGTAAGTCGCTTAATAAAAGTGTCTGCAAAATGAATAATGTAAATGTAGAAATGTTAGCACAGCAAAGTGACATACCTGTGGCCACCATATAAGAATCAGCTGCCTTCTGCCTTTAGCTTTAGATCTATCTATGCTTAGTGGTTAATTTATTCTCAACAGGAAGCAGATTAATTCCACAAGGAGCCAGAAAACATGTATGAGTATGAGGCAAACGCTACCCAAAAAGCTTCCAACAGCATCCACAAACCCAAATGCAAGGGTGTTATTATGGCCACAAGGCACATTAGCTTACCACGTAGAATAGGGGATTTCTAAATAAGTACAGGTACATTATAAGAAAAGAAAAAAATATATATCTATATATAAATAGAAAAACTGATTCATTTGTGGCAGACAAAATTTTCTGTAAATGTCTAAAACACAACACTATGCAATTGAATGTGTAATTCAAAATACATGTATAACACCTGTGACAAATCAATACAGAAAGTTCCTTCAAATTAACAGTACATTGGGCTGTATTTTTACAGCCTTTTATATAGAAGGGTAAGCGCACATTTTGAAATGCCAAACTATACAGTCTGACAACTAACTTCTGAGGAAACAATGAACAATGACAGAGACTTGGGGGTATAAAGAGGCAGACACTGCAGTGAAGAGGGCCATTACTGCAAGAAGCTCAGATCTAGATGTTTTCCAAGGTTCTCTCAGATGTGCTGCCAAGCCTGTATGAAATGACCACAAATAACAAACACTCTTATTACATTGTGACATTTCCAGGCAGTCTTACTCAATGGCATTTCTGTTAAGACTTCCCCATTTATTCCCCAGCTCTGCTGAGGCACAGTCACGGCCTCTTTGTTGCCAGCGTTTGGAAATCTGGATCTTTGAGAGTGACCCTTTGTGAGAGGTACGCAACCTTTAGGGACAGACAGCAATGTACCTTAACATCTGCAAAACTCTGTGTCCTTCTCATCTCCAATCAAAGAGAGGCCCTATAAAAGCTGACATTGTGGTGTACAGTGTGGGAAAACCCTTCATGCCCTGTGGTGAATTGAGAAGCCTTGTAAAAGAGCCATGTGGTGAGTAAGAGTTCCTTTCGCTGACTGCCAGTGCTTCACGCCTGTTCATACATCTGAGTCCACCTGGAAGCACTACTCCAACAACACCAAGAAATACATTGTAAACGTGTAATTTTCAGGAAAGTATGAGATTAAAGGGATAGTTCACCCAAAAATGAAAATTATGTCATTAATTACTCACCCTCATGTCGTTCGACACCCGTAAGACCTCCGTTCATCTTCGGAACACAAATGAAGATATTTTCGTTGAAAGCTGATGGCTGAGAAAGGCCTCAGATAGGCCTCCATTGGCATTCAGTACATTCACACTCACAAGACCCATAAAAGGCACTTAAAACGTTGTTACAAAGTCCATCTCACCACAGTGGCTCTACAATAATTTTACGATGCGACGACAATAGTTTTTGTGTGCAAAAAAAAATCTAAATAACGCCTTTATCCAACATGTTCTTGTCTTCCGTGTGTGCCTCCACGACGCATGCGCGAGAATATTACGCAGATCCGGCGTTCGGACACATGACCCAGAAGCGATTTGTTTACAAGGAGAGGAAGACGCTCGTATCTAAGCTGTGGAATTCTACATTGATCGTGCTTTAGGTCTCGGCGTAGTGCTCATAATGGGGCTAAAGTGTGCATTTCATGGATTCCCGAACGCCAGCGCTAAGTCATATTCTCGCGCATGCGTCATGGTGCTTCGTGAGTTCACAAAAACTATTGCTCTACAAAATTATTGTAGAGCCACTGTGGTGAGATGGACTTTGTAACAACGTTTTTAGTGCCTTTTGTGAGTGTGAATGTACTGAATGCCAATGGAGGCCTATCTGAGGCCTTTCTCAGCCATCAGCTTTCAACAAAAATACTTTAATTTGTGTTACGAAGATGAACGGAGGTATTACGGGTGTCGAACGACATGAGGGTGAGTAATTATTGACATAATTTTCATTTTTGGGTGAACTAACCCTTTAAACTTGAATTCCGCATGACCCAAACCCTTGTGAAAAAGAAGTGCTCTTGATTGCATTGCAGATCCTATCATATTAATATTTCTTAACAGACTAACGTTTTACTTTAAAGTACATTTTAAATAATTGTTTTATTAACTTTTTGTAGTGCTTTAAAGAAGTCCACTTATTTTGATGTGTGGACTAGCAAACTACAGCACATAATTTATAATTTACTGTAGTGTGTTGTTTAATATTAAAGTTAATATATTTTAAATATCTAAACTGCAAATTCATTACAAATGGGTAATTACAAATATGTTTAAATAGATGACATACAAGTTATGATTTTAAAGTACATTTTCGTCAAATGCCTTAAATGCCTGCCTGTACATTCAGCAGTGCAGGTTAAAGGGATCAACATGTGTCAACACAATAAGCATGAGTCTGGGAGCAGAAGATTAATATTTTGTAACTAAAGTGGTAAATTATGTTTTTTTTTTTGCATAAACAAAGCACTTGCATCAATTCATGAAATTGAGGTTAAACCACTGGAGTCACATGGTTTACTTTAATGACATCTTTACTACCTTCCTGGGGCTTGAAAGTAGTAGTTGTGTCAATTGCGGGACTTAAAACTCTGTTTCATCCGAAATATCTTAATTTGTAAACAATATGTCAAAGACAACAGAAGTAATTGAGAAACAAAGATGTTTTTAAGTCCTACTTAATTCACTTTTATATTGTTTTTGAACATATTTATGTGTCTGCAGTGTACACAACCACCCTATTGTGGTAAAAATCCACAAATTTTTTCCCATTAATCTCAAACAATGTCTCAAAATAAGCTCCAATGTGACGTCACATATGCTTAGGCCCCACCCACGACTGTCAACGAACTCTGCCCTATTAGCTTAGCTCCTCCCCTGAGTGAGCTATACACAGTCAGCCATGTTCATCTCCTCGTCAGAGCATTTAACAACAGCATTCAAGTAAGAAATGGATTCTTATTAAAGCTACTAAAGTTATTCAATCAAGAGCAGTGAGTGATATTTTGTTTTTCTTTTGTCTGGCTATCACCAAACCAAGCTCAATCTTTTATTTTGTCTGCTCTGTATTTTCTACGGCACAAGAAGCGTGATCAATGGGCATAGTTCAAATGACTCTGTACGCAATTGGATAGTCTTTCAACCAATCAGACCACAAGAGGCGTGATCAATGGGCATAGTTCAAATGACTCTGTACGCAATTGGATAGTCCTTCAACCAATCAGACCACAAGAGGCGTGATCAATGGGCATAGTTCAAATGACTCTGTGGGCAATTGGATAGTCCTTCAACCAATCAGACCAACAATCCATCGCTTCTCTATCCGTCATCGTGTTAAACCCGGCAATAGCGCGCCAGGTGGATAAGCCAATTTGTGATTGGTCCCCGCAAATTTGTAATGAAAGCAGGATAGAAATATGTACAGGTTTCCAGCCTGAGCTGCAGGGCGAAATCAAATCGCTGGCAGATCGGGCTGGGTTTACCCATATATATATGGTGGGATATATATTATAGCAGCATATATAGCAGTAGGTACTGTATATTACCCTGCTTTCACTTTAATACACAGATCTAAAATACACATGCAAATTCTTTACTTGCTGTTTACGTTCACAGACATAACCAATTGTGTTTATGTGAACTCTGTGTGTTTTTTTACATAACATTGTGTGTATTTGACAGTTTAAGTGCAATACAACAAGAAAGAGAACTTTAATGTTCAAACGACACGCCGTCTGACATCCAGCTTTCTGTGCGTGTGCTCCGGATGTGTTTGCGCTCAGAAAACCATACTTCAGAAGTTTAGACTGATGTGGCTTAAAAAAATGGATGCATATAATTATATTTCATGATGGTGAAGAACTGCACTGTCACGTGAATGTGACTGCGATAGAGATGATAATCAAAACCACACACGTTTTATTCGTTTTTGGCAGAGTATCCGAGGCGTGAACTGTAAAGGCTCCGCCCTCTTCTGGAAAGCAGGGTGGGGAGCAGCAGCTCATTTGCATTTAAAGATACATGCACGCAAACAGTAAAAAGGGTAATTATCAAGCCTGCAGCACTCCTGTAAATAACTGAAGCCTCCGCGCCTCGATCGCCCCCAGGTGGTTGCTACCAGTATAGGTCATAACTCCCGCCCCCCTGTGGATTCTAATGTATGCGAGATAAACTAAACAATCAAATTACACTTCATATAATTTTTTACCAAAGTTGGTTTCTGTCATTTTAGGCAGTTTTTATCACAATGATTGCATTTCTAGTGTTCGATTTTTAAATAAGTTAAGTTTTGGTTAGTTATTTGATGCTATAAAAATGGGGGGTGTGACGTCATGATTGACAGCTTCTCTGAGGGAAGTTGTCACTGAGGCACTTTTTTCTGGATTTTCGGGAGGAGAGGGGAGCTTTAGCTTTAATTTCTACATTTCCATAACTGTTTATTTCACACCAACATAATGAATTGTTCTGCATCTGTGATAGTGTGGGCGGGCTTTTGACATCGCGGCTATACTTCCTGCTCTCTACCTCGCAGACTCCGGTCCCGAGATCACTACTGCGCAGTGAAGTCGCGTCGTCCATATTTTTTTACGGTCTATGCTAATTATAGGTCCCCTTCAAGTGGGTCACAAAAACACTCTAAAGTTCAACTAACCGCATTTAATATGAATTTAAATAACATGCAATTAGGTGTCACACTTAAGTATATTCTTTAAAAGTATATTAGTTCCATAATAAGTACTCCTTTTAAAAGTATGGTAAAGTGTTCTTCTTTCATTTCAAGGGAAAGATCCAAAAAAATACATCTCAAAAACTAAATAAAAAAAGATGACATTTTAATGTTGTAAATCTAAATCTATCTGTTTTTAATATAAAACACAGAGTTTATGGCCAAAAAGAGGCCCAGATGAAAGGGAGAGTAAGAACGAGAAATAAATGTGTTTGGTTTTTGGCTCTCACATTTTCCAAAGTCCAAAGTTATGAACAAAGGCAGTTCTCCAAAACACATGTGTTAGATCCAAGACTCCAAATCCCAAACCCTTGAGGGGAATTACAAAAATAACTGTAATTACACTCACTGTTATTATTTAACAGATTTTGAGATTTTGCCTTGTATATTTCTGTCAAACATGTGAGATCTTGTTTGTGGTTGGATGGGATGTTGACTGAATGAAAGCCACAGCTGCACAGAGGGTAGATAAGGAGATGTTTTAAACAGGTAAATAACACCACCTAGTGGTGCAAAACAAACCCACTGGTTGAAAACGGCTATTTATCAGAAATATCAGTGATTTTTTTCATGGTATTTGTCATGGTCATCATTATTTAAAAAATGGAAAAAATATAGCTAACCAGACAGTGCTGTGGACAGACTATAATCAACTCCCTATCCAGCTCTCCAATGGGCTTAACCCAAATGATGAAAACCGTCAATTGAGGATTGTGGGTAATATTTCCATTTCAAAGAAGGGTGGGGCGTGACGTTATTTATGCCTGGAGAGAAGCATGATCCGTTCCTACACATTTCACAGTCTCACATTTCCTACGTCCCATTTCAAACATGTGGGACAGTGCCTTTGTTGCAACGGTTCAGAGCATGCGCGGACCCCCAAGGGACCACTCTCCTAATTGGATCCATATGTCTTCCCACGTTACCCCTCTGTGAGCATGCAGAATTATGCTCATGGAAAAATGTACAGAACATTTTTCCTGTACAGATCATCAGATATTGCGATAGTATGGCTTGTAAGAGAAACATTAATTTCTCAGATGTGATTGGTGTGATATGTTTCAGCATTTCAAAGGACACTCTTGAGGGTTTGACTTCATATTTAAATATTCTAAAGTAGAAACAACAACATAAGCACTTACAGTATGTCACAATAGTTTAATTAGCCGTTTGCTGTTTTACATTTTACAGTTTTTTCCAACTGCTTACACACAAAATCTGTTAATGTCACACGATTTTTGAAACCCCTCACTCAAAATGCAAAACTACACACCAAATCTCCAAAACCATAAGCTATTTCTCAGCCTTTGTTTTCAATTGCATAAAACACTTTTTTCAAAGCGCTACACACAATTCTCAACCTAAAACCCACAAATCTAACAGGAAGTTTATTGCTTTCCTTTTCCAAACACAACCTTTTCCAAACAAAATGCTACACTTATTCACCAGGTCACACACACACACACACACACACACACACACACACACACACACACACACACACACACACACACACACACACACACACGTTGGGTTTTCATGTTTTATGGGGACTTTCCATAGGCGTAATGATTTTTATACCATACATACCGTATATTCTATCCCCCTACACTGCCCCTGCCCCTAAACCTACCCATCACAGGAGACATTCTGCATTTTTACATTTTCAAAAAACATCACTTAGTCTGATTTATAAGATGTTTTCCTCATGGGGACCTAAAAATGTCCCCACAAGGACGAGGATTTCGGATATTGCCATCTTTGTGGGGCACCCTAACCCTAACCCTAACCTAACCCCATAATGTAGGGATTACCAGTCCACACACACACACACACACACACACACACACACACACACACACACACACACACACACACACACACACACACACACACACACACACACACACACACACACACACACACACACACACACACACACACACACACACACACACACACACACACACACACACACACACACACACACACACACACACACACACACACACACACACACACACAATTTTTTTTCCAACTGGTTACACACATTTTCAAAACCATGTCTCCTTTTTTCAAAACTCTACGCACAATTCCCAAAACTGCACACATAAAATGCAAAATGGCTCACATCTCCTTCGAAATGTAATGTTCAAATGAAGCATTTTGCAGTCCAGAAATTGTTGGGGGCATGATCAACAAGTGTTTTCCTAATTTCATCAGACATGGCTCTCCTTCCTTCTCTTCCTCCTCCTCCTCCTCCTCCTCCTCCTCTTTCTCCAACTCCACCTCCTCCTCTTCCAACTCTCCATCTTTGAATTTGTCCTCATTGTTGTCCCCTGCCTCTCCCTCCTACTCCTCTTGCTCTCTGTCCGTTGTTACAGTAACATCCAATGTTCAAAACAGGTAATCTGACCAAAAAAGGCCTATACTACAGGAAAGCAGTGATTGGTTAGTGATCAGTTAAGCAATTAGTGTTTGCACATGTGAGGAGTGTGTGTGTGTGTGTGTGTGTGTGTGTGTGTGTGTGTGTGTTTGTACAACTTTCTCTGTGAGGACTGGTTTGAGATTTAGACCATAGGAGTGAGGACAAAGAGTGACAACGAGTAACAACGAGTAACAACGAGGACATTTTGGCCGGTCTTCACTTTCTGAGACCCCTTTAAAGGCCTGTTTTAGGGATAAGGTTATTAGTTTTTGCCCGTTGCTTTCACATTAAAACCAAATGCTTAGACCAAAGCCTCAATAGCTAAACTTCTTGTAGCACACCTTAAACACAGTGTGACCATAACTTAAACACATTGTCAACTTTGCACTTTATTTGCAATTCTGTAACACACTTATTGCGAAACACTTCACACGTTTTCTTACATTAGACACTTTGTTCAAAAACTAAATCACCCGTTATCATTGGGAAAACACTCTGTTCAAAATGCAAAACTCGTCTGGAAATTGTAGGCATTTACATACACACATGAAAACACTTGCACAGAAAACAGAACACCAATCTGTCTGAGCCTTAGCACTCAGGTAATGGCTCCTCAGGTAAGCCATTTTGAGAACTTTGCAGGCTTGGAGGCAATGAGAGTCAGAGTAAGAGGAGGGCAAAGAAAGAGAGGAATCAGACATGGAAGAGGACGAGGACAAAGACGAGGACCAGTGCGGAGACGTGTATCAGATGACATCGGGACTACTCTGGTGGACCATGGCTGATAAATCATGGCTTGTCCATGAGGGAGGCTGGGCAAAGAGTCCACCCTAACCTCAGTCGCTACACAGTAGCATCGATAATAAGGACATTCTGAGGTATATCTTCAGGTATATCTTCAAGTTTCTACTCCAGACTGTACCTACTGTATGTGTCACATGATTCTGTTTCATATTACTGTATTACTGAACTAACTGTACTATACAAAAATGGGTAGTGCTGTGAAGTATATGTAAAGGAATAACATTGTGATGTTACAGTACTGTTTGAAAGTACAGTATGTGAAACAGAACCTAACCATTTTCTACAGAATGGTGGGACGACCTCCTCAAGGTGGACGGGAATGGCTCTTCACTCAACAACAAGAGCTTACCATCATTGAAATGGTGCGAGAAAATAATGCATTCCGACTTTGTGAGTTGCAACAACGCATAATTGCAAATAGACATGTATTCAACAATATCAACAGGGTCAGCATTTCTACACTAAGTGGCATCCTACAGAAACATAACTTCAGAAGGAAGTCGCTTTATAGGGTGCCATTTGAGAGGAACAGGGTCAGGGTCAAGGATCTGCGCCATGATTATGTGCAGGTATTTGTCACTTTACTTTACATACTACATATTGTGATGTGGGAATGCCGGTTTATGCTGCCACCTGCCCTGTCTGTGGCTTGTAGTTTTTGTCTATACTGACCCAACCCATTCCCTACTTGTGTGAAAATATACACATTGTAGTTACTGTATGTGTTTTCAGTAGCACTATTCAATATTTTCTGTTACAGACAGTTCTGGATTTTGATGCCACCGAACTGCCACATGAGTTCATCTACATGGATGAGGCAGGCTTCAATCTGGCCAAAACCAGGCATCGGGGTTGTAATGTAGTTGGACAAAGGGCTATTGTAAATGTCCCTCGGCAGCTTGGGGAAATATCACCTTGTGTGCTGCAATTAGTGTCCAAGGAGTCCTGAACCACCATGCCACTCTAGGTCCCTACAATACAGGACAGATCATTGCATTTCTAGAGGCACTACATGCAGTTGTGCAGTACAGACCACAGCAGTCCAAGTTTGTTGTCATCTGGGATAATGTTAGTTTCCACTGGGCCTCCCTGGTCTGAGATTGGTTCAACAACCATAACCATTTCACACTTTCAAACCTGCCCCCTTACAGCCCCTTTCTGAATGCAATCGAGGAATTATTTTCAGCGTGGCGGTGGAGAGTATATGATCAGTAACCACACGCCCGCATGACTCTTCTGCAAGCAATGGAAGAGGCATGCGGAGACATTGAGGTGGGATCAATCCAAGGGGGGATTCGACACACAAGGCGATATTTTCCCCAATGCCTAGCCCGCGAGGACATCGCCTGTGATGTTGGCGAGGTCTTGTGGCCAGATCCGAACTGAAGGCGGGATCAACAGCAATTTACGCAGTAATTGTTTTGTTTTTTTACTTTTGTTTTGTTGTTAAATTTGATTATTTGTGATTCTAGTTTTCTTTATTTCTGTAAGAATGTTGGATTTTTTGGTAAAAACTCTTGTTTGATTATGGCAGTGTTTTATATAAAGCCCATCAGTGTGTTGCTGGTGATATGAAAGAGTAATTAAAAATGGTGCTTGTGTGTATGGTTTTGTTGCAAGAATTTCATTTTTAGAAATGAGTGTTAAGTTTTGATTGCAGTTTCATTTTGGCATAGATGTGAGTTTAATCTCCAAGTGTTATTTGCTTGTGTGTAGAGTTTTGACATAATGTGCCAAATTCTGCAAAAAGTGTGCAAGCAATAGGCAAAAACTGTATTAGGTTTAGGTTAAGGGTTCAGGTTAGGCACTTAGTTGTGATGGGTAGGGTTAGGGTAAGGAGCTAGATTGTGTCAATGAATGTCCTCACAAAGATAGATGTACAATAATGTGTGTGTGTGTGTGTGTGTGTGTGTGTGTGTGTGTGTGTGTGTGTGTGTGTGTGTGTGTGTGTGTGTGTGTGTGTGTGTGTGTGTGTGTGTGTGTGTGTGTGTGTGTGTGTGTGTGTGTGTGTGTGTGTGTGTGTGTGTGTGCGTGTTTTTCTATCCTGGTGTGGACTTCAACCTGAATGCACACAGACTCATGGGAATCATAGGAACTTGTGTCACCGTGGGGACCTAAATTGATGTCCCCATGAGGAAACAAGCTTGTAAATTATACAGAATGAGTTTATTTGAAAATGTAAAAATGGTTGTGTGTGTAGGGTTAGTATAAGGGGGTAGAATATAGGCTACAGTTTGTACAGTATAAAACCATTACGTCAATGGAGAGACCCCACAAAGATAGTGAACCAGACAGAACCAGTGTGTGTGTGTGTGTGTTTTCTGTGGGGAGAATGTTTGCAATGATTAAATTCAATTCAAGGTTTGATTTACAACAGATTTCCAAGAGACTCCAACGATGATTTAGCTGTTGAAATAAAATTGTTTATCAGTTTGGCAGGCAATAAGATTCGACCTGATTATCCCACATATCACCGGATATATCTCAGAATGCACATACACATATAGGTCTTAACAACACAAATCATTATGCTTTATTTGTATGTTATAAGCTTGTGAAACATTTATATCATTTTATATTTAAAGTTAACCAACTATATAATTTTTACAAATTACCTGTGTATATAGAGATCACTAAAACTGGATGAAAAGAATGCCAGAATGATACAATGCTACAATTATTTTACAACTGCATGTTTTTGAATTTTCAGCAGTAAGTAAACATTAGCTAACCTAGGTACTGTCCAAAACTACGGGTTATGATTCGGTTAGTTAGCACAGTTAGTCCCTACACCATGAAAAGTATCCATGAATTCTGATTATATACAAGTATACCAACCAGTATACATACATATATTTCATATATTTTATTTTTAACCATGACCACCATCCAGTAGATTCTGCACATAAATGTTTTACGATCATGTTTTTTTTTTGTCTGTCAAATGACACCAAAGTCATCTTTAAATTATTGTTTAATTTGAAATCGTTAGTCAATTTATTTCGTTCTTTAAAGACGTTTTTTAAAGGGTGTGTTATATGCCTATAGGCGGGAGTACAATGCACATACACTCTGCTTATTCCACACACAGGGACATGCAGCAGCACACAAACATTTTTAAATATTAAAAATAAAAGATCATTAAAATAGAGCCCATTGTCACAGTTCCATGCCATATTCCATTCACACACACACACATCCAGCCATATCACACAAAACTACAATTCCCAGCATTCCTCCTGCTCATCATCTGCACTAACTCAGCCATTATCTACACCTGCACCTGATCAGCACGCTCATCACCACAGTATTTAAGCACACACCTCAATCACACTCATTGTCTGGTTTACTACTTGGACTACTTACTTTAGATATTTACCTGCTAACCTGTCTTCAAGATCATGTCTCCTAGTCTGTGCGCCAGTGTCCTTGCAATCCCTGTAAGACAAAGATATTGTTTGCTATTCATGCACTCTAATGGCAACTTTAAAAGGTGTGTGGATATATTTACCAGTTGAAGTCACCTCCTCTATATTCTCCTGAAAACTTGAACTGAAGCATTAGTACTTCCATTGCTTATTTGTTTGTTTTGGACACTGTTCAATAAAGTATTGTGGTGTTATTCATCCACCCCTTTCTTTCGAGTCTTATATCTTCTAACAAATAGGCTATCTGATATCATTTAATGTTGCTTTTAAATGTGTCAATGTAAAATAAATCAAGTATTTATGAATTTAAACAAATTAGTAGATTGGTTACACTTTATTTTTAAGGTGTCCTTGTTACAGTGTAATTTATCAAAAAGGACTGGAATCATGGAAGACACCATGTTTATTTTTGCCTTTTATTGGGGAAATCGTATTAAAGCCAAATGATTTGGCATCCATTTCGTTGACAACCACATAAACAGATAGTCAACTAAGCTTGCTGACGAATCTTTGGTCAAATGCAAGCTATTTTTGCTGGGTATAAAACATAACTGAGTGTCTATTTACACCAAGTGCAAGTAGCGTGCCTTGTTGGCCAGTGCTATTTGCACTAGCTCCCCCTAACAATGCTTTTTTGGGGAAAAAACAAGATTAAACAAATAAGGGTCATATTGCAACATTTTCAGTGGTGTAGTCAGTAAAGCATCTAGGGGTCAGGCTTAAAGATCTAGGTTTTGATGCGATCGACCCGGGTTCGAATCTGCCTTTTGCAGAGCTCGCTCTTCTCTCTTTTCCCATTCCATATCACATCCGAAAGGCATTTACTTTCAATAAAAATTAAGAAAATTTTCTAAAAATGGAAATAAAGTGCCTAACAAAATGTTTAATAATAATAAAAGCATTTATTGGGTAGGGTTAGGTGTAGGGAGGGCTTTTATTGTCCCATTAAGGCGGCATCCATTTAATAATTTCTAATAAATACAATAATTTACACTATTATTGCGTCCTGTTAATGTACAACTCTGAGGTGCAAATAGTATGTATCTGTCAAAATAAAGTATAAATAGCATCTAATTACTATTTACACATTGCAAAGAACTGTTACTTTTACATGGTGTAAATAGAATATATCTATTTTCACTTAGTAAATATCATCTATCACTAAGATTATTTTCACTAAGTGAAAATAAAATTTTGCTATTTACACTTGATGCATATGCACTTAGTGCATATAGCCGCTGTCAAAACATAATATGCTTCAAATGGTTATTTATATATGTAAATATGAACTACTTTCTTGTTCATGTCCAATTTACTAAACTCTTATTTACAATAATACCGATAACATGTGAAGGCAGTATTAAGTTCTAGAAAGTGCATTAGTTTTGTGATTTGTTTTTCATCAAAATTCTTATTCTCAATTTTTCATTGAAGTGTTATAAGACAAAAAGCATACCAACCATGCTACGAGGTGAATTACAACATTACAAACTTTTATTTAAGCAAAAACGGATTTTAAAATCAGACAAAAAGACAAAGGTAGTCCAAGACTGTGTATTTAATGGCTTCAGTAAAGAAAAGAACTCCAATCCCATGAAGCATTGCGAATGAAATAGTCAAAAACAACGATGAAATATACTATTCATTTTAAAGTTGTTGATTATATCTATAGAAACAATGCATTAAGTTTATTGACAAATATGCATGCATATAAATATTTTTTTTCGTATGTTTTCATGGACTTTTCTTGTAAGGACACTTGTACCAATCCAGTTTATGCCAGCCAGTCTATAGTTGGAGCATGGTCAAGTACAGTATGTGAAAGTACACCTAGACAGCAGAAGGGATTCAGACACTGCACTGCACAGGAAAGAACAGAGCAAGCTGTACTTTCTGAGGTTTTCAATACATCTAAGACCGCAGTTCTGTCTTCATGCAGTGGCCTTTGTGTTTTTTGTGCTCTTGTTGCTGGGCAGGCACTCAAATGTGTGGCAAAATATCAACTAATGAAGAAAAAAAAAGAGAGAGACTAAATTAAATCAGACTGCAGGACCAGAATGTTTTGAAAACCTTCACAAACATCAAAAGCTGGAGTCCTAATTATGAATTATTCATGTGAATAATGACATTTTGAGATTTAATTAAGGTCTGTACCACAAGTGAATAATACATAAATATAGAAAAAATAAATAAATAAATAAATAACCAAGTTGCTTTGAAATGATGTGCATTTTGAAAAACGCTATAAATAAAATGTACTTGATTCATTACTTTACAAGTAAGCCTGATTACAAGGCGGGTCATTATATTGTGAAAATTGCCTTGCCTTATATTATGGACTAAATATAACCACATTTGTTATTTGATGTATTGAATTAGCAAATTATCAAAAGCTTGTGTTTAGGTAGTGCTCTTTATGAGCAAAAATAATTAAGGGTCTTTCTTTACATGTGTGTGGTAGCAATTTCAAGAATCATTTTCTGCTTCTTAAAATACAGGGGGAGATAATGGGGCTATTTAAGAAAGAGAAAGACAGGATGTGAGGGAGCAGGGTTAACGGATGTCAAGGGAATCATGATCAAAACCAAAGTTCATGTCTTCTGTTCTCTTTGACAGTATGGCACTGTTTAAAATCAATGGCAGAGTCAGGAGAGGAAGTCAGACAGTGTTCAATGGTCTTTTGATCTGCGCATTCACTGCGTCTTCACAAATAAAGAATAACACTAGTTGGGCCCCCTATGAAATCTCTTATTTTCCCCCAAATTCTGCTTTTCATTTGAAATGTTTCCATTTAAATGGTTTAATAAAATTACTTATCATAATTATGTCTGATCAATATAGAATTCATAAAACGTTGCTCGTAATCATAGGGGAACTTTTTTAGTGCTATATAGCACCAATTTTGGTGCTTCAGTGGTTCTTCAGCGGTTCTTCAGAGGTGCTATATAGCACCTTAGTCAGAAGCTCTGAAGAACCGCTGAAGAACCTCTGAAGAACCGCTGAAGAACCACTGAAGCACCAAAATTGGTGCTATATAGCACTAAAAAAGGTTCCCCTATGATTACGAGCCAAGAACCATTTTTGGTGCAATATAGAACCTTTTTTTTTTAGAGTGTATAACAATAAAACTATGAATGTGTTTTTTCATGTTATGTTCTGGATTCTGCAGTCAGAGATGGGCATAAATACATGGAAATGTATTTAAAATACAAAATAATGTGTGGAAAAATGCACGAAATATATGTGAAATTGGCAAATTGGTATCCCTAGGCTAAAATCTGTCTGGGCCTATTCCTTAATATGTTTTGTTCTAATGTCACAAGTAGCCTAACAATTTCAAGTTTACTGGGTTTAACTTCATTATTTGGTTAGGGTTTAAGAAGTGTACTAAAAAACTTTTTCACATGTGTCCTCAAAATGACCCACAACCTAATCAGTTTATATGTGAAGAAATCCATTTATTCACAAACTTCTCACGAGACTAGTGTTTGGCAAATTATTCGGCAAACTACTTCCTCTCATCACTGCTTTTTGATGGTTTGGAGAACAATTACTCAGTCGCCCTCTGTCGTTTCACAGAATTATACAACAGAGAGCACGTCAAGCATAAAAGCCTCGTCGTAGGTTTACTGAGGAGCGCAGTAAGCATGTTTGCGGCGTAGAGCCATGCGAATTGCGAAAGTATAAACAAGGCTTCAACTGCACAAAGCTAAAGAGAAAGCGGCAACTGTGTGCTGATTCCACCGCTTGCCGCGTTAAAAAGTTAGAAAAAAAGTCAAAAGTGTAGGCCTATTGACAAATAGCCTGCCTGCCAAATGTGCAAGTGTGAAGTTGAATTTTCTTTTGCGGCAGTTATAATAACACAAATCACATCACACCCAATAACTAATTCGCCCTTGCTTCTTTTTCCACTCCAACATTCCGATTATTCCTGCCCACTAAAAGCTGCACAGATATATTTGCTTACCCCCATAGGCCTATCTATGTAAACGATTTAGTAAAAGTTCCGTCGATTCACAATTTATATCATCGCTACGAATCTACGATATGTATTGTATATGATATCACCCATCCCTAACATGCAGTAATGTTAATGCTTCAAACACATTTGACAAGCTACTTTAATCAACAAGTAGAATTGACCATGACATCCTCACCTTATTCCAGAAAAGTTGTGCATGAATGTTGGGGTTGGGGGGAGGGGCGTGTCTGGTCTGAACTAGTTGATGTATGAAAACAGCACCCTGATAAAGAGGTTGACTACTAGCTCGCAAATACAAAAATACTAGGGCTGTGAATCTTTGGGTAGGAAGCGAATTGATTCGATTCACGATTCATAGGTTTTCGATTCGATTCAAGAACGATTTTTGACAATTCAGAACGATTCGATTCGAGACGATTCACATTCAAATTCGATGCGATTCGATTAATTCGATTCGATTATGCATTTTTTTTAATATGCATTCATAGGATTATTAAAATGCTTCCCCTAATGTGTCTTATGGGTCCTGCACACTGTGCGATTTTTCAAAATCCTCTGCGAATGTTGCTTGTCAGATTGTACGAACATGATCCCTGATGTAATACATGTCACACTGTAGGATCTCAGTTGTCATTATGTCAGACTGTACGACAGTCAGACGCGAAAAACGGACGCAAGCAAGAGACTCGTACGGACTGATTTTTACGTCATCAATCCGTGACACGTTCGGTAACAGTGAGCCGCATTCACAATGGTAGACACAATGGTAGCGTTCAGCAAACAACAAAAACAAGCGGTGGCATTTTTCATTCACCTGACTCTTTTCGACATGTTCCCTGTTGTGATTTGATGTTGTTGACACAACGTCTCTATTAATTCACGCATTTAGTAGATATAATCTAATGTTAATTTTAAAGCACTGAATCGCTATTGAATCGCGATTCATTCGATTCTTAGCATTTTAAATCAATTATCGGCTGAAATAAACGATTCACGATTCAAAATGCACGTTTCAAGATCGATGCATATGCATCGTCAGGATTTGTAATCGATGCATCGAGAAAACGAGTGAATCGTTACACCCCTAAAAAAAATACTCATCTTAAATGTATTTAAATACAAATTACATTTGATTTTTCCAAAGGCTTTAAAATACAAAATAGTATCTGAAATATTACCCATCCCTGTGCACAGTAAATATTGTAATTATGACTGTATAAAAGACTTTAAAGGGGACATTATGCCCCTTTTCACAAGATGTAATATAAATCTCTGGTGTCCCCAGAATGTGTCTGTGAAGTTTCATCTCAAAATACCCCCAGATAATTTATTATAGCTTGTCAAATACGCCCCTGCCCTGAGTGTGAGCAAAAACGCGCCGTTTTTGTGTGTGTCCCTTTAAATGCAAATGAGCTGCTGCTCCCGCCTCCCCTTCCAGTAGAGCGCGGATCATTCACACGGACCCAGTAGAGCTTCGGATACTCTGTCAACAACAAAACAGGCAGAATCTCACTCAGCCAAAATGTCAGAAATAACCAGTTATGGAGTGCAGTCTTATATGTTTGAACCGGAGTCGGACACAGAAGAGAGACACAGGAAGAGGTTGCAACTTTTAGACTGCACCTGGACGTGTCTGAATGGTTAGTGGATACATTTATGTTAGTTGTGGAGTTACATTGATTCTACTCATCGACTAGCATGTACCGTACGTTGTATAAGTGCTGTGTGGGAATGTAAAAAAGTCTGTCACCCCACTATACAATGCATAATAAATATGCGTTTATAACGACATAACTTTAGCCATATGAGCCGTACAGCATTCTAGAAAGCATTTAGAAAAGAAGTTGCAAACATTCACAAAATATGAAGTGCCATCCTTGAACAAAGCGTTGGTATTGACCTGCATCCTTCAGAAACAACATTTGAGCAAATCTAGCCTTGTACTGACCCTTGTTGGTGAAGCAGTCATGCGTAAAATGATTTGCACAAATATATACAATTTTAACGACTTTCTTCGGTTGGTACATCCAACAACAGAACATTGTAATGTGTTTAGCACATACATTAATACTCTAGCGCTGATACAGCGAGAAAACAGAAATGGCGGTCTCTGTGTCATGGGCGGGGTTTCCCAACTCTTATGGTTGGGGAAATATGAAACAGCATGTTATGAGAGATTGATAATGATTGATGGGGATTATAAAAAAAGTATTGGGTGGGTTTTTACATTTGGTGGATATCAGTAAACAAAAAAGGGCTGGTGGATTAACCGGTTAAAAATGTAATTTTCTTTTGTAAAGTACAGTTTTAAATTTTAAAATGTACAGTTTGTTCTGTAACCACAGCTGCCAGTTTTATTCTGTTGGATATTTGTACAGGGTTACATCCAAAATGTATTTAAATAATTTGTACACCTTCTTTTCTTTTTTACAGATTATTAAAGGTGTGCATTTCTTATTAATGGTATTATTATTATTATTATTATTATTATTATTATATTTTAAAATATATATTATTATGATGAATGTGATTATGCTTACAATTTTTTTGTTTTCAATAAGAGGGTGATGGGGTTGGTGAGGGGTTTATTCTTTCATCTGACAAATCTCACTGTATCTTGTGTTTATATGCATCCATCTTCTTTCCCTTTCAGGCGGGAAGTCGTGGCTCCTGGTGTCATTTCTCTTATCAGGTAGACTGGTGAGGGATTGATCCTGAATCAGCAGGTAAGACACTCACTGACTGATGAATGCATCTCCTAATGCTTGTTTAATTACTCCTCACTGTCCCAGAGCGTCTCCCTCTGGCCTCTTCACTCTGTCCTCCTCTGGGCTTTTCCTAATGATTTAAAAACAGCTCTGTAGTCAGGCTGCTTCCATGTCCATGTCCCATTGTGGACTGTTGCACAGAGTCTGCATGAACCTACATTTTGCACAATTACTCTGAAAGTCAAAATGTTTGACACACTGTTGCTCATCAAGGCTGCATTTATTTGCACAAAAAAAAAAAAGAATTCTGTAAAAATAGCAATAATGTGAAATTACAAT
Source organism: Gobio gobio (assembly GCF_949357685.1). Lineage (NCBI taxonomy): Eukaryota > Metazoa > Chordata > Actinopteri > Cypriniformes > Gobionidae > Gobio > Gobio gobio. The sequence continues at coordinate 38,242,555 of NC_137113.1, forward strand.
ATTGAATTATTACAATATAAAATAAGTATATTCTAATCTAATATATTTTAAGATGTTATTTATTTCTGTGATGGCAAAGCTGCATTTTCAGCAGTCGCCAGTCTTCCGTGTCACATGATCCTTCAGAAATCAAAAGAAACTCAAAGAAACTTTTCTTATTATTATCAATGTTGAAAACAGTTGTGCCGCTTCACATTTTTGTGGACACTGTATATATATATACACTCAGCTAAAGGATTGTTAGGAACACCTGTTCAATTTCTCATTAATGCAATTATCTAATCAACCAATCACATGGCAGTAGCTTCAATGCATTTAGGGGTGTGGTCCTGGTCAAGACAATCTCCTGAACTCCAAACTGAATGTCAGAATGGGAAAGAAAGGTGATTTAAGCAATTTTGAGCGTGGCATGGTTGTTGGTGCCAGACGGGCCGGTCTGAGTATTTCACAATCTGCTTAGTTACTGGGATTTTCACGCACAACCATTTCTAGGATTTACAAAGAATGGTGTGAAGGGAAAAATATCCAGTATGCGGCAGTCCTGTGGGCGAAAATGCCTTGTTGATGCTAGAGGTCAAAGGAGAATGGGCCGACTTATTCAAGCTGATAGAAGTAGTGATGCACCGGAATGAAAATTCTGGGCCGAAACCGAAAAGTTACTTAACAAAACCTAAAATATTTTTAACAATAAATATAAATAATTAATACCAAATAGGCCTAATATTAGTCTTCAAGTTTTATGTTCCATCAAATAAAATAGTTTTTTGACAGTTGTGCAAAAAAAGATCCACAATTATCTGAATAAATGCACACAAAATCACATAATGGTTCTCATTAAGAACATGAGATGCTGCACTAGTCTCTCAATGTTCTCCGGGAAAAATGGCATTTGGGGTGTAAAATATGTGTTTTTTTTGGCAGGGTTGCCTGCTAAAATTTGCATTCCTGGGTCTAAATATCACATAATTGGGGTCGCTTCAACCCGCGGACATGGAAAAACATCCCGCGGGAAAACCGCATACTTGGCAACACTGCTTGGGGCAGATAAATACCTGCGTGCACTCCACGCAAGCAATGGAAAGTGGTCTTCGGTCGCGCGCCAGTAGTCAAGGGGATTGTCGCTTCTGGCAATGGGTAGTTCAGCTGGATACGTCTCTATTTGGGGTCGCTTCAACCCGCGGACATGGAAAAACACCCCGCAGGAAAACCGCAGACTTGGCAACACTGCTTGGGGCAGATAAATACCTGCGTGCAATCCGCGCAAGCAATGGAAATCGGCCTTCGTTCCCGCGCCAGTAGTCAAGGGGATTGTCGCTTCTGGCAATGGGTAGTTCAGCTGGATACGTCTCTATTTGTTCTCATACCGCTGACATGCTTAATCTTTGATAGGCAGACGCGTCGCGTGATAACGGCTCGACCGTGAGTGAAACCGAAGCGCTTCCGCACGGTTGGGAGGGGCGGGTGACATTCATTTTCGGTTTACGTTTTCGGCTGTTTTTTTTATTTCGGGCCGAAACCGATAATGCCGAAATTTTGGTGCACCCCTAGATAGAAGATCAACTTTGACTGAAATAACCACTCGTTACAACCGAGGTATGCAGCAAAGCATTTGTGAAGCCACAACACGCACAACCTTGAGGCGGATGGGCTACAACAGCAGAAGACCCCACCGGGTACCACTTATCTCCACTACAAATAGGAAAAAGAGGCTACAATTTGCACGAGCTCACGATTTGCATGGACAGCTGAAGACTGGAAAAATATTGCCTGGTCTGATGAGTCTCGATTTCTGTTGAGACATTCAGATGGTAGAGTCAGAATTTGGCGTAAACAGAATGAGAACATGGATCCATCATGCCTTGTTACACTGTGCAGGCTGGTGGTGGTGGTGTAATGGTGTGGGGGATGTTTTCTTGGCACACTTTAGGCCCGTTAGTGCAAGTTGGGCATCGTTTAAATGCCACGGCCTACCTGAGCATTGTTTCTGACCATGTCCATCCCTTTGTGACCACCATGTACCCATCCTCTGATGGCTACTTCCAGCAGGATAATGCACCATGTCACAAAGCTCGAATCATTTCAAATTGGTTTCTTGAACATGACAATGAGTTCACTGTACTAAAATAGCCCCCACAGTCACCAGATCTCAACCCAATAGAGCATCTTTGGGATGTGGTGGAATGGGAGCTTCGTGCCATGGATGTGCATCCCACAAATCTCCATCAACTGCAAGATGCTATCCTATCAATATGGGCCAACATTTCTAAAGAATGCTTTCAGCACCTTGTTGAATCAATGCCACGTAGAATTAAGGCAGTTCTGAAGGCGAAAGGGGGTCAAACACAGTATTAGTATGGTGTTCCTAATAATCCTTTAGGTGAGTGTATATATATATAATTATTATATTTTTTTTTTTCAGGATTCTTTGAATAAAAAGTTCAAAAGAGCAGTATTTATTTTAAATAGAAATATTGAATGTAGAAGTCTTTAATGTAACGTTTGATCAATTTAATGTGTTCTGGCTGAATAAAAGTATTAACTCAACTCTTTAAAAAAAACATTCTGAACCCAAACTTTTGAATGGTAGAGTAAATACATTAGTACATACAGTCATACAGTTTGTTCAGTTATACAGTCTAAAAAAAGCCTGTTTTATTCTACATGAAGCAGATTCTTCTTTTTTGGGTCATTGTCATGTTGAGATCACATGACTAGCAGTGCCATGCAAATTACAGAGTTTGTACTACTATTATAAAAACAATATTTGCAATGACCATGTTGGTCACACTTTACATTCGGTGTCTTTAAACTATGTACTTGCATTAAAATAATAATAATAATAATAATAATAATAATTGTTTGTTACATTTTTGTGTTCATGTCTTATTGAAATGGGATACAGGTAAGGTTAGAGACAGGTTTAGTGGTGTGGGTAGGTTTAACGGAACACTTCACTTTTTTTTGAAAATAGGCTCATTTTCCAACTCCCCTAGAGTTAAAGAGTTGAGTTTTACCGTTTTCAAATCCATTCAGCTGATCTCCGGGTCTGGCGGTAGCACTTTTAGCATAGCTTAGCATAGATCATTGAATTTGATTAGACCGTTAGCATAACTTCAGATCATTTTTATTTACTAAGGTACATTTTTTGAGAAGTGTCTATTGAAAACACAACAAATCCTAATAAGGCTGCTTAGGTGTTCATAGAAGTGTGTAATTATGTTGTATCTTCTGTCAAATAAAGATGTGTATTGGTAGATCTGGCATGGCTAGTGGCATATAAAGATTATGCGTTTTAAAAAGTAGCAAGTGAAACGTACATCCTCCAACAGAGCAACATTTCAGCAGCTGGACAGAGCAGTTAATGTTCTGACTCTGGCCCAAGGTTGAAACCACTGGCTCACTAGTACCATACCCAACTGAGCAGAATTGTTTCTTTAGATAAATATTTTACCTGCATCAATCATGCAGCATTGGTTTCGATTCAAGACTGTTCAAATTAAACACACTGCTTCATTTTGTCTTCTTGCCCTTTTCTTTCCTAAATGATGTTTTAAAATATGAATTTTAGTGATTTTGCCAGAGGGCTAATCCATTTTCACTGCTGAGACTGACGCTCAGCTCAATGGCATCAATAATGTTGATGATTAACTACTGTTGCATTAACATTACACGTCCTTAAGAATGAAAGGAAATTGAGAGCGATCATGTATCAGTCTAATATAATTGAATCAGATTATAATCAAAATTTGTCAAAATAATCCCTTTAAGAACAAAAGATCACGGTTGGTTGGAAATGAATGTTTTTATGAGTTTATATTAAAATAGGCCTCAAAGGACTTGATTATTCTGATGACCACATTATGATTCATATTTCAAAACAAATCACAGTAAGAAAACAGGAAGATTAAGAAGTGTTTTACATTGTCTTCTAATCCTCAATTATAGAAATAATGTCCATTTTAGCATTTTGTGCAAAATGCATGAGCTTTTACAAAAAGGTTATTTTTTCCTTGGTGATTTTTTGACTGGTGGTTTTCCTGTGGTTGATCTGAGTCAATATTTGGAGAACTCAAACAGAATCATAAGTAGTTTATTTTACAAGCCAAACCAATGGAGTGTTTCAGAAGCAGCCCCAACATAGAGAAAGATGTTTTTACTTTCTTTTTTTTATTTTTATTTAACTGATAACTATATATGCACTCTCGATAAGTGTGCAGTGATATATTATTATTGTAATTTGATTGGTAACTCTACCTTTGTAGTTTTGTAAGTCACATTTCTGCTTTTTACATGCTTACACATGTTATTTTCCTGAAATGTATAAAGAAATGCACTGATATCGTTTATGCACAATCTTAAAGGGTTAGTTCACCCAAAAATGAAAATTATGTCATTAATTACTCACCCTAATGCTGTTCGACACCCGTAAGACCTGTGTTCATCTTCGGAACACTAATTAAGATATTTTTGTTGAGATCCGATGGCTCAGAAAGGCCTCCATTGGCAGCAATGTATTTTGCACTCACAAGACCCATAAAAGGTACTAAAGACGTCGTTACAAAGTTCATCTCACTACAGTGGTTCTACAATAACTTTATGAAGCGACGAGAATAGTTTTTGTGCGAAAAACAAAAACAAAATAACGACTTTATTCAACAAGCGTTTGTCTTCCGTCTAGGCCTCAGATTATATTACTTACTAACGCTAGGGCTAGGTATTGACACAAATTTCACAATTTGATTCGATTTCAATTCAATATCAATTATTTTAGATAGTGTATATCAGGTACAATACATGGCACATTTTCTCAAGGAAAACAAATTTCTGAACTAATGTAAACTATGGGAGTCAGTTGATACTACATTAGCCTACTAATATTGAAGGTAAAAATGAACTGATTTGTATACAAACACTTAAATTACACTAAATTATGTTTTTTAAAAATAATAATAAAGTTATAATATTAACTTTACAATTACATAATCATATTTCTACTCCAATTAGCTTTTTGAAATATAAACATTTAAATGGTGGCTGTCATAAAAACTTGCCAGATTTATTTATACATACATTCATTAAATACTGAAGAACATTAAAAATGACAATGAATAGCCTATGTAATATGGTGCATATAATTAGCAAAATGCTCCTCTCTAGAGTTAATTTTTCTGGCTGACTAACGAGTTTATGGACACTGGACATGGTTTTTCTGAGGTAAATGTGACGTTACATGATGTCACATTTGTTGACGTCACATGACGTCATACATGCTGTTTTACTGACGTCTTTCTTGAAAAGGTTGAAACACTGATTGAGGTATTCTATGTAGCATGATATGGATTTCGGTAAGTTGTCCTGTATCTTTTAACACACTTTCAGATGCTCATCCATGTTTATTTCACGCTGTAACTGGTATTAAAGCGGAAGAGAAGATCAATTAATGTGCGTTCCGCGCTGCCGCTTCTCTTGAGCTGAGCAGCTGCAGAGCGATCTCGCACCACAGCGCCAAAATGGTGTTTATGTTTTTGAATTTCATAAAAAAATAGACGCAATTTGTCTGAGAAATCGGAGACTTTGATTCATATCAATAGTAATAAAGCACAAAGATTATTGCGATTCATGGATGGGAGGCGCGCTACAATGTTTATTTCATTCATCAACTGAAAACAGGATAGACTAATTGATTCTTGTGATTTAAGAATCTAAATTGTTTTGTAAATGTGAGAATCGATTAAAATCGAGAAATCAATATTTTTTACCCAGCCCTAACTAACGCGCCCTTTAAATAACACAAAAAATACTGCTGGTCAATGGTGCAGTCGTTTTCAGTTGCCTCAAAATAGCAACACGCCAACAATGCGCCTGAACACACCTCGTTTTAAGGGCGAACAGATGGGTCTGAGTGCATTTAAACAACGTGGCGCAGGACGTGAAAATGATAACTGCGTTGGGCTGAAATCAGCTAGCGCATTGCACCGGGTGTATGATAGGGCCCTACATTTCACTTTATCACAATAACACACCACATCTTCCATTGAAATCGAATGGTATTTACCCTTAGAAGTCTATTTTGGATTGCTTTTAAACATTTAGATATTGGGTAGCCAATAATTCTGTCGTTAATTAATGAATCTGTCAATAATATACCTAACCAACTCCAACTATAAGATACAATCATCCTTATGACTTGCATGCAGCTAAACAAAGCTCTTAAAGCCATACATAATGGATCTATGATTTACAGGTTTAGAAAAACTGTAAAGACAACCACGTAGTGAAGCATTGTTTGTAGTGGGCAGAACAAATGAATAGTTGGTTGTATAGTGCACAGGCCAGCAGATTACCAGAGCACAGCTGGAGAGGACAGGACAGGACAGGCAAACAATAACTGCCTCCATTCTGCACTGCACTGTAGTTATAGCCCATTGAGCTGGTTACACACTGATAAAAGCACACATTTAACTGCAGTCATGGTGAATTGTGACGAATTAACTCAGGATCAACTTTTGTACAGTAAACTATTTTTTGGTACCGTGTTGGATCACCACTTGGTGGATGCTGAGGCAAAGCCAGTTGAAAACCACCAATCGATATCATTTTTCAATTTAAATGTAACAATTTAACGACTAATTTAAATTTGTTTTCATTCAGAAGACGGCCGCACTGTGCTTATTTTGTAATTTAATTTCACTAATGTAAAAATGGCAAACAAATAAATAATTTTCTTTGATGAATGGCTCAGCTACTGTAGGAAGTGTGCACTTTGCCTTGCATGCTTTTGCCTGTAGTGACATTGTTGACTGGCAGGGGGCGCTCTGCTCAAGCTCAGCGTTGCTCCAGGCTGCTGCAGAAGATATGCAGCAAACTGATGATTCTTTGTTTATTGGATTCTTATTTGACATTCTACTGTACACATTCGCTCCGTCTATGAACTTGCCTTTCATTTTTTACTGGCGAGGCTGAACATGCGCAAGTCATTTGTCTTTATGTACATGCACTTTATGTATACAGAGGTTTATGTGCATTTTTTGTAATGATTTACTTCTGTTTTAATGTTTTGGAGTAGACAATAATGTTTCAGTTGCATAGACTGAAGCCTCTTGGATCGGCACTTGTGGAGGACGGAAAACCAGCACGTTTCGGATTGTGAAAACACACTGATTAGATTTAATGAAGCATTTCAGATTCATTTTCAAGTCAATAGATTTTATAAGGCCTCTGGAGTAAATTGTAAGCACAATTATATATGTTGTTGTTTTTTTATTTTATTTAGGTTGGATATAAATAGACAATCAAAAATAAATGTATCAAGTTATTTGAGATTCAATAGGACGTGCGTGTATAAATGTAAACTTTCCAGTGTGGAAACAATTTGTGGTACAGCCAAGGCTTTCTACATTTTGCACCAAATGTGTATTTTAATCACAGAAACATTCAAAGGCAGGAAACCGAGATGGCGTCAGATGCCCTTTCCTTCTGAGTCAACAGCCGATTGTGTCTGAGCGAGTTTGAGAAACACTTAATGGCACTTTGCCTCGTGTGGTGGTTTAGGGCGGTCGGGACCAGTGCTGTTTTTATAATCATACTCCCCGAAACCCCCCCCCAGACCAAATTCTAAATTACATTCCCAAACAGAAATTGGCCACAGCGTCATCAAACAATATCTTTACGTGTAACCAGCAAGATGTACTCACTAGTAATATAATTTAGATTTTAAACGGTGTTGAGGAGTTTTTCTGGGCTCCACAAAGCCAAAGTTCCACACAGAAGTCTGTAATTATGTTGTTGCCTCTTTCGCCATATATTTAATTCAACCACTAGATGGGGTATTAAAAACTTGGAAAACATTTGGAGTGTATTTTATATCTTAATGAAGTGCAGTTGTTTCATGGTGAGCTTGTTCTCCTAAAAATATTTATTAGCAAGTGTGTTTTAAGTACAAAAACGTTTGCTGTGCCACGGTCAACTTGATGGTATTTAATCCCATGACTCTTTTGTAAGCAAAGCCCAGCTGTGGGACAAGTAAACTATTATAGTACCATCTATTAAAATGCTTCATGAAATATAAAGTTGTTAACTATACAGAGTCTAATTTGGTCCACTGCTGCTATTTTAATCATAGCATGCTATGTATACATATCTTGCGGTAAAACACAGTGGCAAAGGCTTTAAATGGACTAGCGTTTAACCTTACAACAAGAAGGCAAAATGCATTCCTGTAGCAGCTAAAAGATTTAGGCCAGATTTTTGAAGTCTGAACAGTCAAGTTTGAACTCTAACCTCCAACACGCAGCTGGCTGTGACAATCTTACACTGAAAGAGACACTTTAAGTGCTCTTGACAAACAGTCTAATTATGGGGCCACAAAATTCCCAATGCTCATTACAATTATAATGAACAGGGTAAACTAGAGCAGATGTGTCCCAGTGCCTTTTCAATGCGTGTTTGAGTACTGTACCAAGGCAGTGTGAGTTTTCTTCATGGTCACTCTATCTATAAACTAGAAACAAAACTAAATATGTTTCTAAAACATAGTTTAATCCATCATAGTATCCAGTACTCTACTCTTTAGTTCTAGCCAAATGGTTATGGTATAAAGTATGAAAGTAGGGCAGAGAAATGGGTTTAGTGATTGCATTCATTTAAAGGAGTAGTTCACTCTAAAATTAAAATTTTATCATTTAAGCCCCAAGGTGACTAAAGGCTGATTTATACTTCTGCGTCGGATCGGCCGTAGCCTTAAAACAGTAGACTACGTGTTGGTTTTCATTTATACTTCTGCGTTGTTGTCCGTGTCGACGTGCAATTACACATGCAGACAGATCACAGCTCCTCCTCTTTGGTGATTGTTCCACTTCTAGCAGACCAATCACAATGCTTGCAGTCCGTGTCGAATTGACGTGTTGTTAAATTTTTTAAAAGGTGCACGTCCGGCTGCACGTGCTACACAGCCTACGACGTAGCTACATCGCAGAAGTAAGCATGTGACGGTATCAAATTTTCATGCTGCGATTAATTGCTGAAGCTTTTATCACGGTATACGGTGTAATCACGATATTTAAATACGTTGCAAAAAAAGTGTTGTGATACTATATATAGGTTTAATAACTTTTTCTTATGACAAAAAGAACTGAACTTTTACGTGCAATAAAGCAATACACAAAAATGTATAAAGTAAACAAATGTTTCAAACAGATTAAAGTGCAAAAGAATTATAAAGAACAATAGGTAAGCTATCACTTTACAATGAGGTCTTATTAGTAATTAATGCATTAACTAAGAGCAAATAGCTACATTTGTTAAAGTGATTATTCTTTGAAAAATACAACTGTTAATGTTAGCTCAGGTCCATTAAATAATACAGTAATACAACTTTTGATTTTAATAATGTTATTAAATGTTGAAATTTACATTTAACTATAAGATTAATAAATGCTTAATAAAAGTTTGTTAACTGATGAATTATGTTAATGTCAAATAATGGAGACTTATTGTAAAGTGTGTGACTGAACAATAAAGAATCAGAACATATCCAAACAATATCTAGGGCATGTAGTCCAGATTAAAATATAAAATGTTTAAGTTTGAAAATAAACAGCCTTAAGTGTTTTAGTATTAAGTATTTGGTGATGTGATAAGCATGTACGAATACAGAAAACTTAATGGCTGTTTGTAACATTTAAATACTAGCTGTGTCTCATTTCATTTAATTTCGAAGGCTGCGGACACATCCTGTGAAGGATGCGGTATATGGAGTGTCCTTAATCAGAATTAAACGAGACGTCCTTCGTAGGACACACATGCAGGAAGTATCACGTTGCTATGCCAACACGTTCACAGCGTCGTTGCGCTCTCACACCAGTTATATGAATGAAAATTATTTATAACTTGAAAATGACTATGAAATGTTTCTTGCCTTGACAGCAAACTACTGTTCTAAACGTTTAAAAATCTCTAAACACTCGTAATCCTGTTTACCACAACTATCTATTTGAGGTACACAGCTTAAAAACAAAAACAAGCTTGAAACTACTTAAATTTAAACACCACATCTTCGCTTGCATGTATATCTGCCGGCGTCGCCATTTTTTCAAATAATATTTACTCTCTGGTTTGTTTACGAGGGTTACCGGGGAAACGGCTGCATTTCTGCTGTTCCATCAGCGCCGTCTGCTGTCAGAGAGTGAATGTGCATTTTCATTCAGCGCGTCTCCTTCACTCTTTCCGCCATGCGCTGCTCAAGCACGTTGGGTTTGTTTATTTCAGTGCGCGTGCCTCTTTGATGCAGCATACAGCTGTGTTTTGTTCATTTTAAACGGTAGATGGGTAAAGTATTCTTAAAATGCATTATAAAAATCTGAATAATTTGTAATAAATTATTCACGGTATTTTGAAGTGACCACGATAACAATATCGTGCATGTTCCTTATCGTGATATATTGTATTACCATATACCGGCACATGTCTACACAGAAGTATAATTCAGCCTTAACGTCTATGACATTCTTTCTTCTGTGAAACCCAAAATGAGATATTTTTAAGAATGTGTACACTGCTCTTTCCCATAGAATGCAAGTTTAAAGTGATAGTTAACACTAAAATGGAAATTCTGTCGTCATTTACTCACCCTCATGTTGTACCAAAACATGTAGACATCCTTTCATCTGTACTTTTATGTTCCACAGATGAAAATACGTATACTGGTTGGAACACCTCGAGGGTGATTAAATGGTGACAGAAATTTCATTTTTGGGTGAATAATCGCTTTAAGTTGGCTTGTATGTGTGATCAAAAAATACAATATCTTTGCAAAAACATGGATGAACCGTTGTCTTCTATTAAGTTATAAAACTGTTTATTACTCATTACAAAATGTTACATAGCAACCTTGAGCGTTACTCCAAACATTGTTGGAGTAAATACATTTCTTGAAGTTTAGTTTCTATTACTAATACATCAAAAAAACAAACAAACAAACAAAACAAAAACATAATTGATTACCCCTAGGAGTACTGTGTTGCTTTTCAAATGATCTCTGTACTTTCCCAAAATCTTTTGTGCAAAGAAATCATGCTTCTTTTAATTAAAAACTCTTTCCTGGCAAGTGTTACACTTCATTTAATACAGATGCAAATTTGACTGCTGTCAGCACTTACAGACCTAAAATTTAATAACAGTATCTAAAACAAATTTGAACTGTTAACTATCCTTAAAGAGAAAATGATGGAAAAGCCTGTGTGTGTGCTTAACTAAGTGCTCCTAAAATATGTCTTCCCCCAAATGTAGTTTTAAATTTCAGTTGCATCTCCTGATAAAAAGTCCTCTGAGTAAGCGATCACAAGTGTACACCAGCAAATACAAAACTCACTTTCTGACACTTAAGTAGTCCTGCATTTTATCCTTTCACCATCCCAATTCGATCTCTAGCCCGCAGTTCAGAGCAGTCAGAAATTACAGTAGCGAGTGAACATGATACAAAATGCGTTCAGTCTGTGAAGGTTATGTACAAGCACCTCAGTCCTACATTTGACAAACACATTCCACATTGCTCTGTTGATCAGGAGCGAGTTTGGCTGGGTATGAGACGAGCTGAAAGGGAAGCCAGCAGACAGTGGTCAAAGAAGCTTGTGAAGCCTACCTCACATTGTATCACTGACATTTAAGATTCCTTCAAGGAAAGCTTAGTTAGTTTTATTTACATGTAACCGTGTAACACACCGAACTGCAATACTCGGGTCTCCTTTTTGCGTCTTTATCAAATGTGATATCTCATTGCTTAACCCTTGTAGGATTGAAAAATAAACATATAAAACTACCACACTGTTGCATTTTTCAAAAATAACAACAACAACAGCAACAGCAACAAAAAACGTAGTCAAGAATAATGTGAAAAAGTCCAACAGTTACCCAGGCAGCTCTTGCTTTATCGTATCATAGTGTTTCAGACAAAAGAGCTCTCAGAATGGACTGAAATAGCACTGTTGCATTGCACTGATTTGTCACTCGACTTTCCTTTGGATGCCTCTGTGGATATCATACCCATCTCCACTAGGGCACCTGTGCCAAGGCAACATGTTTTCGAACAAGACAACTGACACTTTCAAACAGTGCGGTGAGAACAAGCCACATTCGGCCCAGTTGGCCCCCGTTCAAAGAAATGTGCAAATCATAAACTTGAGTGGCAAGAAGGTAATTAACAGAAATAACTGCTCCCGTGTTTAAGCGTTTACAAAACACTGCTATTCGTTGGATACATAGTGTGACCATGCTTCATGGGATTTTCTGGGGAGCGTCAAGTCATCAAGAGTTAAGCATGGCACATCCAGCCAGGGAATATCAGACTGCATGACCTAGGAAAGTTTAGTGCTGGGGTGCACTGAAGAGAGTTGAGGGGGACTGAAAGCTGGCTGGGGGTGAAGGGCCGACATGGGGTAGAGGCCAGGGTGCAGAATGTCCCCGTATGAGGTGCCCACTTGGTGCCTGTACATGTGGGCGGGATTGGCGGCTAGGAACTGTCTTTGCATCATTAAGGAATGAATGGCGAAGGGGGGCATGAGTGGCGACAGAACAGCCTGGTTCTTCAAGTACTGCAGTGGATGGGAGTAACTTGGGGTGACGTGGGAGCCCAAGCTCTCACACATGTCCTGGACCTGAGATACAAATGTCCCTGGGTACAGCCCTTGGAATAAGTGGGAGTGCAAGGGGATCTTGTGGCTCTCTGAAACGTAACTGTTGATGTGCACTGCGTGAGCAGGTTCTGCTGGCTTCATGGACTCGCTGTCAGCTTCCGGCGTCCTTGGTTTCCCCGGGCCGTCTCTTTGTGTCGAGCAGTGCAAGGGTGTCACAGCCCGGATTTTCTTCTCCGATGGTCCGTTCTCCAAATCCTCAAGGCTCCTTTTCAGTGGCCGTGCAGTGCAAATATTCTGTGGGATGCTTTTTGCACTCAGAATGGGCCGAGCCATCTCGTCGATCTTGTAGCCCAAGGTCTCTTCTCCTCTGCCGTTGTGTGATTTCTCCAGAACCTTTGAGTGAGATTCGGTAACCTTTTTAGACATGGACACGGACATGGGAGGAACCCGACAGGCCCTGGGATGGTAATCTATGCCTGAGCTCTGACTGTTGCCTGTTTGAAAGAGAGGAGAGTTTTTAATGTCCTGTTGCATTGTGGGATGTGGAATGCCAGTGAGAGGGGATGAGGAAAGAGGCAGTTTGTGAGGAGAGGATTTTGGGAGACTCAAATCAGTTGGTTGCTCCTCTGTTATCCTTTCTGCAGAAGGTCCCTTTTCTTTCTGACTAAGCCGGGCACAGTAATTCAAACCCACATTGTCTGGATGCTGACTTGGGGGAAAGCCCTGGGCGGTCTCACAGTCTCGAGGGTAAACGTCTCTGCTAAGATACTTGCTTATTTGCTCCTTGCTCAGGTGGTGCTCAGTTTGTCGGCAGAGATTGTGTAGGTGTGGTGAGGAGTAAAAGTCACTCAGGAAGCTAGGAGCCTGGCCAGGATGAGGCATCTCAGCAGATTTCTCCATGCTGGAATGAGGGTCGGCCCTCATAATGTACGGCTCTCTTATCAGGGTGGGCTGTGGCTGGGGTATTGGTTCTCCCTCACCACACCCTTCTTTCAGAGAGCCCTCTGTTGAAGACCTCCTGTCCTCACTGCCCCTGGACTTAAAGCTCTGAGCATGCTGAATAACTGATGGTCGTTTGATCACCATGTTAGTCTCTGCAGTGGAAGGAGCATGGGAGCTCTGCTGTCCAGCAGATGAGCCTTCAGTACTACTGCCGGACAACCTCCTACTGACCAATGGAGGTGGCGGACCATATGGGTAATTATTAAGCAGTCCTGTTCCACTGACTTGGGACAGCATCTTCTTCTTAGCTAATGGGGACATGATGCCAGGATTACCCCTAGGGTAGGAGAGGAGAGGATTAAAATTATAGCAGGCTTCTTCCTTTTTAGTGGGCTCGGCCCTTTCGGGTGGGATTTCAGGAGATGTGACAGGTTTCTGCTGTATGGTCGGCAGCACCATTCCCACATGGTTTTGGCCCTCTTTTGGCCTAGGCTGCTCAATGTTTGCAAGGGCACCTGGAGGTACCTTGTATTCCAGCATCTCATGCTGCCATTGGTCCGGTGTGTGAGAGTTGGGGAGAGGCTGACCGTGGTGCAACGGCAAGGCAGCAACAGGAAACGCGTCACAATCCTCTGATTTGAGTGGCGCACCATCTTGTGGAAGTGAGGGCAAGACATTCCCATTTGCATGCTCATATGCATTGTGGAGCACAGGTTGATCTTCATCCTTGATCACTAGCTGCACACCTTCATCTTCAGTAAGAGGACTCTTCGGGGTTAGAGCCAGGCTATCCTGCTTCTCCTGGAGCTGTTCCGTGTCCTCCATCCCCTACAGACACATAGAAACAATACTTAATGGCACAATTCAACAAAGAAGCGTGACAAGCATACATTGCTAACACAGTAACCCACACATTAGTTAAGTCATATTGAGGTGCCCCCAGGTGAAACTGAAAATGTACTGACATTTTTAATAGCGTAAATATATAGCTACATCAAGTCTACATTCTCACTTCTACAGTCTGGAAAGTGAATAGGTATAGAGATGGGTAAAAAATGTAGATGATTGTTATAATTCTGTTCTCAAAGTTCAAGGTCTTTGATTTCATGAAAGCTTTAAGAGTAGTCTGCTTTTGGCTGGGTTCAGCATTCAGTTTCGAGCATGGTATTGATATTACAACCAGTCAGACAGAGGAGTTCTAACCGCTTTTAGACAGATGGGAGAGGTTGTAAGATCAAATTCCAAAATCTATTTATTATCCATGTGTTTGAATTGGACTGTAAAATTAGTGTCTTGTATGTTTAATGTATTACTGCTGTTGTGTATCAAAACATGGGATTATGTAGCTCACAGACAGTCCTTAAAATTGCGTGCAAAGAGATGTCAGTCGGCCCAATGCCGGGAACATTCTGACTAGGTGGTACTTATGTTGGTTCTGGATGTTCTGGTTTGATTTTAAGAGTTTGAGAAACACAAACCAAGTTGTATAGCATTGTAAGTGCAGCAGAAACCACTTGCTGAAGAATGCTGTAAGTTCAGCATCTACATGCTAATGACCAACATCAAAGTCTTTTGCAAGACATGCATATGTTGTGTGCATCAACAGATGACCTTGCGTTTATGCGTACCAGGAGCTGAGCTGCAAGTTTAATGCAGATATCTCAATGCTTCCCCCATACAAATATCCCTTTTTTAACACAAACAAGAGATAAAAGACGAGGCTGTGTAAGCTTTGCATCATTTCTGAGCTGAACAAATCAATTCCAAAATCCTCTAAATGCAGTCTGCTCAAATGAGAGTAGAAAACAGAGTCAGCATGATTGCATAAAAGAGACAGCCGACACCTGCTGCCATCCTCGTGATCCAGAGCATGATGCAAGTTTTGCACTTTGGACAAACTTCACATGTCTCTAATGAGCAGATGCTTTCCGGAACTTCAGAGTGGTGACAGCGGTGCAGAAGAGAGGCACGCACCGCCCATCCATTCATTATCAGTGTTGGAGGAAGAGATGCACAGATGTTTGACATCAGCTGGTGTCAAATAAAAGGCTGGCTCATCCCTTTCACTCCATTTCCTCACTCACCCCCAGATAAATGTGTAACTACATGTGAATAATCGCATGTTCATACATCACATTACACAGCTCAGAGATAAATAGCTTGTCCCGGCTTGTTTTGTAGATTTGAAAATAGCATGATTGCCTTGATCTACTACAAGCTTTTGAGCAGTATTTTATACCGTAGGTCCTAAACGTCCATGGTACGTTTGTACCAAGTTGATAGTTAAAAAAAGCTGTGCACATAAACAGTCAAATGCTGTTCTTGTTCCTAATGCTAGCTGAGATATTACTGTAAACACAGTTGGCTATGTCTCAAGTGAATGTAAACAGACAGGACTAAACAATTTGTGTTCAAACACCAGATCTGTGCATTAATTCTTGCAGCATAAATGCCACCTAATAGATCTGTCACAGTCTATTATGTGAAAGTATAACAGTATTAAGCCAGTATCCATACAGTATAATCATGCTTTGAAGACAGTGCCCATAATATTCAGATAAATAGCTTTATTCTAAATGTTTTACTTTTTTTTCCAGAATGCTTACTTGAATACTTGATACTGCTGTCAGATACCTTTTAGTAGAAATATTTGTTGTATTGCTTATATTTTGTTTCTTTGATCATTCTATTTTCTTGTTTTGAATAGTTACTTGAAGCAATGTTATTATTATTATTATTATCATCACCATTAATAATAATAATAATAATAATAGTAAAATAATTGATTGTATTTAGTTTTTTAATCATTATTTGATCAACTATTTTCTTGTTTTGAATAATAATATGTAATAAAATTGCTTCAAGTAACTATTCAAAACAAGAAAATTGTTGATCAAATAATGATAAACTAAATATAATCAATTATTCAATTATTTTATTATTATTATTATTGGTGATGATAATAATAATAATACAAATATTTAATAAAATTGCTTTAAGTAACTATTCAAAGCAAGAAAATAGTTGATCAAATAATGATAAACTAAATACAATCAATTATTTTATTATTAGTATTATTGGTGATGATAATAATAATAATAATAATAATAATAATAATAATAATAATAATAATAATAATAATAATAATATTTAATAAAATTGCTTCAAGTAACTATTCAAAACAAGAAAATAGTTGATCAAATAATGATAAAAAACTAAATATAATCAATTATTCAATTATTTTATTATTATTATTAGTGGTGATGATAATAATAATAATAATACTAATACAGTATTTAATAAAATTGCTTCAAGTAACTATTCAAAACATGAAAATAGTTGATCAAATAATGATAAAAAAACAAAATACAATCAATTATTTTATTATTAATATTGGTGATGATGCTGATGATGATAATAATAGAAATATTTAATAACATTGCTTCAAGTCACTATTATTATTAGTATTAATATTATTATTATCATCATCATCATAATCCTCATCAACATTAATAAAAATAATAATTAATTATTATAAGTAAAATAATTGAAGGCTATACCTCATCTGTGTCATATTAGTATAATTGTAGTATCATACCTATTATAGTTTTTTTTTTTATATTTTGAATTTGTTTTTATTTTCTGTTTACATTTTAATTTTAGTTAAGGTTGTGTGATTTTATCGTTTTGTCATTTTCATTAGTTTTTATTTATTTATTTGTTTACAAATTTTAATTCCAGTTTTCCGTTTTTATTTATTTAGTAAAAAAATGTAATTTATATCACTTTATAATTTCATATAAACACATTTAAGTACTAAAGGAATATGCTCGGTATGACATTCATTTTTGCTGGAGTATCGAAACTGGCATAGAGTAATGATATTTCAGCACTTATAAGTGAAATGTGGTGACAACCCCAGTTCACAAATCACTTTTCACTGTGAAGCTCAAATGAGAGTCGCTTTCCTAGTCACTATTTGAGAAGACACCTCTTAAAAGCCTCTTAAACCTTTGACCCGAGGGGTCGCTCTGTCTATCGCCCTTTAGACACTTGTACAAGTTAGCAGGAATGTCTTTGGGCCCACAAGCAGCCTGTGACTAGCAGGCAAAAATTACCCAGCTGTAATGCGGCGTGACCGCCCGTTGGCTCAGCGTGTGTCATTCAATAGCCTTGATTGTATTTGGTGCCTGAGGAAGGACTGATTTAACAGCGCTTACAATGCTCTGATTCTTACCAGAGCAGCGCGCCTATATTTGTACATGCCCTGATTATACTCTACTGACATGCAGGCCCCCGAGACAACTCCCAGCATCTCTCTCTCCAAATTTCCTCCCCGAGATCTATAACTCTACTTTAAGTGTTTTTTCCTCCTTTCTGCGCTCCAGTCTTGTCATATCGGCTCTGCCTCAAACAGAGAATTCCATTTTCATTTTCTGCCTTGTACAATGTACAATCAATTATCTGGAGAGGCCTTTCAAATTACACAACATACCAGACAGATGAGCTAGGCATGCAGCTGGAAAAGAACCGACAACAGCCCTTTTTGTTTCCACACTATAACCTATTACTCATTTCATGTGAGGTAGAAATGAATACGGACTGCGTAACAGCTTTGAAATGTGTCTAAATTTGACAATTCGAGAGAAATTTTCAAACAGCCCTTTCATCTTCTCTGTAATCATTTGCTTATTCATGTGAAAATAATAACTCAATTTTCATTCCCTTCCACAGCCGTGCGCCCCTTTTTCATATTTACGCTTAACTGGAGAGACATTTGCAAATCACCATGGATTTATTGGCTTTTAAGGATAAAAACAAGCCCACGGTTTCTATAAGAACAAACTGTGGCATGCAGTGCACATTGGTTTCTAAGATGTGACGGGAAAACATTTCCACCACAGCTGCTCTGTGCACAAAAGGTCGATAAAAAAACGGGAGCACTGTCATGATTTCCCCCGCAATTCATCTCCTTCAAATTGATTTGTGAACAAAACTCGGTAGGAGCTTATGGAAAAAGGAACTGTAAGGAAAACCTTATGCTCTGCAGTCCAGAGATTCACAGAAAATAACAAAATAGGGCACAGTGTATAAATCGCCTGGAGTCAGTCAGGCAGACAAACCGCATTTGATTTCCATGCTGTTGTGCAGCTTCCAAATCAGCCCAAATAATTATGTTAAAAGCAGCTGCTCCTGACAGTGCTATTCTCACACGCTTGTGACAGCTTATTTGTTGAGGAGAGGAAAGGCACCCAGCCTGAAGTGGTCTGTCATGGTTCTTCTTCCAGACAGCTTTTTAGGGACCAGGCACGTATTGTGTCTGTATTATTATTCAGCGTTTTCTGCATCGGACAACCTGTGGCAGAAATGGGCACGCTGGGCAGGAAGAGCGTCAGTATGCCAGACTGTAAATTCTCTGTGTGTTGCTTTTAAACAGATGAAACAATCAAAGACTGACCAGCTCTGGGACTTTAGCTGAGATGTCCTTTTCACTCCGGGGCACTGGTTTTTGTTCGTCCTTAGGGCGCTTGATGGCCGTCATCTTTGTTTTGATAATGCCCTCTTGGGCACCGCCCTCCTGTTTGCGGGGTTTGACGGGCGGAAGGGGTTTGTCCTCCTCTCCTTTAGTAAACCTCTCATAGGGTAGGATGAGCCTGAGGAAAAGGAGGAAGTGATACATGTTAGTGGAATCAGACTGATTCATCATTTGTTTGCACTTCTATTACTTTACACATTCCTGTCTTCCTCAGCTGATAAAAATAATAACTGATAGCATTGTTTCCCGTAGGGATCTGTTATCCTAGACAAATTGTGGAATTGACTCATGCATGACATGAAAAAAAAAGAAGAAATGTGTCTCCTTCCTGAAATGTTTTTGGTCACAATAGATGGCTGTTTCTTCATATGGGCACTTTTGGCCCTGTGGACTTATAGGAATTATACTCCCTTAAAACACCTTTTAAAATGCATTAGTTTATTTTATTTGTTTACTAACCAACATGTATTTGCTGCAATATCTCAAATCACCATTCAATATGTGGAAGAAATTGCATTATAAACGTCTTGCTATGGCTAATTTCATAGCTAGCATTTAAATTAGTGCTGTCAAATCGATTAATCGTGATCAATCGCATCTAACATAAACGTTTGTGTTGATATAATATATGTGCGTTTACTTTTATATACATATAATAATAATAATATATTCACACACATATAAACAAACTTTTGTGTTAGAATTGGTTAATCGCGATTAATCGATTTGAGTGCACTAAATATAAATATTCATAATGAAAGATTTTCACATTTGATGAAATGGCACATAATATCTATTTAATTTAGAGAGCATTTTTGACCAGTAAATTATCTTTAAAAAATTGGGGTTGTGGTGGAAATGATATCTCAACTTTGTATCATTTTCTCACAATAATTATTGAAATAGTTTGTTTACTCCACGTTTTGTTTTGATTATCATATTTAAAAAGATTATATAAATAAATCCTAGTTCTAGAGTGTAATATTTTGAAGTTGGCATGCAACAAACAATTTACCCCATTTTTTAAAAATGAATATTATTGTGTGTTTAATTTTTTTTATTTGATTTATTTAAAATGTTTTTAATAGTCTGCTACACTTGGACGTACATCACAAAATGGAAGAAAATTTCAGTTGCTACTTTAGTTTCATTGCACTTTAAGATCGAAACTCTGGGTCTTTCAAGGGTAAAAGAATATACAAAGTCCAAAATAAATAATAAAGTCATGGTAAAAGTTTCCAAGACCATTTAAAGTTAAAATTTGTTAGTGTTAGTAGAAAAATCAGCAAATGGGACATAAAAGTGGCCGTAGTTGAAGGAACACCCAGCTATGAACACTTGAATGAATGATTACAAGCAAATGCCTAACCACAAGGAAGCAAATAGTGGACAAATTGTGGATAACGGGCTTGATCCTAATGAAAATGTACCTTTTTTGTATTGCACCACATCATGTCAGATCAGCACCATCCAGAAAACTATGACAGAAGACTAATGAAATCAAAGCCAAGATGAAAGCAGATATGAAATTATGATTTACTTGAGAATGTTATTGGGGATGGAGATACACAGCAACATGATTTGCCTTTCTACTCTTATAGCTTGAAGTTTTTATAATGTGTCTGATGTGATAAATGAGTCTGGCTGGGAACTGTTGAAGGCATGCGGAATTATAAATATGTACTCTAATACACCAGCTGTAATCCAAATGCTGTACATTCCACATCTTGTTCATCACGATACACGAAAGACCGCTAAATGTGACAGGGTGCTCCATTACAATTATGTTATAGTTTTTGGTGCTACATTTTCCCTTCAATTCTCTTAATCATTCTCTCCATTCTTGTTTAATAAGATCCGGTGGTATCTCAAGAGGGATTCATCTCCTCAAGTTTGTAGCCGTTTGTTTACTCAACGCGGGGATGTTCGGGGCTCTTAGAGGCGGGCCGCACTGAGCACGCTCAGACAGGGGCTGTGCGGGAAAGCTATGCCGGCTGAGGTTTGGCGGCCGGCCAGCGGCCAAGCTAAGCAGGAGCCCAGAGGGAACATTCATCTTCAGATCCCATTACCAAAAGAGTTTAAACATGTTACAGCTGCTAAAAGTGGAAAACGGCTCGGTCCGCGCAGTCAAATCAAAATAGCAGGCAGCTGCCAAATACCTGATTCCCACTGTAATGTTTCACTTCATGTTTACATAATGGAGGTATAATAATGCACACAATGACTTATCTTGTTCACAGCTAATCCTCAGAAATCTCCCTCGTCTGGAACTAAAGGAGTTTTTTTTTTCATCAGTCCTTAGTGAGCATTAAGCTGGTCTTATGACAGCCTGATTTTAAACTGAGCGCAAAAAGCAATGTTATATTTACCTAATATTCTCTTTCGATTGGTGGAGTTATAATTGGTATCAGATGTGACTGTTTTAATTTGCCTATTTATGTCTGAGTGCTTTTCTTATGTGAGAGGGAGTTGAGATAAGAATGGAAATAGCCCTCCGTCACAAGGTGAGAAGTCAAGGAATAAATCATGACGAATATCCTCACTCGTTCTCGCCACATGGCCATTTATGGCAATAACAAGTCACCGTTCCCTTCCCATTTCAGTTCACAGAGGGGGAAAAACTGTAGAAAATCTTTCCTTACAAGTGTTTCCTCAGAGGAAAATGTTTTTAAGAGGTTGAGGGCGTCTGTGAGATTAAAATTTTTGTTATTTTCATTGAGCTCAGCAGCTGGCAGATAGACAGAAGTATAACTCCATTTCATACAGCCAGTGAAGGGCACAATGCCAAGAACAGGAAATATGCAATTAAACGTCCTTTTATATGAGAGAGAGAGAGAGAGAGAGAGAGCGAGCGCAAAGTAAACAAAGATTTTGTTTTAACATTGGTAGGGAAACAGATATATACACACACACCGCTAATTCTGTAGTCTTTATGTATTCAATGTTTTCCTTTCCAATCTTTAGCGTATTATGGCTGGATCGATAACAAAATGTATACCAGCCTTCTGTATCAACACTAAAATGATACCTTAGGCAACAAATAAAAAGCCTCAGGTGACAGATAAAATAAAATGTCAAATATGTCATTCTCAAAATGTTTTGCTATTTGTGAACAGATCAGAAGGTTTTCTTTTTAAAACAAAGAAAAAAAAGATGAAAGTGTTCTGTAACTCATTTATGATACATGTAATGTTTATACTTCATGCAATCTGAGCTTTGATGATAACCAAATACCCCAGAAACAGTGAAAATTACAGTGCAAATTATTATTCATCTTTTTTTTACCACTTTGTTACTACTTAACCACACAACCCTGCAGTATACAAATGATCTGCAACTATATCTACCAGCTGAGAAAATGATATGTGAAAGTACCTGAAATTTGCTCAAAAGGTTCACTATGTAACTTTTGGCCCTCTAGCGGTTAAACAAAACTGAAAGAACAATGTTTTGGTTGTGCTTCAGCTTTTGTGTGACTGAGTGGATGAATATGGCAATTTATCTCTTCAATGAAATACCATATACTCATCTGTGGAGTAATAAAAACACCAAAGTAGCTGGAGCACCTTCTGTATTTACAGATATGATGAGATACGCTCGGGCGAGTGACGTACCGTATTGTTCCGAATAACATAATATAATAATAATAACAATGTTTTTTTCTTAGAAATACATCTGAAAAAAATGGGTTTGTCTTATATTCAAGGTCTAGAGTCTAGACTTTTACAAGTCAATAATACACCTGCAACAATAGGTGGGGCCAAAGAAGAGTGTGCCAAAAAGACGGTCTTAAAAATGCAAACAGTCAAAGAAAAGCTTACCGTCTAAGAGCCACCTGACTGTAATGTTTGCGGGTATCACTGACGGGACCAAACTTCCATGATTTTAAAATGTAAGGCGTTACCCAGATTTAAATTGTACATACTGTTAATGAAATTCTGGTAGGCTACGTGGTTTTCACTATGAGATGCCCCAGTTATACTTCAATTTCCACGCCCGGACGCATCTCGTGCACAGTCGTGTCTGCACAGCTGTCAAAGTATACTCAACCGCGGATGACCGAGTTCAGACATGCGCAGTACTATTTTTTTTTACTCCAGACATCGGAGGGCAGCACTGTGTCATGTCATCAACAGGACATTCGCTCGGCAGGATTAAAGAAGAAAAGTAGTGGATCAACCATTGCAACACAGTTCAGAAGAAACAACGCACAAACTTCCTGATGACGATAATTAGAATACTTTAGCCTTAATTCAGATGGACTGCTGGTTATTTTTATAGTATGCCAAAAAGGGTTTATTTTTAAATGCGATAGTTGGTACATTTTACCAGTATTTACCATACTTTCAATACAAACATTTTAATATGAAAAATATGCAGTTTTTAAAATGAAAATAAATGAAAAATGAAAAGCCTTTTCCCCAAAGGTACATCTTGAAAAAAACATTTCGGAACAATTATGCAGTTTCCAGTGAAAACCATCCCACAGATGGAAAAATATAAAAACTTATAATAGGCTTACCATATTGAAATAGGGTAAGACAAAAACATGTTTTGGAAGAAGGATTGATGATGTATTGACTGATTATTTAAGTTTTGTTATTTTTGAATTTCAAAAGTACCTTTAAATTTCAAGTTTGATGAAATAAAATAAAAAATGTACATACAATTTGATTTAATAAAATAATGTTAAATGTAAAGGGAACATTGCTCATTGCTGCTTTTTGCTTGTTTGTTTATATTATTTCTGCATTGTTGCCTAGAACTTTGTGTGAAATGAAGTATAAAATAACATCTTTTTACAGTGAATGAAAACATTACATTCAGTAGTTATATTGCATGCAATCCCACAAAGCTGCCAGACAGAAAAAGCACATCAAGGACAGGAAGTAGGTGTTGCAAGAAAAGACCAAGACCACTGACAGGGCCGGCCTTCAAAATAAAAATAAACAAATGGAAAAAGGAAAAAGCACCATTTTGTCACAAATGGTGTGGTGGGATACATTTCCCTGGGAAATGAACCAAGAACCTCCTTGATGGTCTGAACGTGTACTCACTGTGGGAGTACAAAGAATAACTTGAAGTGCCACAAGAGCGATCCATTTACAGGACTATTTCCTCTCATGTGGCTGGAAACAAGGCTCATCCCCCTTCCTGTCCCCATTCCAAACATCTACAAAGAATGAATACATCCATGAACCCGAGTATAACTGAAAAGGACTGCTGCCAGTAATGTATGAGTGCCATGCTGAGTTTTCTTCCCCATCAGATTTCACTTGTCAGTCCATTACAACTGTCCAAAGCTTCATTAAAGACAGACCACTTCTGAGACCATGGGATTCCTCTTTACATCTTTTTTTCTTTGCTCTTGCTTCTGTGATACACACAAAGTATGTATACAATTGTGTATTTTTTTTATTTTCCCTCAACTCTATAGTGTTATAAGTTTATTGTTTGCATTGTTCTCCTATGCCATGTGCAAATTAACCTGATGTTTATTGAATCAAAGAGGAAAAAAAAGGGGACTCTTATTTTGACATTCTGACCCGGGAGTCGCGAACGGACTGGTGAACTGCGCATGCTCCCTCACATTAACAGAGGAGCTGTGAAAAAGAGCAGACGCGACTCTCCCGTCCTTTTCATTTCTTCCTGTGTTTTACAGGTAAAAAACACGGACATTATAGGAGAAACCGTTAAATATATAACAGTGATTGCACTATTTTGATGTATGAGGAATGTAAGGTGTTGAATGTGATTTAGCTGATGACGTTTTGTTTTGTAATGTATGTTCTCTCTCTAACTTGAGGAAAATTATCTAAATATGCTCCAGTGATCATTATATCTAACTATAGAGTTTTATTAATCGTTTTTGGGTTGTAAAATGTTTAATTGTTTGAGTTAATGTGTTAAAATAGAGCGTTAAATGTCTCTGGGAAGCTCATTCTGTGATCGCGTTTGGCGCGCTTGGTGGTCACGTGACCAGTCGCTGAGGGAAGAGTGAAAAGCCACTCTATCTGTGTTCTTCCACTGTAAATGCTCTCCTATGTGAGAAAAAAAATAGTAACTTGTATTTTACAGTATTTGTGAGAAGGAAGTGGTTTAAAATATACACTTTTATAATATATATATATATTGAGTAAGACCAATTCTAAGTTATATTGTCTCTAAAAATGAATATTGATGTATATAAAATGTCTATTGAGTATTCAGGTGTCAACGAAAGATAAATTGAAGACATGAGACAAGGAAAATGGTAAAAAGAAATCTTTTGTGACACTAACGTGATGGAAAGAGAGAATAGAATGTGAAGCAAAGCTTTAAAAGTAATTGTATGTACTGGAAATTGATTGTGCACAAATAAACACATTAACAGAGGAGCTGTGAAAAAGAGCAGACGCGACTCTCCCGTCCTTTTCATTTCTTCCTGTGTTTTACAGTAATCTGTCTGACGGGCCTCCGGAGGCGGGGCCTGCAACAGATTCTTGGGGGCTCGTCCGGGATCCACTCCATGTGACGCTAGGAGGCGGATCCAAAGATTCCAGAACCGTTGGGACCAGGCGGCGTTGGGGCTAGAGGCCGGCGGCTGCTACATCCACGGGACAACGAGACAAGAGGGCGTGTGCCAGGCAATCTGTGGGCGCTGTCTTTATCCTGAGGTTGAGGCTACCACAGAGGGAACGACAGAAGGTGACATAATGGCGGATCGTGCAAGGAAGCAGCTGGTGTGGGACATCAAGAGAGAATTAATTTCCTTGCCTGCTGACGAACTGTTCCGCATCGCCAAAGTTATCGGGTCAACACCTAGACATGCCACCAGTGAACTGGATCTGGAGGACAGTGGGGTTTGTTTTGACCATATCAACGCTTTCATGTCCAGTGAACTTTTGCTAGAGACTGAGGACCAAGGTATGAGTGAACTGTTGTCATTGCAAGATATGATAAAATCAGCAAAACAGGTTTGCACAACTACACCTGATGTTGATACAAACACTCACCTTACACATGTGTTACATCCACCCTCCACTGATGACACCTACCTGACACCACTACATGTTGCACCTGACTCAGGGGATATTAAGGGGGCCATACCTGAAACAAACACAGACATACATAAAATGTTAGCGGAGTATGAAGAAATTGGCAGAAAGATACAACAGTACATGACACCGACCCAGAACAGTAACTTGACTCACACTTTAACACAGGGGGGCGCCACTACAGCACACGTGAACCAGACTGAGCAGCCCAAACGTGTAGCTCCTGACTTTGCGCTCCCTATGGGGGGGTTTCAGTATATCCAGCCCCGTGAGTTTAAGATACATGGAGGCCAGATTGGAGATCACTCGTCAGACATCACGTATAACAATGTGTGCAGGCAAATAGACAGCGGCCTAAAAGAGAACTTCAGCAATGCCGACATTGTCAGAGGTGTGCTGCGAATTATCAAGCCAGGCATCTTTAAAGATATGCTGATGAACAAAGATGACATGACTGTAGCTGAGCTAAAAGGTTTCTTACAATCACACTTGGGGGATCGAAATAGCACAGAGCTGTTCCAAGAACTGATGTGCACCAAGCAGAGTGAACACGAAACACCCCAGCAGTTCTTATACAGGGTCATGGGGTTGAAACAAAAAATACTCTTTGCTGCGAAACAAGCTGACTCAGACAGGAAGTATAGTGCAGCTACTGTGCAGGATGTGTTCTTACACACTGTCTACCAGGGACTAAGCCACCGTTGCAAAGACATTCGTAGCGAGTTGAAACCCTTGTTAGCCAATAGTGATGTAACTGATGATGCTATCCTCAGGCATGTTATGAAGATCACAAGTGATGAGAATGAGAGGCAGCGGCGACTGGGCCCACCAACCAGAGCAAAACCATCCATGGCTAGTAGTGCCCAAGTTAGCGGTGAAACAGACAGAGATGTAAGAGCTGCAAAAGGTTCTGCTACACAAAAAGTTCAAGACGACCAGATTAAGCATCTCACTGCCAGGATTGATGCTCTAACCAGCATGGTAGACGCCATACACCATTCCATGCCAACCCGAACTGAGGGTGACTGCCAACGCTCTGCCAGCCAACCATCCTTTCGCCGAGTGAGTCGTTTGCGATGCTGCCCACGATGTGCAGATGAAGGCCGGCAGGACTGTGCACACTGTTTCATCTGTGGAGAGGATGGACACCGTGCAGTGGGGTGTCTACGACGACCTCAGCGGCAGGGAAACGGGAGCCGGCCACTGCAAAGGGGCGACCAGTGACCGCACAGCAAATGCCCCAGTCAGACATTACTCCCCTGAAGCCTACCAGACCTAGTGGTGGAGTGTTAGGACATCAACGCCTGTATCAGAGACAAACAAATAAATCCATTAATGAAATGAGGTCCAGGAGTCAAGGAACAAGCATTCTGGGTCCCTGTAAGACCAAAAATGACGACATAATCAAACTGATTGGAAGCAAGGCACTGACCCAGTGCAACTTGAATGGCTTGACAGTGAGGGCATTACTCGACACCGGTGCCCAAGTCAGCATGGTGGACCGTTTGTGGAAAGAGAAGTATTTGCCAAGTGTTGAGGTGAGGCCACTTCGGGAGCTTCTCGGATGCCCAGATGATTTGAAGGTCTATGCTGTAAATGGGGACGTTATCCCATTTGACGGCTGGGCAGTCATCACCGTTAACCTGCTAGGAAATGAGGACCCAAGTCTATCTATTAATGTCCCATTCCTGGTGAGTAGAATGCCAATTGAGAGACCACTACTGGGGTTCAACTTGATTGAAGAACTGATTCAGGGTCAGTCTGAGCAACTGATGCCAACACTTACCTCACTACTGGCTGGAGCCATTGATATCCCTTGTGAAAAGGCACAAACTTTAGTCAAGGTGATCAAAGCTACTGAAGAAGATGATGGAGACGGGCACTTGAAGGTTGGTCCGAGAGGGGTAGTTATCCGGGCAGGACAGGTGACTTGGATGAAGTGCAGAATTCCTTTAAAGATGGCACAGTCTGACTCCGTGGTCTTGTTTGAGCCTCATGAAAATAGTGAACATTTAAGATCGTTGGACATTGGAGAGGGACTCTTAGAGATACAACCCCAAAGTGACCCTTATGTTTCCATACCCATTGGAAATAACACAGTGGTTGATGTGACCTTGCCCCGTGGCACAGTGATTGGAACTTTACAACAGATTGAAAGGATATTAGTGGAGTCTGGAAAAACAAGTGAGCTGACGCAGACAGCAACGATCCAAACTGCGACCACACGAGAAGATGAGGTCAAAACATCATTGTGGTACCCACCTGTCAACTTGGACCATCTGGAGGAAGGCCAACGAGTGGTAGTTCAGAGGATGTTGTACGAGGAGTCTGGTGCTTTTAGCAGAGATGACAATGATATTGGATGCATACCCAGCTTGCAGATGCCAATCACACTTAAGGATGACATCCCAGTTCAGAGGGCATATTCTTCAGTACCAAAACCCTTGTTCAACGAGGTGAAGAGCTACATACAAGATCTTCTAGCAAAAGGATGGATTGTTAAATCAAAGTCCCCATATGCCGCTCCAGTAGTCTGTGTCCGTAAGAAAGATGGCAAGCTGAGGCTTTGTGTTGATTATCGTCTCCTGAACAAGAAAACCATCCCTGACCGTCATCCATTGCCTAGGATCCAGGATCTGATTGACACGCTTGGAGGATACTCTTGGTTCAGCATCCTCGACCAAGGCAAAGCGTATCACCAGGGGTACATCGCAGAAGGATCCAGACACATGACAGCATTCATCACACCCTGGGGGCTTTATGAGTGGGTCCGAATCCCCTTTGGATTGTCCAATGCGCCTGCTGCCTTCCAACGCAGTATGGAAGAAATGCTGGATTCGCTCAGGGATGAGTGCTGCATTCCGTATTTAGATGATGTCTTATGCTATGCAAGGTCCTTCGAGGAGCATGTTGAGAGTACCCGTAGAGTGTTGAGGGCCCTCCAGCATCACGGTGTAAAGTTGAAGCCTGAAAAGTGTGAAATGTTCCGGAGTGAAGTCAGGTACGTCGGACGGCTAGTGTCAGCTGAAGGAGTACGGATAGATCCTAAGGACCTGGAGGCCGTCCGATCCTTAGTGACCAGGACTCCTCAGACAGTGGGGGATGTGAGGAGGCTACTCGGGTTCCTCAGCTACTACCGTGCCTTCGTCCAAGACTTCTCCAGGGTAGCAAAACCCTTGTACGAGCTGCTGCAGGCCAAGCCTGGGACAACACAGGATACTCACAGCAAGAAGAAAGCCAAAGGTCCACAAGTCCCCTCCAGATCTCCAATAGAATGGACCAGGGTCCACCAACAGATCCTGGAAGAACTAATTGGTATGTTAGTAAGCCCACCTATACTGGCATATCCAGACTTCAACTTACCCTTCACGCTCCACACTGACGCATCTGAAAGGGGCCTAGGGGCCATCCTATATCAGCGACAAGATGGGAGGTTGAGAGTAATAGGATATGGGTCCAGAACGTTAACAACAACAGAGAGGAACTATCGATTACACAGTGGTAAACTTGAGTTCCTGGCATTGAAGTGGGCAGTCTGCGAAAAGTTCCGGGACTACCTGTTCTACGCCCCACACTTCACAGTGTACACCGACAACAACCCCCTGACATACGTGATGAGCACAGCGAAGCTCAACGCAGTAGGCCATCGGTGGGTCGGGGAGCTGTCTAACTTCCGGTTCGACGTCAAGTACCGGCCAGGGAAAGTCAACATCGACGCAGATACCTTGTCTCGTCTCCCTCTGGACATCGAAGCATATGCATCGGAGTGCACGGAAGAGCTACCTGTGGGGGCAATACAAGCAGCGTGGGAGGGCAGTCATGTGTCAAAGATGAAGGACGTGGCCTGGGTCGCTGCCCTGTATATGTCCACTGGGGAGGATGAACCATGTCAACCCAACACCTTTTTGCCAACAATAGGACCAGATGAGCTGATTCAAGCCCAGGAAGAAGATTCTGTAATCTCTCAAGTGAGACAGTGGAAGGAGGATGGTGTCACTCTCACAGATGAGATGAGGGGAGGTTTGACAGGAATGAGCAGAAAGCTGATATACGAGTGGAACAAACTACATCTTGAGGGAGGACTCCTATATCGACGAACGAGAGAGAGAAAACAGCTTGTCTTGCCGAGCAAGTACAAAAAGCTTGCACTCGAGCACCTCCATGACAAGATGGGACATGTAGGTACAGAGCGAGTGTTGCACTTGGCGAGAGAACGGTTCTACTGGCCATACATGAAAGTCGAAGTGGAAGAATATGTGACCAGAAAGTGCCCGTGTATAAAACAAAAGAAACCGACTGTACATGTTCGCGCACCCATGGGTAGCATCA
This sequence comes from Gobio gobio, assembly GCF_949357685.1. Lineage (NCBI taxonomy): Eukaryota > Metazoa > Chordata > Actinopteri > Cypriniformes > Gobionidae > Gobio > Gobio gobio. The sequence goes on from NC_137113.1 coordinate 38,273,028, forward strand.
CAACACACTCACCTATGGAGCTTGTCTGCATTGACTACCTGCACTTGGAGCCGAGCCGTGGAGGATATGAATACATCCTGGTCGTCATGGACCATTTCACAAGGTTCGCCCAAGCTTACCCAACCAAGAACAAGTCAGGACGGACTGCAGCCGAACGTTTGTTCCAAGACTACATTCCGCGCTTTGGGTACCCGGCCAAGTTACATCATGACCAGGGCCGTGAGTTTGAGAATGAACTGTTTCGCACTCTCCAACAGTTTGCTGGAATTGGCCACTCTAGAACATCACCATACCACCCCCAAGGAAACCCAGTGGAGAGGTTCAATCGGACTCTACTACAGATGTTGAGGACACTGGCAGACAAAGAAAAAGAAAGGTGGAAAGAGCACTTACCTCAAATCGTGCATGCCTACAACTGTACGCGGCACGAGTCTACTGGGTATTCTCCATTTTACCTATTATACGGGCGGCATCCTCACCTTCCAGTTGATCTGATCTTCGGTCTGGTGGAGCCAACGGATGGAGTCACACCAAAGGGGTATGCAAGTCAGTGGGCGACACGAATGGCAGAGGCATACAAAATTGCTGAGGGAAACAGTCGTCAAGCAAGTGCGAGAGGAAAGGCTCAATACGACCGAAAAGCCAGAGGAGTGTTACTGAAAGCGGGAGACAGAGTGCTCGTCAGAAACCTTGGAGAACGAGGAGGGCCAGGGAAGTTACGATCCTACTGGGAAAAAGTAGTCTACGTGGTGAAGTGTCAAGTCTCTGATAACCCAGTTTATGTAGTTTATCCTGAGAATGGAGACTGTAACAAAACCAGGACGCTACATCGGAACCTACTACTGCTGGTCAATGACTTACCTGTGGAAGCTCCCACGATGACACCTCGATCGCCGAAACCTGGAAAACAGAGAAAGACAAGGAGTCAGACACACAACAAAGAAAGCATCAGAGACAGTGACACGACGGACTCCGATGAAGAAAATAGCGGAGGGGGATACTGGTTGAGGATCCCAGTCAGCAGGATGGAACCAGGGAATAGCCATCTACCCGAGCGAGTAACTGTAAGGGAAGAATACAATCAAATACACAGACGGGATGAATCAAGGGTACTGGAAAATTTGTCAGAAAGAGAACCAAATACTTACCTGGTACCACCTGTGGAAGACGATGTGGATGAGGAGAGGGAAGCAGCTGCTTGTGTCGAGCCAGAGAGAGAAGCAAGTCAAAGTGAAGGGAGTGAAGCTACAGTAAGAAGGTCTACAAGGGAGAAAAGGCCAAGACAGATTTACACTTATGACAACTTTGGTCAGCCTGTGCTACAGCCATACCCCACACTTAATGCAGTGACAGCTTACCCAATCACACACATACCTGTTTGGGGTTTGAATAGTTGCCTACCACAAATTGGTTATCCATACACTCCTCACACATACTTGCCTTTCAATTTCACTGCGCCTTAGCGTTGATTGCACATACACAGGAGGTAAACGGTTGATCACTGGAGCTTTTCTTATTTTGTCAGGGAGAGTGTGATACACACAAAGTATGTATACAATTGTGTATTTTTTTTATTTTCCCTCAACTCTATAGTGTTATAAGTTTATTGTTTGCATTGTTCTCCTATGCCATGTGCAAATTAACCTGATGTTTATTGAATCAAAGAGGAAAAAAAAGGGGACTCTTATTTTGACATTCTGACCCGGGAGTCGCGAACGGACTGGTGAACTGCGCATGCTCCCTCACATTAACAGAGGAGCTGTGAAAAAGAGCAGACGCGACTCTCCCGTCCTTTTCATTTCTTCCTGTGTTTTACAGGTAAAAAACACGGACATTATAGGAGAAACCGTTAAATATATAACAGTGATTGCACTATTTTGATGTATGAGGAATGTAAGGTGTTGAATGTGATTTAGCTGATGACGTTTTGTTTTGTAATGTATGTTCTCTCTCTAACTTGAGGAAAATTATCTAAATATGCTCCAGTGATCATTATATCTAACTATAGAGTTTTATTAATCGTTTTTGGGTTGTAAAATGTTTAATTGTTTGAGTTAATGTGTTAAAATAGAGCGTTAAATGTCTCTGGGAAGCTCATTCTGTGATCGCGTTTGGCGCGCTTGGTGGTCACGTGACCAGTCGCTGAGGGAAGAGTGAAAAGCCACTCTATCTGTGTTCTTCCACTGTAAATGCTCTCCTATGTGAGAAAAAAAATAGTAACTTGTATTTTACAGTATTTGTGAGAAGGAAGTGGTTTAAAATATACACTTTTATAATATATATATATATTGAGTAAGACCAATTCTAAGTTATATTGTCTCTAAAAATGAATATTGATGTATATAAAATGTCTATTGAGTATTCAGGTGTCAACGAAAGATAAATTGAAGACATGAGACAAGGAAAATGGTAAAAAGAAATCTTTTGTGACACTAACGTGATGGAAAGAGAGAATAGAATGTGAAGCAAAGCTTTAAAAGTAATTGTATGTACTGGAAATTGATTGTGCACAAATAAACACATTAACAGAGGAGCTGTGAAAAAGAGCAGACGCGACTCTCCCGTCCTTTTCATTTCTTCCTGTGTTTTACAGTAATCTGTCTGACGGGCCTCCGGAGGCGGGGCCTGCAACACTTCCAAAAAGATTGACTATGTAATAATTATATTTTGGCTAAATAGAAAAACCTAATATCAGGCAGATTTGCAAATGCAGGTGTACATTTTTCAGCAAACATTTGCATCCCCTTTTAGAGCAGCCGCAAAGTCATGAAAACGAATCAGGCCACAGTTCGAGAGCTGTCTGTAATCATAAGCTCTGCTGAAGTTATTTTAGTTCCTCTATTCAGCGCACTGACTGCAATGGCTCATTTTTAGGCCAGATCAACATGTTTCGCAGCCTCTGGCTGGGCTCAGGTGTTCTCAAAGCCTCTGTCTCAGAGAAGCCCACTACTGGGATGGAGCAGGAAGTGACTGCTTATTTATATGAGGGCTCTGCATTTACACATCACCACCTGCAGATTGAGTTGTGCATATACTCGCATATGTATGGCACTTTTCAGGCTTCCTGTCACGGCTCCATCAGAGAAAGCAGATCAGGGATGGAATATTAACAGGGTTGATATCACCTGCACATATTGGAAAATTATACAAAGGTACTGCATCCACATATTTTTTATCTGGCTAAAATAAAATGATTTTATTTATGAATATCTTATGTTGACTGCAGTTAATTTTATCTGTTAAATAAGCATAAAGCAATTATTTAGAAAATACCTTACTGGCCAAAATTCTTTGGGCCCTATCATACACCCAATGCAGCGCCAGGCACGACGCAAGTGTTTTTAGCTAGTTTCAGTCCGACGCAGTTATCATTTTCACATGTTCATCATTAGCAAATGCATTTGTGCCCTTCTGTGCGCCCATGGGCGTGCTGGTCTGAAAACGAGGTGTGTTCAGGCGTATTGTTGGTGTGTTGCTATTTTGAGGTAACTGAAAATGACTGCCCCATTGACCAACAAAAACCTGATCTAAAGTCATTAGCGCAGTATTTTTTATGTAATTTAAAGGGAATGTTGGTAATATGCGAATCTGTATCCGCCATGGTGCAAGCGCAACTGGCTTTTAAAGGGAATGGGAGATGAGACTGGTTTGATTGGTTTATTGCACATTACACCCAAAACATAGCCATGACTCTTTAAGAGACTAGGTACAACCCTTTTAGACCATGGGCCGGACGCGCCAACCATTTTTCCCGTCGTTAAACTAGCGAAAGTGGATTCGGACATGCCCTAAGTGCACTTGCGCTGTGCGCTTTAGACCATGCGCTTAGATCATTAAAATAGGGCCCTTAAACTTTTTTAAATTGTGATTTAAAAAAAAAAAACATTTTATAGTTTATTAAGATCTTTTATGTTTTTATTTATTTTTATTTATTATTAATTGTTTTATTCAAAAAAATTTATTAACCATAAAAAAAAAATCTGGATTTTTTGATGAATAGAAAATTCAAAATAACAGCATTCATTTGAAATGGAAATCTTTTGTAACATTATACATGTCTTTACTGTCACACTTGATCAATTATGCATCCTTGCTGAATAAAAGTCTTACCTCACACTTTTGAATGCTAGTGTATCATGTTTACCACAAAAATACTACGCGGCAAAGAAGAATGGTTAATTTTTTTTTATTTTTTATTATTGAGCACCAAATAAGCATATCAGAATGATTTCTCAAGAATAATGTGACACTGAAGACTGGAGTAATGATGCTGAAAATTTCACAATATTACTGTTTTTTTATTTTACAAATAAATGCAGCCTTGGTGAGCATAAGACCATAATACTTTCAAAAACATCTTAATGGTTCCAAACTTTGACTGGTAGTGTATGTCCTCAAATTAAGAATGGGAATCATAAGAAAAGACAATCAGTATATGTATGTTCTAAAATCTAACTTTTGAAGTGCATGTAAACAAACTATGCAACATGCTTTGTTTGTTGCAGATCCTCTGCCATTTTGGTGAAAAAAAGCTGTTAGAGAACTTTTGTGTCCTTGAGCGAAGTACTTACCCCAGATAGCACAATCAAGTTGAACAACAACAAAAAAAAGAATCGCCTGAACAAATGAATCATTTAGTTTAGAAAGCTAGACCTGGGTTATGTGTCACCTTGAAGCCTGTTCAAAAGAATCTTAGGCAGCGAAAACATCATTTCTAGGGACAAGTACTTTTTATAGCCTTTTAAAGTGCTGCAATTAATATGAGCAACTGAATTTATCCACAAAAAAATCCAGTCACAAAGTGACTTTGCTGTGCAAACTGCCTCCTTGTCATTAATTCAGATGCATAATTGCTTTACGAATCGTGATGAGAATAAAGCTTGCTTTATAATGTGGGCAGATAAGGGCATCATCACAGAGATAGCAGCCTGCTGAAAACCAAGTCGGTGCGCCCGTACGCTTTTGTCTGCGCACACTTCTCTCCGTTGGGAAGACTGCTGAGTGGGTAATAAGATTGTGTTGCAGCATCTCCCCCCGCCCCCCATCCTTATATAACACTAATTTCCATAATTAGCAACTCGGAGAACGCCGGACCGTTAAAATTAATCATACTTAAAGAACGCAACAATTATACAAAGACCAGCATTTATGCTCCGCTGAGGTGCTGTTTTTCCTGCCACCCTTGCCCGCGGATGTGTTCCACAAAAGAGACGTGGGCCACTGGAAAGTGGTGCTTATAAAAATCAAGTGGGGCGAAGAGTAAATGCAGATGTGATGGTGGTACCGGAGGCCCAGCTTATGTAACTGTTACTGGAAGTTGATGTAAACGATGAGCGGTGTATATTTTCTAGCAGGGTGCAGGAGGAGACACATTAGAAGATGGTAATCTACAGTTTGTGTTTTGCAATTTCCTGTGCAGCGGTGGCTGGTGGGATTATGGAGGAAGAAGCTGTGCTGAGGTCAGTGGGGCTTTCCTGCATGGAGAACTGGCATTTCTGCATGTAATAGGGGAACCGTAAGGGGCCAGCTCTTGCCAGCCATACAACTTAATTTGCTGAAACCTTAACCACAACCACATGACCAGGGCGGAACCGAAAACCCTGCAAGCTTACGCCTGAGGACAGTAAACTTGGCCAGTATTAGACACCGACTAGTATCGAGGCTAATATACGCAGCTGTATGCAATTGCACAGATAGATGGTATTGAAAAGACACCTTTCTAAATTTGTTCGACAGACCTCATTACAACAACCAGCTGTATTACTCTAAATATAATGGCTGGTGTGAGCTGTGGTGTGAATTGAGAGTGAAAACCATTCTTGAGACTTAATAGAGTTTTCAGTTGTGTTCATTTAAGTAGCATCTTTGTTTCTAGAAGTCGTTAGGAGAAATAAAAACAAATGAGTCACTTGTCGACATACAGTAAGAGTTTTGAACTATAAAATAAACAACTAGCTCAAACCATATAATTTTTTTCCCAATTTAATCATTATTTTAATATTTCAAATGACTCAAAATGGCAAATTACTCAGTCTACCTAAATTTTTGCAGCTGAAATGATCACTAATGGCTTTAAAGGGATAGTTCACCCAAAAATGAAAATTTTATGTTTTTCTGCTTACCCCACACGGGATGTGATGGCAGTCTGCAGAGCAGAAGCGTTCGTCTGATATGAGGTGATATATTTGCATAAATACCGCTCAGTTTCTCTCAGAAACCGATCATTTTGTGTCTTAAGACATCAATGTGTCGCCACGAGCCGCGGGGTTTAATTTGAAGTTGTCTGTCCATGTTTTTTTTACTCTAATAGAATTCGACCCCAATGACAACCATTATATGAGTGACACACAGCAACGGTTGGAGTTAAAAATCTTCATTTGTGTTCTACTGAAGAAACGAAGACACCTACATCTTGGATGCCTTAGGGGTAAGCAGAAAAACATCAAATTTTCGTTTTTGGGTGAACTATCCCTTTAAAACACCAACAACTTCTAATACTTTTCACACAAATTATGATTAAAGGGCAGATTATCGATTAATAAACACTTATTTTTGCACAAATCCTATGCTACTGTATGACCTCGAAACACACAGCTCCATATGTATGGCTTTTCTGATGTAGTAAACTTGCTCGGTAGCTGCACGAGGTCCCTTGAAACATGAGTCATGATAAAAGAGCTCAAAGACTTGTAGAAGCAATGCTAAAATGCCATGATTGATTGAGCGAATGTGTTTTATCTCACGTTTGCTTTTGTTAACGTCGGTTTAGAGTCGGGTTTAGTGTAGGTAGGCATGTTATATTTTAACGAGAGAGAGAGAGAGAGAGAGAGAGAGAGAGAGAGAGAGAGAGATAGAGAGAGCAGTAACATTTTAGTGGCACTCAGTGGACATTTCATTTGGGAATTGCTGCGATATGCACTACAACCACCAATGCAATAAAACATTGCCAGATTTAAATGAATCTCTTTTGGAAAAAAACTTAACACGCTTTTAGCACCGGCATTTCACAGCAATATGTGCAAGAATCAATGTACCGTATTGTTCCGAATATAAGATTTGGAAATACATTTGAAAAAATTGAGTCATTTTATATTCAGGGTCTAAAGTTTTACATGTCAATAATACACCCGGAACAATATGGAGAGCCAAATCCGTGTAAATACGAGTCATCAAACAACTCTGATTAAGTTAAGCAGCCAAGAAATACGGTGTGTCAGAGTATAATGTTGAGCCCATGTTGAGAAGATGGCGAGCCCAAAAATACAGCCTTAAATGCTAACAGTCAAAGAAAAGCTTACCGCGGTAAAAGAAGCCGGTTCGAAGAAACTGACAGGCAAGTGTGTCAGTACATAGCCGAAAAAGAAATGAGGGTCTGCCCACAACACAGAGCCATCATCCAGCTGAAGCCACTGGAAATCACCAGCGAGGCCCATCATTTCATATTTCGGCTATGTACTGACGCACTTGACTGTCAATATCCTCGAAGCGGCCGCTTTGATGCAGCGTAATGGATTAGCACTTGCCCTCCGACTTTTCAGCTCTATGTGATCGGCCTAAAGAAAAAAAAACATTCAATATCGGATCAAATCAGATAGGTAATGCGGATCAAATACCTTTTTGACATGCCAGCATCTGTCACTGTACATAAAAAAGGTGAGAAATCAGTCATAGAGAAATCTACTAAATGAGAACTTATGTTATGCCATAAAGTGTTTATTTCTGAATGTGATTGTTGTTGGTACACCAATATTTACCATACTTTAAATACAAAAATTAAAACATTTAATATGAAAAATATGCAATATGACAATTATTTTCAAATAAAGTATTCTCTTTAAAAGATTTGGTCTTCAAAAAAGGTACATCTTGAAAAAAAAAGGGGGGGGGGGGTCGTCTTATATTCAGAACAATACAGTAATATAGTTTTGCAGAAATGTCGCCACAGGCACATTTTTCCAATGAGGCTGGGTTGAAATTATTTCATTTTTCAAATGGGTGAAGTTCATATTGAAATCTTTGACTTTTGATGGCAGACTTTGGATAATGGCCAATCTAAGAACAGTTTAAGACTTTGAGAAACAAGCGCGATATTACTGAGTTACTTATAAGGGAAACAAAAGTGTAATTTAATTTCTGCCAAATTTATTGCTGGCAATATATAAAAATGTTCTCTGGCGAGTGAGTCATTCGGGCTGGGAGATATTTTTCTCTTTTCTAATATTTAACACGGCACTCCTGTGAGCGCGGGTGCCGCTATTAGAACAACATCCCGCAATCAATACTCCGGTTTCCTCTGCCTACTGAAAGAGCTCATGCACAAATAGCTCTGTTGATTTACATAAGCATTACATAATCCAATAGACCTGCATTTGAAGAATAACATTTGGACATCCAGTGTTGCTATAGCAACAAAAATATATACACGTACGAATGTATCAGAAATACTGTGCGAGTACACATATACCAATGTATCATATTATGTAAACTGAAACTTGATAGGCGTGGGTGGCTTGAAGTTTTAAATCATTATTAATGTGATTTGATACCAGGAAAATCCAGTGCATTAAGTCTCACAGCATAAAAATAAATATGACACAGGCAGAATTCGGGTGAATCTCACGGAACCTATAAAGAATGTCAGAATGTCATATTTTTATTGTGGCGTGTACAAAGATAAAGAGAGCCTATTTGAGGGCCATTACATTTTCATCACATTTAAGCACATTTCTCCCCACAATTTGTATTATTAGTACTGCAAAAGAATATTTTTTTTATTTGTATTGATCATTATTTTATTATGTATTTATGTGTCATAGTAGCATTTGTTGTACTGCCTTTCATTTATACAGATTAAAAAATAAAAATGCATATACAGTCAAACCAAAATTTATTCAAGACACCTTGAACATTTTCTCACATTATCACAGTTTATTCGCTATTGTTTAGAAAATGGTAATAAAATATGACAAGAAAGAATAAATTAATATTGATAATGTCAGATAACTTTGATAGAAAGGTGTAATGGATTACAATCAACCAATCAGCTGTTAAATTTAAGTACACAATTAGATAACAGTGCTTCATTTTGTTCAGTCTGTGGTGTAAAAGGTCACATTAGCAATTAAAGACTAAACACTTAAGTGAAACAGGGTCAGGTCAAAGTGTCTGAATAATTTTGGTCCCAAATTTTTATACATTTTACTGGTAGTCCACTGTATGAAGAATTTTTGGGTATAATATGTCACAGTTGACTTTATTTTGCTATCCTTACTTACATAAATGAACTATAGTGTCCTGCACCCACTAGTAAAACATGATATCTGGTGTCTGAATGTTTTTTGGTTTGACTGTATTCACTTTATTTTATATAAAAACATTACTTATTAACCTTACCAAGTAATTAGCAATGAAAATCACCAAATAGAATAATTGTGATTTGAAGCAAAGAAGTAAAAATGTCAAATTATCAATTTGTGCAAAGTGTGCTATCAACAGGCACTATTTTTCCTTTTTGATTTTGGGGCAAAATGTGACCGTGACATGTTTTTGAGCCTTTTTTTGGTGTAATTATTGTCTATTTATTATAATTTTTCTACAGGCTCAGCACTGTTCATGGTGCACTTCCGCTTCTAAGTCACAAGATGGCGTAATACCCAGCTGTGACAGGCCCACGAAACAGGAAGTAAAACATTACAAAGAATCACAACCTCAACTGTATCAAGTCTATTTTTAGCACGTTTGTCTTTGAGTCCTCTCGCTCACAGAGAGACGCTCTCATCTCGCCACATACCGAAATAACTAAGACAAATGGTTGTTGACATCAACAATTTCATTTTCTCATTCATCTCATTCCACCGCTTTGGTGTTGGGGAGACGTGCCCAGGATCCGACATTACTGCTTATTAAACAAGCCGTCTGATGGAGCCTTAAGTTTACTTCCACAGAAGTGGCCCTAATGACTGCTTGTCGAAATGCCACGAACGTAAATTCTGACCACAGCCGCAGTGGACGACGCACACAGCTAGATGGCAGTTCAGCAGGTTTCCGATGACAAACGAACTTTAAACAAACAACCAGAGGCCTGTTATTGGACATAATAGAGGTTACGGCCGAGAAAACCGACCTCAAACCAGCACGTTCATAATCACATCTGTACGAGCTGGGACTGAAGGGGGAATAATATGAACTTTTTCTCCGCAGGGGAAAACTGAATTAATCATAGAGACAGACTGGGAGAGAGAATGTGAGTGTGTGTGTGTGTGTGTGTGTGTGTGTGTGTGTGTGTGTGTGTGTGTGAGAGAGAGAGAACAAGACATTGTTCCCCAATCGCAGGACGCCTGAAAGGTTTTGTTGAGAAGTCGACCCTTGAACTAATCCAGATTCACACAGTTAAACAGCGAGGGGAAGGAACGCCAAAGCAGGCCTTTTGTCATTCCTGGCCTTTAGACCTTAAATTACCTCACTCACTCCCTTCAGGCTAAAACCCATTAACTTTCAAAAGCCAGCTTTAATTATTAAACACTCTAAATAATGCGCAATGAGAGCCGTGTTTTTGTAGTGTATGTGGTTTGTACAGAGACATCCTCCCTGCAAAATATTTTATTGTTGGAATTCGTTCTGTGATGCGGCTGAAATGAAAGCCACATTCCTGGGTAGTGATTTAAAGACATTAAATTAGAGGCCTGAGCTTGAACGCGGCTCAATCTTTAGCCCAAGATAAACACAGCACTTATTCTCTCAGTACAATGTGAAGTGATAAAGCATAAATAAGCCATACATGGAAAAAGAAACTACATCAACATGGTGGTTATTCCAAAACAAAGCCTTAAAAAAAGCTTTTAAAATCCACATTATAAATACTCTACGTGCAGCAGTATAGGACAAGCAAAGGCAAATCTTTAGAAATTTATGATAGGGCTCAGGGACACAGTGCAGACTTTCCAAACTTTGTTGTTGGTAATGTCTTTAAGAGACATTTCAGCTGCCAATAAAATCTTTCTTTGAGTGTGTGTGTGTGTGTCCTAACCAGCCATGACCATGACCATGACCATGGTTGTTGTACTGGAAAGCACTTTTTATTATTTTTTTCTTGAAATTAATTTTGATATCACTTCTTATACAACAGCAAAACTAATATGCTATTGAACACACTTCATTTAAAATGTATTGATATTCATATTAAGATTCAACTTAAACAATTGCAATTTACCCCGTGTTGATTAACCGGCTGAGAATCTATGAACTGCATTATTAGCTTCACAATATATTAAAACTAGTGCTGTCAATCGATAAAAAAAAACTAATTCATTGAACATTTTTCTGTCATTAATCAATTAGGAGTATTTCATATTTTTTATATTGTAACAATTTGACAGTTACTCTCCAAATGAATGTAGAAACAATTTAAAGACAGTATATTTTAAATATTTGTTGTAATGGCATCTTTTTATGAATGAAGGCCAGTATCACTGATAATAATACTGCTACTGATGTCTCTATGAAATTGATTTAAAAAAAAAAAAACATTAATTATCATATTTATCTGTGGCCTTCCTACCTGTTAGACATATACAGAAATTGAACAAAGTTATCAAACACCTTTCTTAACTGCATAAATTATAAATTAAATATAGATGAATCCTTATTCAAATGACAGACATCACAGCAACAGGTCTATTAGGCTGCCGCCACTTTAAGATCTGCTATTGCCGAACATGACGTGGCGCTGATCTCATTTTCTCAAAACTCAAGTACATTTAAGATGTTATTTAACTCATTTAAGACTGCTCTTATGAGAATACTCAACCAAATGGGCATAATTCTGTGCGTTATTGTTTGTTCAAGCGTGAAAGAGAAGTCGATTCTGGTGTGCTGTATGTGCGCACGATACTGGCACGCGTCTTTCTGTGCGTCACGGATGACAGAAAAACGGATGCTGCGTTAATTGCGGTAAATATTTTTAACGCATTAAACAGAAAATATTAATCGCATGCGTTAACACGCTAATTTTGACAGCACTGATTAAAACCATTTAAAAATCATAATATAGCAAAGTGCTAATCACAAATGCTGCGATTCAGTTAAATTAATATATGTGCTGCGCGTTTCAGAGTGAAGCGCGACGCTTCAATTATTTACATGCGTGTATGTTACGTGTTTCTTCCAGCGTCTCAGCTCACAGTAAATAATACTCCTTACGAATAGTAAACCACTTTTTTTTGTTAGGAAATACACCACTGGTCCACATGTTCTTGTTCAAGAAATTACAGTGGCTGTAGCATTTCTATTGTAAAGAAGTGGCCAAATATGAAAGATTAGGTGGAAATTTGAATTATACGCTGTTTGGTAAGTATTAAACAAGGTTTGCTGATGCTGTAAAGTGTAAAAACAACAATCACAAGGCCACTGGTGCCCTCTGCAGGAATTATATGTTATAATATGTAATGTACTTAAAGGGGTAGTTCACCCAAAATTTGAAGCCCAAAAAAGTGCATCCATTCATTGTAAATCCACATGGCTCTGGGGGGTTAATAAAGGCCTTCTGAAGCGAATCAATGGGTTTGTGTACGAAAAAAATATCCATATTTATCACTTTATAAAGAAAAATATCTTTACGTATTCAACTTACGAAAAAAGCGTAACTGGCACAACATATCACTAGAACGTAACGCAAGCGTTTTTTACAGTGAGAGGTGCTCTCCGTAAGAATATGCAAGGCAGTATGGCGGATGTTAGATTTTTTACTTAATAAAGTGTTAAATATGGATATTTTTCTTACAAATTTCCATGTTTGGGTGAACTATCCCTTTAAGTTGATTCTGTTTATATTATGTATATTAAATTAAAGTGTTGTTCAATAAAACCAAATGAAAGCTTTTGATACTTAATTTCGATCAATTATTATTGCCTCATTCTTATTATATATGCGTTTTAAGTTATTTTAAAGACTATTGTTCACTTAGGTCTATTTTTATTACGACAAAAAATATTATCCAATTACTCGATTAATTGTCTAAATAATCGACTGATTAGTAATTATTCAGGAAAACAGTAAATGAGTTAGTAATGAACAAATAAATACAAAAAGAGCAAGTGTTTTTCTTTTTTTCTGTCAGTATTGTAAATGTTAACATCATAATAAACAGTGTCTGATCCCAGTGCAAATCTGTTTACATTTGTTTAAGACCTATTTACCTCTGGTATTGAATAATCAAATCATATTTTAATATGCAATTTTTGTAACAAAGTAACTAAGAGTATTATCTTCATTGAGAAATATTTTTGCTGACAACGGACTTGTCTTGTTAAAGAAAGAACACAATGGAATCTTAGCAGGGCAAATGAGCCTGTAAATCGACATGCAAATTGCAATGATAAACTAATTAGATCAATCAGGGATTTAATTAAGTTTTGTCAGCTTTCACAACCACAATGTCACACCACCGCTTCTTTCCATTTGGTAAATACAGGCAAATGGTGTGAATACAGATAAACGGCTTATCATAAATAGATGTGGATCAATGATTGGCATTTTTAAGAACCCAAATCGTTAAAGAGAACTCGCAGTAGAGATATTGTTGGATTATGCAGTGCATTTGCTAATGATTTGAGGGATAATGAATGAATACTGCTATTGTTTACTACAGCTGCAGTCTCAAATGAAGCGCCGATCTCTCAGGGGACCAAAACAGCTGATGCAATACTCCCTGGGAAAAAGCCTTCCTTCAAAGCCAGATCATTAAACTTCACTTAAAGGACTTGCATTAAAATCTGTCATATTGGCTAGAGGTTCAAGGATGAGTTCTGTGAAGCGTGACTTGGTTGAATTTAGAGCAAACATTAATTCTAGGGGGGATACAAAAATCAATAATCAAGAACTGTGAGGTTCTTGCATTGTACTCGAAATCCCACATGCAACGGCTATGTTTGAAATAGCATACTAGCATACTATTAATATTTCTACCAAATGGAGATTGCAAAATGTGCACAATTTCTCTATGCATAGAATTTGACCACATTTGCAATGCTGTAAATTGTCAAAATTGAATTTCCATAATAACAGTAGATTTTATTTTCAATATAGCCATTGGGTGACTACATGATACTGCTGTTTAAAACGTTCTTTGTTGCATAATGTATTCACATTTTAGTATTCAGTAACTAGTAGGTTAACATTCCATTTCGAGGCAATGAATGCACCTATCAGTCGTTTTTTTTGTATATTGCAAGATAATATTTGTACATGGTACTGCAAATATTATTCAAACATTATGCAAATCTGCATGCATCCTGAATTGGTTAGTTCTGCAGAGCTGAGTGCACTGAGAAATATCTGTAGAGCTTTTTATAAAAAAAATTCACACGATCACAAAACGGACCTCTATGACAGAGGGACTAAAGTTACACGACAAGGTTTAAGGAATGCTGTTATCTAGAGAGGCATTCATAAGCAGAACATTTTTGGAACAAAGATCTCTCTCTGGGAAGAGGAGGATTAAATAAATAACCAGGGCCAGATTGATCAGTGCCACTGACCTATATAATTAAAAGGCAGAGGAGAGGGGGGTGGAGGGCGGGCTGGAATGCCGCAGTCTCTCTCAAGGTTATTGATGTCATATTTTATGACCTAATTTGTAATCTGCATTTGATTCTCTTCCCACACAACATACATAGTAGCCAAAAGCTAATCAGATAATACAGTAAATATCATTAGCAGCAGTTGGAGAACACTCAGAAATGAAAATTCTGTCCTTATTTACTCACCCTTATGCTGTTTCAAACTCATAAAACTACATTTCTGAAGAACATACTACTACTACTACTACTACTACTAGTACTCTTCATACAATAAAAGTGCCAGAAATGCATCAGAAAAGTAGTCCACAGAACATTTGCTCTATATTTAGTCTTCTGAGGAATAGGCATAAATGATGTTGTAATTCATTGATAACTTTACACTTTTTGCCCTATCATACACCTGGCGCATTGCGGCGTGACGCAAGTGTTTTCATCCTAACGCAGTTATCATTTTCACGTCCAGCGTCACGTTGTTTAAATAGTCTGGTCTGAAAATGAGGTGTGTTCAGGCGCATTGTTGGCTTGTTGCTATTTTGAGGCAACTGAAAACGACTGCGCCATTGATCAATAAAAACCTAGTCCAAAGTTGTGTTATTTAAAGGGTGCGTTCGTAATATGTGCCTATAAGTGGGTGCACAACACACGTACACTCTGCTTATTACACACACAGGGACGCGCAGCAGCACACAAACATGCCAAATATTAAAAATAAAAAGATTATAATTGTGTACATAAAGATAAAAATGCCTACATGTCATAATGGATAGTCATTTTATGTATTAGAATGACCTATTTGCAGTAATGACGAATGAAATTGGCTACTTATTTAACCAATCGTGGCAATAGACACATGTATTTAAACTGAATCGTCAGGTTGAGGGTGTCTATATTCCGCCATATAAAAAGTGAATCCGCCATGGTGCAAGTGCAACTGGCTTTTTTAAAGGGAATGGAAGTTGACTCTGATTGGTTTGTTGCACGTTATGCCCAAAACACACCCATGACTCATTAAGAGACTAGGTACAACCCTTTTAGACCATGCACTGGGCGCGGCGACCATTTTTCCCGTCGTTAAACTAAACGTAAACGTTCGGAAATGCCCCATGTGCTTCAAACCATGCGCTCAGATCGTTATAATAGGGCTTTAAGTTTCGTTAACAGCAATCATACATCCGTCATATGATTTTGTAACACTTTTATTGTGATTTACCAGAGCATTCATTATGTGGAAAAGAGCAGCCAGTGCCTTTTTCAAAATTTCTCCTATTTTGTACCATGGAAAGAAAGTCATACAAGTTTGGAATCACATGGCTGAGAAAATGACAGAATTTTTGGGTGAGCTTTCCCTTTCAATATTAATTTTCATTGATTGTATTGAGTTAAAACCATGTACCGCGTGATCAAATTTCATCTTCATGACTTTACAAGCTTTCTTGTAGATAGAGTGCCTTCTTTCTAAGTAATTACACACAAAGTTAGCTCAGTCGTCTGCCCTTCAAAGGGTGGGGAAGTACTTAACAGAAATCTTTTAAGAACTTATAGTTTACCCTGAGTAGGGAGGGAAGAAAAGAAAGAAAGATAAAAAACAGACAAGATCAAGGCATGTTCGGCTTATTTTGAAGAAGTGAGGTCACTCATAAAAAAAGAGAGAAAAAAAAACTCTGACATTTTCATTCCCATCTTTGGATGGGGCTGCAATTGGCAGCGGCCCTGCAAAAGGACTCCCATGAAAAGCCACTCGAGTTGGGCTCCAATGAGCAGAGCTTGCAGCCGAACAATAGGTAGCTCGCCCTGAGGCCCGAAACCGAAGACGAGCCAGGGGAGCGGCCGCAGATAATGCTGTGCATCACTGTGGCCGGGACGGACTTTCACTCACAAAAACCACATACAGAATGGCTTCATTTACTGGGCAAATTAATTCAATTAATTACTCTTGGTAGCAGCTGCACAAGAGGACACATCAGCACATCCCTGACTGTTTGATCAAGGTTATAACATCGAAATTTGGCAGCCTATTATTCACTGAACAGATACATTGTTGGTGGCTATTGACTCAGCACTAAGTCTGACTGTGGAACGCTGCCAGGAACACAATCTCTGCCAACTCCACCTGCCCGGGCCCCACTAAAGCCCTCGATGAGCCAGACGGAAGAAAGAGACATGTCACACAAACCTTAAAGGTCAAACTGAATAGCTTTAAGAGCAAATACAATAACAATGTCTCCCCCTGGCTCCAAACCTTCAAGAAGAAGCGCAAATCCATGCCAAAACATGCAGCTTTTCAAACAGTAGTGCAAAAACACAAGCATGAACACAGTCATGTATCACCATATGACTATTTTTTATCTATTTAAATGTATTTATTTATAGTATGTTATGTGTTTGGCAACAGTTCTTCTAACCCTAACCAAGCTTTTCATTTCTTAAACAATCATGTTGGAAGCAGTGGCGGAATTAGAGTTTTATACATGGGGTGGCCAAGGCTACTTTAGGGGGTCCATAGACCGTGAAAGAATATTATGTGTAATACTTATTTCTTTTCATTGTTTTGACCGATGTAACATTGTATTCTAATAAATAAGCCACCAAAATTGTAGATACCAGTGAGATTTCACAATCCTCGATTCCAACTGATATTCCACAGCAAAAACTACTAATATAAACCTAATAATATAAATGTAAAACATTATTGAATACAAGGGAACAGTCAGCAATAAAGTAAGAACAGTGCTAAGAATTAAGTTTCGGGTCTAACAGTAATTCAGGTACGGAAATGTAAAATAGCATTGCATAATCTTCAGTGTATAAATTAAATATAGATGAATGCATATTAAAACTAGCTACAAAAGTTATTCAGTGAAGATCAGTGGGTGATTTTTGTTCTTTGATTAACTTTAATGACAGATGGCAGGAGGTCGGCTATAGGCTGCTGTCACTTTAAGACCAAATGCACAACATTGAATCCAATAGCCGACTGTGTTTACTATGATTTTTTCATATGCGTATAGTGTCCATATGCCGCGCACCAGACGCATCGCATTCTCATGTTCAAGGCGGCAATGCAAATCAGTGAATCTAATATAGGCAAAAAAGTTCACTTAAAAAAAAGTGGCGTTGATGTGTTTTGCTGTACTGTGATGTGTAGAACTGCACAACGGAAACAGAAAGGGCAACTTATATTATATCTTTCCATAAGTACAGACTTTACACAGAAAAAAAAAATACTGAAAAATGTCTCTACACACTCTCCCAGGCTAGAAGTCATTATACATTAACAATGTTTTGAGACAGTGTGTCGTTTAATGGAATACTATGTGAATGGCGCGGCAGGATTTTGAACAACTCTGCGCTTATGTGCAACTCCCTTTATTATAAATCATCTGTTTTGCAACTAACGTTAATATTCTCTTAATATTCAACGTTAATAAGTGAACAATGTGCCGTGCCACCGCACGCCAAAATAAATGCTTTTTTCAATAGGAGGTGAAATGAAAGTAGAGACCCCTCTGGGCCCGCCACTGGTTGGAAGAACATCATAGACATTTTCCAGGATAACAATGTCAAGATTCATCAGGCTCAAATTGTGAAAGAATGGTTGGGAGGGAGAATGAAGAATCATTTTCACACATGAATTGGCACCTCTGAGTCCAGACCTTAAATTCATTGAAAGTCTTTGGGATGTGCTGGAGGAGACTTTACAGAGTGCTGGACTCTTGCAGTCAATACAAGATCTTGACCAAAAATGTATGCACCTCTTGATGGAAAAACACAACATTTATTTTGACTGACTTTTTTGTTTAAAGTCCCAGTGAACTGGAAGTAGCAACTGAGTTTTCTTCAGTGCTGTGACGTATTTCCAAGTGAAACGGAATATTGAATAGAGGGCAGGGTTTTACTTCAGTGCTCCTCCTCTCCATCTCTCGCTCATAGCAGACTAACGGTTAGAGGGGAGTGCTTAAGGATATTCAAACCCAAGCCGTCAATCTGAGAAGGAACGCCATTCCAGATCGAAAGTAACTTTTCAAATTTTGATTAAAGATTACCGCAACAAACAATTTTTTTATGTGTATTAACTTGCGCGGATGAATTGTTCACCCTAAGACCTGTAATGTGTGCTAACAAAGTAGATAGGGTCAATTTTGATTTCATGAGGACTTTAAAAAAAGAGATCACGATTCTCCCGCGACTGTGAATAGACAACTAAACGAAATTTGGTGTTTGAATAGAGATCGCGATTAATTGTGCAGCTTTACGTGAACCGATCGTATTTTTACAGTATACAGATACAGTACAACGTACTGAAATGTATCATATCTCATGTAATAAGTGTTTCAACCGCAGAAAAACATCCACAAATCAGCTTGTAAACAATGTCATGTAACATTACATTTATCTTTGGAAAGCCAATTCAATGACCACACCTCGATCGCTTGCTAGAAAAAAATAACTCAAGAGAGGAGCATTTTGCTAAATATTTGCACTATATTACATATTCATTATATTTTTAATGTTGGTATGTTTGCATATATCTCCCATGAAAGCAAGTTTTTATGGAAACCTTTTTTAAATGTTTATATTTCAACATCAAACTGGAGTAGAAACATAATTAAAAAGTGAATATAAAAAACTGCCTTATGTGCAATTTAGATGTTTATATACAGCTAAAACTTTAATTTCAGTTTCAGTGTTTCCATTAAAAAAAATAATAATTTCAGTTCATCACTAGTTTGGTGTAATATACTGCTGGGTAATTACCAGCAGTATATTAAAGTAGATAAAATCCGATGAACACTCAATTTCTTTAAAAAGTTTTGGGTCAAAATCACCTGAGGAAAGGGGTGTAAACAATATAACCACAAATCCAACATAATATAATTTACTTATTTACTAAGGCATTGATTTGGTACAATATAACCACAAATCCAACATAATATAATTATATTATGTTGGATTTGTGGTTATATTGTACCAAATCAATGCCTTAACCCTCTTCCCTTCCCTCAGGTGATTTTGACCCAAAACTTTTTAAAGAAATTGAGTGTTCATCAGAGTGGTCCAAGATCCTAGGATTTTTGTTGTACTTGAACCACGAATACAAACACACACGTTTAAATTTAAAAAAGTAACAAATCCTTCCCTCACGGGTCAACTTGACCCCCATAGGAATTAATGGAATGCTTCTGCAGTACACATAGAAAAAACTATATGCTAAAACTTTACCAAATAACGATTTTTACAACATCTACATCTCTATCTGAATGCATACGGAAGAGAAATGACTTTAGGACACAGTGGAACAGCTCATTTGCTCCATATAAAGCTGTAAGGCCATCTAGTGGCAAGATTCATGAAATATCATGTTATATAATTTTTTTCCACAGGAGGTCGTCAAAGACACCCAATATAAGATATTTTGAGCTGAATTAAAAGGGTTATGCCAACCCGATCTCATGGCAAATCGTACGTATTTTACGAGGTGGGTAATTCGTATGGCGAGGTGGTGAATTTGTATGACCTCACTCGTACGAATTGGTACGAGTTGGTCAATTCGTATGATTTCGTACACTAACCTCAAACCCCGCCGCTAAACCTATACCCGTCACTGTGGTTTAGACAAATCGTATGAATTCATATGAGTGAGGTCGTACGAATTCGCACAAATTAGCCACCTCGTACAAATATGTACGAATTGGTCGTGAGATAGCGTTGATTATGCATGAAATTGTGAGTTTTAAGTTGAAAGAATGTGAAGAATGTGCTTAAATTATTATTTATTTATTGATAAAATCTAGTAATTTAAAGGGAAATTAAATATAAAATAGAACAAAAAGTATAATTTAAAAAAAGTATAATTTTAGGCCTTCGGGTCATTTTTGCCGGCGAGGAAAGGGATGAGGGTTAAATAAATCATCTGTTAGTCACTGTCTCATTGTAAGTTCTGGATCCTTAAAGGGATAGTTCACCCAAAAATGAATTATGTCATCATTTACTCACCCTCAAGTTGTTTCAAACCTGTATGAGTTTCTTTGTTCTGCTGAACACAAAAGATGATATTTTGAAGAATGCTTGTAACCAAGCAGATTGAGCAACCATTGACTAGAAGGAGAAAAAATACTATGGTAGTCAATGGTTGCTCTATCTGCTTTGTTACAATCATTCTTCAAAATATATTTTGTGTTCAGCAGAACAAAGAAACTCATACAGGTTTGGAACAACTTGAGGGTGAGTAAATGATGGCAGAATTTTTATTTTTTTGGGTGAACTATCCCTTTAAGTCAAGGGAACCAGAGATTTCAAAGAAAAAAAAAAGAAGTTAAAGTAGGACATTAAGTGATTCAACTTATGAAAATGATAATTTGGGTGTTCCAAATCTGCAGAAATCTGCTGAGCTTTCAGCTGGCACAGCTTTCATGTAGTGCTGCTAATAATATGGGGTGTAAATAATAAAATCAACAGTGTCAGTGTGTGCTTTTTAATGGGCACATCCTATCATGAATAAGCATACTAAAGAGCAGACTCTCACAGAAAAGTCCACAGATTTTTTGCAGAATTGCTACACATACCTCTCTGCCTTCCGCTTCCCTTTTTATTAATGGTTTTGTCTGATTATTCTTGCAGCTACCAATAGAAATGTAACACTCGCAGCATTGTTTAACACATATTACCATATCTGAATCAATTCCACAGAATTCTGCAGTCCGCCCAAAAATCGGCACAGAAAATGCGATCTGAGCTGGCTAATGAGCAAACGAGAAGACTTACCTCTCGTAGTGTCTTCGTGTGCACGTGGCGGCGCTAGTGCTTCCCGGGTTGCCGCCCAGTTCATCATATACGTTTTTCCACTGTCGTCGCGCTGTGATCTGCAACGGGAAGGAAGAGTCTATTACGAGAGACAAAGACGTTCATGTAATAGATGTGTGCATGGAGCAGAAATGAAATAAACAGACATTAGCATTTCTCTAGTTATGCATTCACGTATGTTGGGCTTTCTTTATCGCCGAGTGATGAAAATAAGAGGGTCACTCAATGCATATGAGCACACAATGTCCCATGCAAGGTCATTAGATTGAGTTTTAGAAATGAAATTGATGCATGCGTACTCTTAACTGAACAGGAAAAAAAGAAAACACATACTGGATTAACATAATTCACATACACAGCGATTAATATTCATGAGAGACCTTTAGTGCATTCAGTGTACGAGGGTTAAAAGATTTTTAATGGCTGTTTCCCTCGGCTAATGGCTGCCTCTCTCAATAAAATGCATTCTGTGGAAAACCACATGCATCACGTTCTGGGAAATTAATGCATGTGCGATTTAGTCCAATGTAGTCACCACAGACTAGTGACTAGCAACACAAATAAGTGTTCCGGAATACAGCGTGACCCAATGTCCACGGAGACCTAATCACTACAATCCATTCGATTGTAGAAACGCTTCAATTAAAATATCGTTGACCATGAGCTGTACTTTCCTTCTGTAACCTGACTCACTGAGTAGGGCATCTGCTGTCTCCTACGGCGTTTAATGAAGCGTTTGCAGTTTTGACAGCATGAGAACAGAATCGCCCCAATGGCCTCTGCTGCCTTCTCTAAACTCCCTCAGTCATAATAGCCCTTGACTGCTGTTTGTTTTAACATTGACTTTGTGTACGAGGCAGGTTTGGGGTATGGAGTACAGTTGCGGTGTTATAACAGTCAAGTACAGTTCATCTTTTTGTGCAATTTAAATGTTTCCAATGACATCATAACTCCTCCTGCACAATGATTTTCATTACAGATGTCAGCTGCATTTAAAGCCAAGAATTCTGTGGGGACAAAAAAATGTACGCTCGCGAAAAGCAGGCAGCGGTATCAATAGATGGGATGAAAAGCGCAAAGGAGCGAGAAGCGGCTTCCTGTTTGCTCTTAATCTAAATAACTTCAGCATTGATGAATGAATACTGAAATAATGAATAACGAGTCACTGAAAATATTGAATAGCTGGTCACATAGAAGGGACTTTAATGTTTTCACCATACTTTAGCAGAGCAGATGTCAGATAAGCTGCCAAGCGAATTCCCTTTATTGTGCAGTTCGCTTGTTGCACAATAATGGTCCCTTAAGAGCCTCAACATGGGTAGTGAACAGGCCCCGACCAATTTCCTCCACCGCAAAAGGGTTACACGTGTTTTCCACTTGTAGATTTTATAACAACTGCGAGCGCTCTGGCCAAATTTGGATCTGAGAGAGTTCCGCATCCAGGCCAGAGTCTAGTAAACACACATTACATGGCAGGCTGGAAAAAAACTAAACTCTTGTTGTGTTTTTTTAGGAATCTTTCAGAGCCAAAGGAAAAAGCGTGCTGCCAAAGGCACTGGATTTCAAACAAATTGTGTAAACACTCACCACCTCGTATCCTCCCAGTTTCTGAGCCGCTTGAAACATAGTCCAAAGGTTTACTGTAAGAAGGATAACAAGGATGACGATTAGTTCCACAGGAGAGCAGAAGGAAATGTTCGCATAGGCCGTATTCGGAATGGCACACTACTACACTATTCTTAGTATGGCATCATCAGTGTACACTGCGCATGGTGTGAGGATTTTCCCACACACTTGGATGTTCTACGGTATGCAAAAATGTGCAGTATTCGGTATGCACTACTGTATCCCACAATACAATGCAATAAGCTTCCAGTGCGGTCATCATCGGGCTGGAAGTAATTATACATCTCATTTGACAAATGATGAGGTTATGTGGCGTCTATTTAACATTACTGTTTAATAGGCAGTTCAAGTCTATTTTATTTGTAGCGCTTTTCACAAAACAGTTCCAAAGCAGCAATGCCTTATAGTCTCATTTAGCAGATTAGAGCTGGGAAATAACTTTGCAATGATATAAACAATCAAGCAGTTGAGATTTGCTATATAGTAGGGTACAACGGGGCTAAAGGTGCCCTGGTGCAAAAGACGTCTTTGATTTTATTTTGCTCCAAACCACTAGATGGCACAAAAACTTGCCGCAGCACTTTCTAAAACATTTGCTTTTCATGATACACGTGGAAATTTGTCTGATCCTTGATGTGATCACGGGCAGCAACGCAAAGTTGATTTTGTGCTAATTTGATCTAATATTTTTTTATTTTTTATTTTTTTATTGTAGATTTAAGTAGCAAATAAGAATCGGTACAATAATTGAATATATTTTGAGACAAAGCTTTTGTTAATGATTTACAGTTTTGTTCCATGTAAACGGAAGAATATGTAAAAGTATGGGATTTGGGGTAAAATGGGCGAAAGGCACAATAATAAAACATTTATATTAAAATAAAGCATAATAAATAGCTGGCTGACTTCCATTTGTTGATATGACATTGGTTAGATTCCGATGGTAAATATCACATGTTAAGTTGGGTGTCCACCTTAGATAATCTCCATATTTATAATAAAACCATCATATTTTAAAAATATGATTTATCGTTACTACTGTAAATCTATATTAAATTATTATGGGATCTCATTCAGTGCTTTCAGAATCTTTACTTTTTAAAATAATTTAGTTTCTGTATTTTTAAAGTATATTTTTTTATTTTAATGACAGTATTTATTGAACAGAAATGAATTATTTTATATTTATAAAAATAAACAGAAAATACCTTTGTAAAAGTGATTGCCTTGAACAAGTATTAACTTAGACATTATTAAAACATTATTTTAGCTAAAGTATTTGTCTCAGTACTTTTTTTAAACAAAATAAACTACTTTTATGATTTATTTTCAGCATAAATGTTCAATACAAACATATATATATTTTTCTGCAATACACTATGGTAGTAGTGAAAAGCTTTTTTTTTTTCTTAAGGTGTGCCTTTAGCCTGTTGTACCCTACATATAAAAATGTAACATAGTATAATAATGCCAACTGCTTCTCTACCTACTTTTAAATAATAGTAGACAGCATATATAGGGCATACTGTGCAGTATAAAGTACACTAGCATTCCATTCCGAGCACAGCCATATTAACACCCTCTTCAAATCAATCAAACATCAAATAAAAACTGAAACATGACTTGAAACGCTTGTCGACAATCCATACCCCAACGTTAAATTTTCACCATATGAACGCTAATGCTAAGCAGGGACCTCTTAGAGAGTGAGAGTGAGCGAGAATGAAAAAAGATGAAGCTAAATAAATTTGTGTCAGTTTAATGAAGCAGAGCTGTGCCACATTTATGAATAAGGCACAGCAGAAATTAATGAGAGACTTTGCTGCTGGGGGACTAATCAATCAAGATTCAATCGCCGTGAACACAAAGCCACTGCATTTTTCAGAGCGAGGGCGGTGTTTGTCTGCCCTTATATCTGGCCATATTGATTTTTGCCTCCTCCCAATAGCTACTTCTGATAGACCCGTCGCGTTACGGGGCGAGTTGTTTTTAAGTCGACTGAATGACATTAAACTTGCAGCCGAGAGCTGCTCTCTGGCACTTTGATACATCAGCAATAGTACAAATTCTGCTGGAAAAAAATGGGCACTGTCACTGAGGAAGTTCATCTGAAAGATATAGTTCACCCAAAAATATAAATTCTGTCATCATTTACTCACCCTCAAGTTAGGGTTAGTTGAGTTTCTGTCTTCTGTTGAAAACAAAAGAAGATATTTTAAAGAATGTTGGTAATCAAAGAACTGACCTGTTATAGTAGCCATTGACTTCTATAGTAGGAAAAAATTCTATGGCTACCGTCAACAGTCTAGTTACCAATATTATGTCAAATGTATTTTGTGTTCAGCAGAAGAAAGAAACTCATACATGCGATTTTTGTCTTTAATATGTCTCCTTGTATATCTTTAGATTTTAGTTGATTTATACAGTATACTGTAACCCTGTTACCATATTTTTTTCTGTAGAACTATCAACCATGTTAAAGTCAACTCTTGTTATCTTTCTGAAGGCATAATTATCTCCCAACATCTATTAAAATGCATTAAAGTGTTATCCTGCCCAAAAATGAATATTCTGTCATAATTTACTCATCCTCATGTCATTCCAAACCAAAAAGACATAAATTAAGATATTTTTAATGAAGCCTGAGAGACTTCTTTCCCTCGATTAAAAGTCTATTCACCTAAAACTTGCACAGTTCATAAAGAGATTGAATTCTCTTTAGACAAATTAGGCTTTTATTCATATATAAGCATTGATCAACACATATTTTAATGATCTGAGCGCATGGTCTGAAGCACATGGGGCATGTCTGAATCCACTTTTGCTAGTTTAACGATGCATACAGTGCATGGTCTAAAAGGGTTATACGTAGTCTTTTAATGAATCATAGGTGTGTTTTTGGCGTAACGTGCAATAAACCAATCAGAGTCTCATCTCCCATTCCCTTTAAAAGCCAGTCATGCTTGCACCATGGCGTTATTCGCTATTTACATGGCGGAATATAGACACCCTCAACCTGACGAGTCAGTTTAAATACATGTGTGTATTGCCACGATTGGTTAAATAAGTAGCCAATTTCATTCGTCATTAATACAAATAGGTAATTCAGATACATGCAATGACGATCCATTATGAAATGTAGGCATTTTTATCTTTTTGTACACAATAATCTTTTACCTTGTAATCATTTTATTTTTAAATATTTGGCATGTTTGTGAGCTGCTGTGTGTATAATGAGCAAAGTGTACAGGTGTTGTGCACCCGCCTATAGGCGCATATTACTAACGCACCCTGTAAATAACACAAAAAATATTGCGCTATTGACTTTAGACCAGGCTTTTGTTGGTCAATGGTGCAGCCTTGTTCAGTTGCCTCAAAATAGCACTCGTTTTCAGACCAGCACGCCGATGGGCGAACAGATGGGCGCGAGTGCATTTGATATTTAAACAACGTGACGCTGGACGTGAAAATGATAACTGCGTCAGGCTGAAACTAGCTTAAAACACTTGCGTAGCACCTGGCGTCACATTGCGCCAGGTGTATGATAGGGCCCGTAGACATCAAATATGGTAAGCGGAAGCTTAAAAGTGCTTGCTTGATGTGCGAGAACCAATTAATTTGTTCTTGACCATATTTCATGTGCTCTGTGTATGTGCGTTGACTAGCGTTTATTAAAGACAGCTTTAACAGAAGAATGAGAAGTTTTTGGGGTGAACTATTTCTTTAATTTAGCTTGAGATGACACGAATCAATTTATTAACACTTAAACACATTATTTGTCAGATAGAATGTTTCATTTGTCTCAAACATTTTTAAGCCACACGATTGATGCCTCATTCACTGCTTTCATAGAAGTATGAATCACCCTCCACAAAAAGTATGTGTCACACTATACAAGGGTAAAAAAAGGTTTATAGTGACGAGCATCTGAAATGTGAGTAAGAACATGGCAGAGCACGTCTCATCTGCTCTCTGGGCGCTCGCAGAGACTCCCACATCTTGACATACATCAAATATGTCCCTATTTGATCATGATAACAGTGAATGATTCTTCTATATAAAACTCAAATAATAGGCTTTCAGTCATCTCAACAGATGTATTCCATATAATGTAATGGGGTGATTTGAAATGAAACCACACTAATAGTGCTTTTACCTGCTTGAAGTTAAAGGGTTAGTTCACCCAAAAATGAAAATAATGTCATTTATTCCTCACCCTCATGCCGTTCCACAAGACCTCCGTTCATCTTCGGAACACAAATGAAGATATTTTTGTTGAAATCTGATGGCTCAGTGAGGCCTGCATAGCCAGCAATGACATTTCCTCTCTCAAGATCCATTAATTTACTAAAAACATATTTAAATCAGTTCATGCGAGTACAGTGGTTCAATATTAATATCATAAAGCGACGAGAATATTTTTGCGCGCCAAAAAACTAAATAACGTCTTATATAGGGATGGCCGATTTCAAAACACTGCTTCATGAAGCTTTGGAGCGTTATGAATCAGCGTATCGAATCAGTGGCCCGGAGCACCAAAGTCACGTGATTCAACATGATGATTCATAATGCTCTGAAGCTTCATGAAGCAGTGTTTCGAAATCTGCCATCACTATATACAGTAAGTCGTTATTTCAGTTTTTTTTGGCGCACCACAAATATTCTCGTCGCTTTATAATATTAATATTGAACCACTGCACTCACATGAACTGATTTAAATATGTTTTTAGCATATTAATGGATCTTAAAGAGCACCTATCATGGAATTTTGAAATTTACCTTTCATGTAGTGTGTAACATAGATCTAAGTGAACAAAAACATCCTGCAAAGTTTGAAATATGACAGTGCACCGTATATATAGTTATTTTCTTTCAAAAGTAAGAGTCGACTCTGAGTCATTTTTAAGAATCGTTAGAAGACCGAAGCTTTTTCTCTGACTAGATGACGTCAACTTGTCAAGTTATTTGAATACGATACGCCCACTTATTGCGCTCCAAGACGCCAGTGAAAACTAGAAAACATCATGGCGACGAGACGCTGTGTACTGAAGTGCGACTCAAAAGCAAACTTTTTTCATCTGCCCAAGGATGAGCATTTGAAGACTAAGTGGCTTGAAGACAAACCATACATTGTCGCGATTGTGTGTTTATTAGTCTTCAAATGTCTCTATTTGCATGTTTCGCGATCTCAGGAAGCTTTTATTATGGACTTCTATTATGGCACATGGTATCTTCTTTGTCTGTCTGTACCATATATGGACTACATGTGCACAGAGCGCCCTCCGGCTGCCAGTATGAATTGAAAACAACACATAAGAGACTCAATCGCTCATGATTAGGCTACATCTGCGCATTTTGAGGAAGTATTGAATAAAAAATACTCCTCTGTTTAGAAATTTGACACAGACATATGAGAATCTATCAATATGTCTCCTCATCGGCACACTTTTGAACTAAAAGCCCTGAGGGATGTTGATTTGTCACGAGTCTTCGTGAGGAGAATAGAGGAGTTTTTTTATGAATGAGATCAGCTGAGGCTCATATTACAATCAAACGGTGCCGATGCGGTTTTCATATTCATAACTCCTGACACATATTAACAAATTACTGTCACAATAAGACTTTGATGGGCGTTCCGTTTCCGAAAATATCTGCACAGACTATACCAATCACAACTGACTGGGTCATCGGACCAATCACCGCAGATTAGCGTCACGTAAAGGCGGGGTTTTGAAAAGTGAATCACTAAAGGAATCATTTGAGAATCGCTGTCAAAACAGGTAAAAATAAATGCATATTATAAGAAAACTAAAGTCTTTTTTGTCATTGCATGCATGCAAAACTGTTGTTGGGGACTTCTAAAACAATATTTGGAACATTTTAAATGCCATAATAGGTGCTCTTAAAGAGAGGAAATGTCATTGCTGGCTATGCAGGCCTCACTGAGCCCTCGGATTTCAACATAAATATCTTCATTTGTGTTCCGAAGATGAACGGAGGTCTTACGGGTGTGGAACGGCATGAGGGTGAGTAATAAATTACATTATTTTCATTTTTGGGTGAACTAGCCCTTTAATGCCAACGGATATTGGTGTTAGCCTGTTGCAAAAGCTAATGATGCAATACTCAAGCAGAGATAATATATAATACATACATAGTACATCAGCATGAGATATTTTAATTAATATTTGCTGCATTCATTGATACTAAGAGACAGATTTACTGAACAGAGCAAATTAGGTTGAGATCGCAAAAAAAAATCACTAAAGCGTCAATGGGAGTGGAAAGTTCTGCATGCGATCTACTGACGCTATTATGTTGACCTACTTTGCAACTTTGAAATATAAATTACACATATAAATACATTTTTTAAATGCAAATTAAAGAACACAGATGCAGCCGGATCATTTCCATATTGACCAATGCAATCTATCAAGAACAGTGCAAATTAGCGTCTGTTTTAAGCTGTAAACAATGGCGCAAACACCAGTAAATTGACAAGCGTAAACTTTAGTAAATCACCTACTCTCCTCCCATAAAGTTTGCATCTGAAAGGGGAACTCCTATGCAATAAGGTAAGCTGCAAAAATAACTGTGTCCACGCCTTTTTAGTGCTATTTTTTCACTGTGTGTCTTTAGAAAAATGAAAGGGTTTTTAACGCCAAAAGAGGGTTTGCGTTGGCGCAAGCTGTTAGTGAATATGGCCCTAACACGCAATGCATTCTGGGTTTGCTTCATCAGTGAAATATAGTACATATGCCTTAGAATCTGGCCAAATTAAGTATTTTAGAAGTCATCATAATTGTGCGTTTTAGGCAGCTGACTAGGTTTTGGAATAGAGCTGTTATTTAGTGAAATGAATATATAGACATCGAGATTCAGGCTGGATGTGGCTGGTTTGTGCATATTTCTATGCAGAAATGCAATGTTTTTTTGACTGACAACAGTGTTGAAAGTCAAGGGGAAAGATTATGAATAATAAAATCTCTGCTGTCTGCATTTAAATAGAAACAGATTGCTTGCATACTTTATTTGAGTTGGGTGTTAAGCTACTTGTTTATTCACACTGTGTACTGCAGGTCAGAGCTGGATATGTTACATTAAAGCGATCCGCAGAGCTGCCTGGGAATAATTGTATTTAGATGTTTTTTCAAGTTATGTTGACCTACTTTGCAACTTTGAAATATAAATTACACATTTTTTGCTGTTTTGGGCCACTGCAAACACTGCAGGGTGTTTTGTTTGAACTGGATGGACACATAATCTCAAAAGAAATAGTTCACCCAAAAATTGAATTTATATATATATATTCTCACCCTGATGTCTTTCCAAACCATATTGTTTTTTTTCTTCTATGACACAAAATTAGCCTCATTAACAGCAAATGAGATCTGAAAGCTTGACAGTAAAAATCCCCATCCACCTTGGTTTCCCGGAAAGAAAGAAGATCAGGTTTGGAATGATATAAGGTTAAGTTCCCCATTTTTTTTTTAGAGAATAGATACTTTCGAACATACTTGACTTTTTGAAATGCCATCAATTTCCCCTTGAACTAGTGGCCGTAAATGGCACACGCATTTTTTTCAATTTGGCTCTGAGGTTGATGACAAAAGTATCACTTGAGATCTTCAGCGCTCTGTTACGGAGGAGGAGGTTAAGAAGCTGCACTTACTCTGTTTGAAGCCCAGGTACGGTATCCTCTCAATGGGAGTTTTCCTCTCTTTCATGTACATGTACAGTGCCACCAGGAAGGCCTGCTCATCTGTGCGGCACTCCTCACCTCCTTCAACCTTCGGTTTGTCCTCGGACGTCACTTTTTTCCAACTGCAGCCACTGTTGTTTCTGGGCTTGGGCACTCCTGATTTCGAGTCCACCTTCATCTAAACATCACATAGAAAAAATAAATATTTAATAATATTGAAAATCACACCAGGTCTGTCTAGATGGATAACATCAGGGGCCTGTACCATGATGGTAGTTTGACAAACTCAGGGTTACAGGATTAGTTTTGAGTTGACAAAACCAAACCAATCTATTCAGGCTTTGTTGGTCCCATGATGCTGATCATCAGCTTTCTCTGTCAACTCAGGCTTTGATCCTGAGTTTAGGAGTTTAGCTGTGACATCAGCAGTGAACAGCCAATCACATGCTGTGGATCAGTGAAACTGAGATTCATTTCTCTCTTCTGCAGAATATTACATGATAGAAAAATATTAAGAATTTAAACAAATAGACAGGAAAAAAAGAGCTGTCTATGAAAGAGGATAACTTAAAGAAATATATTATACGTCAATGCAAGTAAAAGTTATGAAGTTAGTTTAGTTGATATATAGAGAGAATTGAACATTTAAGATCACATGTAGTCATTTTTATAGCTTTATTTATTGATTTTAAAGCTTATTTGTATGACCTTTATATAGGCTATTAATATTAATTTTAACTAAGTGCCTATTAATGATTGATTAACTAAAATAAATAAGGGTATAATTACATAAATTATATCTAAATCATTCAAAAGTATCATTATTATAAATAAGCATTGTTAAAAGCCAGATGCGTTAGTCTTTAAAAACCATTTGCTATAGTTACCTTTAATTTGGAGTAGAAACAGAGGGAGTGACTTTATTGCATCAGAGGTGTGTCACTTTGCTCACAGCTGATTGGTCCAATTTCAGTTTGAGATGTCTTATCCAGAACATAACCTGCCCTGGAGCAGGTTAGCCGTGGAGAGTAAGTTACTATGGAGATGAACACGGCTAAAAGCCAAACCACTTTAATGGTACCTAAAACCCAGGATTGGCACAAACTAAGCTTAAACATATCTGGCTAGCCAGCTAAACCGGCTTCATGGTATAGGCCCCAGATCTACTTCAGACCTGCATCAAATGATCGCAATATCAAAAGATAATGCATCAGTGTCTCTCAAAAAGAGTTTTAGGCAACACTTCAGTATGGGGAACACATATTCACTATTAACTATGACTTTTGCCTCAATAAACTCCTAATTTACTACATATTAATAGTTTGTACGGTAGTTTTTGTAGCTTTCAAGTTTAGGTATTGGGTAGGGTAGGCATTATGTGCTTTATAAGTAGGGCTGAAGGATTAATCGCATTTGCGATAATATTGCGAAATGATTTTTTTTAACAGCAAAGGCTGTGATTAGTAAAGCAGTCAGCTCTGACGCTACGCAACAAAACAAAAAGATTTTCGCTGCGTCCCAATTCGCATACTATCCGTACTAAATAGTATTCGAAAAAAGAATTAGTATGTCCCAAATTGTAGTTGAAAAGAGTATTCCAAAGATTCCCGGATGGTCTACTATTTCCGGTCAGAATCCGAAGTGCAGATCGATGTGCACTCTAACAGCTGATATTGCCCACAACCCATTGCAAGCTGGACGAGGATTCGATTAGAACTACAAACGCGGATTAAAAAAAGTGTTAAAAAAACTACAAACATGGCGGTTACGCGAGTCTGATGGTTAAGTAGAGAGGATTAGATAAAGGGGTTTGAGTGAGCAATTATCAGTATTTAACTTGACAAAAAGATATTTATTCAATGTTAGCCACATATTTCACCTGCAGTAGCATTGTGAACTTTTGTAATGATACGTTTTGCAAACACATGAGAGGAGTCTCTGCATTAAAGACCCACGAATGGCAGATCAACGTGCGTCTACATTTCTCTCCGATACGGTAGGAAATTAAATTGAATGTGGAGGATTTGAACTGTGACAATGATTGACAGGGCAGTTTAAATGGTGACGGGACGCACGTAAATGCATGTAACTAAGCAACAGAGTCCGTTAAAGATGATGAAGTATATTATGTCCCAAAGCTTGCATACTCTTCTGCAACACACTCACAAGTACGTACTTTTTCTTCACAAAAAGAGTACATACTTTTAGGACGTAATATAAGTAGGCGAATTGGGACGGAGCAATACTCTCGAACAATTCTGAGCTTAGTTTTTAACCGCAGGTGTGCGATGGCGCTGTGTGTAGAAACACCCGTATTCGGAGGGCTTCCGATTCCTCACACATACTCACACCACTTGAACCTTCCGTTAGAATATCTTTCATACATTTCGGAAAGGTTGAGGTGAATTACAATGACATTCGTGGGCTTCATTGCAGGATATGTGCTGTGAGTGTGAGAAACTCGCGCTTTGCTTGATGTTACTCTTGCAGTGCGCCGGCTCGCCCGCCAGTTTTTTCCTCACAAATTTTCTACGAAGGCATCGTTTTTGTCATTTGGAATGCAGTGGACTTATATTTTAAAAATACTAAACTCACTGACAGAAGGCCGCATTTCAAATACTGACGTGTGATCGCACATGCATCTCAAAATGCGTTTATGACGTGAAATAAATGTAAACACAGACAGTTATGTCAAGATTTAATGGATTAAATAGACAGGACATCTTATAATTCAAAAGAGATCTGAACATTAGTGTGAATGTAGCTTATTAGATCTCCCATGGTCTATGATGTCATCATAATAATCAAATGGATGAATGGAAAACGTTCAGATAGCCAGGCTACACACACACTCATTGTTTATTGCTTGTAATATGGTTTTTTTTTGTTCCCTTAATTATTTACTAGCTTTTATGTTTTGAAGCTACATTACTTTATATATTTTATACATTTTAATAATTTATTTTAGTAACTATTTTAAAAAGCACTTATAATTAAATATGTAATAAAAAATAAAAAAAAGATTTTAAGTTTTATTAATAAAATAAATAATAATAAAAAAGATAAGAAAGATAAAAAAAGAAAACAAGAATTTTGATTTTATTTAGTTATTATTTTGATGTACACTAACGTTTGGGGTTGGTAAGATTTTTCTTTTTATGCATTGCTCACCAAGGATAAAAAATACAGCAAAAATAGTAATAATGTAAAATATTATAACTATGATTTAAAAACAAAAAGTGCGTATGTCATATGATCCTTCAGAAAAAATTCTAATTTGCTGATATGGTGGTCAAGAAGAAAAAATTGCAGGACTCTGATAAATATATAAAACACAATTTATTTGATAAATCTTTTGTAACAACGATAAGTCTTTACTGCATCTTTTGATCAATTTAGTGTGTTCTTTCTGAATAAAAGTTATTTTAATTATTTTTAATTAAAAAATATTTTCTTAAAAAAATCTGTCTGTAACCCAAACCTTCGAACGGCAATAAAAACCTGCGACCCACCAACTGAGAACCACTGGTTTACATACTGATTGTTTTCAGTTCCGTAAGAAATGCTCTGCATTATCTCAACACCATGACGAATTCTCAAACATGTTCTGAACCTGGAGTGAGTGTATGAGAGCTGTTCTGGAGTCAGTTTTACAGTGTCAGGCCCCATCATGCTGTCACATACTGCAGTCATCGCTGGCCCACACACGTCTGTTTAACCATCTGTTCCCGATAATCAAGAGCATTTATTTTCCAAAAGGAGTTATCAAGGCCAGTGGAATATGTGAACGAATAAAAAAAAAAGGTCAAAGTCAAAGAATGAAACGCTGAAGTATTAGGTTACATTGACATGAATTAAACACACCCTGGAAGAAGTATAACATGCTTTGTGAAGTATATGTGTGCATGTTCTCTGTCATATGAGAGCTGTTACAGAACAAAACCCTTTGTTTTAAATTACAATTTATTTATATTACTGAAGTTTTTTTGTTGTACACCCCGGGTAAAGCAACTGAAGGGGTCAAGTCAAGTCAAATTTATTTGTATAGCATTTTCACAATACACATTGTTTAAAGAAAATCATGGTGTTAATGTTTATAATATTTGAATATCTTCATGACTTGTTGCATTTGGCAGATTAAAGCTGGGCAATAATGTCAGCGTACTGGATGTAAGCGCATAAAGTTGGATATAATATATATCCTTTTTTTATATAGAGCTGTGTGATAATACAGTTTACTTTTTGCAACAATATAAACAATTATGATGCAGTTGAGCCACATTAGATCACATCTTAAAAACAGAGTCAGGGCTGGTTTAGATCACTGCATGTTTTTAAGCTTCTCAACAAAGCTGGAGTGAATTAGCTGCTGTTCTGCTGGACAAATATTCATCCAGATGAGGAAAGCCATAAAACACTGCCCTCATGCTGGCAGGAGAATGGACAGGAAATGACATGCAAGGGCAAAGGTTGATAAAATATCAAGAAGAAAAACAATTGTGGCCCATTTCTCAATCATGGGAATCTGAAGAAACAGAAACACTAAATGCCAAGCGACAGGAAAAGGAGGGAAGTACTTGAGATTGATTGGATTGAAAACTAACTAAAACTAAAAAACACAAAAACATACAGTGTCAAGAAAAGTATGTGAACCACTTGCAGAATCTGTGAAAATGTGAATCATTTTAACTAAATAAAAGAGATCATACAAAATGCATGTTAGTTTTTTTATTTAGTACTGTCCTGAATAAGATATTTTACATAAAAGATGTTTACATATAGTCCACGAGACAAAAAAAATAGCTGAATTGATTAAAATGACCCCGTTCAAAAGTTTATGAACCATTGATTCTCAATACTGTGTGTCGTTCCCTGGATATCGTGTTTCCTTCTGGAGCATCAGTGAATGTTTAAACCTGTTTGAGTTCCTCAATTGTCCTCAGTGTGAAAAGATGGTTCTCAAAATCATACAGTCACTGCTGGAGAGGGTTCAAATATGCAAAAGATGCAGGAAAACTGAAGAATGTGCAGGACCTGGAGGATTTTTCTGAAGAGCATTGGGCAGTTTAACTGCTCAAGACAAACAAGGGACTCATGAACAACCATCACAAAACAAAAGAACAGCCGTGGATCATCCAGGGAACGACACACAGTATTGAGAATCAATGGTTCATAAACTTTTGAACGGGGTCATTTGAATAAATTCAGCTATTCTTTTTGCCTTGTGGACTATATGTAAACATCTTTTATGTAAAATATCTTATTCAGGACGGTACTAAATAAAAAATAACATGCATTTTGTATGATCTCTTTTATTTAGTTCAAATTATTCACATTTTCACAGATTCTGCAAGTGGTTCACACACTTTTTCCGTGGGTGCTGATGTGTTGAAATGATCTGCTTCTGCACCAAATGATATTAGAAGATATATATATTTTTAACCTTTATTATTATTATTCTTTTTTTAAAATCATTTTCAAAAATTATCCAGCTTATTATAGTCTATTACTTTATTTTTGTATTAATCTTACATACAAATTTAAATTTTACTTTAGTTTCTTATTTAGTAAGTATTATATACTACCAATTTAATATAAATTAAAATACATTTATTACTGTATAATGTATGTAAAACTGGATTAGGGTTTAAATATTTGAATAACATTAATAAATAAATATATTTAAACCTGCCATTTCAGCATTTCAGACCTTATGCTCATGGTTGAAAACTTGCCGCTCATGGAGACTAGATATTATTCATAATATGAAAATAATTATCTTGTAATCTGTATTGACCTGAATTTCCCAATATGATGTTTTATTAACAAAGTTTGTGAGGAGAACGTTCAGATAATTGACACAAGTGGAGTGTACTCAGCCAATCAACAATAAGAGGTATGCATATTCAGCAGTCTTACCTCCATTTGTTGACAGTCTATCAGCATCCCTCCACCACCCCTTCTCCACACTTCTAGTTTTAACCACTGACATACACGGGGGGAGTACTCTGGGTTCGGGACAAATTCCGAGCTCAGAGTCCTCCCCCCGGACAGCACACCAAATACGCAACTTTACTCCTTCTAAATTATATGTAAGTGTGAACTCATGAAATCAATACCTTGACAAGAGACTTGCCCTCCACACCATTGGGCTCCTTGGCAGTACCGCCCTGCCCCTGCGAGTCTCGCCGCTGGGAGATGGAGAGCTTCTTCTTCCGGGGCCGGCCCTTCAGGTTGGGTGCTGTGGACAGCAGAATATCAGTTAGAGTCGCCCCTGACAGCCATACAGCCCATAAAGACCACTGACATCTGCTCATCACACTATAGCACAAATAGGGAAATATGACAATAGATGTCCGCGGTGGACACACATAAACCACAGCCAGCATTGTTCCACCAATTGGTCGCTTGACAAGTGATCCCTGGAGCCATTCCAGTGACTTACATTGCTTTAAATTATATTTCATCCTCCTTCATTCTGGATATTTTTACATTGAATGGCACTCAGGACTTAATTATCCTGAGACAATGCCAAAATGCTGTCCCTCACGGTTACAGGCATACTCGATAATCAGTTCCAAATCATTTTCATTATTGTATCGGCCTCAAAGCAGGAATGTTAGATAATACACATGGTAATGGTAAAGCAATTCATGGAATGACAGGATATGTCAACAAGCGGAAAACTCAAACAAAATCTGAAGGGCAAATTAATCAAATCCCTAATACTCCGTCATCACAGCTAACAGCGGAAAGTGAGGTTGGTGAAACCGTGTCAGCCTGAAAGGACTAGTTCACCTAAAA
Organism: Gobio gobio; assembly: GCF_949357685.1. Classification (NCBI taxonomy): domain Eukaryota; kingdom Metazoa; phylum Chordata; class Actinopteri; order Cypriniformes; family Gobionidae; genus Gobio; species Gobio gobio. Next base: position 38,310,538 of record NC_137113.1, read on the forward strand.
ATGAAAATCTCACTATGCTCACTCATGTTATTTCACATATTCCCTAATAATTCAACGTTCTGCTTGACATGGCACATCTTACCCCTATGGGGCATGTGCCACACCACAAGTCACTTTACTATGGTTGTAAGTTGTACACTTGTGCACTAAAAACAAAGGTATTATAGGTATATATTGTTCCACGAAGAACCTTTAACATTCATGGAACCTTCCCATTGCACAAAAGTTTCTTTATAGTGAGGTATAAGGTTTTTCATATCTTAAAATATTCTTTACACTGGGGGAAAAAAAATGGTTCTTTTGAGAACAGATCACTGAAAGCACGATCGGGGAACCAAAAATGGACAGTTTGTTACAATACAAACATTTTACATACCATTGCAATGTTATAATTCCATTAGACCAATTTTGGTATCACAGCAAAAATGAATACTATAGCCTAATTAAGTATTTACAAGCAATAAGACAAATAAATCCGAAGATATAAATGAAAGAGTTCTTTGCGTTTTTCAGGTAGGTCTATGTAAATAAGTAATAAATAATTTAGAAATTAAATAAAGTAATTATATGTAAAATAAAACAGAATAGTCCATGTTAATTCATTAAAATTCCAAAGATTCTCATTGATCAGTCAAGAGCAGTGAGAGATTTTCTCTTTTTCTTTTGTTGTTTGATGAACATTAAGGACACTTTAATACCTAATGCACGGTTCCAGTATACTGTGTTGATACAAATTTGATTTCTGTTTACATTCACTTAAGTGGTACTTTACCACTGGCAAAATGGGCTTTCAAAAAAACTTGTGAAAAAATCTTTTGAAATCGATGCTACCTGACTAGAGAAAACAGAGAAAAAAGGCTGTTGTCTTCACTTTTGTCAAATAGGTAGGATAATGTACACCCATAATGCACTGGGCAAGTTGCTGTCCAAGGCCACTCCCACCTGTCTTCAAACTGGAAGACCATGAACGCAGTGTTTTAGGCCAAAGGGAAGAGAAAAGCTGAAAGAAACTGCCCTTACCCTTTTTTACCATAATGCCGTTTATAGAGTAAACATAGTATGACACAATTTTTAGTGACAAACCTACCCTACTATAACTCTTATGTTAAAAACCCTCTGTCGGTCCGACTGTCCGTGGGACGGGATAAAAACATGCAGAAGTATAATGACAAAATGTATCTGGTTGTTGAAGTCACATGTAAATTTTTCACCTCCCAAAATGGTAAATAAACATGCAAGAGCGTGTTATCATGGCTCCCGGTAGCCAGATATGACAGCGCTACTGCAACACTCATCGCCACCGATATGGAGTGGTTGAGTATCTCTTCAGCAAGCCGATGTGCAAACTGCCGCAAATGAAACTGAGAGTTCACCGTCACATCCTGAAGCTTAAAGGGTTAGTTCACCCAAAAATGAAAATTAGCCCATGATTTACTCACCCTCAAGTCATCCCAGGTGTACATGACATTCTTCTTTCAGACGAATACAATCTGAGTTATATTAAAAATGTCCTGGCTCTTCCAAGCTTTATAATGCCAGTGACTCGTTGGGTCATTTTTGAAGTCCATGCATAAAACGGGGGTTAATAAAGGCCTTCTGAAGCGAAGTGGCACGTTTGTGTAAGAAAAATATCCATATTTAAAACTTTATAGACTAAAATAACTCACGCAAGTCGACTTAAAAAGAGTAACCCCTGATGCGATGTACAGGAGTATTGCTAGCTTTGACCAGGCCGGTTGCATAAACCGTTAAGACTAGTCTTACAAGTTAGACATACATTTTTTTCTTTAAGACTGTTCATAACTTTTTAAAATCAGTTACATAAAAACATAGACTGGCCTAATTTGATACGAAAAGTAAGACTGAATGCCACTTGCCTAACTGCTAGTGGGTCATACTAGATCTTAAGACACTGTCTTAACATAATGTCTTAGTTTATGCAACTGGCCCCAGTGATGCCAGTAACGCGTTACCAGTAAAGAGTAATCTAACGCGTTACTATTTCCAAACCAGTAATCAGATTAAAGTAACTTATCCAAGTCACTGTAAGTTACTATTTTTGTCATTTTCCTTAGTAAAAAGATATATTTTTGCTTTCTTCTTGCGTCTCGGGGAGAGTATTTATGTTAAGTGAAGTCAAGAAAGACTGTCTTTCTGACATTTTTTATTAAAACATGTTTTTTTTTTCAGGAAATATTTTTTAATTTCAACTTAAAATGTCAAGAGATACATTTGTGAACGTTACTGTTAAAAATGCACTTCCAATAAAGTGAGTGTTGGCAAAAATAGTTGTCATTTTTATGTTGATGCGGCAGGGGTGTTGTCGGCAACTGCTGAATGTAACTAATAAAGTAACTTGTAATCTAACTTAGTTACTTTTAAAATCAAGTAATCTGTAAAGTAACTAAGTTACTTTTTAAAGGAGTAATCAGTAATCAGATTACTTTTTCAAAGTAACTGTGGCAACACTGGCTTTGACGCCTCTCGAGAATATGGCTGGACAACAAACTCAAACACCTCTTCTCTTACATCGAAATCCTGCCATTTCTCTTTAAAAATTCTCGTTTAGACTTCTAATTCATGACCAGTGTTTTGTTTTGCTCTATCCTCTGTGCTTCTGCATTCATCAATACGCATGCGTCAAGGTTTCAAGGGTCAAGGGTTACTTTTTAAGTCGACTTGCGTATCGCTGACCACCGGAAGCTAGTTATTTTAGTCTATAAAGTTTAAAATTTCTATATTTTTCTAACATAAACAGGCCACTTCGCTTCAGCAATTAAAAGCCTTTATTAACCCCCCGGAGCCGTGTGGAGCAGTTATATGATGGATATGCACTTTTATGGACTTCAAAAATGACCCAACAATTCACTGCCATTATAAAGCTTGGAAGAACCAGGACATTTTTTATATATTCGTCTGAAAGAAGAATGTCATATACACCTAGGATGACTTTAGGGTGAGTAAATCATGGTCTAATTTTCCTTTTGGGGTGAACTAACCCTTTAACACACAGTCGTCTTCATTAAAAGTGATCTTACCAGAGCTGATTCTGCTCTCTCTCCAATTGCGTTTTTTGATCTTGAAATCAGCTGATAAATAAAAGGAAGCTAATATCTTGCCTTCATTGACATGAACGTCAATACTTTTGAATATAGCGAAAATATGTTTGTGTAATTATACATATGGGGGGGTGTCATATGGTTTGTGGCACAGTGATTAATTCGGAAACCTAAAAATGGCACTTCATGACAAAAAGGTTGCGGACCCCTGTCTTAGAAGAACCATTTTTGGTTCCCCAAAGAACCTTTCAGTGAACAGTTCCTAAAACAATCATCAATGCCAATATAGAACCTTTCTTTTAAAAAATGCATTGCGTTTGAATGGTTTAAATCGCTTGAATGTTCAAACTGGCAAGGCTGAAAAATGCTTGCAAAAACTATGCATAACTTTGAGTAACTCTACCGGGTGACAAATGTCTGATCATGTCATCTGTTTTATTGGCCAGCCCTAGTGAGGGTCAGAGGAAAATCAAATGTTTCACATTTCCAGAAGTTTCTAAAAGCCCATTGTGCACCTGATGAACGCCATCTAAGCATCACCAGCATCCAGCTGGAAAATGACAACCACAAGCGAGAGTTCAAACTCAGAGCAACAAGAGGCAGGCGGAGCTTCTGACACCGGGACAGGTGCTCTCGAGCATAGGTTCAATGCGGTCAGCTGGCACTGCATTCCATGTGCGCTGATGATTAAATCATTGTCAAGGTTACGCAGGGCCCAAGGCTGCGGCCACAACGCTACACTTGATCTTCCAACAAAGCTCAGACTGGCAACATGATCTGTTCTGGGAAAAGAAAAGAAAGCATTAACTAATCAGCTGGAGAAGAGCTTATTTTATTTTATTTGTGGGTTCTTTTCTCAACACGCCACCTTTTTTTTTTTTTAAATCAAATTTGGCGCATGCAGCAGAGGGGTCAGAGAAACGGCACATCAAATGAGTCCATTTGTTCATAAATAAACATTTATGTAAGAAGCCTTTTTGTCACCTTGGCAACAGGCAGGTTGTTTACTTGGCTGCTGTGGCCATGACAAACACATTTGCGCAGGCATCCGTGGGCTCGGCAGAGGAAAGGCTTACGTTTATTGAGGACATGAGGCCGCTTCTCTCTTAAATGTCACTTTTCCTTTGTTCCCTAGACTAATTCACTCAAACGGCATTCGTAATCGCCAATTCTTCCCCTTTTAGCTTCCACCCCAAATCACAATCATTTGAATTCCAGCCAAGTAAGTAATGTTTTACTCATGATTGCTGGAGTACATTAGCTCCTTTACTTCACGCTTGTTATCCTTCATTGAGCTCGCCAACACTCCATTCCCATTTTTCAGACTTCCAGATTATAAATAACAAGTTATTGGTTTATCTTTAATATACACACAAAAACAAGATGTTTTTGAAATTGTTTTGAATAAAAATACAGCAAAAACAGTAATGTTGTGAAATATTACTACACATTTTAAATAACCGTTTTAATATATTTTAAAATGTAATTTATTTCTGTGATGGCAAAGCTGACTTTTCAGCATCCTTGATCCTATTTTTTGTATCAGCTACACTGTAAAAAATTATTTGATCGGAAAGTCATGGCAAGTTATATTTTTACATTACTGTAACTCACACTGTAAATCAACATGCTAACCAAATCTACTAATTTCCACTGTATCACTAATAAATACTTTGATAATACAGGGCTCCAGACTAACATTTGAGAGCAGTGGTACCAGCTGGAGGAAAATTTATCATAAGGTTAATTTAATCATAAAATTACTATTATTTTGCATTGTTTTGTTAATAAGTGCAGTTACTAATAACAGTACGTTTGTTTATTGGAAATTCAACAGTGAAGCGCTGAGCTTGAATTGTTATGCAGAAAAAATTAACTTTTATTAACAACAGTAATGTTCCTCATTTTTATAAGGAAAATTGTAATATCCCACTCTTATTAAATGTACTATTGTTCTTCTATAGTATCATACTGAACTAAAAGGAACACTCTTTACCTGTTTCCTGTGTAATCCAGTCACAATTTTGAAAAAAAGTTTTAGTTTTTCATGAGACTTTGTGACTTCCTACTTTTTTATATATATTAAGGAGTGGAAATGTCTAATAAGTCAAATAAGTGCTCCTATGCCACCACCTACTGGTTATAGTGGGGGTTTTTTTGCCATAAAGTGGCCAGCACCTTTAAACTTTTAGTTTTACAAATAATCACACTAAAAAGAATATTAAAATTGGATCAAATTTACAGCTTTGAAGTGCTGGAAAAAGTGTGAAACACTTAAAAAAAGTGCTTGAATTTCACTCTCAAAAGGTAAGAACCCTGAGATGAATAATGTAAAAAAAAGAAAAGAAAAAACATTCAACTATTTCTTCCACAATACCATGGGGTGTTACTACATTAAATCCATGGTGAATATTTATGATTTGTGGACTGAAACCCCTGAATGTTTCAAAATGTTTCTCCTGGTCTCCACATCAGCTCTGTTTGATCTGATATCTGTGGGTCATAACAGAGAATTCTGCACCAAATGCTTCCCACTAGGTCTCGCAGTAGCGATGTTATTAATACTGTGGTGAATTCAAATGCTTTCTCACTGGATCTCCCAGCGCTGTTTAGTAACGGTGTCGCGTGATCGAGATTGGCCCATGTGTGAGCTTGTGCTTGTGCTGTCTATTATTGCTCCGAGCTGATAAACAGTCCGCGCAGCTCAAATCAAACGAGTAGCGCGGTTCCGTTCCGCTTTCGTTTCGTTTGCCGTCCGATGTTTGTCATATGTAACAGAAATGGCAGCTCTTATCAGTTGGGCACCGCGGTGGACCTCCAACCAAATTCAGTCGCACCAGCAGGAAAAAAGATTCATCCAATTTTGTCAACTCGTACGATTTAGCAAAAAACTAACGAATTCGTACGAGTGAGGTTGTACAAATTCATACGAATTAGCCACCTTGTAAAATATATACGAATTGCTGTGAGTTTCGGTTGGTTGAAACTGTTTCCTAGGCAATGACATTAGCTAATCATAACATTAGCCAAGCCTTCAAGGAGCCCTTTAAAAACTGTTAATGCCAGACAGAGGGTCGTTTAAATAATCGTTTTTCCACATACTGTTTGTTTTTTTGTGCAAAAATGTATTAGCGTTATAAATGAACTTCTAGGAACATATTCAAATAATAAAAAAATCCATGTAATGACCTTTTTAAATCCATTCCACGGAATGACATGGATTTCCCTCCAAAATCCCTGATTCCTGAGCCTGCTGATGAGACAAAACAACTGTGGTCAGCCTCTCTCTCTCTCTCTCTCTCTCTCTCCCTTATTCTAGCACACAATATGGGGATAAGATTGGCAGATATATCAGCTTGGCCAAAGAATCTGCCAATATTTGGCCAGTGTGAGATAACTGGCTGTTAAATGTTCCTACTTAGCCAGAAGAAGAAAACCAACGGCAATGAGTGTTTTTCCATGTGGCCTTACACCATTTACATTAAATAAGCCAATCTGTAAAATTATCTAAATGCTTTAACTACACCCATAAAGCACAAGTTGTGTCACTGTCCTGCAAACGATGCTCCAATTATCCAAAGGAACAGCAGACCCCTTCTAAATGTGTCTTCTTTTCTTGTTTCCCCCTAAACTGATGGCTCCCATTGTCACTAACATCAAAAGCTCATTACCGCAACTCAGTTGCTTTTGTTTCCAGTAATCTCTGCACTTTCCCTCTGTGGATTTTAACAGGTCATTTACCATGGTGCCGGGGGCTGAAGGGTGGCCAGAGCTTTGAAGCCGAGCAGGGCTTCTCTACCTTCTTCCAAAGTCATTACAGAGCACTATGGGGTCTCTCGCAGATCAAATATCTGCTTGTGCATTCCTGTGGTCATGCTTTTTCCTTTGAGCAAATACGTTTGAAGCATATCTGCGGATTCTCCAGAGTTTTGGCCTGAAACATTTGCGGTGGATGGAAGTTTCAGAGGAAGCCAAATTAAATGAACTGTATCTGAGAGTCTCATTCAAAGTCAGACCCACACCCCTCCACCCAAAACACACACATACACACACACACACACACACACACACATGGTACAGTATGGGAAAATATTCGCCCTCACATTCCATTGCTCAAAAAATACCATAAAGTTAAAGATTAAACTTAATATAATAATAATAATAATAATAAATTATATTATTTAATTGTTTACAATAACATTTTATGTGGATTAGATTTTATTTTATTTTCGAACATTTTATTGGATGGAAAAATGTTAAACTATGATATTACTGGTAAATATTATATTTGCTAATATTAATATGTTCATGATAACATCAACAATGAATAAAATAATGAAGTTTTGATTCAGAAAATTCATATTTCCAGGAGATGTTTAATAAAAATTAATTTAAAGGTGCTGTGTGTGAATTTTAGCGGCATCTAGTGGTGAGTTCGTGAATTGCAACCGTCCACCGCTCACCCCTCCCTTTCGAAGCACATAGAGAAGCTACGGTGACCGTCAGAGGACAAAAATGTCGTCGTCTGAGAGAGCAGAGAGTGACTAGCGCTCTGTAGAGCAGTTTGTCCGTTTAGGGTTACTGTAGAAACAAGACGGCAAAAAATGGCGACTTCACTGTAAGGGGACCCGCGATGTATGTAGATAGAAATGGCTCCTTCTAAGGTAATAAAAACATATCGGCTCATTATGTAAGGTCTTTATACACCACTGAAAACATAGTTATGTATTATATTGCATTTCTGCAATAGATCCTCATAAATATTACACACTGCACCTTTAACATTTTGATATATCATCTTTACAAATACAAAACAGCAAGGATTATGCAGTCACATGACTAATTAATTTTTTATAGTTTTAAATTGACTTCATTGACTTATTTTAGTGATTTACTAAAATAACTAAAACTGAAATACAATTAATAAAAACTATATAGAAATATGATTAAAAATCAACAAAATGACAAAACTTTTACTAAAACAACTGAGAAATTAAAAACGAATTCAAAATATGAATACAAACTATAATAGTATCTCAAGTGTGCTAAAATAGCAGTGGTGTTCATTGAGTTTGAAGTATCTGAACAGCTTTGCACTCTGCTGAAAGGTCATGCTCATCACATGACCTGTGTGTTCTGGCACTCGTCCACCTGATAAACTCTGCTGCTAGGAAACACTCTGCTTTAATTATGCAGAAAGACAGAGGGGCTGTACGCCAACTTCTGCCAGCCTAGTCCCGCCCATGTTTTCATCATCATCCAGCTGCAGTTCCATTCAACATCAGTGAGGTAAGTGGATTATATCAGCACATATATGATAGACATATCAATACATACAGTGGTTTTACAGCTTTACAGTCGCTTTTCTGTTGGTCATGTTATGCTGATAATAAATAAATGGCCAAAATTTAAATTCTATACTATTAAGTGGTTGACTGATATGGATTTTTTTGATAGCCAAAATAATATTTTAGAGAGTATAATTACCGATATATATGATATTACACTATTTAAATGAAATAACATGCATAACAATTGCTGCAATCGAATGTATTAAAAAAAAAAAATTTAACTTGATACAATTTTTTATTAAATGTATTAATGCTTTAGCAACTTCTTGATTCTGTAATCATATTACAGTATTTTTCACAAATAAAGACATAAAAACATAAATAAAAGGAAGTATATTCTGAAAAAAAGACCAGGTAACGCTGATTTTACATAAAGTACACAGTGACATATGACATTAAATTTAACATAGCGGATATATTGGATATAGCACAGCATAGTCCGCCGATATCAATGATTTAAAGATTACACTAGCATCTGCATATATCATATATATATGATAACTATGAAAAAAAAAGCCAGTGATGGATACCGACATATTGTGCGTCTCAATAGCAGTTTTTAGGCCAATCAATTGAGTCTTAAATGATAGATGGGTTGCATTTTTTTGGAAACCCGTTTGAAGCAATTATTTTTGAGCACTCAGAAAGAAAATGAATGACTTGGGATGGTTTTGTCGCAGTAAACCACTCTTTTGGTGAAGACCTATTATTTTTCCTCTCATGGCCTGATAGAATTCCTCTGCTCTGTGTGATTTAATACAGCACTATACAGCAGATGGCACTGTGAGGTGCAGAAGGAGCAAAACATACACAATGAATAAATGATATCGCCCTCGTTAAATAATGCTGCGCGCTCCCAAATCCCCCACCGAAGCGGCAACACTTCTATCTTTTAATCGCTGAGAGTGTTGAGCACAAGTCTCTGAATCAGCAGCAGCAGCAGTGCGACTTCTGCAAGGCTTTTTTTTTACAGTGCAAACAGATTGGACTAAACAATGAGTCAATGTCACTGCACGTCCCCTCACGGGGGGGAAATGCGGCGTGAGCGCGTAGATGACGCACACACACCAAGGTCAGATGCTAATTCAAGAGGGAGCAAGTGGTACAGTCACAGCACATCACTAAAAGCTGCGCATATGCCGGAGGATGCTGCATACGGCGTGTTTGTTATTTATTTATCTGCCCGTTTGTGCTGAAGTGTGTGGTGTTATGTCATGTGCAGTTGTGGGAGAATGCTGCATCAGCTTGAGCCCTCGCCACACACTCCAGCCGGCCTGCGCCAAATCCCTCCCATGTGTTATTCATCTCACAATCCTTCGAACTTCACAATGAAATCCATTTCTTTCGGAAGAAAACATGAGGACTGCTTGCCCATGTGAAAGTCACTGTCACTGGTTTGTGAGAGTTACTGGGGCATTGCTAGATGGTTGATAATTTCAAGAGTCCACGTCATATGATATTCTATGACACTCGCAATGTATATATGGTTTGGTTTTTTTTTAAAATTGCCGCCTCAACATGTTGCATGATTTGAGGTATTATCCGTCTTCATACAACAAATGCTGTGGGACAAGTTATACTTTACAGTTAATGTACAGTTAACGCTAGCCTCTTGTGAACGCGCATACGACAGTTAGCGGAAGTTAGAGATTACAGTTTGTAAAGTTTAAAAAATTTACATTTTCCTTACACAAACGCATTACTTGGCTTCAGAAGGCTTTTATTAACCCCTCGGAGCCGTGTGGATTACTTATATGATGGATAGATGCACTTTTATGGACTTCAAAACAAACAGCCATTCACTGCCATTATAAAGGCTTGGATTAGCCAGGACATATTTTAATATAACTCACCCAGGATGACTTGAGGGTGAGTAAATCATGGGATAATTTTCATTTTTGAGTGAACTATCCCTGTAACATGAACTAACTATGAGCAATATATTTAGTCACTTTTTTTATAGTGTCCTTGTTACACGTTACATGTAGTTACTATAGTAATACCTACACTGTAAAGATAATCCCCGTAAAATTTACGGTAAAAAAACGGCAACTGTGGTTGCCAGAACTTTACTGTAAAAAATACGGCAGTAACATTTTAGGTTTTATGGGACAGCACCATATATTTTAAAGGTTTATGATGAAACTTTTTTTTATTTTATTATTTATTTTAAAGTTCAAAACCGTATAATTTAAAGGTTTATATTGTAATAATTACGTGTACACTATAAAAAATGTACGGGAAAAAAACATATTTCATTAACTGGATTTTTTTTTATTACCAACTTATTGAAATACTAATATCTGTTATGTACTATTAGATAGTAAATGTAGAAATTAACATGAATTAAGATTCATAAATGCTGTATACGTATTGTTTATCGTTAACATATACCAAATGAAACATTATTAAGTGTTAACAATTATTTCCATGTTATGGCAAATAATCGATAAATGGCCAGTATATTAAAATTCTTTACTATTTTGTCTAAATATAAAATAACGCAAATTAAAATGATCCATTTTAAATGCTAGAAGTGAATTTATGCATCACAACATTATAATGTACAGTACGAAAAAGGTTTTGTTATTAAATTATTAGGGTTATTAAAGATTATATATAAGTGAGCATTAGGGCAAAGTTCATCTAAATATTAAATAATGCAATTAAATATCCAATATTGCCCAATAATATCTAATATCACCCATTAATCAATATGGTATTGATATATTGTGCATCACTATTTAATAGAGTTAGTTCACATAATGACGCTTGCCTTAGAAAACATCCGCTTTCAGTCAAAATCTTTCTGTAAATCGGTTTAAACAAATAAACAAAGAAACAAAAAAACAGTCTGACCTATTCAATGAAATGAAACAGCAATGATAAAATAAAACAAGACTAATCCAACTTGATCTAGGACTTTTGCTCTGCGTCTGTACAGTTCTTAGCAGCCTCAATCCGCTCTTCTACTCTTATTCTGCTCTTAATATGCTAAAATGCTGCCTCAGCTTCTGTTATGAACATCTGACTAACTGCCATTTGATCTATGCCTAAAAATAATCCAACGTCATTTTGCTTCCCCCTCTCTCGCTTTCATTTTGTCTACACATTCCTGTCAATCCTTTCTGTCAGCCTGATTCTTTTTCAGGTAAATTCATAATGTGGCATAATTAAACAATGCAAACTCTTGTGAGAGCAGACTGTGTCATTAAAACGATTAGATGTAAGAATATCGCCAGCACTGGAGATTTGTGCTGAATTATTTATGTACATCTTGCAGGAGTCATCTCATTGACAGCCAGTTGCCCTCTAGTGTTGCTGTGAGGTATTACTCATACCAGGACAATAGTGACCTCACATAACACACACACACACATAACGGTAGGGTTTAACTGAACCACAAACACACACATACAGCAATATACAAACAGTCAATACAGCCAATCCAGCAGAATCACTTAACCCCTTCCTGTCATGACATCATTTAGATAATGTAATATCTTAATGGATATACCCCCAATATCTTTCCTTAATGGTCAAGAGGAAATACGGCATTACTACAGATATTATAAATCAAATATCAAACTATAGGATGTGCAACACATCAAAAAGAGACACACTGTGTGATGCAACTGAATGAATGCTTATCATATTCTATTGCAAATTTTTTTGGGTACAATTTTCATGACAATAACGTACACCCACCCCCAATTCTCAAGAATGAAATTTAAATCATCCTGTCTCTGGACACAAAAAAGTCAATTAAATTTGCTACAAAAAATACAAATATTAGTACTTTACATATGGACTAGAAATGTAAGTAATAAATAAATAATACATGAATTAATAAATACATATTATTAATAAATCACAAGAATTCTACATACGAGAATTTTTCACATTCATTTAAATAATGTAAAATGTCAACACAAATAATAATAATACGGTATAGAGAACACTTTTATTATAAAATGTCACAAGCAAATAATAATATTTTTTGCACATAACTATAACCATTTTTAAAAAAATATAATTTAATCGGTACAACCCATACGCATACTAGCACTTTACTGGACTGGCAATTTAAATAGTACATCAATAATATTATATCTGATTCTTTTTATTAATACCGTAGTGAGAATATTTTTTTAAAGAAATATAAAAAAAATAATAATAATAATGTGAGAATATTTTTCACATTTATCTCAATATTGTAAAATAATCTGAATGGTCATAACATAAATTTCATTCTTTATGCAATATATAATTTTTCATAAATGAATGATTCATTGAAACATCAGCACTAAAAGGCCTCACTTAATTCTAGTAGACCTGCTGCGATGCTTTAACCACGCAAACTTTACTTCATCATTGTCCTACTTCAGCATGAAAGCCATTGTAACACACGCTCCTGAAAATAAATTAGATGGTGAAGGATGGAAAAAGTGTGTGTCTATTTTAGGGGCAAGTGGGGGGTGGTTTAATAAAATACAGACCCCCTGCACTTACTAAGATGAGCACCCTGGGTCACCGTCACCCCAACCTGCTCACATGTGACTGCCCTGTGAACAAAAATATAAAAAGCTGAAACTACAGCCTATTCAAGTATCTATTAATCTAGCCAGCATCCGTCAGCAGTACACCGCTCCTCCTGAAAGCTGCTGGCACGGGCACTCGTGTGTGTGTGTGTGTGTGTGTGTGTGTGGGGGGGGGGTCATTCTTGGCACAAGCCCCTGGGACAGGGAGTGTGGAACGGGACACTACGAGTGGGATTTATAGACATCCAAATTAACAGTCGCTGCTGAACAACAGATGCGTCGTCATCCGATCTGGCCCCTCAACGTTTACTTAGTGTGTCTTCCCTGAGCTGGATTTCATCCTCATTTAGACATGCCATAGTCTGGGTGGGTGGGGGTGGGGGTTGTGGGGTTATGACTGAGAGTGTATCCACTCACACTGGCAAGAATG